>NW_023605194.1:78297649-79497649 GCF_014898055.3 Talpa occidentalis
GCAATAAGACAAGAGAAAGACATCCAAGGAATCCAAATAGGAAAAGAAGAAGTCAAACTATCACTATTTGCAGATGATATGATAATATACATAGAGAACCCCAAAATCTCCACAGAAAAACTAATTCAACTCATCAATCAATTCAGTAAAGTGGCAGGATACAAAATCAACACGCAAAAGTCAGTAGCCTTCCTATACACAAACAATAAATCTGAAGAAGAAGAAATCAAAAAAACCACCCCTTTTATTATCGAAACAAAAAAAATCAAATATTTGGGAATAAATCTAACAAAAGAGGTAAAGGACCTATACAAAGAAAACTATAAAACACTGTTAAAAGAAATAGAAGAAGACACAAAGAAATGGAAAGACATCCCCTGCTCATGGATTGGAAGAATAAACATTATTAAAATGGCCATCCTACCAAAAGCAATTTACAGATTCAATGCTATTCCAATAAAAATTTCAATGTCATTCTTCAAAGAAATAGAACAATTATTGATGAAATTCATATGGAATCACAAAAAACCCCGAATTGCCAAAGCTCTCCTGAAAAAGAAAGAAGGGAATGGAGGCATCACACTCCCAGACTTCAAACTATACTACAAAGCCATAATCATCAAAACTGCATGGTATTGGAACAAGAACAGACATACAGACCAATGGAATCGAATAGAAAATCCAGAAATAAACCCACAGATTTATGGTCAACTAATCTTTGACAAAGGAGCAAAGACTATGCATTGGAGCAAAGAAAGTTTGTTCAATAAATGGTGCTGGGAAAACTGGGTCGCTACATGCAAAAGAATGAAGCTTGACCACTACCTCACACCATACACAAAAATCAACTCAAAATGGATTAAAGAACTAGACTTAAGATAGATCATATCTTAAACCGCAAAATAAATCTTAGTAAGTTTATGAAGTTATATTCTTGTGCCATTAAAAAATTTGGGAAACATAGACTCTGAGAAGTTGTGCTGAGGGTCCAGTGTTTCTCAGCTATAGGTGGTGGGGCTATTGACAGTATTTGAACTTGAATTTTGTACTCTCAGTACCAGGTTCTTTACATCAACCTACCCTGAAAGAGGTAAAAGTGATATTTCATAACAGTGTAATAGGGCAATTTTTTTATGACTACCACTGATGTAAATGTATCTCAGCTCTCTTCCCCATTTCATGAAAATATTGTAAATGTAAATAAATGGCTACACATGTGAGTTTTAAAAATTGATATATTTAAATTTAGGAAATATAGGAATAAAACATGGAAATTTTCCATTGCTTGAAACTTTAATGCACTGTAGGAGGTCTTGGTCCAAGTTCTTCTGAGTAAGCATCCACATCAAGATGCCTATTATAGTAAGTCCATTTTTGAGTAAGAATTAACAGCAAAAATTAAAGTTCAATTTTCATGTATACACTTACCAAGTGTATAATTATATATGCTTAAAAAAAACACAAGTGATGTAGACTTGACATACATCTATTTCAGTGAGGAAAATTATTATTATTATTTAAAGATTTATTTTATTTATTTATACAAGAACCAGGGTATGGGCCAGATTCGCGGGAGGGTGAGAGGATTCACCAGAGAAAGAGTGGGGAACAAAACAGGCAGACTGACGAAATACACTGCTGAGGGGAGCAGTGGGTGCGACACGAGAGGTCTGCTGCGCCATGTGGGACCCTCGCCAGCCAGCTGGAAATCGAACCCACGCTGCAGAGGCTGTGGACAGCTTCGCAGAGCTGTGCTCAACCACCTGTGCCACCAGGGGAGGCCCAAGAAAAATTGTTTTTAACATTTTTCTTTTTTTTTTTTACAGTGGTCTTGGTATTTTATGCATCACCTTAGATTGACTTGTATGCATAAAATTTTTCTACGATTCTTAACTTTGTCAAAATTTATTAGTTAAGGTACACATTAGTAACATTTAGTGAATACTTATTATGTACATGCTTCATGTGAATTGTCTTTCTTAGTCCTTACCATCCCGTGACTTAATGTATTCACCCCCACTTTATGGAGGCCATAAGGCTCATGGGGGGAGAGGTTGGAAATGAACTTAATATTCTGACACCAGAGCCAGAGCTCTTAAATGCAGTTCATCAATACTATCATTGTGAAAAAAGTTAGTACTTAAAAAAAATGCAACAAAAGCATTACCCAAGGAAACATAAAAGTGGGAAGCAGATGAATAGTAGTTATTCCCACTTTTTTCTTACATCTTTGCTGGCCCATTTAAAAATAATTTCTTTGTTTTCAGGGAATATGGTGATGATTAATGGGTGATATGGTAGCAGGGCAACTTCAGGAACTATAACACTGTAAGAAAAAAAAATACTAAATAAGAAAAAATGAATAAGGATTAGGGAAAATAATAGAAGAGCAAGTTTTCTATTAAAATTGACTTTCATTACCAAAAAAAAGTTCTTTATTTTTTCATCATGAGTTTTTCACCTTCACAGGATATTATATAAATACCCTCCTTCACCACACCTTTTTCCTGGGTGGTGGAGCTCTACCATGTGGGCCACTGAAATGAAAGTTTCTCTGAAGCAGAGCCTCTCATTTTGGAATGGACCATGGTTTCCCTGACATAATGCCAGTGTGGTGCCTCTGGTGGGTGAGCATGGATCCTTTGTCTCCTCAGCTGAATCCCTCTGTGGGAGAGACGCAAAAATGCAATTGCCAGTCAGTGTAAGAGGAGGGCAACAGAGGCACAGTCTCTGGGAATGTGTTGTTGGGTAGTTTTGTATGGTGGAGAAAGGGGCAACTTTGGGACATATTAAGGGTAAAGGGAAGGAAGTAGGCTAGTACATTTCTATAGAGCAGAATGAGCCAAGGGCTGATAGGCTTTGGCAGCAGGAAATAGAACATTATTTCTGAAGAGCACTTCCTGTCTTGAAAGGAAGAACTTATCCACTTTGCACATTTCCCTACTAGCACTAGAGGCTTCCTAGGGAAGAAATAGTATCATGTATGGCTCCATGTCTCTCTGCTTGACCAAAAGACTTCCCAGAAAGCTCTCTTGGGGAACTCACAGGACCGGAAGGAGGGGTTTTATCTTTGATAGGGTTGAACTTCTTATTCCCCATCCCCAACCCATTGATGTGTCTTTAATTAACCACTGTGCTGTTGTTTTTTTTAATAATTTTTTAAAATTAATTAATTTATTTATAGAAGCACTGGGTACAGTCAGAAACTCAGGAGGGTGAGAGAATTCACAAGAGCCAGAGCAGGGAGCAGAACAGGCAGACTGACGAAGTACACTGCTGAGGGGAGCAGCGAACGGCAGGAGGGGTCTGTGCGCCATGAGACACCCTCGCCAGTGACCAGGGATCGAACCGGTACTACAGAGGCTGCGGGCAGCTTCATAGCCCAGCGCTCAACTGCTGTGCCACCGGGGAGGCCCTGTTTTTTTTTTTTTTTTAACTCTCATTTATTGAAATTCTCTTTAGTTTTAGCCACATAGAATTCAGAAGGTTCCAGTGCTATGGGGATGCTTTACCAGGAAGTTCTGGCCAGACCAAGTTCATTTAGCCCCAACTTATCTTTCCCACTAAGGGACCCTTGAGGGCTGTTGGTAATGAGGTTACCACTGACTGAGACCCTCACATATTTCAAGCTGGATGAGCTGGTGGGAGGTCACTGCATATGCCTATTCTTTGGAACCTAGACACTATTTACCATGTCCTTGATGTTATCCTCTGGTCTGCTCAGATCAGACATCATATTTTCTCATCCACAATGCAGCAAAGCCCTAGTCCTAAGCATTCCTATGTGCAGTCTTGCTCCATTGGTACATTACTATCTGGGAGTTTCCATTGACTGCTAATTTTATTGGACACTGACTTTTAGGACTGAATTGGGTCTCCCAAAGTTCATAGACACTTCTCACTGCACAACCTCACCCTGTATCAACCTTTCTGGAAAGTTTTTTTTAAAAAATCTCTCATTTTAATTTTTTTTTACATCTAGTTCATTTTTAAACAATATTTGCTCCCTCCCACCCCCACAGGGGTAGTCCCCATAGAGTTTCCTTCACCAATGCACCCGGCACCATCACCTCAGTCCCATGTGCTCCTCCCTCCCTCCCTCTGATCCCTCTCCCTCCTCCTCCCCTGCAGTGAGTCTCTGATTCATAATTGTCTGTTTTTGCTTTGTTGTTTTTTGTACTGTTACTATTTTTTTACATTGATGTCTTATTGGGTTCCCCTATATTCCTGCTATAAGTGAAACCATCCAATATTTTTCTTTTTCCTTCTGGCTTGTTTCACTGAACATAATTCCTTTAGTTCCATCCATGTTGCTGCAAATGGCATGAGTTTATCTCTTTTGATTGCTGAATAATATTCCATTGTGTATACATGCCACATCTTCTTGATCCAGTCATCTATTTTTGGGAATGTGGGTTGTTTCCAGGTTTTAGCTATTGTAAATAGTGCTGCAATAAACATAGGTGTACAGGTGTTCTTTTGAATCAATGTTTTTGTGTCCTTTGGGTAGATCCCTAGTAGTGGAATTGCTGGGTCATATGGTAGCTCCATTTTTAGTAGACTGAGGAACCTCCAGACAGCTTCCTTTCTGGAAAGTTTTGAGAGAAGTGCTGGAGCCAAAGCAGAGTGTGGTACAAAGGAGGGTGGTAGTAAAGGCATCATGTTTCATGTATTAAAATGAACTCTTCAAAATAATGTTTAAGTATTAATGGAATTATTTTTATATAACCATCAAATATGCTTTTTAAAAGGAAAATGGAACCTCATATATTCTCTGCACCTCATATATTCTCTGCAAACTTAATTATTAACCTCATTTTTCTTTTTCTTTGTTTTAAATGACCACTTCTCAGTCTTTCATACAGACAGATGGTGTCAGTTATGTACAGTGGCTTCTAGCCTCTGTGTTGCTATGCAACAAAATGCCTCCTATCTGTGTCCTTTCTCTGCTGTATCCCGTTTCCGTTCAACAACTCAAAATAACTAGCCTAGTGCTTCAACATGCTACTTCCTCCTTTCTACAGAGTTGAATATCTATCAAGTATCTTCCTGGGCTTCCTATCTTTTCCTGTTACAGCCTTGACAAAATGTGTTTGCCCCAAATTGATTTTCCTCATCACTTCCTATTTACACCAATCCACTCGGTGCTAAGGCAGGCAGAACACAGAGCAGTGAGTCACACAGCTGTTGGGCCATACGGGGAAAAAATCCCAGGTCAGCCAATTGTGTGATATTTGAGACCAAGATTTTTGTACTGTGGTCAGGTGTGGGGTTCCTGTTTGTTCTTTTTATCATGGTATTGTTTCCCAATAGGTGCAAAAATATAGAAAATGTAAAAAATATTAAAACCAACCAAATAAACATCAAAGCAACTTTTTTTTCATATCTAGACTTAAAAGGATAATAAACTTGACAATTCCTAAAAAATAAGAGGCAAGCAGAGGACTTGACAACTTTCTTCTGCATTTTGAATATAGGAAGTTCAGAATTTAAAGAGAAAAAACATTAAAAAAAATGGAAATAGGAAGTTTTTTAAAGACTGCAGGTCATGTTGGGGTTCTCTTTCTTGTTTAAGTACTAGGAAATTAGACTCATTTATGGATTCCTCCAAAACTCATTTCATGCCCTTTTAATTCATGCCATTTTTCTTGTCCCCAGCCATCACAAATCTCAGATAATTAGACTAAAGTTGACCCAACTAAGAAATCAGTGGATGTGGAATGAGGGAGGTGGTAACATCGAGGTTGAAATGACTGAGGAAAACATATTCATCACTCCTGGTCTTTAGTGATTTTAAATTACAATATCTGAAAGAAAATCTAATGTCAAGTGGAAAAACATGTATATTTAAAATTCAGTGAACACATGTGATTCGCGTGTGTGGTGTTTTTCTTCATTTGAAAAATAAAGGTGCTACAACATTGTGGGGTTTGAAATGAACCGTAAGACACACTTCATTTAGAAATAGGATGTTCCACAATTACTGTGAGTTCAACCAAAAAGTCTCAGTTACCTGACATATGTGAAATGGTCTGAAAGGTTCTTTTCAGAGGTGGGACTTAGATCTTTTCTGGAACATTTTGGTGGCTTGGTCAAATATTCTCTGTGGCATCATTGTAAGTTTTCCTTCTGTGCCCCCTGGAGTGAATGCTCTTTACTTCCATCGTTACCGTGTTTCATGCCTGATTTTGCTAAATTTGTGCTGGCCTCGTGTCTGACTGAAGAAGGACCTAACTGCATGCATGGATGATTATTAGAGTAGCTGATAATTGTGGCCAAGTCCCTATCACACCACTGTTTAGAAACCTAGGCACTGTGATTATTGTCCAGACCTTTCCCAACAAGGAAGCAAGGCACTATTGAGGCCCCAAGTTTCCTATCACTCATTTGAGGTTACTGTGGGCTCGTTACTCACAGAATGACCTTGTCAGTGTTGCTACAACACCATATGTCCCAGTTGAATTCTCTGAGTGTGTAACTTGTCTGTGATAGAACAAAGGGAGCCCTGACTTAGGTGGTGGTGATGTCAGGTTAGACCCAGTGAAGAGCAGCGGCTGGAGTTGTGTTAGTATCTTTAATGTAGATTGTCCATGACTGCTTGTGCTCCTGGGGGAAACTCAAAAGTTATTTGGTAGACAAGTGCTGATGTTCTTGGATCATATGAAAAAGGACAGGTAGTTGAGTATTGGTAATGTGAATGTTAAGTTCATATGTAATGCATGCATGTGTATATATGTATGTATATGTGCATATGGGATGCATGTATAATGCATGTAGCTATTTATGTACTTCTGTGGATGTATGTGGATGTGGGTGTATAAGTATAATGCAAGTGTGTATATATATGCACATGTGCATGTATGTAAGCATGTGATCACTGTGACTGTATGGGTAGAAATCAATGATTAAAGTTATAAACACCACTGAAAACAGTTTCAGCTCATTCCGTCAACTTGTACATCCAATACTACTATATATTTATTTTTTTGTGGTGGTGGTTTAAAAAATGTTACTTAATATAATTCTTTTCTACTATGCATTTAAAATATTAAAATTATGTTTGGGGGCTGTAATATTGTAAATTTCATCAGATCTTGAGACAATTTTTTGAATCTTGGGCTTGACAATGGCTCTTGACCTACAAGTCATATTAGATCCATGAAAAATAAATAATAGATCCAAGTAAAAAGAAACTCATTTTTGGGCCTCCACTGGTGGTGCAGGCGGTTGAGCGCCACACTGTGAAGCTGTATGCAGCCTCTGCAGCACCAGTTCGATCCTAGCCAGCCAGTGAGGGTCCCACATGGCACGGCAGACCTCTCCAGTCTCGCCCGCTGCTCCCCTCAGCAATGTATTTCGTCAGTCTGCCTGTTCTGTTCCACGCTCTGTCTCTGGTGAATCCTCTCACCCTCCTGCGCATCTGGCCTGTACCCCGGTTCTTGTATAAATAAATAACTCTTTAAAAAATAAAAAAAAAAGAAACTCATTTTCAAACTTCATTCTGTTTTGTTGGCTCAGAACATTCAGTCCACCTTTCATCATTTCCTTTAGAATATCTCATCATATCATTTTAAGCCATGGGCCTTTAAAAGCTCTTTCTGTCTTGACCATGGTGCATATTCCAGGCCAGATAGTGAGACCACACCATGCCAGGCGAGGAGCCTCTGGCCAGGGGTGCAAGTGGGCATGTGCCAGGAGCCGCAGGAGCAGAAAATCATTGACTAGGGGCGAGGTAGCCTCAACGATGTTGAATTTCAGCACAGCCGTGGTGACTGGTGTGAAGTCTTGTTGCTAAAATCCAGGTAAGTGGACATAGGATTAATATCAGAGGGAATTTTCCCCCATGTGAGTAATAAGTTGTGTTATTGCTCTTCATGGGAAAGTGTGCTCATTGTAGAAATTAAAAGAAGTCAACAGAATGAGAAACACATTCTGCAGGTCACCACCAGTAACATTTTGGTGTATTTTCTTTTCCTTCCATGTGATTATCTGCATGTATGTGTGTGTGTGTGTGTGTGTGTGTGTGTGTGTTTTAGCTGTTTTTTCCCATAGTTAATTGTGAGTGGTTCTCCATGTCATTAAATATTTTAAATTCTGGTTGATAGTGACCGCATGTGTGTTCCCTATATGAATAGCTTTGGTCATTTGTTGAAAGGATAAATAAGCTTTCAATAAATACATAATAAAAGTTAAAAAAATAGCAATAACTTGATTACAAAAGAATGCAAAACTGGGAAAAAGACACATTTTGTATCTGGTTCCCACCTACCTCTTCCTTGTATAGTTCATCTTATCCTGGCTTACAATGTGCACAACAGGCTCACAGAGATGGCCTGTTGAGGGTCACTACTTCTGGAAACCTTTCTTCTAAAGTTGTGGCTTTTATCTGAGGACTATCAGAAGTCTTACTGTTTCCTAGATATTTGCACTTCAAAGAGGATACTAAACATGTAGAGAAGCAAATCTCTCACAGAATTTTATTTAGTGTATCCTCAGCCTAGTTGTGGCATCTTTGGAGGAGACATTTCTATGGTCAGTTCTGCTAAATATTCCAAATATTTCTTGTTTTGGAACTTGTCTCCCTAGTGACATCTGTTCCTTTAATAGAGGTCCAGGGAGGGAAGTTTTTCTTGTTCCTGCCCAGAGCTTCACACATTCTTGGCATGTGGTAAGTAATAATAGTAGTTATTTAAAAAGCAATTCAGTTTCTTAATTGGAGTCATCAGAGAGGACCCTCAAGCCTAAGATTATGGAATGTGGTCAGTCTCAGCAATGAGTGGGGTGTTTCTTAAAATACTCAAAGGCAGAAGTCACAGTGAGGATGACTAGAGAAAAAATAGGCCAATTTGCCCAATGAAAGAGAATGAAGCAGAATCAATAGGCTAAGTGTGGGGTTAGAGCATTTTGAGTCCATTAAGTAAATTTTGAGATAATGTGCCCCAGCATCATAATATCGTCACACTTTTAGTTAGCATGGCATTCTTTTCTGTTGAACCATATCCAACCAAACAGATAATTCTGGTCATCAGAGCACATTTCCATGAGTAGGAGATGAATAATACTTTTTTAAAGCAGTGGAGACAGGAATAAGTCATGAAGTTACATGCCTTTGCTGTTATTGTTCCTCTCTCTGAAGTGTTCTCTGTCTTTTCCTATCTCTTACTCATTCTTCAGGGTCCAATTCAAACATTCTTTTAAACATTTACCAATATCCCCATCCTAACTCAGCAATCCTAAGACTTTCTCTTCCATGCTTTCACAGCTTCTTATTCTATGTTCACAAATATTTAATTGTCACACACAGGCATTATGCTGTCATGGAATGTTCTCCCACACCCAATATCCTGTGAAAGCACCAAGTATAGGGACTGTATTCTATCTTGCTTTGCATTCCAGGGACTTATTATCCATTGCTCATAATAGGTGTGCATGTGATGTCCCATAAGTCATGTAGCAGGTTATTGACAGAACCAATGAAACCAAGTACAATGAGGGCTTTCAAAAAAAAAGATTTATTTATTTATGCATACAAGAACTGAGGTACAGGCCAGAGGTACAGGGAGTGAGAGGGTTCACCAGAGACAGAGTGGGGAGCAGAACAGTGAAATACACTGCTGAGAGGAGCAGCAGGCAAGTCAGGAGAGGTCTGCTGTGTCATGTGGTTCACCTCCCTGGCCAGGGATCTAACTTGTGCTGCAGTGGCTGGCAACAGCTTCATAGTGCTGCATCTTATCCCCTTGTGCCACAAGCGAGGCCCACAATGAGGCCTTTTTCATGTTATCTTTATTTGACTGTCTTGATCAAAATGTACAAATTGGGGTTACAACCTATAACATGTGCATGATCATGGTTTTCTTGGTGTCTGTTCTTTGCCTTAGATCACCCTCCTTAGCTCATAAAAACCAATTTCCTATTCCTCTGACTGAGCACTTTGCTCTCACAGAGTTCTTTTCACTTTTGGTTCCTTCTGTCTGGAACAATCTCCCACTAGTTGCTTGCAAGTTTCAATTCATCACTAATGTCTCATATCTTCAAAGACCTCTGTAAAGAGCAAAATTCTCAGCTCCACCCTCTATCTTGATTTGTATTTTTTAAATAATGCTTAACGCTTTTTGACATGTCACACGTATTTTTTTACTTAACACGTGATGCTCCCTTACCATGGTATCCTCTTCTAGAGCATCAACTCCTCCAGGGCATGGTTTTTGTTTTGAAATTTATTGCTGTAAGTCTAGCACCCAGTGCAATGTGTGGCTTTTGGTAGCTTGTAAGTAAATGTTTGTCGAATGTTTAGTGATTTGTCTGCTCTGTCTAGCTTTGAGCACCACATGATAGCTTTGATGTGTTGAGAGTTTGCAGTGTTATTCAAAAGAGACCATGTTCTTTTAAGAAAAATGACCATGACAGGATGACAATTGCAGCCTGCCTGGCTTGATACATGTGACCCCCCCACATACCAAGATGCCTGATGTTGACTGCCTTTTTTTTTTTTTTTAATACAAGAACCGGGTACAGGCCAGATGTGAGGGAGGGTGAAAGGATTCACCAGAGACAGAGTGGGGAACAGAACAGGCAGACTGATGAAATACACTGCTGAGGGGAGTAGCGGGCAAGACAGGAGAGGTCTGCTTTGCCATGTGGGACCCTCGCCGGCCAGCCAGGATCGAACCTACGCTGCAGAGGCTGCAGACAGCTTCACAGTGCAATGCTCAACTGCCTGTGCCACCAGGGGAGGCCTGACTGTTTGCTTTATAGTCAAGTGATCTATTTTTGGTTTTATGTACTTTATATAGCTATAATTATTATTCTGAACCTATGAATATATTATAGGCCTGATTATACCATCAAGGATAGAAAAGACTCTAGGTCTCTAATAATACTGTATTTGGATTAAAAGTCAAGACTTTTTATTGTAGAACAGATATCAGAGAAATAGGAATTTTGATATTTCTTATTAAAAAACCTCTTATTCTATAAGTATACCCAGTAATATCAGATATACTGACAACAGCACAAAAACAATTTAATGAACGAACAGACTTTACAGCAAATGGTACTGGGGCCATTTGGTACCTTTAGGTAAATAAATGAGTCAAACGAAGCCCCTCTAATTAACTTAAAATGTCAATTATAAATAGAAAATGTCAATCTATAAAACTTTCAGAAAAAACATAGGAAACACATATTTGAACCCCACGGTGAGGCAGAGTTTGTACACTTGACACCAAAAGAGTGATTAATAAAAGGAAAAAATGAAAAACGACCTAACCAAAATGAGCATTTTTCTCTTTTGTGACAGACCCCATAATGAAGATGACAAGATAAGCTACAAATTGGAAGAAAATTTTTGCATATCACATCTCTGACAAGCACCTTCTAGAGAACTCTCAAAATTTAATAATAAAAAACCCCAATCAATTCCAGTTAAGTAGACAAATAACATGACCAGATATTCCACTGGAAAGGATATATGGGTGATATATAAGCACATGAAAGGGTGTTTAGCATCATTAGTCATTAGTGAGATGTAAATTAAAATCAAAATATAATTATACAACTATCAAAGAGGTTAAAATGAAATATAGAGTCTACACCAAATACTGGTGTAGGCTGAGAAAGAAAACTGGATCTCTTATGTATTGCTGATTAGAATGTCAAATGGTGTATGTACTCTGGAAGATATTTTGGTAGTTAAAAGCAATTAAACATACACTGATCATATAAGCCAGCAATTTCACTCTTGGGCATTTATCCCAGAGGAATAAAAACATTGTTTACATAAATGCCTACATGTGAATATTCATAGTAGCTTTACTTGTAATATCTCCAAACTGAAAGTAACTCAAATGTTCTTCTGTGGATGACTGGTTAAATCAACTGTGCTTATGCAACCATATCATGGAATACAACTCAGCAATACCTTTTTGCTGCCATACCTTTCATCCAGTTCATGCAGCCTGTGAATAATAGTCGAAACATAGCCTTTCTCTGACTCAAGTTCAGTAGTGTTGGTTGCATCAAAGAAGAATGTCTCTTTGTGGACACGTGTGATGAGACAGTCTCTCTAATATTACTGGTTACTTTGCTTTTGAACCAATATAGGCATTCATTTTAGGCAAACATCATTTATAAGATGAAAAATGGAGATGAAACATGTCTTGTAAACAGTGCTTTTAACTGGGTCAGGAAATCAAATCAAGAGCCCATAGCACATTCATTCTGGAAAGTCTGTTGAAGGAAAAAAGTTCCTTGAGAGATTTTTAATCCTCCTGCTCAGGACTTAGTTTTTTGAGGGTCATTAAAAAATGTGTACAAAATGGGTCCTCCCTGGCAGCGCAGCCGATTGAGCACAGTGCTATGAAGCTGTCTGCAGCCTCTACAGCGCGGGTTTGATTCCCTGCTGGCCAGGGAGCTACCCACATAGTGTAGCAGACCTCTCCTGACTCGCCTGCTGTTCCCGTCAGCTGTGCTTTCGGCCTGTCTGCCTGTTCTGCTCTCTGCTCTATCTCTGGTGAATCCTCTCACCCTCTGGTGCCTCTGGCCTGTACCCCAGCTCTTGCATAAATAAAATAAATCTTTAAAAAAAATGAGTACAGAATGCCCTATAGAGCACTCATGACACGCTTGGGGAAAATTTATGACACTGTAGCATTATGATGCAGAATGCCATTGTCATGCTAAAAGATGGAGGATCCACTGCTCTAGTTGAGTTAGAAAAGTTACATTAAGAAATTACGGGTGTGCTCAGAATTTCAGCCTTATTAGGAAGAGTTAGCAGTGGCAGGGAGCAACTTAATTCAAAAGCCCTGCAAACCAGACCAACCCAAAACAAACTGGATATAGCAGGGCTGTAGGGTTTTTTTTTTTTTTTTTTTTTTTAGGACTAAGTTCTTTTTTGTATTAGTTTCAAGAACCCAGGAATCACCGAGGTTGGGTCGCTCTTGACTTTCCTGCAGATCCTTTGTGGCCTGTGCTGGTGCGTGCTTCTCACACTCACATCACAGGAATGAAAACAAGAGCTGCAATGGGAGCATCAGCAGAGGTAACCTTTTTGCGAGATCATGAGATAGGAGACTTTGAGATGACATTAACGCTGAAATAGGTTCTACTAGCTAAAACATGGTACTAGTGAGGTGAAATTCTTGGGTTTGTTCCCACCAAGGGTCTCGTCCTTCCTCTGGGGGCTGTGACACTGGTTCTCTGGTCTTTCCAGTCTCTGTGTGGATGTCCCCAGGTGACCCCAGGGTGCTTCCTTTGAGAGCATAACTATAATAGACGGTGCAGCTACATGCCAGGACTGCAGTCAAGACTGTTTATTCTATGCACATTTGTTGGAGGTGTCTAATAGCTGCTTATGGAAACACAAATCATACCTACAATTTCCATTATTAAAGTCTGTCCCAAAAAGTATGGAGTATTTTCTATGTGGGATTTCTTTATAGTTAACAAAAGCTTTCTAGTATTTTATTTTGGCTCAAGATATAAGCATCTCATTTTTAAAATCATCATTCAATGAGTGCCAGGTGTGGGGATATTGTTCTGCATATAAGAAAATGGAAACAATATGAATAACACGTACTTGCCCTTGAAAATAAGCTGTTTCTCTATTAGGTTGGAGAGAGGAGAAGGGGGTGGAGAAAGAGTGTCCTTGGAAAGAACACAGCAGGGCACGCCCTGCTCACCAAGGAGACTCAGACTCGGCTCCTCCCCTCAGTGGTTACCCTAGGAGTCGCTTCTTGTCAGATGGAGCCACCATTATTTGCAGATGGAGCCACCATTATTTGCAGATGGAGCCACCATTATTCACAGAAATCTGTCTTTTATTGTATTGGGGAGGAAGTCCTGGTCCACAGTCCTAAGACAACAGAATCCTGACCTTATCCCCACCTGGAACTGACTTTGAATCCTTAGTAGTCAGAGTTGCCTTTACCCAATAATAGGTTTTCATTATCATTGCTTAACAACACTAATTCATTAATATTTCTCCAACTAGGGTTTTTCTAACCAGTCCCACTTCATCTATGACTGGTTAAAATGCCTTTAGGCAGAATTGTGAATGGAGGTGCCACAGACACTGCGGCCGCCCTGTCCTTCCGCTGTACCCTGGAAAGCAGTTCTCTCTGAGACCTGCTCTTTGCCTAGGATTTCTGACAGTTTATTTATAGCTTAAGGCCAATAATTCAAAATGCTATCGCTTTCTTTCAATCTTTTCTTTCACTCTCAGTTGTAAAATTCAAGTAACTAATGGAAGTTGTTGCGAAGACTCTTCAAGGCAGGGCGCCTTCTGGAGTCAGTAACTCCTGTCAGCTGCAGCATCTGATTCTTCCTCTCACAGCCGCCAGGACAACACCTTTAAACAGCACCTGGCACTCGGGGACTTGTGTTGAATGAGTGGGTAGTTACAAGAGAAACTGGTGGAACTCAGGATAGGGGTCTCCCAACCCGGGAGGAATTTCAAGTGCAAGAACTCTGGTAATGTTTGTATTCATTCCTTTTATTCACTGAAAATGTATTTGTAGAGCACATGCCAGACATTTTGCTGGGAAATGACTATGAGCAAAAAAGGAGCCCATTCCTACTCTTGTGAAGCTAATATTCTAGTGGGGAGAGGGGTAGTTGCTTAGTAATGCCATCGTCAGCCTCAGTGAAGGCTTTGAAAGAAATGGATACATCTCTGTGCAAACTCATGACAATGTAAGTTAGACCTGGGGATGGGAAGACTTTCCTAAGGAGATGGCGCTGGCAGACACATAGACACGAACAGGGAGGAGGTGAGTAGATAATGTTATAGGCAGAAGGAGCCAAGACATGTGGCTACATATACAAACTCTTCCCTATTCAGTGATTCCTTTGAATTCTTTCCCTTCTTTCTCATCTTCATTTTGTGTGTTCAGTGTTGTGAGTAAGGTTATGAGTGTTTCTCTCTCTTTTTTGGTATTGGTCATTAATTCCCATCAGGTATATAGGGCTCTATTTATCTAGCTTTACAGATTCACTCAGAGATTTAATGTGCTGCTGTGGTCATGGATCAAGTGATCTGAAAAGCAAATCTTACTGGTTAATGTATGAACTCTTATCCATTGGAATCATTGCTAAGATTGTTGAAGATAAGGAAAAACTAAAAAAAATTAAAACATTAAAAAATATTTACAGTGTATAAACACTGTTCTAGGTGCTGGGAATTTACCAGTAAGCCAGGTAAGAAAGTTTCCTGTTCTCGTGTGTGTGTGTGTGTGTGTGTGTGTGTGTGTACACGTGCATTATGTATATGCATGCCCCTGCACACATAGGGGGTTAGATGATACTTGAAATAATTACCAATTCTAGTAAGTATTGTGAACAGAATAAAGAGAGTGATGTGCTTGGGAGTAAACAAGTAGGTAGTTTGGGGTGCAATAAGGAAGGCCCTTAAAGGAGAGGCTTTCAATTTGAAATGAATTAGAAGGACCAGCATATGGACATCAGAAAGAATGGCTCAGAAAGAGGCAACCACCCGTTTAATGGTCTGAGACAGAAAATGTGCTTAGTATATTCAAGGAACAGAAAGAATGCAGCATGGATGTATTTGGAGAGGAAGCAGTGACCTAAGATGTGTTTACAGACAGACTCACGCAAGATGCAGGTGTGGCATTTTATTTTATTTCAGGCACATTATGAAACTACTGAAGATGTTTCAGGAGGGCTTATGAAATGAAGTTAACTAATGTTTTGTAAATACTGAACCACCATCACGTTAGTGAATTACTTTCCACTAGAGTTCTCTAGTCATGGAAACCTTGGCATCAGTGTGAGGATGGAAGCAACATTTGAAAAGAAAACATTTGATTTGCTATTAATTTTATTTTTAAGAAGATTTATTTATTTATGCATACAAGACCTGGGGTATAGGCCAGAAGTGTAAGGGGGGAGGGTGAGAGGATTCACCAGAGACAGAGTGGAAAGCAGAACATGCAGATTGACTGAAATACACTGCTGAGGGGAGCAGCGAGTGAGACATGTGGGTTAGCTCCCTGGCTGGCTGGGGATTGAACTTGTGCTACAGTTGTAACAGGGTGGTCCCCAGGAAAGGGGGAGGTTCCAGGTTCCCTGCCCCACCCAAGGAAGGGTGGAGCTGAGCAGGAAGAGGAGAAGCTGAAGAAGAGACTGAGGAAGGAAGGAAGCAAAATGGAGCCAGGAGACCTGGAGGAGGCACATGGAGCCTAGAGACACGTGAAGAAACTGCGCTTGTCTTTTGGTCGTGGACGGGGTGACACAGATGTGGGTGAGACCCGTGGGGAGGTGACAATGGCAGCTTTTATCTGGATGTTGATTTTGCTCTTTTCCTTCCGGGCTTGTCCGGTTGTTTGTGACCCTTTTCTGTGGGTCCCCACTGGAAGATGCTTTAGACTTGTAGCAGGCTTTGGGGCCTTGTTCTGGGCCAATCCCATATGGATGGAGTTTTACCCACGAGGGGATGGGTAACTTTGGGTGCTTCATTTAGAAACTAGACTCTTTGCCTTACTTGTATTGTTTCCTAGTTTAATTAAAGTTCCTTCCCATTAAAGTCTCCTATGTTTTGTGTTGATGCGGCGGATGGCAGAACCCATTTAGAATAGGCAGGTTTGCGGGGTTTGGGCTGCCCCTCTCCCTGTCCTATAACACAGTGACGATAGCTTCACAGTGCTGAGACTCAACCAGGGAGGCCTTGCTCATAATTTTAGTACAAAAAATAAATTCAAGACCAATGTAGTAATATACTCCAGTTTGGAGGCAAACTTAAGTTAATTAAAAAAAATTAATTGTGGTGAAAACACACAAACAAAATGAATCATTTTTCAGAGTACAATATGGTAATTTTAACTATATTCCCATTTATCCCTATCCCAACTTCCTCTTAACTGACATTCCACATTCTTTTTGTATTAATTTGACTATTTAGATTTATAAGTAGAATCATAGCATATTTTATCTTTTTGTTACAGCTTTATTTCACTTAGCATAATGTCCTCAAAGTTGTGAGATTTGTGACAGAATTTCCTTCTTCCTACAGATGGAATGATACTCTATTGCATCTATATATCACATTTTCTTTACCAATTTGTCTGCCAGTGGACATTTGGGTTGCTTCTACCTCTTGGCTATTGTGAGTAATGTTGTAATATGCAAGAATGTGCAAATATCTCTTTGAGGTCCTGTTTCCAACTCTTGGACATATACCAAGAAATGGGATTGGAGGCAAACATTTTTGGGTTTTGAACCTGAGTTGGAGCCGTGGAAAATTATGTTGTTATAATGGACTATAGGGGATGTTTGAAACATTCTTATCAATAGTGGGGGTAAGAAAGTGAGTGAATCTCAGTGGTGGGAGTGGCTTGCACATCCTTGTAAGAGATATATCAATCTTCTGGGTGAGAACAGAGGTATACTTCTGATCTTCTTCTATCTCCCTTTTCTGTCTCAGATGCCTTGGAGAAATTGGAAAACTCCTAGGGTCAAGACAGGGAGAATGAAGAACAAGAGTTTTATTGACTTCAAGATTGGAGACCTCAAGAGTCATTGTAATATGATCCCTTAGAGGCCAGGTAGTGTGAGGTCTGTGTCTGAGGATACCACTGTCTATCAGTTAAAGCTAACATTAAAGAGGAGGCTGGAGAGAGTATCCAACCAGATTTGTTCCTCTTCTCTCTGCCTCTCAGTTGCATACTCATATGCCACCCGAGTCACTAAGAAACAGCTAATAAGGACAAGGGGTAGGAGATGGGTGGGGCAAAGAAAATTCCAAAGAAAAGTGAGTAGCTTGAAAATAGATTGTGATAGATAATGATGCTTGAATTTGACTGGAATATCACTTTATCAATCTTAGTATCAGGATGAGATGGGGTAACTTGTCTGCTCTATAGGCAGACTGGGTCTTGAGAACCAAATGGAGTTCACTTATTGAAGATCAGGACATTTCTACTTCTACATAGCTTGCATAGTGAGTCTATTTTGGTCCCTTCATTATCTTTTGACTTCACTATAATTTGGGTGAGTGGAGAGTCAGGCAGCAAGAGTGAAAATAGGAAGACTGTTAGAGAGACCCATGATGTAGTTTGAACTAGAAAGAGTGTTAGTAGAGTATTAGAGTATTTGTAGAAAAATGGACAGGTTCAGAATCTGTTTTGGAGCTGCAACTGGAAGAATTCGCTATTGGACTGAGTGAATATAGGGAGCGAGAGAAGGGCTAGACAAAAGATGCCTCCTGGATAGTTGGCTTGAGCAAATAGGGGTGATGCTGGGTTTTACTGACAAAGAGAAGGTGGATAAAGTCATGGTGGGAAAGGGTCTTCGAGGTACTCCAAAACTACTGATTGGAGGGTGGACATTAGGGGAAGACATGATTCCAAGGTGGTGTTATCATTGAACCATCAGGATCTGTCTTTATTCTCAAAATGGAATCAGTTTTCCTCTCTCTGTTTCTCTCTTTCTCTTTCTGTCTCACCTCTGAAGAATTAGATGTAGTTTAGGTCCTCCTTCTGTGGGGCTTTTCCTGAATCTAAATGTCTTAACTTTATATTAAGAAATAATAGTATTGCTCCTTTAATTAAAAAAGTCATTTCTTTTATCCTTTTTAGTCTTTCTAACAAGACTGAAAAAAAATCTTGGAAAGAGATTATTAACTGGTAATTTAAACAATTGAGACCAAAATAGTTTGATAACATACTCGACTTCATACAGAAAATGGCACATCCTAGAGCACCATGCCTCTCTCTGGTAGTTGATGGCTATGGAAGAATGAAGAGAAGGACACACTTTGCCTCAGATGGAAGAACCTTTGATAACAGGTCGCCTGGTAGACATCTTTACCAATTTGGAAGATTCTTAGCCACAAATTTAAATTTGTCATCTGTTGCTCTGAAGACCACACCTCTAATCAAACTTCAGATTAACACAGAGATATCTGTGATTAGTTTGCCAGATAAATTGAAGCAGACATCGAAGTAATCTCACAGTAGCTTAGGCAGATTTTGGGCCCTTGTCCGAGATGGGCAGTAAGAAATGAAAAGAGGGTACAAAGAGAAGGAACATTGAAGAGGCAGAATTTATTAGGTTTTGTCAGTGGCTATGTGTGACTGTGAGGTGGTAAGAACGTGAGTTCTTAAGTTGGTTCATCATAGTGGGAGCTGTGCCAGATATGCACTTCGTCACTCCTGTTATAAACATAAGTATTTTGTACCATCACTGCTATTTTCCCAAGATTTATATAATTAAAAATCTTATTCTCTTTAAATTTACCTATTCTTAAAGATATTTAGAAATAATGGTGTGTCTCTTGAAAACACAGTTTTTTAATGAAATCCTGTATGGTATTAAGGTGATAACACATTCTTTTATTCTCTTCCCAACTTCTCTTTCTACGCCCCCCTTTTTGAAGAAAATATTTTGCCTTTATTTTTAATTTTTTTTGTGTGTGTTTACAAGTGATAGCTTTAGTAATTTATTACTAGGATTATTGCTTGTGATTATTTCACATTAAATTTTTAATAGCACATGGTATTTTGAACAGGTAGAGATTTGTACTAATGCTATGTTCCTTATGAATGGAATTCAAGTCCTCTTCATTTGACTACAAATGTGCATACCACTAAGATCAATTGCTAATTACAGTAGTCAGCTGCCTCCATTACAATGTCAATAACAAAGTTAGTGTCCCTTATGGGACACTTCAATATAATTGACGTCTGTTTTAAAATCTGGTAGAATAAACGTCCATTCCTCTCCTATTTATATTTGTGTTGGAAATTATCAGGGAGATATTGAAAACAAGCCATATGTTCAATGACAATAAATGCTTCAAATAGTCTCTTTGGACATATATTTCATTTGGAGTAGAACAAATGATTAATGCAGATCATTTTATAATTTCCACGTGGATAAAAGGATTTGAATGTACTCTCCTCGCACCTCAAATGTGTGTTAACTGACATGCACTTCTGGTGTTTATTACTACATAAAATAAAAGAGCAGAACATATGTTTGCTGAGATAGCATTCACAAAGGAGCTCGGCAGCAGGTCAAGAGCTAATTAAGATTTATTTCCTCTGCATACATACTGCATAATTATTCTTGTCTTTATTTGGTTGTTTGGAAGAAAAGACTATTCCTGAAAAATTCTCTTTGCCCCAAACATTTAGAGTTCAAGAAAATATGAAGTCAAAAATGCCTGAGAAGGGAAGAGTGTTTAAAAAAAGATATTGTAGTTGACAAATGATTACTACTACTAATGATGCTAATAATGCCAAGAATTTAAAGATAGGGGATCCACAAAACTGGTTGAGTATGGCCTGTCTGCTTGTTCAACCATTTATTCCCCATTTTATATTTTTAAAATACCAAGCAATGACATATCTTCTGATTCATACCTTCATTTCTTTTGAGCTTGTTGAAATAGTTGCCTTTTAATATTTAATTAATTTTTTAATAATACTCTGGAATATTAATATATTTGGATTTTTGGTACTCTTATTTCAAGATATTGAGCATTTTGAATTTCTTCTAAGTGGAAGTTGACTTATTATTCATTGACATCACATCAATTTTCTAATGTGTATGACAGATCTCATACTATTATATTTCCCTCATAGGGATGGTCTGAGCAAAAAATGAGTTAACTATTAGATAGTGCCTGGAATAGAGCAATTTCTAAGCATAAAATTTCTCCTTCCCTTCTCTCTTCTTTCAGTTGTTTATTTTCTTACTCCCTTCTTTCACTCCTTCCTAGTCATAAGTCTTAAACCCATTACTCTTTAATGATATTATCTCTCTCAGCTTAAAATTGTGACCATGGTTTTGTCTGGCAAAATGAAGACAGGTATTCTTTTTATGGAATAATAGCTGAAAGGAACAGAGAGGAAGGGAGAGAGGAAGACTTTAGAAGTGTCCTTTAGAGAACTTATAGGTGTTTCAATTTTTGTTTTATTATTTTTTCAATTCATAATAGAGATGATAAAATATGGCAAACATTCTAGAAATATGGCAGAATTCTACAAATAAAATGCTGTTTCACATTGAATTATTGTCTAGTTCTGTTAATTCTCTTGTGCAATTAGTGTGATGTTAGCATTGATTTTTCCTTCAATCAATAATTGAGTTTTATTTATTTTTTTTATTGAGTAAGATTGGCTTGCATTATTGTTGGTCTTTTGGAAGTATACGATCCTCCCCTCCTCCACCCCCCAGATATTTGCCACTGTGGCGCACCCACCACTGCATCACCCATAGTCACTACCATAGTCTATTGTGCAACCTTCCCTCTTAATTCTCATTCCACCCCCACCCCACCCCCACCCCCCGCTCCCCTTTGTATGCTTCAGTTTCTACAGACGGCTTTCAAGGGCTGGTTTTAGCATGTTTGTCTACTATGAATTTTTAAAAAATTATAATTTAAAATTTTTTTGAGATAATTAGATTCCCATTCCATTGTAAGAGATAATACAAACAGAACCCACCACCCTTTACTCAGTTTCCCCAAATCGTAACATCTTACAAAGCTCTAGTACCACATCACAATCAGAACATCCACTTTGATAGAGTAGACACAGAACATGTCATTACCACAGGCATTGCCTTGTTATCCTTTGTAGCCGTATTGCTTTCCCTTCCGCTCCCACCCTTTCACCTCTGGTAACCACTAATCTGTTCTCTAATTCTAGAATTTTGTAAATCTGAGAAAATTATGTAAATGGAATCATAATAGTATGTCAACTCTGAGGTTTTCTTCCCATTCAGTATAATTCTCTGAGGACTCATCCTGGTTGTTAAATGTATCGGTAACTCACAGCTTTTTATTGCTGAGTCGTGTTCCACAGTATGAATGGACCACAGTTATTAAACTGTTCACGCACTTAGGATATCTGTGTTTTTCCATTTTTTTCTTTTTATTATGAATAATACTGCTACTATAGTAGTGTTTTTGTGTGAGCATAAGTTTTACTTCTTTGTGATAAGTGTCCAAGATTGTAATTCCTGGGTCATGGAATTTATGTATAATTTCATGTATGTTTTTAAAGACACTCCCGAGAAACCTTATAGAGCAGCTATATTTTATATTCCCATAGCATCTAACGCTTAGTAATATCACTAATTTTTATTTAGCCATTCTGATAGGAGTGTAGTGATTCCTCATTTTAGTTTTAATTTGTATTTCTCCAAAATCTAATGATGGTGATGTGCTTACATACCATCTGTAGATCCTCTCCTGTGCCATTAATCTGTGTGTTCATCCCTCTATACATGCTGGATTACAAATAGCTACATAACAAGTCTTGAAATTAGGTGATGGATTCTTCCCCCATTTTTTTTTTTATAAAAATTGTTTTGAATCTTCTAGTTCCATTATTTTTTGCATATAACTTTTAAAATATGTGATCTACATCAATAAATTTTTTCAAGGATTTCGATAGGAATACTGTTAAACTTGTGTATCAAGTTTGAGAGAATCGACAGCTTCATTGTATTGAGTCTTTCCAATTCATTGAGTTGACCTACTTACTGCTGAGTGGTGACAGAGGTCCTGACTCTCCACTAAGCCCACTTCAGCAGAGAGGAGAAGGGGGCTTCACTGCTGCCAACTAGAGAGTGGAGACCAGGCTCCTGAGTGAACTCCCAGTTACTCCATGGAGGAGGTCTTGTTTTTGGCAGGTGGGGCTGAATGTTTCAGTTGCTTACATGGTCTTCTCTGATACCACCCATAAAGGTTTAGTGAAGCACCCCAATTCAGGCATATGAGGGTAGGCTATAGGCTCCCTACTAGGCCATTACCTATGTGGCTATATAAAATGAGACCACTCTTTTTCTAGTGGTAGTTAACTGGAGTACAGTGGTCATCATTGAAGAGTTTTCTTTTGTATCTAGACTGACTTTCTTCTGGTCCTTTTGCTATGGGACCACCTTTTCCTCCCTCCCTACATCCCTCCCTCCCTTTCTTCCTCTCTTCTTCCTTCCTTCCTTTTAGGTGGGGTCTGTGTTGAGTGCAAATACTCACTGAATTTTCTTTGGAGCTTACTCTAGATGTCTAGGCAGTAGTGCCAAACACTGAAGTTCATCTTTTAATTCCTCTTCCCACCTCCCTCCGCCCCATTTCTTAAGAACTAATATTTTGGGGGCTAACTCAAATGAGGCAGAAGTTACAGTACAGTTGATAGTAGTACAATTTTCTTGTAGTATTTTACATTGGCTCTGAAGTCTTCAATGTAATATTTATTAATTACTACTCAATTCTGTTAGGGGGGGATGGCATTATAAGCAATAACATGGATTTTTGCCTGCTAGGTAATGTTTAAGACTATTTTGCATCAAATATTATTGAAGTTGCTCACAGGGGACAGATAATTTAATATTGACACAACCTTAAATAAATTGAAAAAGCATAAATCAGAGTAATAAAATTCATAAACCTGTTAATATTAATAGGGAAACCTTTTGGGAAGCATGGCATAAAATCAAAGAAACTAGGAACCCCAGTTGTAAGTGATGAGACTTGTTAATGATTAAAAATTTGTTTTTTTTTTGTTTTAATCGCTTTTTTCAAGTCAGACTACTCTATTTCCTTAGAAAAAGTGCATGCCTTTACAACTATAATCAGAAAATGGAATGCAGAATTCTTGGGGAAAATAGATTGAAATCTTCAGAGAATACAATATATTTCTTTTAGTTTTGTATCTAAGGAATCAAGATAGGACCAAACTTTATTTCCTAAAAAAAGATGCAAGCTCATCCCCAAATAACACACTTATAAATATTTATTGATGGCTGAGTGTTTATATATTTTGCACACATAAGTATATTGATAGATGTGCAATAAACTCATGTAGATATACATATAAAGTGCAGTAATTAAGGATTTTTAGCAGTTTATTAACCCCAGTTTTAAGTAAGTACACTTTATCCATTTGTAGTTTATCCATGTTCCTTTTTCTAGCCTTAGACAACTTTACTTCCTGAGTCTAGACAAGTTCTTTTCTAGAAATTTCATGTGAATTGAATCATATAATACTGGCATCATAGAATGAGTTGGAAAGTGTTAACTCCTCATCTGCTTTCTGAAAGGGTTTGTAGAGTACTGGTGATCTTTCTTTACACAATTGATAAAATTTCCCAGTAAAGCCATATGAGCCTGGGCTTTTCTTATAGAACTATTTTTAGCTATTAATTGAATTTCTGCATTTGTTATAGGTTTATTGAGATTTTCTACTTCTTCAGTTTTGGTAATTTATGTCTTCTCAGGTCATATTTCATCAAAGACATCTAATTTGTTGGCATAAAGTTAATTATAATATTCTTTTAAAATTTTTAAAGTACAATTTGGTAGGGTCAGTAGTGATGTATAAGAAAGAATCATTTTTAACCCTAGGAAGAACAGAAATAATTGATTACATGTCTCCTGGCCTGGTTATTTTAGATCAGTGAATGTGATCATTAAAATCAATTTATGAGCTTAAAAGTAAATGTTTGGCCACATGTTATATATTAAAATCTTGGTTTCTCTGACCCTAGTAAATGCATTATGACATTTAGTGAATACCTAGTGAAGCCCCATGTCACCACTCTGCCACAGAGGCTCCTTGGCTCTAATCTCATCTGCCTTGCTCCCAACCATTCTCTCAATTCTCTCAATAATGACACAGCCTTTCCCTGGGGAATACATACTATCATTCTTCTCCATCTTTTTATGCCATACCATGTATCTTTAAAAGTAACTATTTAAATTCATTAATTTATTAAAAATATTTTTGTTCATCTTACTATATAAGGTAGGGATTGTGAGATTTCTATAAATAGTGAATCAAATGGACTCCTGCCTTCAAGGAACTGCCCATCAAGCAGACTAAAACAATGAAGGAGAGGCAAAGAAATTAGAACTATTAGGAGAGAGAGAGAGATATTTCCTTCACTTAAGGACTAGAGAGGTTACTTGATGGACTAAGACCATTTGAGTTAGGTTTTGAAGCATGAGTCAACTATGGATATGGGTGGCAATGATTGTAAAAGTGAAGGGAGGTGTAGGAATAAGCTGGCAATGTGAGCTGTTGAACAAAATAGTCAAAAATCCATGCTGGTGAGAAATGGTCAAGTTTTTCATATATTCTGACAATCATGCTGTATTGATCAATGTACTGACAATTGTAATGAATGTGAGGCAAGAGAAAGAGAATGGGCATGGTCAACATGATGCCATGGGTTGGGGTCTGAGAGTATAAAAGTAGATAGGGTAGACAGTGGGGAGTAGGCTTTAGGGGTAGGTTCAGTTCTGGATATGTTGAGCTTGAGATGTCTGTTAGCCAAGTGGAAATGTGAAAAAGAGAGTTGGATATCTGAATGGGAAGTTGAGGAGGAAGATTTAGACTGGAGATGTATATTTTTCAATATTTGGCATTAGGAGGATATTTTATAATCATTGGATTGGACAAGTGTAAGCCAAGAAAATGAGAGTAAAGAGGCGAGGACTAAGGTTACCAGCAAGGCATGCGCTAGTTAGATGTATCCTTGACATTGGTTGAGGCTGTTTTGTTTGGTGCCTCAACAAAAGTAGAAAACCCAGGAGAGAAAATGATGACTTTAGTTCGGGACAATTGACTTTGACAACATACAACATACAATGGTGAACATACAACAGTGAACATACAGACCTGGAACTTAAAGGGAAGGAAGATGAGGGGCATGTCTCAACAAACGTATCAAAAGAAAGAATAGAGAAGGGGATCAAGGGGGTGGGAGCTGACGGTGCTTCTAAGGGTTCCACTGAAATAGCTGAATATCCAGGCTAGGCCATTATGTAAATAATCAGGAAGCTGGAAACATTTTACTGAAGAGGACAATAAGTCTGATGGGCATATAAGTTGTTCAAGGTCTCACAGTAAATAATGGTGTTAGTATTCAAACAACTTTGTTCTCCAAATCCATTTTCTTCCCAATACCATATGAAGCCCTCACTATTCTTATTTTATAGCGGGGTTAACTAACATGATCATGTATCTAGTCAGCACTTGAGGCTGTTTAGAACCAGGTCAATCTGATTCACCATAATAACAGAATTTTTTTTTTTTTTTTTACATAATTAAAAAAATTACATCGTTGTTCATTTTTAAACAATATTTGCTTCCCCTCACCCCCTCAGGTGCAGTCCCCATGGAGTTTCCTTCACTAATACACCTGAGCATCATCACCTCAGTCCCCTGTGCTCCTTCCTCCCTCCCTCTGATCCCTCTCCCTCCTCCTCCCTTGCAGTATGTCTCTGATTCATAATTGTCTGTTTTTGCTTTGTTGTGTTTTGTATTATTATTATTTTTTTACACTGTTGTCTTATTTGGTAACAGAATTTATAAAATTTCAGCTGAAATATCAAATATATGTATTGTCATAGTCCTTCAAATATAACATTCATAATTAAAAGTAAGTAGGATTTTCCAAATTTTACTACATTCACCTGTTGCTTTTGGAATTCTATATTGGACCAAATATTCTGTCGATGCTTAGAACTCACTAAGAAGATAGTCTCGGGCCTCCCTGATGGCTGAAGCGGTTAAGTCTCAGCATTATCAAGCTTTGCCAGTTTTGCTTGTTTTCATCATCAAGTTTTGTAGTGTTGAAGTTGAAGTTTATTGTTCCCAGGTTTACAAGATAGAACCTCAAAAGCCATGTTCATCAGCTTTATCATTGGCGGTGCTATTACTGGGGGGGCCTGAATTCTGCTGCTTCTGTTTATACCCACCAAAAAGTTGCTTTAACAGATTCATAATGTATTACTGCTCAGGTCTCCATTCGGTGGAACTCATATTGTTAACAATCTAATGGAACACTCAAAAGCCATTAAAAGTGGAGAGTTGAAATAACATCCTTATAAATCAGGAAAAACATATTTTGGATTGAAATACTCAGCTGGGAGTTTCCCTTCAAGACTCACTGAAAGTGGTCTCAACTTTGCTTGAGCAATATAATTGCATGTTGTCCATTCCACACAATATATTTACATACCCTTTTTTTTAAAATCAGGATCTTGAAATCCATCCCACATTCTGTTTTTCTAATCTCCACAACACTGTTTGGAGCCAGGGATCATGCATGATTACCTGGTTTATGGATTTCTTCATAGAAAAAACTCAGCCATTCCTTCACTTGGATAGCAGGCATGTCCTTGTTGAGATTTTTTTTAATTTATATATAAATATTTTATTTTATATATTTTTTACATCTTTTTTCATTTTTGTACAAAGTATGCATTTTCATCTTGGTTATGTAGTCCCTGTAAAATTCCCATACCCCTTATTTTGATCCTACTCCCTTCTCCCCACCCCCCATAGTGTGTCTCTGGTTTATAGTTGCCTGATAATTTTGATTTTCTTTATTATAAATAGTCTTTTTCCTGATCCCTGATCTTATTGTTTATCTGAACACAGTTGCTATATGACTTATGGAGTTATCCACATCCTAGAAATACTTGGTTTTCGGTATACCTTCATTATCTTCATACCTGTAAAAGATATGTGTCTAGGAGTATATGTTTAAGATATATTTATTCTGTATCTCTGTAAGCATGCGTGCATCCTCCTCTACCAGCCTTCCTTAATATATTGACAGTTTCTCTGCCTCTCTTCAGCTTTCCCTCTCCATGTAAAGTACCTCATGAAGAGGGGCCTTGAAAGAAAGAAGAGGGGCCCAGCAAAAAAAAAAATTGATACTTTTGTTTGGGTGTGAGCATCATAAAAAGAGTTGTAAAAGAGTTTCTCTTTCTTGTTTTGTAACCATAGGTTTTATAGGAAGGTAGAGCTTAAAGGAATTGAATGTGGGTTTTTCATTAGTAGGTTTTGTTTTCAAAGCTAGGACAATTGGGACCAGCCCTTAGTGATATGGGGGAAGAAAGAATATTATTTCTATCTTAATTTTTAATGATTGATTTTAAAACTGGAACTATTAATGAACCCACTGTATTTTACATCATCATCATTTAAGAATTTTCAGTTCTTAAAAATAAGCTAGAATGAGGCCTCCCTGGTGGTGCAGGGGTTAAAGTCTCAATGCTATCAAACTATCACCAGCCATTGCGGCCTGTGTTCTCTCCCCAGCCAGGGAGGTGACCCACATGGTGAAGCAGACCTCATCTGTCTCACCTGCTGCTCCCCTCAGCAGTGTATTTCAGTAGCTCTGCCTGTTCTGCTCCCCACTCTGTCTCTGGTGAATCCTCTCACCCCTCGCATTCCTGACCTGTATGCCAGCTCTTGTATGCATAAATAAATAAAAATAAATCTTAAAAAATAAACTAGAATAGCCATTTATAAATTTATCATATGAGTATCATTTGAATACTGTAATCTACAGTGACTAGTTCACATCTATCCCGCCCTCAGCCTCCTACATTCTTCTGAATTACTACTGTCAGGTCTGACCCAATGGCATTTTAAGGTGGATTTTCAGTGTCAAGACATTTTCTTAACTGAAATCTCTTGAGCAGTTGGAGATGTCCATTCTGTTCCAGAGATAAAGTCTCATCTACCATGTCACAGAAACTGGACTCTCGTGTCCAGGCTCCCAAGCCTCATGGAGGGGTGACCTCATGTAGGGTCATAGTCTCTGGACTCATATTCAAAAAATGGAAATTAAAACCATGGGGGCAGGGTCTTTGTGTACCCACGTGCTACTTGGTGCTTCATCTTTCAGAATTTTCTCATTCAGAAGGCTCCATGATATTTTTTGAAAGAAAGGATGAGGTTGTCTAAGAAAACAGATAACATGCCCAAGCTCACAGAGCTGGCAAATCAGAAGGAATTCAGTCTCCAGTTTCCATGCCAAAGTCCTGTTTCACTCCCTGACCCTGCTCTTTTTTCTTGCAGGCATTTTCTGGCAGAGGAAGGCTTGTTCAGGGACTAGAACCAAAATCCTGGGTGTTTAGTGGTGCTTTTCATGCCAGCAACAAGCCAATTAGCTTCTCAATGAGAGTGACCCAGTGTGCTCAGCTGGCCAGGTCAGGATGCTCCCCTTCAGTCACGGGGACCTTGGGATCCTCTCCTGCTGGCTGGACATCACTGGCCTCCATGTGGGAGGGAGGCGGGATCTAGCAAGTGTTTTTGAATTAACTAATATGTTAGTAGTAAAGGCAGAGCAAATCTTAATGCCTGTCAGAGATCATAGAGAAATCTTCCAATAAGCAACATTTGTAGTCCCAGGAATAAACAAAACTTACTTCAATATAACAAGACACTTAAATTTCAAGGCAAAATTATTGTGTCATTTCTTTAATTTCAGAAGCTCAGTGCAAAAAAAAAATATATCATGTAAATCTTCAATGGAAATCTCACAAAAAAAATTGTAGACATTTCATATTTTTCCTAGTTTAAAAATTCAGTAGTTACAGTATTGTAAACCGGTGTTACCTCAATAAAAATTTTTGTACTTAATTATTCAAGCATAACCGACTACTGTACATCAATACTCTTTTCAGTTCTCAAATCAATAACCTGTATGTTTTTGGGAAAAAAATCTAATTAGTCTCACTGAGGGGTTACCTGGAAACACAGGGGAACAGCCCCCCTGCTCCTGAGGTATTGACTAGGATGCAGCCCTTTTTCTGCGGCCTCCAGCCAGGCAGATTTAAGCATTCTGGGCGGTAACTGGGAATAGGGAGAGCTGTAAAGACCACTTCTGTTCTTTTGTACCGTGCAGTTAGTATCAATTTGTTTACATTTGGTGAAATGTTTCATGTTGGGTGATGCTTTCCTGTTAATGGGATGTTGTTGCCCAAGTAGGCAGGGATATTAATTAATGAACAGAACAACAACAACAAAAATGTTTCAATACAAATCCTGGACTATTGTTAGTTCTTGAGAGGATACAGCAAAATACCACTGAAACAAAAATGGCAGAAGCGGGGTTGTCAAGTGTTTGAATAAAGCTGTGTGGCAGCCCTCCACCCCCTCTCTCCTCCCTCCTCCCTGCCAACACACTGTTCTCTTTGCATGTCCTCTTCCAGGGATGCCTTCTCTCCGTTTTCATTTGTTGAATTCATACTTTTAAGATTCAACTCACATGTTACTTTTTCTTTTACTCTTTTTTTTTTCTTCCTGTCACAATAACTTTCTCTATTTTGCTGCTACAGTATTTTGTGCTTGCTGAGAGTGTAGCGCTTTTCACAATATATTGTCACCATTTCTGTGTGTCTCTATCCCTCACTGGATGAGCATCCAGAGTGTATCTTATTTAACTTTTTGTACCTCTACTACTTAGTACAGTGTTTGGCACTGTCTAGATAATAAAAATGTTTACCTGAAAACATCTGTATCTGAGCACAGAGATTCCTGTTGAGTGACATCTCACTTCATTGGTATAAGGCACCAGATCAGTGGTTCTAAGGCTTTCTTAATTTAGAAATCTAGTGACAAGTGTCTATTTTCTGACCTCCCCACTTTTTAAAGCTTTGTACAGTTCTTTCATTTTGTATATTTTCTATCAATTCCCAAATCAAGAATGTATGAATTTCATGTTGAGCTCTATTATATGTATCTGAATAAATCATTAAACATATAAAAGAATAAGAAAAAGGGCCTCACTGGTGGTGCAAGGGGATAAGTCTCAGCACTATGAAGCTATCAGCAGTCACTGCAGCATGAGTTCAAACCCCAGCCAGGAAGCTGACCCATATGGTGCAGCAGACCTCTCCTACCTTGCCCGCTGCTCCCCGCAGCAGTGTATATCAGAAAGTTTGTCTGTTCTGCTCCCCACTCTGTCTCTGGTGAATCTTCTCACCCCTGCACCTCTGGCCTGCACCCCAGTTCTTATATATATATAAATAAATAATTTTTTTTTTTTTCATAAAAAGAACGAGACAAAGTTAGTTACTTGTATCCTATAGCTTGGACATATGTCCTAGAAATAACTGATGGAATGGTTAGGAGTACATTAACTAAAATATTCTATTAAACAATATAGTAAATAGTTCTAGTTCAATAACATCTGATGGTTATAAGGAAGGTCCATGCCTCTGTAAAGTTCAGAGAAAAGTAGTATTGTTTTAAATTTATTTTAGTGTGTACTTCATTGTCACTAAATTCTTGGAATATTTGTGATCTTTGTCTGTATACATAATTAGGTGTTTAGCAGATTTTTTTTTTTATGAATTAGACCATTTCCCTCGTTATGGAAGCTCTCCATATACTGCCGTGGATCAGAGCATCCAAACATGTACCTTTGCCCCTTGCTATATTGCACCCCTCCTTGAAATACCTTCCTCACAATTTTTACTTATTGAATTCAAACTTTTAACATTCGACTCACCTGTTACTTTTTCTGCTTTGGGGAAACAGGTGCCAAGCTTTTTAATCATTTCACTTCTCATGTCACTGGATACAATCCTTGGCACAAATTTTGTTTAGTGAGTATTGGTTACCACTCCTGCTTAAGAGCTGAGTTTGTTACAGCCAGGAAACAAAGCACCTGGTCTGTTATGTAACTGCAAAGTCCCTCCCTGCCCCATGGCCCTCCCACCTCAGTGTCCTGTTTCTAAGTGTCTTCGTGGTTGGGATTCTTTCAGAAACAGTATGGAAAAGTTCTGAAGTTCCAATCAAGTGTTCTCATGCAATTCTGAAATTCTACTAACAGCATGGCATTGCTTTAGCAGGGATTGAGATGAAAATGTATTTAAGAAGGATTATGCTTTTTTGAAGGCTAAGTAATATTCCATTGCGTATATGTACCACATCTACTTGATCCAGTCATGTATTTTTGGGCATTTGGATTGTTTTCAAAGCTTAGCTATTGTAAGTAGTGGTGCCATAAACATAGGCGTGCAGGTGCCCTTCGGAATTAATGTTTCTGTGTCCTTTGGGTAAATACCTAGGAGTGGAATTGCTGGATCATATGGAAGCTCTATCTTTAATAGGCCAAGAAATTGTCACACAGCTCTCCATAGTGGTTGGACCAGTTTGCACTTCCACAAGCAGTGCAGGAGAGTTCCTTTTTCTCCACGTCCTTGCCAACATTTGTTGTTGCTAGTTTTTTTAATATGTGCCATTCTCACTGATGTGAGATGGTATCTCATTATAGTTTTGATTTGCATTTCCCTGATTACAAGAGATGTTGAGCATTTTTTCATATGTCTGTTGGCCATTTGCATTTCCTCTTTGGAGAAGTTTCTTTTTAGCTCTTCTGCCCATTTTTTGACTGGATTATTTTCTTTGTTTTTGTTGAGTCTCATCAGCTCTTTGTAGATCAGTCTTTTATCATTTTATCATTAATGTTGTGTGCAAAATTTTTCTCCCAGTCGGTGGGGTTTCGCTTTGTTTTGGTTATTGTCTCTTTTGCTGTGCAGAAGCTCTTTAATTTGATGTAGTCCCAGCTGTTTATCTTTGCTTTCACTATCACTGCTTTTGGTGATGTGTCTGTAAAGATGTCTTTGAGGTGCATGTCATGTAGTGTTTTGCCTATATTTCCTTCTATATATTTTATGGTTTCAAGTCTTATGTATAGTTCTTTAATCCATTTTGAGTTGTTTTTTGTGAATGGTGTGAGGTAGTCATCAACTTTCATTCTTTTGCATGTAGCAATCCAGTTTAGCTGGAAGGGATCATGCTCAGCGAAATAAGCCAGAAAGAAAAAGAAAAACACTGATAGTCTCACTCAGAGCGGGAATCTAGAAAACCTAAATAAGGGACCAGGAAAAAGAATAACTACAAGGAAGAAAAAATCAAAATCAGCAAACAACTATGAACCAGAGATACACTATGTGGGGGCGGGGAAAGGAGGGGTTGGGGTAAAAATAAGGGGGTTGCAATTGTATGGGGAATATAGAAATAAAATTAAAAAAGAGTAAAAAAAAAGAAGGATTATGCTTTAAGGTATGTGTGCCTTTTGCAATGCAGCATGTATGAAATAGCTGTGTATTTATTTTTCAACCTGGAGTAGAACAAGCCCAATTATAAGGCAGTTTATAGGGCAGAGATTTGGAGGCCAGGGGTACCCAGGAAAAGCTACTCCACCATCACATTGTGACCAAAGTCTGGCATGTTCTCTGTGCCTAAGGAATGAAATATCTAGGCAAAGATTCACTAATTATTTTGTTTCTCTCTCATCATGCTGAAATCACTCTGGCTTATGATTTAAATCCATATCCTTGTGAGTGGAAGCTGAAGACAACCAGATCAAGTGTTCAGCGATGTGGTGACATCCCTTGCAGTTTCTCTTCTTCAGGGGAAAGTAATATCCATTCATTTAGCCTTTAATCTGCCATCCAGACTTTTAATTATTGCTCTGTTCTCCCCAGGATCCCCTGGAAGACATCCACAACTTTCAGGGCTCAGGGTGGCTGGAGACTCCAGTGAATAAGCGTCAGTTGAAGTCAGCCTTCATCAGGATGTGATTTCACCATCTTTCCTGTACTCTTTTTATACAGTTCATATTTTAAACCTTGCAGTTCCTTACATAGTGCTGTCTTTATGACTGTTCTCCTAACTTCTTCCTCCAGGCTACAAAACTGAACTTTGTCACTTTCTATTTTAGACAGCAAACTTCAAAAGCCATCTTTTTTGAGGCCTGCATTGACAGTATCAGGGTCCTCACAGAGCAGTAGGGAGAATTGCTGGTTATCTGAGACTCATAGTGTCGGGGACCTAGTGGGCAATGACAAGAAGCTTAGAATAGCAGAAACTTACAGTAAAATTCCTAGCTTTACATTCATTGGTGAAATCAACCTGTTCACATGTCATTGTCCTCTTCTATAAAATTAGATTCTCAGCTTTTGACTCAGCCTCCTGTTGGAAATGAAAATGAAAGAAAATGAAAACATAGTTATGAAATATTTTGAGCTAAAAAATACCATCAGTAGTTGTTCACAATTTATCTGAAGTTAAGGGTAGTATCACTAAAGCAAAGTTGACATAAATTCTGTCGTTAAAATTTATTAGCCTTTCAACAGGCATATAAAAAATGTTCAACATCCCTTATCATCAGGGAAATGCAAATCAAAACCATATTGAGATACCACCTTACACCAGTAAGAATGGCACATTTCAAAAAAAAAAAAAAAAAAACAAGCAACACAAATGTTGGCGAGAATGTGGTGAAAAAGGAACTTTCCTACATTGCTGGTGGGAGTGCAAACTGGTCTAACCACTATGGAAAGCTGTCTGGAGGGTCCTCAGTCTACTAAAAATGGAGCTACCATATGACCTGGTAATTCTGCTCCTAGGGATCTACCTAAAGGACACAAAAACATTGATCCAAAAGAGCACCTGTACCCCTATGTTTATTGCAGCACTATTTACAATAGGCAAAACCTGGAAACAACCCACATGCCCCAAAATAGATGACTGGATCAAGAAGATGTGGCATATACACACTATGGAATATTATTCAGGAATTAAAAAAGATAAACTCATGCCATTTGCAGCAACATGGATGGAGCTAGAAGGAATTATGCTCAGTGAAATAAGCCGGAAGGAAAAAGAAAAATATCAGGTGGCTTCATTTATAGCAGGAATATAGAGGAACCAAATAAGACATCAGTGTAAAAAAATAATAACAGTACAAAACACAACAAAGCAAAAACGGACAATTATAAATCAGAGTCATCCTGCATGGGAGGAGGAGGGAGAGGGATGTGAGGGATGGAGGGAGGAGCACAGGGGTGCTACCTGACATGGACGGTAGATGGAGAGGAGGCTCCCCGGGTGCATTGGTCAAGGAATCTCTATGGCGACTACACCTGAGGTGGTGGGGGAGAAGCAAATGTTGTTTAAAAATGAACAATGATGTAAAAAATAAAAAATTAATTAAAAACATAAACATGGAAAAATTATTAGCCTTTTCCCCTTTTGCATCTATGTAGCCATTCCTTGCCCACAGGTATTCACTGAGTGCAACATCTGCCAGGTGATATTCTAGGCACTATATTGGTAAATAAGAGAAATGAGACCTCTGCCTTTGTGGAGTTTACAATCTGGTGTGCATGTGGTATGTATTTGCTGGCGGGATACACAAATAGGAAAATAAAGCACATACAAGTGAGCATACATCATGAACATTTCCGTGAAGGAAACAAGAGTGATGTCATGGAGAGTTGTCAGGGGAACCGTGAAAGGCAAGTGTGGCTGAAGAGTCTTGGAGGAACAGGAGCACGTGACTGTCTCCTCCACAGCGAGGAGTTGGCTTTAGTTTAAGAACAAGGGGAAACCATTCAAGGATCGAAAGCAGCATGAGCTGATTTAAATTTAGAAAGCATCACTATCATTTAGAAACCATCACGGATTTGGAGAATCCGTGTGGGTAGGTGACAAGACAAGACACTGGCCTGGCTTGACCTGGGGTGATGGTCGTGGTGATGGAGAGGAGTAGAGAGATCCCACATATACTTCGTCTAACACCGACAGAGCTGAGTGATGGATTGGGCTTGGGGGATGAGGAAAAAGGAGAAAGCAGGGATTGGTCCTATATTGTTGGCGGGAGGATGGTGGTGTCTTTTATTGAGCTGGGGACATGTTTGATGGGGGGATCAGTGATCCTCTGTCAGGATTTTTATGTTTCAGAGGTCTAGCAGGTAGCCGAGGGGGAGATGTTAAGTAGGCAGTTATACAGTAAGGTTGGTCGCATCAGGGAAGGTCAGCTCTAGAGATACCTATCTAGGAGACATTAATATACAGGTGTGTTGGAAACCCAGGATTGCATAAGATCCTCAAAGCGAGTGTGCAGCACAAAGACAGAAGAGGTGAAGGTTGGACTGGAAAGGAGGACACATCTATGTATTTTTTCATCAGCTCTAGTAAGGCTTGGCAAACCAGAGCATGGGGACCAGATCAGTCTGGGGCCTGTTTCCATGGCTACCAGCTAAGAAATATTTTTTCATTTTTTTAAAGGCTTAGAAAGAGAACAAAGAAGAATATGCAAAATTGCGTATGGCTCACAAAGTCTTCAAATATTTCTGATCTAGACTTTTAGAGAAATATGAAGGCTATGAGGATATGAAGCCAGCAGAGCAAGCCTACAAGCAATGTGTGGAAATATTGGGGGGAAACTAAAAGTGCATGATGCCATGGAAGCTATGTGAGGAAAGTGTCTGAAAAAATTCTCTTTGAGGCCAGGTATGATGAGGCCAAAGAAATGACATGACCATATTAGCTGATCTCTGTAAAAAATAACCCCAACACTCAGTGCCTCAATACTTCACGAGATGTCACTTGTGCCACAGCCACTTGACTGGAGGAGTTAGGCGGGGTGCTCTGCCCCAGGTATTCACACAGGGATACAGTCCTCATAGCTGTGTCTCTGGAATACTTTGGGCTTTGAAGTGTGAAGCTGGATCCTCAGCATGAGGTGAGCAGGAGCGAGAAAGATCACAGGTGTGAGCTGCTTAATGGACCATGCTACCTTTGCCCACTTTCCTGGGACTAGAGACTCTCATGGCTACAAGGGAGGCTGAGAATTATAGTCTGAATGTGTTAAAAGAAGATAGAACAGATAGATTTTGTGAACTCATGGTAGTCTGTGCCACAGAGATCATGACAAGAGCCATTTGTGCAGTGTAGGAGGGCGGAAGCCTTAGCTGGATGTGAGGTGAGGAAATGGAGAAAGCAAGTGAGAGCATTTCTTTCAATAAGTATGACTTTGAAGGGGAACCTGATGTGCAGGGTAGCTGGAGAGGAGGAAGCACTGGGTAATAGTAGCAGTAACAATGACATAATGCTGCTGCTGGTACTCAAAGCTATAGTTTTTTGAGCACATATTATATACCACAGCTGTTATACATCTTTCCTCTGTTAACTCATTTTATCTTTACTAGACGTAGTAGGTAGGCATCCCTGATGTTCTTGTTTTCACAGCAGAGGGAATTGAAGGACAGAGAGGTTGAGTAACCAGTCATATTGTTATCAGCAGATGTAGGAATAAAAGTGAACTAATAGGATTCCTGAGTTGATGCTATCTTTAGTGTTTGGTAGAAAGAGTACAGATTTTTATTGTCAAAGGGGCTTGGATTTGAATACTTGACCTTGGCAAAAGTCATGTTACTTTTTTAATCTATTATCTATTAATAATTCTTATCTATTAATAATTCCTACTATAGAATTATTATTAGTGTAATGTAATTTACATAAGGCACCTACTATCATGCCTACTACTTAGTAGATAAATATTTGGTAACTTAATATAATAATTAACATAACAGAATAAATTCTTCTTCCATTTTACATATTTCTTCCTTATTTCTAAGTTTGGTGACAGATTTAGAAAATTTGCTCTTGCTTTAATCTCCAGGAAATATAAGAAAAAATATCATTATATGTATATATTTTAAGAGGTTCAGGCATTGAAATTAAGGCATGTGTGAACTTAAATATCTGTACTATTTTGTAGTCTCTAACATTTTAGGGGAAACAGTCACAAATTAATGTTCTGTGTCTTTTTTTAAAGATTTATTTATTTATACAAGAACTGGGGTACAGGCCAGAGGCATGGGAGGGTGAGAGAATTCACCAGAGACAGAGCAGAGCGGGGAGCAGAACAGGAAGATGGACAGAAAACAGTGCTGAGGGGAGCAGCAGGTGAGACAGGAGAGGTCTGCCACACCATGTGGGTATCTCCCCGGCCAGCCAGGAATTGAACCCACACTGCAGAGGCTGCGGACCACTTTACAGCACTGCGCTCAACCCATTGCATCACCAGGGAGGCCCTGTCCTGTGTCTTTATTGTCATTTATCCATTTATCTTGAATAATTGTCATTTTAAAAATGCTAGATGTGGAGGGATAATCTATTACAAGACTTCACCTCCTTTCACATTCAAAAGGTCACTTGCATTTTACAAGTACAAGTGAACAGATGTATCATCCAGTCAGAAAGATATTTCACCTCTCAAACCAGGGCCTCTGTCCAATGAAAGTTGACGTGTGCTAAATTCTCCCAACTCTTTAGAGCAAAGAGAAAGAAAGCAGAAAATTCTGTAACAGTTGAGTATAGTCAATGAGTAACACTGCCAGAGAGCAAAGGCATCTTCCCTACCTTAATATTTCTAAAAAAGTCTTCCACATGTGGAGATGTGGTAGGTTGTTTTTCATTGGTGGGGTATGTCTTAAATTCAAGATAATCTCATTCCTGAAGTGAAAGACCTCTTTATAAGGCAGTTATATGATGTGAGTCCCTTGAGAGAGCCACAGAGAGTGTCCCAGGAACTGTACAATTTTATATCAGAGACTAAGCCACCAATGGTGTTCCTCTGGGAAGAAACATGTCTTCTGTGCACTTGCCCTATTGTTGTATTACCAAGTCTTAAGAAAGAATACATGGAAACATTCCCTTGCTCCTCTGGGAATTCCAGACCATGGCCAACCTTTCCCAGCTGTACCAGTAAGCTCTTGGGATGTATAGGACTGATGGGAATCCTAAGGGCCCACCTGGAACACCTGCTGGGGGGTTAAATGGCCCCAGAGACACAGGCTTTGCCCTATAGCAAAGTAGAAGTATTGGTAAAGAGCTGTGGATAGAAACCACTTTCTAGTGATATTGTCACTTACCAGTTGCAAATTTATTTAATCTCTCGCAGTCTTATTGTGCCTTTGTAAAATGGGGTTATTGAGTTGCAATGAGGATAAAAGGAAACATGAATGGAAGGTGCATGGCATCATTCCTGGCAGTAAGTCCACCAAAGATAGGCGTGATTGATATTTCCTGGGCCTTATGAAGCATTTTACCCTGACAGACCTGGGGCTGGGGCAATGCTGAGATAATTCTCAATCTCAGAGACCAAAGCAGAAAAAGGAACAAAACAAAATCTCTTGCCTTTTTCTCTAGGAACTTTTAATCCCAGTATCGCCATTCAGGGACTTGGGTCTGGCAGGGAAGTTAGGACAGGGAAGCCAGCCCAGGGCTGAGATAGAGATGCTAAAAAATTATTTGAGCAAATAAATGAATGATGATGATTGGGCACGATGAATAAAAGCTCAAGTAAACTTTCCAAAGATAAAGAACCTGTACAGATTGTGTTTTGTCCATTAAAAGCAAGTAGCCCCAGAAGATTTTTAGTTGCATAAAAGTTTTTCCATTATTCTTTAATTGGTGCCCAGTAGCTAAAACTCATGTTCTTTTGTCTATTTTTCTGTACAATAGATAGGGATTCTCTTCTGGGTCTCCCTGAAGTGACTATCAGTGCATAAACATTCTATAACTTCAATATATTGATTGAAAAACTGTTTGCTTCATATAACCTTTATCTTTTACTACTCATAATATCATAAAGGTTATATTTATATACTGGACATATTTGCAAAAGTTTTGAATAGCACTCTCTGGGTAGGGAAATGGGAGGCAAATTTCTTAACCCTCCAGGAATCAATTCTAAAGGTGCCATAGGTGATTAAATATTTTTAATCAACATCTTGATTATGGCATAAAAATCTTTATATTATAAGTTAAAATATTCTAACTATGTAAGCATAGTTCATATTCAGAAACCTTACAAGAAGACCAGTATTAATATATGACATTTCTTTCATTGATAGGTAGATTTTTTTTTAAAAATTTATTTATTTATACAAGAACTGGGGTATAGGTCAGAGGCACAGGAGGGTGAGAGAATTCACCAGAGAGAGCAGGAAGCAGAACAGGCAGACCGATCGACGACACTGCTGAGGGGAGCAGTGGGCAAGGTAGGAGAGGTCTGCCACACCATGTGGGTTTCTCCTTGGTCGGCCGGGAATTGAACCCGCACTACAGAGGCTGCGGACAGCTTCACAGCATAGCGCTCAACCCACTGTGCCACCGGGGAGGCCCAATAAGTAGAATTTTTAATGAATAAAAATCAGATAATTTTCAACCATCCAAAAGGAGTTTATTTCTCTTAAATTCCAGGACACAACTCAGCTTTGAGTTCAAAGGTATGCCTTGGACCTCCCTGGTGGCTCAAGGGATTAAGACACAACCTGTGAATCAATCTGCAGCCACTGCAGCATGAATTCGATCCCTGGCCAGCCAGAGAGCAACCCACATGGCACAGCAGACCTCTCCTGAGTCCCCTGCTGCTCCTCTTTGCAGTGTATTTCATTCCAGCTGCCTGTTCCCCACTCTGTCTCTGGTGAATCCTCTCACCCCCCCACACCTCTGGCCTGTACCCCAGCTCTTGTATGCATAAATAAATAAATCTTTGAAAAAAAAAGTATGCCTTGCTAAAAGTTGAAATACTTTTGGTCATTTGAAAAAGTGAAATTCCTTGAAATGTATTTGAAACTCCATTAAATTTTTAAATTTAATTTTAGTTGAGGTGATATTGAGATACCCTCATTAGGTATTACCACCACAGTTCACCCACCACCTACTCACCCATATTCTAGCACCTTAGCCCATTGTGCTTCCTTCTGTTTTTGTTCTTACCCTCCCCTCATCCCTGCCCAACTTTGGTGCTTCAGTTCTGTAGTCAGCTATCATGGTTAATTTTTAACTTGCCTATTGCTGACTATTAATTTAGTTACTTTATATTCTAAATATTAGTGACAGCATACAGTATCTTTCTCCTTCTGACTTATTTCAGTTAGCATTATCCTTTCAAGCTCCGTACATGTTAGTGGAAATGGCATGAGTTTATCTCTTTTGATTGCTGAGTAGTATTCCATTGTGTATATGTAACACATCTTCTTGATCCACTCATCTGTTCTGGGACACTTAGGTTGTTTCCATAGGTTAGATATAGTAAATATCACTGCAATAAACATGGGAGTGCAAGTTTTCTCTTGAATTAGTGTTGTTGAATTTTTTGGATAGATGCCTAGGAGTGCAATTACTAGGTTGAATGGAGTTTTAGCTTTCCTTTTGTTGATGTGGTGAATTACTTTGATTGATTTTCAGATATTGAACTACCCTTGTGTTCCTGGTATGAACCCCACTTGTCATGGTGTATGATCCTTTCAATGCATTGGGATTCAATTTCTTAGAATTTTTGCATTTGTGTTCTTTAGGGAGATTGGCTTGTAATATTCTTTTTTGTGTGTTGTTTTTGTTTGGTTTTTGTATTAGAGTAATGTTGGCCTCATAAAAAGTATTTGGAAGTATTCTTTCTTTTTCAATTTTTTGAAAGCATTTGAGCAAGGTAGACATTAGTTCATCTTTTTTTTAAGAATCATTTTTTTATTAATATTTTATTTTATATAATTCTTACATCATTTTTCATTTTTGCACAATGTATGCATTTTCATTTTGGTTATATTCCCCATATAATTGCACCCCCCCTTTTTTGACTCTAGTCCTTCCTCTCCCCGCAACCCCCACCCCACCCCGTTGATTTTGATTTTTACTTTGTACTAATTAGTCTTTTTCCAGGTTCTTTATTTAGGTTTTCTAAATTCCTGCTATGTGTGAGACCAGCCGGTGTTTTCCTTTTTCTTTCTGACTTATTTCACTGAGCATGATCCCTTCTAGTTCCATCCATGTTGCTGCAAACTGCATGTGTTTATCTTTTTTGATTGCTGAGTAATATTCCATTGTGTATATGTACCACATCTTCTTGATCCAGTCATCTATTTTTAGGCATTTGGGTTGTTTCCATAGCTTAGCAATTGTAAATAGAGCTGCTATAAACATAGGAGTGCAGGTGCCCTTTGGAATTAATGTTTCTGTGTCATTTGGGTAAACACCTAGGAGTGGAATTGCTGGATCATATGAAAGCTCTATGTTTAGTAGTTCAAGAAATCTCCACACAGCTCTCAATAGCGGTTGGACCAGTTTGTACTCCCATCAGAAGTGCAGGAGAGTTCCTTTATCTCCACAATCTCACCAACATTTGTTGTTGCTAGTTTTTTTAATATGTGCCATTCTCACTGGTGTAAGATGGTATCTCATTGTAGTTTTGATTTGCATTTCGCTGATTACAAGTGATGTTGAACATTCTTTCATATGCCTGTTGGCCATTTGCATTTCCTCTTCAGAGAAGTTTCTTTTAGCTTTTCTGCCCATTTTTTGACTGGATTATTTTCTTTGTTTTTGTTGAGTCTCATCATCTCTTTGTAGATTTTTGTGATCAGTCCTTTATCATTAGTGTTGTGTGCAAAAATGTTCTCCCAGTTGGTGGGGTTTCTCTTTGTTTTGGTTATTTGAAGGTTTGGTAGAATTAATTTGTGACGCCATCTTCTCCTAGAATCTTTTTTTTTTTTTGGGAGAATTTTGATTACTCTTACAATTTCCTTGCTTGTGATTGGTTTGTTTGTTCAGGGTTTCTCTTCCCTGTTCAATCTGAGATTATTCTCTAATTTTAAGAATTTATCCATCATCTTCTAGGTTATTGAATTGTTAGCATATAGACATTCATGGCAGTCTCTAATTATCCTCTGCATTTCTGCAGCATTTGTTCTAATTTCTCCTCTTTCATTTTTGATTCTATTTATTTGCCATTTCTCCCTTATTTTCTTGGTGAGCCTTGACAGAGCTTTGTCTATTTTGTTTATTTTTTTAAAAGACCAGCTTTAGGGATCATTCATCTTTTGAACTGTATTTTATATTTCTATTATATTTACATCTGCTTTGATTTTATTTCTGTTATTTTACTGGCTTTTGGATTTGTCTATTTTTATTTTTTTAATTTCTCAAGTTGAGAAAGAATGTTATTTATTTGAGCTCTTTTTTATTTCTTGATGTGGCCCTGTATTCTATAGATTTCTCTCTCAGTGCTGTGTTTGCTGTGTCCCATAAATTTTGGGTGGCTATATGCTTTTTTTATTTGTCTTGAGGTAACTGCTTCTAAAAGTACATTTTTTTAACATAAAAAGTTACCTCAAGACAAAGGCTATAGTAGTCTTTCTAAAACAAACAAAAAAAATCCCCCTCTGTATTATAGTACCATTTTATTAGTATTTTATTTAATGTGTATCAACTATCATGTGGTTGTTTTATGCTATGCTTGTTTTTGTGTATCAAGAAACTAAGTCCACAGGAGTGCAGGCATTGGCAGGGGGTAGTGTCTTGAATAGGGTGAATAACAGATGTTGGTGGTCATCAGTGATAGATGAGTTTCAGATCACGGCTGCCCAGGCAGAAATTCAGGGTGGCCTCTTTGATGAAATCCCAAGGGCGGAGGTGGGATTGTGGATCCCTCGCTCAATCTATGTGGTGTTGATTGGCCTATAAGGAAGTTGTGTAATCCAATATATCTTTAAGAAAATGTCTGAGTAATTTCAAAGAGTGATCTTCATATTAAGGGAGATACATTAGGCAAAACTTGGAATGATCTTTTATTTCACATCTTTTGCTAGAATGATCTTTTATTTCATATCTTTTTAACTCCTCCCCATGTTGCCTAGCAAAATCCTATGCTTTTATTTGGGGTGTCAATGGCGAAAAGATGGTGGGAAATTAAAATTTTTGCTTTGTGCCTAGGAAATGCTATGCAGTTGGTTTAAAAGTGACAGACACAGCTACTCGATTGATTGTTTTGTCTGTGTCCCAGGACCTCAAAGTGCTTGCTGTCTGTCCACTGGCTGGTGAAGCCCCAGGGAAAAAAGTAGCCTGAGGTTTGACTGGGACGCCTACTTGCTTCAAGGCCAGGAGTGGATCATGTACTCAGAGCCAATTTCCTGGCCGGAGAGGAGAGAGCCACAACCTCTGGAGTTGTATGTTCTGCATCTGACTCTGTTGACTCCCATTGCCTTCCTATGCTCCCTTAAAATTCTTCAGTTGCTAAGTCAAGGCAAAGGGAGTGATTGTAAGAAATTAAGAAGATATTATTTATAGGCTATTTTATTTCCATACATAGTTTGGAGATTCAAAAGAGAAACAGAGAAAGAGGGAAAAATATTGGTTTCTGTGACTCCAGAAAAGTTATCTGATATTGCCACCCTTGTGTCAATTGGTGACTTTAGAGTCTCCTGGAAGAGCAAGATCTTCCAGCTTCATTTGGGGTTGCTGTTATTTAAAAAATCTTTAACAGTAATGAGGAAGAAAGAAGTGCTTCTTATAAGTAGCATTTTCTGTCTAGAAGAAAATGTACTGTTTGTGGAGCCTATTATTTAGGATTCCTAATCTCTTTATTGCTAATAAGCTATGTATTCTTGGCAAGTCTCTTTACTCTGATACTTTCTTTATTTTCAAAATTAGGTGGTGGACTAAATAATTTCTAACATCTCTCAATCTCTTGAGAGTTTATGGATATAATAACTTTTGACCAAATTGAATTTTCTTCCTTTTCCCTTTTGGTCGCATCAAAATGTACTAAGAAAAGATTTTACTATTTAGTCGATATTGAACCAAGACATTTGAAGACTCACAACACTCAAAACTCTAAATAACTGAGACTGTCTACATTCCATTGCTTTGTTTTGAATAACTTGATCGACCAGTGAGTTAATAGTTTTCTAATTCATTATTATGGAAGAGGTTAGGAAATAAAGGCCCTGATAGATAACTAAGTTGATCAGGCACTGGGTAATAGGATGCTGATGAAACCCTACAGAGCATGATATTGATTATTTACCATGTTCTGTTTTTATTTAAATCTGTCTGGAAGTGGATCTCTAGGCTTAAGTTATCAAGCACATTTTATTTGGGAACAAGGAGGAGTTTCCCTACATTTTCCCTCTTGATGGCACCTCTCTATGGCTTAACCTCAGCCCGTCAAAGTACGGATGGATGTCACTGTGACAGATTTTTTTTTTTAACCATTATGGTGTCTATAAATCAAACACCATCACAGTATAGTAGAAGATATCATGACACTACATCATCCTTTGCAATTCCACCAGTGTCAAAGAACAATAAGCATTACTTGAAAGGGAAATATTTTTTGAAAATAAATTGAGGCCGTATTTCAAAAAATTGAATTTTGTAGTGCAAAATATGGTTGGGATATAATTCCTGATTAGTTGCTAGAATGCATGCCCTTTTCATATGTGTGTGTATGGGTTTTTTTTTTTTTTTTGGTTTTTATTGACCATGGGAATGAAAGGGTGTCACTCAAGGAACAAAATGAAGGTGCTGTGGGAAAAACAAATAAAATAAAAAGGATGTTTTTTCCTGCTTACCAATTAGTAAGTGAAATAAGACGTGAACCTAAATAATTCCAACACAAGATAAGGTGAGGGGAGACTCCCAGTGCTGTCTGGACTAGCCACGCAGATAGAAAATGGTGGCAGCTGGGAGTAGTAATGAAAGGGAAAGACTTCTTCCTCCTATGAATGAAGAGGGTGTTGGGTGGTCATTGTTGCTTGTAAACAGAGGGTTTTTTTATTCTTATTTAAATTTTATTTTTATATTCCCCATACAATTACAACCCCCTTCTTTTGACCCCAAGCCCTCCTTTCCCCACCCCCCACCCCCACAGAGTGTCTCTGGTTCATAGTTGTTGATTTTGATATTTTCTTTTTTATAGTTATTCTTTTTCCTTGTCCCTTATTTAGGTTTTCTAGATTCCTGCTATGAGTGAGACTATCCAGTATTTTTCTTTTTCTTTCTGGCTTATTTCACTGAGCATGATCCCTTCCAGCTCCATCCATGTTGCTACAAATTGTATGTGTTTATCTTTTTTGAATGCTGAGTAATATTCCATGGTGTATATGTACCACATCTTTTTGATCCAGTCATGTATTTTTGGGCATTTGGGTTGCTTCCAAAGCTTAGCTATTGTAAATAGCGCTGCTATAAACATAGGGGTGCAGGTGTTCTTTGGAATTGATGTTTCTGTTTCCTTTGGGTAAATACCTAGGAGTGGAATTGCTGGATCATATGGAAGCTCTATGTTTAGTAGGTCAAGAAATCTCCAAAAAGCTCTCCATAGTGGTTGGACCAGTTTGCACTCCCACCAACAGTGCAGGAGAGTTCCTTTTCACCACAACCTCGCCAACATTTGTTGCTAGTTTTTTTAATATGTGCCATTCTGGTGTAAGATGGTATCTCATTGTAGTTTTGATTTGCATTTCCCTGATTATAAGTGATGTTGAACATTCTTTTACATGCCTGTTGGCCATTTGCATTTCCTCTTTGGAGAAGTTTCTTTTTAGCTCTTCTGCCCATTTTTGGACTGGATTATTTTCTTTGTTTTTGTTGAGTCTCATCGTCTCTTTGTAGATTTTTGTGATCAGTCCTTTATCATTAGTGTTGTGTGCAAAATGTTCTCCCAGTAGGTGGGGTTTCGCTTTGTTTTTGTTATTGTCTCTTTTGCTGTGCAGAAGCTCTTTAATTTGATGTAGTCCCAGCTGTTTATCTTTGCCTTCACTATCACTGCTTTGGGTGACGTGTCTGTAAAGATGTCTTTGATGTGCATATCATGTAGTGTTTCACCTATATTTCCTCCTATGTATTTTATGGTTTCAGGTCTTATGTCTAGTTCTTTAATCCATTTTGAGTTGGTTTTTGTGCATGGTGTTAGGTAGTAGTCAAGCTTCATTCTTTTGCATGTAGCGACCCAGTTTTCCCAGCACCATTTATTGAACAAACTTTCTTTGCTCCAGTGCATATTCTTTGCTCCTTTGTCAAAGATTAGTTGACCATAAATCTGTGGGTTTATTTCTGGATTTTCTATTCAATTCCATTGGTCTGTGTATCTGTTCTTGTTCCAACAGAGGATTTTTTTTTAAGCCCTTGGAAGGACCATGAATGACCAAGAAGTCCTGAAGAGGGGTAGGAGAGTGAAGACTGGACATCCATTTGACTGGGCATGTGAATGTGAGATGAGTTTGGAGTCCACCTCTTGGACTTGTATTTAGATGCAATTGAGAGGCGAAGCTCAGCTGCCAGAGGGAATGTGGCACTGTTCTGTGTGGTTATAGTAATGATGGTGGCAGTGGGTTATCCTTGGTGCTAATGAGTTGAGAGCTTCCTTTTCCCGTTGGCTTTTACCTCAGTGCCAGCATGGCACAGACTGGTACTTGAGAATCCTGGTTCCAGTGCCTGCCTGCCTGGGCTCAAGTCCCAGCTCTATCATTTACAAATCACATTACCTTTGAGCAAGTTTCTTAGTGACTATGAGCCTCAGTTTTGCAGTTTATAAAATGGGTGTTATGATTTGCCCCTCTCTCATAAATTCATTTCCAGGATCACACAAGTTAATGCACCTTTGCAAAGTAAACCATTCAGAATGGTGTCCAGGACAAGGAAAACTCCATGTAGCTAACTTTGGGGACTATTTAAGTGACCCCCTAGTCTGTCAAAATTAGGGTGTGACTTTCTGCCTCACTTGCTTCTATTACTGGTAGCTATGGAGAAGTGCTACAGATAACAAAACTTGAACTTCACTTTTGTGAAATATCTGGTGACTGTTCAAAAATACTCTGATGTTCACAGAAGAACATTTGCCTGGAGTAATTACTAAGATTGGGACAATCAACTCTCTAGGGCACAGCCAGGAAACCTCCTCCCACAGACTTTAGAGGGATCTGGGATCATTTGAATATCCCCAATTGTGAAGAAGCACAGAGCTCTATATTAAAAAAAAAAGAAGAATCTATTAGAATTTGAGAGAGCTGATTATAGCTGAATGCAGAGAAGGGAAACTTAAGAAGATTAAGGATGCCATGACTGAGCCCCGTTCCACAGGGATAGTCTAATATGGACACATCCCGATCAGAAGTACCTAAGGGCGATCCTTAACTCTCTGCTTCTCCTACTAAAGAGTGAACCCAGACTTTGGCCAAAGGTAACAATAAATATTAAAACCTTTATTATCAATGTTTGATGGCAGCATGAAACATTTATATTTATGTATTATTTCATTTTCTAGAAACATGCAGGTGGTTTTAAAGATGCTATTGCCAGATCATTTTTACAAAAAAGATCTAATTATCTTTCTACCAATTTCCCTTTGTTGGAGCTGAGCAGAGTGTTCTACACAAAGAAAAACTGCACTGGCAATAGGGCTGGGATAATGTTTGCTTACAGCTAAATAATTTGTTCTGAATCAAGGTCGACAGTATAGAGGCTGTTGTGTTTTGCTTCTTTCTTAATTTTCTATTTAACTTCCTTCACAATCTTTCTGTGATTTAGAAACGAATGAGTGTAGACATGTTGGCAATTACAAAAGCCACTTTCAAATGATAGAAATCATTAACATGAGCTAAGACATTAAGAATTCCTTCGGCACGGATGTGGTGAGACCTTGCTCCTTTTGTCGGTGTCTTTGTGTAATATAAAAGTAAAGAAATTGGGGTCTTCCATCTGCTATGCTTTTCTATATTGACATAATTATGCCAGTTATTTAATATATTTAGTTAGCATAAATGCATATGAATATTTAAAAAAATGTCATTAGAAAAAATTTCCCACTCATATTTGCAATACTATATCTCTGAAGAAGTGGCTGGATCTTGGGAAAAACATTGGTATTGGAGTATAGCACACCTGGACTTGAATTTCCTTTCCACCGCTATGACCTGGGTGGTCCTGAGTCCTATGCTTTCTGAGATTTAATTCCCCATCTCCATAGAATACAGATAATGAGCTTTGTGAAGATGAAATAAGATAATGTTCATAAAAAGTTCTTAGTAGGATGTTTGGCACAGAGCAGTTTGCTAGGTGTTTTGACACTACCAATAATCTTTTCCTTCCTAGTGTTAGAGGTGAAAACAATCAAATACTTTCTGTACATGTATTCTGTCAGATCATTTAAAAGTTACATTTTTGGTATATAAAAGAATGTCTTGCTTCTGGAAAGTGTCCAACTATTTCCCCAAAGTGAAGAGTTTATTCTAACTCTCGAAAAATCTAATCTTTCTTGAAGATGTAGCATTGTAGCCCTACATGAAGACAAGAGTTTTAGAGTATATTCTGTTATCTGTGACTTCTAACCAACTTCTTGGATATTATTGTTTTTTTATTCTCACTTGGCTGTGCTTTAGTTAATGTGAACATGGAAAACTTTTAGATATTGTTTCTAATCTGTTTAATAACTCTTTAATAATAACTGTTCTAATCTGTTTAATAACTGTTCCCACTGGGTATCTGGAGGTTAGATACAATGTAAACCATAAACCGAACCAGCAGTTAAGTACATGTCTTTAAAGGAGCCCAAAGTCACACCCTGATAATCACTTCTGAGTGCAACCATCCAGTTCAGACATGTGTTAATTAATATAAAATGTCATAAGTAATTGAATATTGATTTAGGGTTCCTGCCCTAAAGTTCAAGTTGAGGACTCTGGCAAATTCCTGTAAGAAAGAAAGAAGCCTTCTGTGGGTATACAATGGGAACCTTTCTCTAGAAAGCCCCTGTTACACTGAGCTCAGCTGGTGGTCTGAGAGTTCTCATTTTGCCGGACAGTATTTCTTAGATTTTTCATCTCCACACAACCTTGGTCTTGTCATTGTATGGAGTGCTTATTGAAATGGATCAAATGCTTTTTCAGGGACCCTGGAGGCCAACCTATCTTGATGGTTGGTGATGGGGTATCAATGGAATGAGATGGTGACAAATCAGACTAGTAGTATTTCTTTTTTAAAAATATATATATATATATATATTTTATCATCATTCTTCATTTTTGTACAATGTATGCTTTCTTCTCTCAGGTGGAGTCCCCATGAAATTCCCACCACCAATTGACCTGTGTACCATTCACAGTCCCTGGTGCTCTTCCTGCCCATGTTTTGAACCTTCTCCCTCCTCCTCCCCAGCAGAATGTCTCTCATTTATAGTTGCCTGTTGATTTTGATTTTTAATTTATAATTACTTTTTCCCCCTTATTTGGTTTCTCTACATTCCCCCTCTAAGTGAAACCCTCCAATATTTTTCTTTTTCCTTCTGGCTTATTTCCCTGCAGAAACTCTTTAATTTGATGTCATCCCAGCTGTTCATCTTTTCCTTCACTCTCTTTGCTTTAGGTGATGTGTCTTTAAAGATGTTACTGAGATGTATGTCATGTAGTGTTTTGCCTATATTTTCTTCTATATATTTATGGTTTCAGGTCTTATGTCTAATTCTTTAATTCATTTTGAGTTGGATTTTGTGCATGGTGTGAGGTAGTTAGACTAGTAGTATTTCTAATGTACAGGAAAGTTTGTTATTTATTGTGCTCACTGAAGCAGAAAGAATATGATTTATTTTTTTAAAGGTTTATTTTATTTTGCATAGAAGAGCTCAGGTGCAGGCCAGAGGTGTGGGGGGTGAGAGGATTAATTAGAGACAGTGGGGAGAAGAGCAGGCTGAAATACACTGCTGAGGGGAGCTGCGGGTGAAACAGGAGAGGTCTCCTGTGCCATGTGGGTTAGCTCCCTCGCTGGGGATTGATCTCATGCTACAGTGGCTGGCAATAGCTTGATAGTGCTGAGACTTCAACCTCTATTCTGCCATGGAGGCCCAGAAAGAATATTATTCAAAACATTTCTTCTGATGGTAAAAGTAAGATATATTCATTGTTTCAAATTCAAAAAAATCAAGAAAACCATAAAAGAAAAATTACTCATAATCTCATTAACCAGTCGCAATATCTGCTAATGTCTATTAATTATCTCACATGATTTTTAGGGACTAGAATATGAAAAGGAGAAATAAGAAAAAAAAAATAGATCCAGATACCAAGTGATTGTTAAATTCAACAAAATAATTCCACAGACATGGAAACCAGTATTCTCTATTTGTATATAATCTGTTATCTCAAACTGAAAAAAATGCATGCATGAGTTACTTGTTTTTTAAAATGTGAGAGTTAGGAATAGGTTATATTGTTTGCTTTTGTTTGTTTGTTTGTTTTACAACAAGTGTTCTAGAAATAGAAACTTCATCCTGAGATTCCCACCTCGCAGTTTTGTACTGCTTTCTCAACAATCTTTTTTGGAGAGAAGGGAGACAAATAATACTAGATAAAGAGTAATTCTAATTTTGAATCAGTTGAACATTAAGGACAAAACATAGGACAAATGTTGTTACAGCATCATGAAATTTCAGCTGTTTCTGATGTGGAAAATTATTTGGGCGTCAGTAGAATTTTACATAATTTAATACTTAGGGGATCTCACATGAATGTTTTAATACTTGCTTAAAAAGGCAACACTATAAGAGAGGAGGAAGATGTTGAAATGGTGTAATCTTTTATCTTTTATTTGTTCTGTTAGATTTTGAATTCTGTAAAAAAAAAAGCGAAGAAGAAAATGTTCTTTCTGATAGATGATAGTGTTAACTAACTGTAGGAAAATAATCTTTGTTAAATAAAACTATTGCGGTAAAAAATTAAAACTCAGGGCCTCCCTGGTGGTGCAAGGAGTTAAGCACCGCACTATGAAGCAATCTGCAGCCTCTGCAGCATGAATTTGATCCCCGGCTGGACAGAGAGATACCCACATGGCGCAGCAGACCTCTCATCTTGCCCACTGCTCCCCTCCACAGTGTATTTCAGTCAGTCTGCCTGTTCTGTTACCCCAATCTGTCTCTGGTGAATCCTCTTATCCCCCCATATCTCTGGCCTGTGCCCCAGCTCTTGTATGCATAAATAAATAAATCTTTAAAAAAAATTAAAACTCATTAAAAGATGGGAAATTATTCTGAGCCTCAAGTGAATTTCTTATATGTTTCCGGTTAGTTGGTGTTTTCTAATTACTCATAAACTTGTTCATAAGCTTAATAAACCTAATAAAGTTTATTAGGTTATATAACATTAGTATACTTAACAGGTGTATGTTGTAATGTCTCCACTTGTATCTCTTTAGGCAAACCATACCTAAATTTCTGGTTAAACAAAACTTCAATACTCATCAATTTAATATGAACCACAAAGGAGAGTTTATCTTCAGAACTGGAATTTTCCCATATTCTGCTATACCAGAACTAACTGTGGTATGATTTCCCCTCAAACAAAATAAGCCAATTAAATTATGGAATAGCTATAGTTAATTATGGAATAACTCCTTGATAAAAATGTATAAACGATGCAAGGAAAAGAAAATCTCTTGGGCCTGTGATATTTTGATTGTCAAATATTTGACAATATTTGATTGTAGATATCCAGTACAACAATATCTTAGTGAAATAATTGTCTCTGTACAAAATTTGATGTGCTGTGGTATACTTTGTTGTTTTATGATAAAAATGAGATTCAAAGTGAGAAATGCTTTTACTTCTAGGGTCATATAAACTTTTTCTAGGTGTGCTTTTAAAAGCCACTTTGTGAATTTTTTTGTTGAAGCAATAGTTTCAGATAACTAACTCTGCAAAAAGGTTTTCCTTAATTTTGTCTCTTTTACTTTAAATTAACAAGTGAATAAAATATTTGTTAAGTACTTGCTATGTGATAAGTTCTATAGAGAATACAAATAAATGAAGCTTATTTAAGGAGCTTAAGAATTTGTCTAGGGGCTAAGCAATACAAAGTAAAGATCAAAATCAACAAGCAACTATAAACCAGAGACACACTATGGGGGTGGGGGAGAGGAAGGGGTGGGGAAAGGAATGACTAGAGTCAAAATAAGGGGTGGGGGTGCAATTGTATGAGGAATATAACCATAATGAAAATGCATACATTGTGCAAAGATGAAAAATGATGTAAAAATTATATAAAATAAAATATTTAAAAAAAACAAAGCAAAAAAAAAAAACAAAGTACCCCTGAGTTCATAATATTACTACAACAATTAGAGATGGGCCCTTCTTATGGAAAAATGCCAGCTAACAGATACAGAAGAAATGACAAAATTATAATGTAGTCATTTTATAGTCACAAAATAATTTGGGCAAGTAACATTAATGGAAGATTATTAGATGAAAGTTATTGAAAAAGCATATTCAGAGTCTCAAAATACCATCCCACAGATTATATATTAATTACAAATAAAAATATGTGACATTTTACAAGAGAAAAACCCAGAATCTGTTCAACAACTGACCATATTAGCACCACCAATGAAGGGACATACTGATATTCTATGTTTTCTGATTTCATCAATATGAGACAAAGATTAGGAAATATTTTTGCATTAATATTTACTTTCTTGGGAATTTGCATGGTGCTCTTCTAAGGTCACAGCATCACCTTTAAACTATTTTTGCTTAAAAAGTTTAATCTCAATATAATCATGAAAAACTGTTATGTAAATCTAAATTGTGGGCAAATTTATAAAAGAACTGGCCTGAATTCTTTAAAATGCCAGCATTATGAAAGATACTTTTGTAAAGGCAGGGGACTATTCTTAATAAAGATTATAACAGCAAAAAAAAAAAAAAAGAATTTGTCTAGGGGTATGAGACATTCAAGTGAGAAATTTGTAGAGACAAAGCAGTTTTTGGTAACTTACCAAATAAACTATTTATGAGAACAATGTTTGTAAATAGTTAATAATGTGGAATTTTTTCATCCCCCTAATAGGCTTTTATTAAAAACAAATAATGAGAACTTGGTATGGTTTATACCTGTAGATACAATAGCTTTAATAAGAATAGTTTTAATAAGATATGTAGGTTGTATATGGAGAAAACAAATAAATGGGAACATCACCATTTTGTTGGATATCTATTTTAAAAATTAATTTTAGGTTTACTTCCAGTACAATTCAATTTCCATAGTTTTTTTCCTAACATAGCTAGGTATGGAAAAAAAAAAAAAAAAACGACCAGGTAAGGACATTCATTATCTAAATTTCCTAAATAGAAATTAAAAAGAGAGGAATCTGAGGAGGAGGATTTTCTAGGTAATAGAAAAATGAATATGAATGTAATATAAAAATGTATTACTTAGATAATAATAATTTGATTCTGGTGCAAGAACCACCAGGAAGATCAAGGAGTTCCTATAACTCAGTAGTAGGTTCTAGTACATATAAGGGTCGTGGGTCTGATCCAGGGAGCTCAGCAAGGTGGTAGAGAAAGGCAAAATTTACAAATCATGCTGAGAGAATTGGTTAAATATTCAGCATTCTTGAAGTTATGTATTCCCTGTCACCCAAATAAATTCTCCATAATCTAAAGATTCTTGGGATAAGGTGATAGTTTTAGAAATGGAAACATTAGGGTCAGTACTGAGTAAAAATGTCTGTATTTTACCTAAAGGTAAAAATGCATCATTCTGGAAAACATAAACTTAAAACACAAATATAAAATTAGTAAATCATTTACCACTGTTGTTGGAGAGACCCAGGGCTAATGTAATAAAAAGACCTTGTGTAAATGGATAAACCTTAAAATGAAGAAGGGTAAATGATCAGGCAGGACACACTTGCAGATATTCACATGAAAGGAATTTAAGGAGGGCCTACCTGATGGCGCAGTGGGTTGAGTGCAGCGCTGTGAAGCTGTCCGCAGACTCTGCAGCGAGGGTTAGATTCCTGGCCTGCCAGGGAGATTCCCACATGGCGAGGCAGACCTCTCCTGCCTCACCCGCTGCTCCCCTCAGCAGTGTATTTCAGTCAATCTGCCTGTTCTGCTCCCCACTCTGTCTCTGGTGAATCCTCTCACCCTCCCATGCCTCTGACCTGTACCCCAGCTATTCTATAAATAAAAAAATAAATCTTAAAAAAAAAAGTAATTTAAGGAAAAGTGTGCAGCACAAAAAAGGTGAAACTTGAACCATCATCATAAAACCTTTTGCAATTATCGGTTAAGCATACGTAAGGTAAAAGGGTAATAGTTGGTGTTAGCAGGCATTTTGGGAAATGCATTCTTATACTGCTCTGGGGGGAGAGTAAACTGGCAAAATCTTCCTGGTGGTGACATGGTATGAAAATAGCTCTGACCTTTGACTCATTAATTCCCCTGATAAGGTATTACCCCAGAGAAATCATCACAAATGGAGACAGAGATTTATATGGCTTTATGTATAGTATAATATTAATATCATGTAAATATTAATATTGATAAAATTAGAGATGAGGGAATATAATAAATCATGGAATATATATGATGGAATATTATGTAGGCATTATTATGTTTTCAAATTGTATTTCAGCAGATGGAATATACCTGCAAATTTAAAGAAAAGGAAGAAAATTTATTTATTTTATTTTATTACTTTTTAAAACTCCTTCTTTAAAGATTTATTTACTTATATAAGCACTGGGGTTCAGGCCAGAGGCGCAGGAGGGTGAGAGAATCCACCAGAGACAGAGCAGGGAGCAGAACTGGCAGAAGAACTGAAATATACTGCTGAGGGGAGCAGCGGGTGAGGCAGGAGAGGTCTGCCACACTGAGGGGATTAGCGGGTGAGAGGGAGAAGAGGTTTGCTGTGCCATGTGGGAATCTCCCTGGCCAGCCGAAAATCGAACTGGCAACGCAGAGGCTGCGGACAGCCTCAGAGCGCTGTGTTCAACCCGCTGTGCCACTGGGGAGGCCCAAGAAAATTTATTTTGTAAAGATTTATTTTATTTATGCATACAAGAGCTGGGGTGTAGGTCAGAGGTGCGGGGGGTGAGAGTATATACCAGAGACAGTGGGGAGCAGAACAGGCAGAATGACTGAAATACACTGCTGAGGGGAGCAGCAGGCGAGGGAGGAGAAGTCTGCTGCGCTATGTGGGTCACCTTCCTGGCCGGGGATTGAACTCATGCTGCACTGGCTGCCAATAGCGTCATAGTACTAAGACAACACCTTGCACTACCAGGGAGACCCTGAAAAGGAAGGAAATTTAAATATAACATAAGCACAAATGATACTGATTGTGAGTCTTGTGTCTGTTAACATAAAATATGTGTACATAGAGAAAAAACTGGTAGAAAATAAAAAGTGTCAACATCATATGACATGGTAAAATTGTTTTCTTTGTACTTGATTTCGTTTAAAACATTTCTATAATTCCAGAGTGTAGACTGTAGACTATAAGTTCATCTAAGTGAACTGTGGATGCTCATTGTGAATAATGTATGAAAACTAAGAGTTGTATTAAGGCAGTAGGGTTATGGGATTTAAATAATTTTAATTTTGCTATTTAATATTTCTTTAAATAATTTCAATGCGCTATTTTTAATATAAGAAGATGGGAATTTATGAGAGTTGGAGAGAAAGATGCTAAAATATTTCTGAGCTCTCTGCTGAACTTTTTTTGTTGAGATCACAAGGGATACAATGTGAAGATAACTATGCTATACAATATTTTTGAAAAGTAATGAAAACGTTTCATTTATGAATTTGAATATATGATCAAGGAAATATAACCTCTGACATGTGTTCCTTGTACCCAAGAACTAATGTTGAGCTAGGAAAAGTCAAAATAAAACTTGTTACTACCTTGCAAACATGCAAAATTGAGGCACAGACTGAGAGACTTAATGGACATACATCCTCTGCCACCTCAAAAAATTCATTCCTTGGGGACAATGTGGCAGATAAGATTGAGAAAGGGCAAGAGGCATGCCTTTCTTTTGTCCAGATGGCAAAGGGTAATGGTGCAAAAAAGGTGGGAAAGAAGTACAGGAGTGATCCCTTGACTGATTTGCTTTCAAGATCAGTTAGGAGAAAGTGGTAACTATAAAACTGAAACAAATTGCTTCATCATTCTTTTAAATGTATCCTATGGTATCTAAATATCAGAGCAATTTGTTACTCATTATCATCCATTTAAAAATACAAGGAAACCTCTTAGAGTTGAAATTTATAATTTTTATTTCACTTACAATCATATTTTATCCTCTGTACTTGACAGTTTTTTACTAATCACTCTGCCGTGGGGGTGCCCTTCTCTGGGGGCTGTCTGGGCTCCTGTTTGAAGAGCTTTAGAAGCTCGCAATAGGAATGTGTGAGAGAGACATCTGGTTCTCTTCATCCCTTCCTTAAGGCTGCCAACATTGCAATGGGATTCGTTAATTTTGCTTCTGCTTTTGGTGGGTTTCTTACTTTATTTAGAATGAAGTCCAAGTAAGGGCTTCTACTCTCTTCAAATTCCTTGGACTTTGATTTCTGTTTGAAATATTGAAGACAATTTTTTTTCTCTCTTCCACTACTATAAGGGAAGGAGGTAGATATTGACTCAAGTTATTTATCAATGCTGGCTGATCCCAGCAGGAATAATATAAGGTTGTAGAAACCATTTTGATTTAAACTCTCTTATCCCCAAATGCTTCCCTATTCAGAACCTTAGTGCCAATATTGTCTCCCCAACAGGATGCATCACCTGAGGTTAGTAACCATGTCGTGAATTCATTTATTGTGTTGCTTATCTCTATCAGTGAAGAGATGGGATGAAATAAATCAGGAGAGCTGGTTGTAGAGGAAATGCTGCAGAGGACAGAAACTTAGAGAAGTGGCTGGAGAAGGAATCTGACTTCACGACTTTTCCTCAGACTGTGAAACTATTTATTAGAAATTAGAAAGTCTAGTGTCCGTCAAATTTCTATCAGGGAATGTAATGCAAAAGGGAGAATGAATCTCTCTGTAAAACACCCCAATGTAATTTTGGATGTGACTCTAAAGATCTGAAAACTAATTTCAGTTAAACTCTTAGGTTGACATACTTGAATTTTGTATTTTGTATATTAAGGAAGTCTTCAATTCCTTATGTCTTAAGAGAAAAATTTGGAAAAGGAGTATGTAGATTGTGCTTAGGACAAAATCAACATTTTACCTTCATTGAAGAATTTCTCATCTCAGTTGACTTGTTAACTGTTAAAAAGTAGAAAAGTCAGCTCAGGATGACAGTGTTAAATGGTGATTTCTCACCAAGGGGCACATTTCATCTCTCCCAATCATTTGTATTTACTTAATTGAGCAATCTATGCCATATGCCTTGTGCACACATAGGAAAAAAAAAAAACAACAAAAACAAACACAGGTCCTCATCTAAGGTGGAATTTATTTTATGGGCCCAGCACACATTTTTTTTTTTTTTTGCATGACTATGTGTGCAAGTCCTGGAATTTATTTTAATTCATAGAACGGTGAATGTGACCAGAAAAGATTATTATACTCACACATCCATGGAGATTCTTTTTTTTTAAAGATTTATTTACTTATACAAGAACTGGGGTACAGTCAGAGGCACAGGAGGGTGAAAGAATTCACCAGAGATAGAGCAGGGAATAGAACAGGTGGATGGACCGAAGACAGTGCCGAGGGAATCAGTGGGCAAGGCAGGAGAGGTCTGCCACGCCATGTGGGTATATCCATGGCAGGCCAGGAATTGAACCCACGCTGCAGAGGCTGCAGGCAGCTTCACAACACAGCACTCAACCTGCTGCGCCACAGGGGAGGCCCACCATGGAGATTCTTTTAAGTGAAATGAGACACATTATATATTTTTTAAAGATTTATTTATTTATACAAGAACTGGGGTATAGGCCAGAGGCATGGAAGGATGAGAGAATTCACCAGAGACAGAGCAGGGAGCACAACAGGCAGATGACCAAAAACACTGCTGAGGGGACAGCAGGCAAGACGGGAGAGGTCTGCCACGCCATGTGGGTATCTCCCTGGCTGGCTGGGAATCGAACCTGTGCTGCAGAGGCTGCAGAAAGCTTCACAGCACTGTGCTCAACCCACTGCGCCACCGGGGAGGCCCTCATTTTATTTTTGATTAGAGTATTAAAGTCATAGAGTTTTGAAGATGTAAGGAAAGTTTGATATCTTTTAGCATTATCAATATTTCTTCTTTATATAAAATATAAATGAATGCATTTGTAATATCACATATTAGCAAACCAAAGTATTGACTGTATTATAATTAAAAGATAATCTCATATATATCTGTATATATGTATATACTTCTCTATATATACATATACACATATATACATACATACATAAAATTTAAAAAATATATAATTAAAAAATAATCAAGTGCATAGGAACTTTTGAGTTCTGGGTTTGAATTCTGACTATGCCACTTGCTTTGAATTTTTGATAAGTTGTTTAATTTCCCTGTAACTCAATTTTCTTATTTGTAGACTAGGGGTAAAAAATACGTCCTTCATAGAGTTGTTGTCAATGTTAAATAACATAATGCAAATGAAACATTTAGCATTGTGTCTGACATAGTAACTTCTCAATGAACATTAGCTAAATTATTTTTATTTATAAAGTAAAAATTTGAAATAATTGCATTTATTTTTTTGCAGTAATGTGCAGTATATACTCAAGTCATGGAGATCACTCAAATGTTTTTTCTTTTCAGTTGATGCCAAGGATAAATAAATACATATACATTATATTATTTCTATGTAAATGGTCAGCATAAACTTGGGCTTGGGCAAACTCAGTGGACTGATCTGTATTAACCTGATTATGACAGTGTAGTTGCTGTGTGGGAAAAAGGCCAGAAAGGACCCACTGAGGCAAAATTAAGTCTTAAGATACCAGGCTTTTGCCTCACATTATATATAATCATAAAGCCTTTGTGTTATATTAATACCTAGAATATTTTTAAATTTAACATAATCTATCTCTTTCATTTTTTATATATATAAACAGGGAAAAATATAGTCATTCTTCATAGAATACTACATTGTAAAGACTCTTTGTAAATGTCCACAGGCATTCTTAAATGAGAATGAATCTATTTCAATAAACCCAGTAATCTGAAGGTAATTAAAGTAGTTTTGTAAGGTGCAATAAACATCCATTGTTGGGTCTACAGAGCAGTAGTTTATGCTATTGTAAAGATGTCTTTTTAGGCCCTGAGCTGTTTTGAAAAATTTCAGAGGCCACAAGTCTGAAAAAAACAAAACAAAACAAAACAACAAGGACGAGATAATGAGTAAAGACACAATTCTGGTGCCTCAGCATAGTACAAACTGTTACAGTGAGCAAGGAAAAGCTGTGTAGGGGTTATAGAAAGAGAAGTTAATACACAGTCTTTAAAAAAAAGAAAAATTAAAAGCTTAAATGGAGACAGCCAAGTGGGTAGAATGAACTATGGATAGCTAAGAAATTAAAACAGTGTGAGACAGTGTATTGTGTCTTAAAGAAGGGACAATGAATTTAAAATGTCTGTAGAAAATATGCATGAAATTTGTGCTGATGAGTATGTGAAGACAAGATTGCATTAAGGTAAACACTTTTGTTTCTTTAGGTCTGACCTCAGCTGGCATGTAGGCAAGATTTCAAAAACCAGTGCGATAACGTCACCCATTCCCGACTCAAAATTCTTGCCTACCACGCAGGGGGCAGAACACAGGGAGCCTGGAAGAAACTGACGGTGTATACTCTGAAGGTCAGCTATTATCTGGTACAGATTTTTTTTTTTCCCTTTGAATTAGCTTTTTAAAATTTATTTAAATATTTCATTTTATATAATTCTTAAATCTTTTTTCATCTTTGCACAATGTATGCATTTCATTTTAGTTATATTCCCCATACAATTGCACCTCCCCCCTTATTTTGACTCTAGTCCTTCCTTTCCTTGCCTTCCCCCCCCACTTAGTGTGTCTCTGGTTTATAGTTGCTTGTTGATTTTGATTTTGACTTTGTATTGCTTAGTCTTTTTCCTGGTCCCTTATTTAGGTTTGCTAGATTCCTGCAATGAGTGAGACCATCTGGTATTTTTCTTTTTCTTTCTGGCTTATTTCGCTGAGCATGATCCCTTCCAGCGCCATCCATGTTGCTGCAAACTGCATGTGTTTATCTTTTTTGAATGCTGAGTAATACTCCATGGTGTATATGTACCACATCTTCTTGATCCAGTCATCTAATTTTGGGCATTTGGGTTGTTTCCATTGCTTAGCTATTGTAAACAGCGCTGCTATAAACATAGGCATGCAGGTGCCCTTTGGTATTACTGTTTCTGTGTCATTTGGGAAAATACCTAGGAGTGGAATTGCCGGATCATATGGAAGCTATGTTTAGTAGGTCCAGAAATCTCCACACAGCTCTACATAGTGGTTGGACCAGTTTGCACTCCCACCAACAGTGCAGGAGAGTTCCTTTTTCTCCACAACCTTGCCAACATTTGTTGTTGCTAGTTTTTTTAATGTGTGCCATTCTCAATGGTGTGAGATGGTATGTCATGGTAGTTTTGATTTGCATTTCCCTGATTACAAGTGATGTTGAACATTTTTTCATATGCCTGTTGGCCATTTGCATTTCCTCTTCAGAGAAGTTTCTTTTTAGCTCTTCTGCCCATTTTTTGACTGGATTATTTTCTTTGTTTTTGTTGAGTCTCATCAGCTCTTTGTAGATTTTTGTGATCAGTCCTTTATCATTAGTGTTGTATGCAAAAATGTTCTCCCATTTGGTGGGGTTTCGCTTTGTTTTGGTTATTGTCTCTTTTGCTGTGCAGAAGCTCTTTAATTTGATGTAGTCCCAGCTATTTATCTTTGCTTTCACTATCACTGCTTTGGGTGATGTGTCTGTAAAGATGTCTTTGATGGTACAGCTTCTTTTTACTTCAATTCTGTTTAAATTTCCTTTGCAATGATCAGTGTTTATAGGATAAATAAGCCACACAATTGTGTTCTGAACCCTGCTCTGGAGGCCTTTAAATTTGGTACCTGATTTAGTTTTAAATATGAAATAGTTAACTTGTCCACTTTGACGCTGAATGCCCAAGCAGATAGCTTTTGGCTGTCTCTGTTTCCCACCCCCTTTCTTACAAAATAGATTTATACCATTTTAGGGAAACCTCATTTTTCATCCATGATCATTTCACATAGAATTTTATTTAAATTTTTTTTTAATATCAATTTTTTTTTATTTTTTACATCATTGTTAATTTTTATTTTTATTTTTATTTTTTTTAAGGTTTATTTTTATTTATTTATTTATACAAGCACTGGGTACAGTCAGAAGCGCGGGAGGGTGAGAGAATTCACCAGAGCCAGAGCAGGGAGCAGAGCAGGCAGAAGGACCCAAGTACACTGCTGAGGGGAGCAGCGGGCAGCAGGAGAGGTCTGCCCGCCATGCGGGACCCTCCTCTGGTGGCCGGGGAGCAGCCAGGGATCGAACCGGCGCTGCAGAGGCTGCGGCAGCTTCACAACCCAGCGCTCAACCGCTGAGCCACCGGGGAGGTCCTCATTGTTCATTTTTAAACAATATTTGCTTCCCCAACCCCTCAGGTGTAGTCCCCACAGAGTTTCCTTTACCAATGCACCCATGCACCATCACCTCAGTCCCCTGTGCTATTCCGTCCCTCCTTCTGATTCCTTTCCCCCACATTCTCCCCTGCAGTAGGTCTCTGATTTATAATTGTCCATTTTTGCTTTGTTGTGTTTTGTACTGTTATTATTTTTTTTACACTGATGTCTTATTGGGTTCCTCTATATTCCTGCTATAAGTGAAACCATCCGATATTTTTCTTTTTCCTTCTGGCTTATTTCACTGAGCATAATTCCTTCTAGTTCCATCCATGTTGCTGCAAATGACATGAGTTTATTTTTTTTGAGTGCTGAATGATATTCCATTGTGTATATATACCACATCTTCTTGATCCAGTCATCTATTTTGGGGCATTTGGGTTGTTTCCAGATTTTGCCTATTTTGCCTATTGTCAATAGTGCTGCAATAAACATAGGGGTACGGGTGTTCTTTTGAATCAATGTTTTTATGTCCTTTGGGTAGATCCCTAGTAGTGGAATTGCCGGGTCATATGGTAGCTCCATTTTTAGTAGACTGAGGAATCTCCAGACAGCTTTCCATAGTGGTTGGACCAGTTTGCACTCCAACCAGCAATGCAGGAGAGTTCCTTTTTCACCACATCCTCACCAACATTTGTTGTTGCTCACATACAATTTTAAATAAAACTATGGAGTATTCAGTTAGCACCAGTGTCCTCTTCCAGACTCCTGATCGGGTATTTAATGTCTGTCATTCAAACACTCTGTACCTTCAGACAGGTAGGAAGTGTCTTGTTTTTGCCTTTGCACTAAGTTGGGCTGGAGGCATTTGGTTGGGGCTGGGCTCAGCTAAAGCAGTACTTCTCCAAGTTGTGTGAGGGAGCACCTACTAATCCTTTAAAGGGGACACAGTAAACTTTCTGAAGTCTCAAGCATTGATCTCCAGGAAAACCAGATGTTTCATCTGAATGAATGGTGTGTGAAAATGCTATTTGCACTGAACTCTGAGATCTTTTGCACACCCAGTAGTTACATTTTTCAAAAGGAGTCTCTGATTTCACAATCTTAAGGTATTTTTCAACAAAGTAGCAGTGATTCTGGGCTAAAGCCCAGAATATTTTCATCCCCTTAGGGCAGGGCTGTCATTTAGCAAGAAGTGGACAATAACAAAATGATGTTCAGCTAAATTGGAATATCAGGTAAATCATGTTGTTTTTTTTTAAACTCTAAGGATGCACATACAACTGTAAGAACATACACCAAAAAAAAATTCACTGTTTATCCAACATTCACATTTAATTAAGCAATCTGTATTTTATCTGTTGTAGAGCCATGGTTTTGGTCTTTCACAGCAGAAATAATTGAAGCCCAGAAGGACAAAATAGCTTTTCTTCAGGACACCAGCAGTAGCAGTGTTAGTTATTTCACTGTGTGTTGTTACCTTTCAGGCCCCAATGAGAGGAAGCAGGATTATCCTGGGAATTTTCATATGCTTTCATGCTCTTTGATTTTTCCATTCTTGGTCTGCCATCCTGTCTCCAAAAATGTATATTCAAAAGTCGCCAGTTGGAAAAGTTCTATTACATATTTTTTGTGATTTTGGATAAATTATTGCATTATTGACTTATTTCTTCCTCATGGAGAGAGTCTATCTTGGTAGAATCTCAGGAACTAATTTATGATAGATAGGAGAAAAAATTTGAGGATGAGGAAGCGTGGGTTCTCAAGATTATTTTTAGATTGAATCATCGTTCAGGAGGCTCTAAGTACTAATCCCATAAACCTGTAGTTATATAAAATCACTTGGCAGGTTAACCAAAACATAGATAAATGGCAGGTTCACACATCAGTTCCCCACTCCAACCCCTGAATTTCTGGGTTGGGAAACTTGGCATGTATACTTAATATTCAATATTAGAAAAGCTTTGAGTACAGCATACCTATTACTTAGAGTCTACAATGGACATATTGCTATATTTATTTTATCATATAGCTCTGTATCTTACCATCCCTTTATCCATCTTATCTTTGTTATATTTCAAAGGAGGTTAAAAACATTGGGCATTCACTTCTAAACATGTCAGCAGGTATATCATAAACTCATTTATTTATCCTAATTCTAAGATAAAAATCATATATTGAAATGCACAAATCTTAAGCATACTATTTGATATATTTAAAACACCAAAATACCTGTGCAATTTTTTTTTAAGATTTATTTGTTTATTTATTTATACAAGCACTGGGTACAATCAGAAGCCGGGAGGGTGAGAGAATTCACTGAGCCAGAGCGGGGAGCAGAGCAGGTAGAAGGACCCAAGTACACTGCTGAGGGGAGCAGCGGGTGGCAGAAGAGGTCTGCGCGCCATGTGGGACCCTCCTCCGGTGGCCGGGGAGCAGCCGGGGATCGAACCGGCACTGTAGAGGCTGCGGGCATCTTCACAACCCAGCGCTCAACCGCTGCGCCACCGGGGAGGCCCTACCTGTGCAATTTATAGATTACACAGATTGCATTTGTATAAGATATAAAACATGGTTATACATGGTTATGGGGGCCTCCTTGGTGGCACAAGGGGTTAAGCGCAGTGCCGTGAAGCTGTCCGCAGCCTATGCAGTGGGAGTTTGATCCTTGGGCTGGCCAGGGAGCTACCCACGTGGCACAGCAGATCTCTCCTGGCTTGCCGGCTGCTCCCCTCAGCAGTGTATTTCAGTCAGTCTAGTCTGCCTGTTCTGTTCCCTGCTCTGTCCCTGGTGAATCCTCTCACCCCCTGCACCTCTGGCCTGTACCCCAGCTCTTGTATACATAAATAAATATATTTAAAAAAAATAAAACATGGTTATGACTCTAGAAACTCTCTTCATGACCAGAACAGTAACTGTTGTTCTGATTTCTTTTCACCACAGAGTACTTTTTTCTCTTTTAGGATATAGAATCACACATTATGTACATCTTTTTTGTAAGGTTGCTTTCACTCAGCATGTTTGAAAGATTTGAGTGTATCAGTAGTTTGTTCCATTTTTACTGCCAAGTAGTATTTTATTCTATAAACTCATCACAGAGAATTTGGCCAATGTCCTGTTGAAGAACATGTGGACTGTTTCCAATTTCTGGCTATTAATAACAGAATGATTTTTAACACTCTAGTATATGTCTTACTGTGGACATGTTCCCTGCCCCCTCAACCCCCTCTTCCCCATCCTCTCCTCTGGAGTAGACACTCAGGAGTAGAAGCATCCACATGGGGAAAGCATTTTACTAGATCATGTTTTTTGGAAAATATTAATTATCATGTGGCTACCTACTAGCTTTGATTGAGGCTATCAATCTAGGCTGATTTAAATTTTCCTGTTAACTGCTCACTTTGCTCCTAGAACTCACAAATATCTAGACCCATTCTAAAGGGTTAGGATTAGTCTGAAACACTCTGGATCTCTAAACCTTGCATAGAGTAAATCCTAAATCTGTTCTGGATGTGGGACACCCATGACAGGGCCTTTCTCAGAGTCAAATTACACCATGAGGATGCATGTGGTATTGACTTCTTTCCCCGTCCTTTGGGCATAGGTTGAATAGATGCTCTATGCTGTACCCTGGGAATCTGAAGATCGAGTGAAGATTGGCTCCTGCTTCACCGAGCTCACTGACTTGTGGAGAGTAGATAAGGCAAATTGGCCATTTCACTGTAATGTGGTGAACATTTTGATCAAGTGATCAAACATTTTGATCACAGGGTGCTGTGACCATGCCTTGAAAATACACTTGACTCAAAGTGCATGGCATCAGAAAAGACCTCCCAAAGGATATCAGGCTGAGTCCCCTTCTGGTGGACCGAGAGACATAAGTAACAGGCAGAAGAGGTATGTGTGCTGCAGGTGTAGGGGCTCCTGTGGTGTGTGGGGTCGGGAAACTGTAAGTAGCTCAGAAAGACACTCACCAGAAATAGAGGAGGCTGAGAGCCAGGAGGAGGTGGGTCATTGTGGCTTTTAGATGAAACTGGGTTGGTTTCTTCTGCAAAGCTGTGACCCAGCCATGCACTATGTGCAGTGCTGGCTGTACCCGTTGTGACAAAGACCCAGTGTGGGACTCTCAGCCCATGTTCACTCTTCAAAATACAGTTCAAGGGGATGTAAAATGTCTGGTGGGTGAGGTTGCGGGAGGTTTCTTTTAAGTAAAAAGTGACTCAGTGTCAGGCGATACTTAAGGGGAATTTCAGAATCTTCACTTGAACTGGCTTGCTGCTGACCCCAGCATCCTTAAATTAACCTCTCAGGAAATGCAAGATTTATAAGTTGTGGGGTTTTTTTCTTTTGAAAAAAGGTCTTAATAATTCAAAGAACTTTTTAATGATTTTAAAAGTGCATGTTAAGTACTTGATGGATTGGATCAATTCCGTCTTTGTAGTGCTGTGTTGACATCCTCCTCTCTACATATGGAAATTCAACAGATGTACAGAAATGCTGCACACGACGGGATGTTTCTTTATGACATTTCCTTGTGCATTTCATTGGAGAAAAGAAATGTGTACATGCACTTTATAGTTAGTCATTAACTATAAAAACAAGCTTATTCACAAACCTGCTTTGATCTGAATTTCCTGTGATTTATCTTTGGTGTCTTAGCAGGCATTGAATTCCTGATTGTTATTAACTCCCCAAATATTTACATCACTCCAGATAATCAATGCTTATCACAGTCAATACAGATGTTACAAGATCCTAGAAGAAAGATGGTGTCAGCATAATAACATTTTAATTATTATAGCATGTGTTTTCAACTTATCTTTTGTTTATAGCATCAGCTAACACAGCTACTGTCTATAGTCATAGAAAATATTAAAATGATTGAACATGTAAATGATAGGTTTTCCCACCAAAGGTTTGAAGCGAAGTATGCAACTGCTTGGAGGCATTAATGCTTGTTTAATTAATTTAATTCATGCTGCTAAGACAGTATTTTCACTTTCTGTTCCCTTGAGCTTACACTCTCTACAGGCTTGCTTAACTGTTACATAAAACAAACTTGCTTGTGGATGTTTTAATGATATAAAATATCTGATTTGAATTAGCATTACTTGGTTAATGATGGACTATTGTGAGAATAATTAATTCAACTTTATCTGTTTGGCAAAATTCTGTGTTACTTGTAAAGTTTGTTTTCAAGTATCATAAACTATATTTTCATCTATGTGAGAATGAAATACTGTGATATTCTGTGGCACTTGGCGTATAAACATCCCCTGATTCCCCCTGTGTTTCATAGTCACTGCACCTGCCAGACTGGGGTCTGCATCTTAGGGGATGAGTGAGCAGAACCAGGTTGGTATTGTGACACTGTCCACCTTTTCCATAGTCAGATCTCACCACCGCCTTTGTACCTGCAGCAATGCTGCCACAATATGGTGGTGTTTGTTTTCCTTGGAAGAACTGGTTTCACATGGAGCTGGGCTTTTCTGCCCTCCAGCAATTAGCATTGCCCTGCTTGATGGGGCACCTGCATTTTGTTACATTGTTATATTGTTTACTTCTGTGGGCCACAGCAGCAGTATTGAGGTATTCCCCAAGAGAAGCAGAGGCAGGAGAGAGAAAGGGAGAAAGAAGGCCAGAGAAGCCCAGAGTGAAGACGTGCAGGGGACATTGAGGCCTACCAGCTTCCTGGCCCCCGGCACCCCTACCTGCTGTCTACCTGGTTGCTGTACATGTAAAAGCTCAATAAAAGCCTGAGAAAGCCACCGAGGGCTCCAGGACTCTGCTTTAGTCGCTTGCCAATCATAGAAACCTGCTCTGTGCCCTTCCTGCCACTACATGCTCCAAAGGTAACAGCAGGAAAGAAGCTGAGTGGAGGGTGTGCTAAAGAATTAGCCTCTTCTTCCTTCATCAGCTCATCTGCACCTGAAAGCTACATGCAGAATGTTGCTGAGAACTTGCTGATGGTTTTTGAGCTTCCATGAGGAACGATAAAGAACTAATTATAAAATTTGAGAAGTGAGTAAAAGAGAGTTGTGGGTCTCTGTGTGTGTGTGTGTTTGTGTGTCCGTGTGCTATCTATGAGAATTAAAGATTGGGCCCGCAGTGCAGCTTGGAGGAGAGGAGTTATTCAGGAAAGGCTTCCTGGAAATGTGTTGGTTTTGTTAGAGGATAAAGAAATTAAGGAGAGACAAGAGATCAGGTTGCCTTTGTGGGCAGGGACATATAGTCCTTGTGCTTTTCTGATGACATACATTTATAGTATGTCATTCATACTGTATTTTAAACATTGTGTACATTATTTAATGAAAAGAAAAAGATGTAACTGTAACAGGGTGGTCTCCAGGAAAGGGGGAGGTTCCCTGCCCCACCCAAGGAAGGGTGGAGCTGAGCAGGAAGAGGAGAAGCTGCGGAAGAGACTGAGGAAGGAAGCAGCATGGAGCCAGGAGACCTGGAGGAGGCACATGGAGCCTAGAGACACGTGAAGAAACTGCGCTTGTCTTTGGGTCGTGGACTATGTGACACAGATGTGGGTGAGACCCGTGGGGAGGTGACAATGGCAGCTTTTATCTTGATGTTGATTTTGCTCTTTTCCTTCCGGGCTTGTCCAGTTGTTTGTGACCCTTTTCTGTGGGTCCCCACTGGAAGATGCTTTAGACTTGTAGCAGGCTTTGGGGCCTTGTTCTGGGCCAATCCCATATGGATGGACTTTTACCCACGAGGGGACGGGTAACTTTGGGTGCTTCATTTAGAAACTAGACTCTTTGCCTTACCTGTATTGTTTCCTAGTTTTATTAAAGTTCCTTCCCATTAAAGTCTCCTATGTTTTGTGTTGATGCGGCGGATGGCAGAACCCATTTAGAATAGGCAGGTTTGCGGGGCTTGGGCTGACCCTCTCCCTGTCCTATAACATAACCAATTGACAAAATTCAAATATATTAGAAAACTGATTTTTTGAACCAATCTTCACTTTGTAGAACTACACTATTATAAGCCATTTTAACATGGCATTCGATGCCACGCTTTACATTTGAAAATTGCTTCGTTGATGACCAAAGGAATTATGATACAAATCAGTTTTTAAAAAGGATTCATTTATAAATGCCCTGTTTTTCTTTGATATGCATTTGGCCAAGTTATCAGGAGTTACTAAATTATTATTATTTTGGATTATGTTTAATTGGATTTAATACTACATAACCTGGGTAATTTGGAAAATGAATAATATTGTTATTAATAAATTAATTGAAAATATATAATATTTTAAATAATCACTATTACTTTATTAAGTTTAGATAGCAGAGTATGGAATCCCAAAGGTATAAACTATGTCCTTTCAAATCTAAATTTGCATTTCTTTGAAATATTTCACAATTTAAACTTTTCTTTAAATTAAATTTACCTTTCATTTTTTAAAATACTTTATTCATTTCTCTGGTGAAACATAAAGTAATTGATTTCTGTATTATATACAGGACACACACAGAGCAAACCTCAAGGTTAGAGAGATGTGACGTGAGATTGGGCATAAACCCCCAGCACAACTCCAGGAGGCGCCATTCTGGTAAGCACATTCAAAGAGACAGCCAATCCTTGGGTTTATGTGGAGGAAACTCTGGTTCAAAGGGATGTTCACTGGCGAGACCAGACCAAAAGTTTATGAAAACGAGTAAGTTTGAGAAACTCTGGGATAAGCACATTTTTTTTCCCTGTAGGATCTCTTATAGTTTTTAAAATGTTAATGTGAGTTGGAAATCTATAAATGAGGACTATACTAGTATTACTTCCTAGTAATCATGGAAATGTTTTCCGCCCCATTTTGCAGTACTCCTGCCCTGATGTTCCAAGGTTAATCAGTCTAGTTGTTCTGTGGGCATAGATGTCAGCAGGTCAGTCCATTTTAATGGGTCTGAAAGAATAGGTGAAGAATCTAGAATGAGAGACAAGTTGGAGTAAGAAACAAAGAAAAAGTACTTAAATTCTCTAAACTATAAAATGAAAATGAGTATTTGTTTCATTCTCAGATCTTTAAAATCTTGCTTTCCCTACTGATTCTGTGCTGTATTGGAATGGTATACTCACTCATAGCTATTTAAAGATAATAATATGTATTTAATAAATCTTAAATTCAGTGTGCTCTTATCCCAAATAGAAACTTCACATTAAGACACACATACAATATTTGTATATGTTGTGAATTCTAATTAATTTGCATAAATGTAACATTTCTGATTTTGTGCTCAGATTAAAGTTCTCTTTCATTTTTTTTCTCCTTTCCCCCTGCCTGGTGATAGTAAGTATCCTCAGTTGCTTAGACTATTAAAGGACAGGAAAATGACAGAGAAAATATAGGATTTAAATTCTCAAGTTTGTGTTTGTTAAATGGAAAAAAGGTCCAAGCAGTCAGTTGTTTTTGTCCTGTGGACAATCCCTAATCAGAAGGTAGTGGTTACAGAGCTGGAAACCATTCCAGCGGCTCTGTTGCCATGGCAGCTGACTTGACTCTGCATTTCACATCCGATCATAACTATTTTTTTGATTGGCTGAGAGTGAAGTTTTATTTTAAACAATCAATAGATACTTCAGTTCCAAATTCCTCAGTTTGCTTGCTAGTGTAAAGAAATAATTATTTCATAATTACACTCTTTTATGATTTGTATTCGCTCAGTCTTTGTGGTTAGTTAAGGATAAAACCATTTCTTATCACTTAAAATGCCACATGTACTTAACAATTTTCTGATTGTTTTCCTTTGGCATTGTGAAATGAAACCTCCATTTTTTGGAATCACACACCAAACTATTATAAAAATTAAGTGTTAGAAATCAATTCAAATGTTAAATACAAAGGACATCCTTGGCTCATTAAGTAAAAATATCTCATTTAATGAGCAGGAAAGCACTGGAGCACACTGAACCCTGACACAAAGCAAATTATTTAAGTGATAAATTATATTTTATGGGGAGTGTAAAAGTTAATAATACTCAGGGGCATGGTAATAAATGCAGAGGTGTAACTAACTCCATCGACTGCTTTACTTACAAACATGCCATATGTACTTAGTTACTTGAGATGATCATAAAAGGACAGAATGGAAACCACACAAAGATTCATAAAGTGACCTTAGTACAGTTACTTTTCAGTCTATCTTTTATATTGTATTATTTTAGGAGATCTCTCGTTCTTTCTTTTCCTGTCATTGGCAACATTCTGCTTCCTTCATTTTTGTTTTCACTTTTGGTCAAGTATTTGACCTTGTAGCAGTTAAAGCTGCAGCCTGCTCCTTATCTCTTGGCAGTCCTCATAAAATCAACCATGCATTCATCCTCTTTGCTGGCCCACAAATGACCTCAAGACCACACTTCAGGAGAACCCACTTGTCGTGTGAAGAAATGGGTGGGTTAACTTTTGTGTTGGCACCACCACCCTTGCACTTTCCTAAGCAAACATTTCTCAGTTCTGAATTGACCCACAGACAGTTATGGTCAGTAATCTCCGTCCATGCTTTGCTAAGATGCACAGAGATCTGTTCACGAAAGCTGTCTTCATACACCTGGAAAGCAGGGCAGAGACACAGCAATTGGGTAATAAACAGGCAGGTTGACAGTGAGATGCAAACACAGAAACGGCCTTAAAATTTTTAATAATAGATTTTTATTTTTCTGCTTAGGCTCTGTTCTGAAATGAAATTTTTTCTGCTTTTCACTTGACCCCTGCCTGGTCTTAAATTAGGAGCTAATTCTAATGCTGTATAATTTTACCTCTGTAGAGGTAGATTCTACATGAAATCTACTTATTGATGCTATAGTAACATTATTTTTTCTTGAAGATAGAAAATAATAGAGTTTTAGAATCTTTATTCAAAGCTGATTTTCATCTGTGGAACCATTTGGAGTGAAGTAGAGAATTTCCATAAAGTTAGAACAAATATGATTTACAGTAGTGTTTCATACCTCTGAGCCTTTTGTGTATATTCTACTCCTCCACCTGATTGCTTTTCTCTCCTGTATGTTCAGCAAATGCCAGTTGACATTTCAAAACCAGTTCAGATATGGATTCTTCTGACCACTTTCTTCCTCTCTGTCTTTAGGTTGAGTTAATAGTTCTTTTTGTGCTACCTCACTTACATATTTATATTACTGCATTTTTGTCCTTGTATTATGCTTTATCTGTTCCTATTTCTCACTGTGCTGTAATATTCATGAGTATAGAAATCCTGTCTTGGTCAACTTTGCATATCTAAAACCTACAAAGATAGTGGTCAATGATGATGGAAGCAAGGATGGAGCAGAGAGGGAAGGGAGACCATTCTTATCACATATGGCACCTTTGTGCAACACTTTTACCTGAGTAAAAGATGCCTTTCCTCTTGGGCCAGTGCTAGGCTTCACTACTGGAGAAATAGATGGATTTTACTCCCTCTGTTTCTCTTAAGGCAGAGAAATAGGTAATGAAGAAAGAACAGAGAGACAGAGGAGAAAAAAGAGACGCAAGGTATATCTCTCTTCACTCCTGGACGATAGGGTCTCTTGAGGTTAAAGACTGTCTCTGCAAGTTTGGCTTCCTAGTGCCTTGCACAGAGTAGAACTTTATCCGATTTGTTTGATTGTATTGAGAAATATTTGAGAACGTGTTAAGAACATGTCAGGAACTGAAGGATCATGAACAAGGAAAATAATTGAAATATGGGGAAATATCGGCCTGGAGGTTGGAGGAGAGTTTTGGCAGTTTTGGCTCACTGTTGGCCTGGACTGGAAAGCTGAGCTGTGTGGTCAAAAAATAATGCAATGAATATTAAGGATTGTGGTATTGTGGAATAAGATCATTAGTTTTTTTTCAAGTTGTTTTCTAGAGATAGGAATTATTTTTTATACATTTTTTAAAAATCAAAGACTATCTGTAAACAAATTGGAGAGCCAGTTTCTTTCTTTCTTTTTTAAAGATTTATTTTTTATTTATACGAGAGCCGGAATATAGGCCAGATGCACAGGGGAGTGAGAGGATTCACCAGAGCTGGGAACAGAACAGGCAGACTGATGAAATACACTGCTGAGGGGAGCAGTGGGCGAGACAGGAGAGGTCTGCTGTGCCATGTGGGACCCTCGCCGGCTGGGATCGAACTGGTGCTGCAGAGGCTGCGGACAGCTTCATAGCACTGCGCTCAACCGCCTGTGTCACCAGGGGAGGTCCTGGAGAGCCATTTTCTTAAAAACAACTTCTTGTAATGAAATCCATGGAGGACATAAATTGGTTATCCTAAAATGGTGACACTTATTAGTCACTGTGTTCATACTTTGGGCTGTTACTGATTAAAACTGGATTTATTATTTAAGCATTTAAGAAGAACTTTTGTTGACCTGGATTACAATCATCTTTAAAATCAAGTATATGGAGAATTCATTTTTTAATTTTTTACATTTTTTAAAAGATTTGTTTATTTATACATACAGGAATTGGGGTACAGGCTAGAGATGTGGGGGAGTGAGAGGATTCACCAGAGACAGAGTGGGGAACAGACAGGGAGAGTGGCTGAAACACACTGCTGAGGGGAGCAGCGGGCGAGTCAGGAGATATCTGCTGTACCATGTGGGTAGCTCCCTGGTCAGGATCAAACTCTTGCTGCAGAGGCTGCAGACAGCTTCATAGGTTGCTTCTTAACCCTTTGTGCCACCAGGGAGGCCCTATTTACATTTTAAAGAATGTTTTCATCACCCATTTTCTTAATTTCCTATGACTTTTTAGAGATTTCATTTTGAATAATCTGATCCTTTTGAAGAAATGATTAATTTATCTCCTGGGTACCTAATCTATTTCTGCTTCTTGATGGGGATGACTTTAGATTTGATTTACTCAACCATGAAATGGGTGTAAGTATCTACCTTAGAGAGTCTTATGTGATCCAAATGCGATTATGTTGTAGTGTGTTTTAACTTGATACTGTTAATGTTATTACTATAGTTATTACTATAGTTATTACTAATGTTATTACTATAGTTATTACTATATATTACTATAATGTTATTACTATATTAATGACAAAATATTTTATGAAGTGTTTTTTTCACATATATATGTGTGTATATATATATATTTTCCACAAAAATACATTTGTTTCTCTCTATACCACTTACTTTCCTTTGGAGAACTACCTTCTGCTCTTTCACCCTTAGTTCAGTTTCAGTGGAGGGGGACACTTCTCCAAGTCAGTCCAAATGGAGGTGAGCCGTATTGTTCTGGAACTCGTGCATGAAGTATTTTCTGTAGCTGGGATTGCTGAGTGGAGCTGCTGGTCACCAATTCTTTCACTTCACTTGAAAACCTTCCTGGGAAATTTGCCTTTGTGACAGATGGTGGAGTTGAGTCAGAGAAAAAGAATGATAGTGTTTGAGTATCTGGATCCAGTCCTATCTAGAGCCCGAATGAGAAGTTAGAACTATCTCTGGATTTTTCAATATGTGAACTTTGAGTGAATCACTTTGAGTTAGGTTTCTCTGATTTGTAAATGAAAAAGTGGACAAATTGAGTATATGGTAAATTGTAATAGAGCATGGGTCACCCTCTGGGCTTATGGTGATGGGACTCTGACCTCACCCTATTTAATGTCAATGCCCATTGTTAGCAGGTATTTTCCTCGTTACCTTAGAGTTGTAATGTTTAGTGAAAATGACATTTAGCTATTATCAGGATGATTTATCTAGAATATGGCACTGGCAGTTAGAGGTGATTATTTTTTTACTTTCAAAAACATACTCATGCCCTTACTAGATTTTTCAAGGGAAGCTTCTCCAGGGGAAAGACTGTGTCTCATTTATTTGGGTACACCTAGCCTGGGCTTCCGTGCCTCCCACATCATTGGTGGTCACTGAACATTTGTTGATTCGGTTTTATTTTATTATTTCTTTGTGGGTGCATTTGTTGATGTTAATTCACTTGTCTACCTCAGAGATAGAAGCTATATCTCTTCTCTCCATTCCTCTGCCCTCCCCTCCCTTCCTTTCCACTTCCCTGCCTTCTTTGTAACCTTCCTTTATATCTTGTTTTTTTCCCCAGTCTTTAATCGTCCCTCTTTGATCTTCTCCAGCTTTTTCTCCCACCTCCTCTTCCCGGCAACCACCATCAAAGCTTTAATGTGCCTCTTTCCTATTTATTCTCTGCAAATTTGAACAAACCTATACCTCTGTTCAACCAAAGCAAACACTAGAAATATGACTGACTGCAAAATTCAAGTTGCTAGAGGGGGTGTGTGGGGAGTGGGCACAAATGGGAGAGGAAGACCAATGGTCTGTGTTGGTGCATTATGGGTGCTTTGGTGGTGGACCAGGAAGTGCAAAGATCCCGAGGTGGGAGTGTGCCTGGAGGATTCGACGAACAAGGGTCCACTGAGGCTGGAGAAACTGGCCATGTATTTCTCTTAATGAGTCAGAGAAAAACATTTTAAAATAAATGAAATTAAATACATATCAGCATCAGTATGGATATTTATTATATGAGAAGTAGATTTAGAAAACCTGTGTCTGGTTAAGCTGATCACATAGAAGTTCTGTTTACTTTTTCTAATTGTTTTCTGTGATTCAGTTAGAAATTTTAAATTGCAATTAGTATGAATTTAAAACAGATTCATAATACTCACTAAATAAAAATGTATTAAAAATATATTAAAAAGCAATATAAGAAAATGCTACCTTGCAAGGTAGACTTATAAGTGCTTTTCTTTCTTCTATACTATACTTTCCTGTATTTTTCATATTTTCTACCTCACATAGAGTTTTTCTACTTACAGGATGCAATAAATGTAGTTAACCTCAACTGAATGGATAAAATAGGATAAAAAAGAATAGTGGAACTTCTTTTTGTTCATCTAAATTGTCTTATATGTAATTTTTCTTTTTTATTTTAGTAAAATATACACAATTAGAAGTGATGTATTTGAATATTTATTACCTTTGTTTTAATACACTTTAGTTGTAAATTTATGTAATTCATTTTCAATAATGATTCTGTTTAACAATGGCTTGCAACATTCTGAGGAATTTAAAAGTTCTCCCTCATGAGCAGTCCAACTCAGTTCTATTGTAGTACCACTTCCCCTATTTCACCCTTTCTGTATCTACAGCCAATGGCTGATGACGAGGGAGAGATGGGCATGTCTGTTGCCTCAGTGGTACAATTCATAGACTTCCCTGTGGAATTGGTGAAAGCTAGTCTCCTGACGAGAAACATTCTTCCTTGGATTTTTCCCGCCTCTGCCCTATTATGCTTCTCTCACTCCCTTTTCCCCTGACAGCACTCCATGAATAAGTCATTGGCACAAGAATACCATCTTAGGCTCTGCTTCTGGGGAATCCACCCAGGACATCATCTTATTAAGAATACTTTTGGAAAAAACAAAACAAAGCAAAACCAAAACAAACAAACAAACAAAAAAAACAAAAGGGCTCCTGCACCCCTCTGTTTATAGCAGCACTATTTACAATAGCTAAGCTATGGAAACAACCCAAATGCCCAAAAATAGATGACTGGATCAAGAAGATGTGGTACATATACACTATGGAATATTACTCAGCATTCAAAAAAGATAAACACATGCAATTTGCAGCAACATGGATGGAGCTGGAAGGGATCATGCTCAGAGAAAAAAGCCAGAAAGAAAAAGAAAAATACCAGATGGTTTCTATCATAGTAGGAATTTAGAAAACCTAAATAAGGGACCAGGAAAGAAACTAATTATAATAAAGTAAAAATCAAAATCAACAAGCAACTATAAATCAGGAACATAATACAGAGGGGGAGAGAAGGTAATAGGATCAAAACAAGGGTGGTGGGAATTGAATGGGGACTATTACCAAGATGAAAATGCATATATTGTACAAAAATTAAAAATGATATAAGAAATATATAAAATTAAAAAATTTTAAAAAAAGAATTTTTTTTTGGTATGGTTAACAACCGAATTGAGAGGAGTGAGGGATGAGTTGTAAAGAATAGAGCAAAAGCAATAGGATAGGATAGGATAGGATAGGATAGGATAGGCTAGGGTAGGCTAGGGTATGGTAGGGTTGGGTAGGGTAGGGTAGGGTAGGGTAGGATAGGACAGGATAGGATAGGATAGGGTAGGGCAGGGTAGGATAGGATAGGATAGGATAGGATGTGGATGTTTTGTTTAGTGAATCTTTCAGATACTGTGATCTTCAGCATTTAAAGTCCAAACTTCACAAATAAGGACAAATAAACTCTGAATTTAAAAAAAAATAAAAAAAAATAAAGTCCATTTGGTTATTTCTTGTGCTTGGGTTTATCTCCCTGTTATATTCATGTTTTCTTTTAAACCTGTGTATGTGTTTGTAATAGCTCTTTGAATGTACTTATTTGCTCTGCCCATCATCTCTGTTATTCAAATTTTTTTTTAACTGATTAACTTTTCTCCTGGTTGTGGATTCCATTTTCCTGCATGATAATTTTTTAATGGGTACAGGATATTACCAAGTGTTAGCTTATTAAATACTAGATTTTGTGTTTCCCTTTAAAGAAGGTTGAATTTTTTTTTGAACAGTCTGCTCCTGTTAAGCTTCATCCTTTTATTCTCCAGTTCTGTGCTCCTCAAACTCCAGTCACCTCACCTTCCTAACTCCTTTTTCTATCTCTTTTCTTCAACAACCACTGTTTCAGCCTGGGTTCCCCCTCTCTATAGTCCAATATAAAAAGAACCTTTTAGATTGAAAGCTAGAAAAATCATAGGGCTTACATTTTTTTCTTTTACTTTCTCTCAGGGATCTAGTTCTGTGACTACTGCTGTTCAATATCTGAAATCAGCTGTTTAATGTATTTCACCCAGTTTTCTAGTTGCTTATACTAGAAAATCAAATCTTCCAATTTTTCCCATCATGGCTTGAAACAGAAATGAGTTCTTTAAAGATGTGGTACATATACACAATGGAATATTACTCAGCATTCAAAAAAGATAAACACATGCAATTTGCAGCAACATGGATGGTGCTGGAAGGGATCATGCTCAGCGAAATAAGCCAGAAAGAAAAAGAAAAATACCGGATGGTCTCACTCATAGCAGGAATCTAGAAAACCTAAATAAGGGACCAGGAAAAAGAATAACTATTAGAAAGAAAAAAATCAAAATCAACAAACAACTATGAACCAGAGACACACTTTGGGAGGGGGCGGGGAAAGGAGGGATTGGGGTCAAAATCAGGGGGTTGCAATTGTATGAGGAATATAAAAATAAAAAAAATAAAAAAAAAAAACGAGTTCTTTAATTTGGAAAATATACATCCTCAAATTTGCATGGTTACTCTCCATATAAAGGAGATATTTGTGGTATGTAAATTGTTGTTTTTGTCTCAGACATTTCTATCTCCACTTACTAGGAACTGCGTTGTCTTTCTGTAGACATCTGGAATCAGCTGTTCATTCCATTTCCTTATCATCCACCTTTCTTCATTATGGACTTTCTTGAACTGTGTGTTCATCCTCATTTTTACCTATAACGAAAGATTCTCTATGCATTTGATCAGTATCTGAGTATTCTACAAATCTTGAAAATTTTGTTCTTTGCTACTGAAGTATCCTGCTATACAGATTTGTGAGCTATTTCTGCATAATAGGTCTGATTGCCTTTAAATGCTCACTTTAAGTTATATTTTGTTTCTGGCCACTGGCCCTCTAGCAACAATCCTAAGTCTTGATTCTATCATTATTTAAGATAGAAGTCTCAGATTTTATTGACAATATTATTCTCTTTAGAGGTCTTCAGTGTGTAATGGAAAAAATAAGGGTCCTGAAGCTGGATAGAGGTAGATTTAAAAACATATGTATCACTTCTTAATTATGTGACTTTGGGAAAATTATACTTTGAACATCAGTTTTCTATTCTGTTAAGTGGGATTTATTCTCCCCTCTTCACAGACTTACTGCAAATACATATTAATTATTTAACAAATGTAAAATTTCTTCTGTTCTACCTTAAAACTTTCATTCTGGTTATGCCAATAGCCATGCTTTAATTGGGTATTAGTTGCTTTAATGAGCCTGTTCTTTCCCTTGCTTTGATTATTTGCTTACTCTTATCTTTCTGCACGTTTTAAAATTTCTCTGTATTCCATTCAGCTAAGTCCACTAGTATAATGGATATGACAGTTGACCACTAAGTGAGTATAGTTTTCAAAAAAACATTAAAAAAAGAAATATCCTATGTCTTAGATACCATTTAGAAGGTGCATCCTAGAACCTAGTTAGACCCTTTATTTATTCAATTGTGCTCGTTTGATTTGAAATTTTTCCCATTGCATAAATGCTACTATCCTTATAACCAAGATCTCTTACATGGTTCTGAGAGTGTGTCTAAAGTCAAACAAAGCATTTGTTTCATACCCTCCAAGAAACTTAGGTTTTGAGGAGTCGGAAGAGCTAACGGTCTTAAAATATACCTCATTGAAGAGTGAGACTAGTTTACTGCCATGGAATGGAGGAAGTTAAACACTCAGAGATGCCAAGCTGGGGCTATGACCTCAGGGACTTTTTATATAATAGCACTGTCCATGGCTTTCCTGGTGGTGCAAGGGGTTAAGATGCAACCAGTGGAGCTGTCTGCAGCCACTGCAGCATGAGTTCAATTCCCCGGCCAGCCAGGGAACTACCCACATGACGCAGCAGACTTCTCTTGACTCACCTGCTGCTCCCCTCAGCAGTGTGCTTCAGTCAATCTGCCTGTTCTGTTTCCCATTCTGTCTCTGGTGAATCCTCTCACCCCCACACCTCTGGCTTGTACCCCAGCTCTTGTATGCATAAATAAATAAATAAATAAATCTTTAAAAAAATAGCACTGTCCACTAGAACTTTCTGTGAGGATGGACATGTTCTTTACTGCTGCTTCAATATGGTGGCTAGTAGCTAGCCACATGTGACTGCTGAGCATTTGAAATATGACTAGGGTGGTTGAGGAATTTTTAATTTTTAAATTTTAATTTTATAATTTAAATTTAAACATTCATATGTACCTATGATATTGGACAGTGAGTTCTATGGCGATCCTACTTTTTAAAAAAAGAATCTGTAAGGGATAAATATAATCATCTACTGATGGCCTTATTAACTTTCTATTGCAGATCTGAAAATGCTATTTGTGGAAAAGGTATTTGGATAAGCAGTATTTACAACAAGCAAAAACATTTTGATTATTCATGTGATAGTCTTTAGCACATGTAGAGACCCTTGAATTAGGGAAAGGACTCAGGTGACAATTTGACTTATGGAGTAATGGACATCCACATTTTTAGGTAATTTTTTTTTAGAACTTTGATTTTTACACTGGTATGGACATGTGCACCTCCATCCTGTTCTAATTTTCTACCTAAAATTAGTCTTAGCAGGCTAGATTAAGTTATTGTAAATCACTTGGGAAAAATGGAGAGAACTTGTGATGTGGTAGAAAACCATGTTTAGAAAAATATCCTTGTCATTGCATTTTTAAAAAAGATTTATTTATTTATTTATACAAGAACTGGGGTACAGGCCAGATTTGTGGGAGGGTAAGAGGATTCACCAGAGACAGAGCGGGGAGCAGAATAGGAAGACTGACAAAATACACTGCTGAGGGGAGCAACGGGCACAACAGGAGAGGTCTGCCGTGCCATGTGGGACCCTCACCGACTGGCTGGCTGGGATCAAACTGGCGCTGCAGAGGCTGCGGACAGCTTCACAGAGCTGCATTCAACTGCTTGCGCCACCAGGGGAGGCCCCTCATTGCATTCTTTTGGAGACTAATTTTCAAATAAGGTAATTTCCCTAACTTAAATAGGATTGAATATTTTCAATCACTTTCCAATGGATTACCTCATTTACTCCTGTCATTTAGCTCTGTGAGTCAGGTAGAGTGGTTTCTGTTTCCTAAGTTGACTATTGTGACTTCTGTGATGTTCAGTGACTTGCTCTTGGACACTGAGAAGCTGAACTCAAACAACTTTACTTATTTCCTATTCCTTTTCCCCAATTTTCTAATTATGCTAGTTGTATAGGCCCCTTGATTTTTAAAGTTGATAACTGGTTCTTTCAGTGTCTTCAAAACATCATGCCTTCACGTTGGTGTGACCTCATCCTGTGAATTCTACTCTTCAAGGAGAGAAGTCTTCGATTCATGTCAGTTGCTTAAAATTAATGGTATACTCATATTTTATTTAATAATTATTAATGGTTTGGTTTGGCAGAGAGCATGGGGCTATTTTAGACCTTTACTGTAAAGAGGATCATTATCACATTCCCAAATTTGATTTCTCGAGTGCTTATTTATCAATATTTATTAGATGCTTTGGTTGCTTCTAATTATGCTTCCCAATCACCCTGCAGAACACCTGTCAGGCATTGTCACTGCAGCTAAATGGATTCCAGAGTGCACTTATTTAGCAGTTTTGTCCTTCAACAAAGGTTTGTTCCATCTTTGAGCTATGACTCAGTTCTTTTTCCTATCAGTACATGATACAGTAGGAATCCTAAATCAATAACACTTTTTATTCCTATGCAATTGATGCATAACAGCCTTCTTTACCTCGAGGTTTAATGTGTTGTAAATTAATTATCTGGAATGAATACAGGGTCAGTGGGCCTTGGTATGACCAGGATGTAGTGTTAAAGTGTCCCATTTCCTCCTCCACTTCTTCCTCTGTCTTTTGTGAATGTCAGTTATGTCATCTTCTGAAATAAGCTCCCTTAAGAGTAGTTAATGCCCCTCTAGGGATTGATCAATAGAAAAAAATTGTTTTACCATAAATTTGCTAAATTATTTCATAACTTCCAGTCAAAAATGGGACATTTTTATTTCTAATGCATGCAATGACAAAAAAAGAATGAACATTTCATTGGTATTTGAAATTGCAAAAGTGAATTATAACATGTTTTCTCTGAATTCAGAATATCTAAAAGATTTGTGTAAATACTTGTGGGTTATATTACTACCACTTTTGATTGGAAATGAGGGTAATTGTTCATTTTCCTGAATTCAGTTCAAAAAAGGATAGCTGGATCTGTCCCCTAATCTAAATGTGGATATGATGGCAACTCCATTTTAAATGATATAAAATCAGATATAGTAAAGTAGACTTTTCCATCTGAAGCAGAGCAATTAAAAAGCAGGAATTCACTAAGTTTTAAAGTACTCAATTTTCTATTTTCTTTAAAATAAGAATGAGAGAGGCAAACTCCATTATAGTTTCAAGGGTAGCTCTGCTATTAGTAGCTATAGAAACAAGGTAACCAGGTAGTGAATAAGAGAGAAAGAGGGAAAGAGAGAGGAGAGAGAAATAGAATATGAATAGGGGGAAAGAAAACCATAAATCTAGCTATAACACTTAAATACTAATATTGTGATGTAGGAAGTGGTGAATTGGAAAGTAGATTGGCTGACATGTTCCCTAGTTTGTCAGCATGAATGTTGTTAATGCCTATTTTCTCTGGGATTTAGTCTATATTGCAGTATCCAAACAAAATGAGCATAGCCAACTTCAAAGAAGAGGTACTGAAGAATAGAGATTTAAATACACAAGCACCAAATTTCAGGAAGCACACAGGGGTCAACATCTTGATATTTTTGCAGGAGCCCTTTTCCTTCTATCAGGTTCAGGGATAGACAGTGGAACCAACTCTACTTTCTTCCCTAGACAACGAGGCAACACCACTTGTAAATTTGACCTCCTGCCGCTGCAGCTGTAAGTGTCAAAGGTGGAAAGCTCTGAACACTGAAATCATGCAAGACAGTGCACATTTTCCAAAATCCAACTTGCCACATGCCTGGTGGAAATGCCTCTGATCTTAGTTTAAGTACCCAGGAATATTTTCAGCTTAGACTTTATCCTGCACATCTGTCCTGGATCATCAGACTGTATTACACTGTTGCTTGATATGCAGAAACAAACACCCTAACAACCACGCTGGATGTGCTACATGGGACATCCTCGCCAGGGAACACAGTGTCTTTTCTTGCTGGTTGAGAGTCTAGGAGGGTATGTGGATATGGAATAGAGTCTCTGTGCTTCTGTTTCAGGGAGCTACATTATGGGATGTCCCAGGAGATACTTCATAAGGGAGTAATTGCTAAAAACCTGAGTTTCTGTAAAAGGGAGCTGTACAGTTTTCAGTAAGTCACCAACTTGGGCTAATTAACAGATAAGAAGCAACCAAATAGGTTGTTACTTGGTTGCCAAGTAGCAACCAAGGCACAGAAGCAACCAAGTATTTTAGGTTTTTCAGAATGAAATAAATGTGTAAGATGGAAGATCATACAATGGTTAAGAGCAGGGTTTGGCAAAATAGAGCCATGGAACAAATCTAGTCATCCACCTGCCTGTTTTTGTAAATAAAGTTTTATGACACAGTCATGCCTATTTGTTGGCAAATTCTGGCAGCTTTCCTGCTGCCTTGACAGACTTGAAAATTTGTCGCAGAGGTTGTGTGGCCTTCAGAGCTGAAAATATTTTCTACTGGCCTTTTATGGAAAAAGTTTGCTAGCCCCTCATTGTGAGCTTTTATATCACTTGTCTGTATCTTCAGCATATACTGGCTGTGGTATATGGACCAGGTATTCTCTATGCTTCAGCTTCCTCTTATGTGAAATGGGTCTCTCACAGCAAGTTCCTTTTATCTAGCTGTGAAGATTACATGAGATGATACACATTATTTTAGGAGTCCACCTGGCTTGTAGTAATCAATCCTATTCTATCACTCATTTCTTGTTAGACTTCTCAGAAAGGGTTGTGTATCTCTACTAAAGAATTTTTGCTTTTTAGTATTTCTTAAAATAATCTTATTTTTAAGTCTTATTTGTTAAAAATGTATGTATGCATACACAGCCTGTTCATGTCACACAGAAAATATTATAAGAACATTGGCCATGTGTTGGAGTATACTTAATCTTTTCTTATTTTGGCACCAAATTTGGTTCACAAAGAAATCAAATCATTTGCTCTTTAAGCACCCCAGTAATAGAAGCAAATTTAAATCATCCTACCTGGCAGGATTAGGAAGACTGAAGAATGTGGATGATTCATTCTGGGAGAGCCAAATCAGTGCCTCTGAATTTTTAACTTTGCAACCTTTCAAATACATTAGGATTCAGCATCCTACCACACTGGAGACCAGGGGACTACAGGGAATGATTCTCAGTGGCTCCTGGCCAGTTGTACTGAAAAATGCCAGTTCGGTAAAGTATATCTTCTGTGACTCGCTAGCCCTCCCACTGCCTGGTTTTCCTCTCTGACTGTCCCTGGTTATTCACAAGCCCCGGATGCATCACACTGTCAATCCTGACTGCCCTGAGAATTCCAAATGGTTTTTACTGATATTATCATATGGTTTTTATATTTCTTTTTGTTGATGTGTTGGATGACGTTGATTGATTTTTGGATGTTGAACCATCCTTGTGTCCCTGGAATGAATCCTACTTGGTCGTGGTGAATTATCTTATGGATACATTGGATTCTCATAGCTAAAATTTTATTGAGGATTTTTGCATCAGTGTTCATCAGAGAGATTGGCCTGTAGTTTTCTTTTTTTGTGTTGTCCTTGTTCAAAGTACAACACGCATTCATGATAAAAGCCCTTGAAATTCTTGGGATACAAGGAACATACCTCAACATCAAAAAGGCCATATATGACAAGCCAACAGCCAGTATCATTCTCAATGGAGAAAAGCTGCAAGAATTTCCATTAAGATCTGGAACAAGACAAGGATGTCCACTCTCACCACTGCTCTTCAATATAATACTGGAAGTCCTAGCCAGAGCAATAAGACAAGAGAAAGACATCCAAGGAATCCAAATAGGAAAAGAAGAAGTTAAACTATCACTATTTGCAGATGATATGATAATATACATAGAGAACCCCAAAAACTCCACAGAAAAACTAATTCAACTAATCAGTTTAGTAAAGTGGCGGGATACAAAATCAACACACAAAAATCAATAGCCTTTCTATACCAAATGGTTGTTTTTTTTTTTTAAGATTTTATTATTTATTATTATTATTTTTAAAGATTTATTTATTTGTACAAGCACTGGGTACAGTCAGAAGTGCAGGAGGGTGAGAGAATTCACCAGAGCCAGAGCAGGGAGCAGAACAGACAGAAGGACCGAAGCACACTGCTAAAGGGAGCAGCGGGTGGCAGGAGAGGTCTGCGGGCCATGTGGGACCCTCGCCCAGCGGCCGGGGATCGAACCGGCGCTGCAGAGGCTGCGGGCAGCTTCACAGCCCAGCCCTCAACCGCTGCACCACCGGGGAGACCCTCAAATGGTTTTTATCTCCTCACCCTCAACCCCCAATCAAACTGCTCTCTCTTTGAGACCTACTATACTACCCCAGATTATGAGTTGCTCAAAGTAACTCCTTCTCAGGGAACTTTAATATTTTAAAAGGTGAATGAAACTCTAGTGAGGTGTTTCTGAGCAAGGAGGCCTTTTTCTTGCCCATTGCTTTCTCTAGCTGACCTCCTCCTCCCCCTGAGGCCAATCTTCTGAAAGATTGCCAAGTCTCGTATTGGGCCTGATTGTATTATACGATCTCCCATTCAAGAACATATTCCAAAAACACTCTGGTAGATTCTTCCTGTGCCACATAGGATCAAATGTGGTACATGGTAATTCTAACCAGTGCCCCCTTAATCCCCTAAAAGGCACAGCACTATGCTAACATGTCTTAAATGTATCAGTGTGGAAACTTAGTCTTATGTATGGAGGCACCAATCAAATATATACTGGATTCCCTTTCAATACCCTCTAGGTTGAAAGTTCTCATTGAATGGAGAATTTAGAGTGTGTGTCCTATTAGGCATCTGGGTTTGTGATTTCTTTTTTTATAAGATGCATGCTTTATTTATTTATTTGTTTGCTGGTTTGTTTGTTTGTTTTATTTATACGAGCACTGGGTACAGTCAGAAGCGCGGAGGGTGAGAGAATTCACCAGAGCCAGAGCAGGGAGCAGAGCAGGCAGAAGGACCGAAGTACACTGCTGAGGGAGCAGCGGGCGGCAGGAGAGGTCTGCGCGCCATGTGGGACTCCTCTGGTGGCAGCAGCCGGGGATCGAACCGCGCCGCAGAGGCCGCGGGCAGCTTCGCAACCCAGCGCTCAACCGCTGCGCCACCGGGGAGGCCGGGTTTGTGATTCTTAAAAAAGTTGCAACTCCCAACACTAATGATAAAGACTGATCACAAAAATCTGCAAGAGCTGATGAGACTCAACAACACAAAGAAATAATCCAGTCAAAAATGGGCAGAAGAGCTTAAAAGAAACTTCTCTGAGAGGGAAATGCAAATGGCCACAGGCAATGAAAAATGTAACATCATTGTCATCAGGGAAATGCAAATCAAAACTACCATGAGATACCTCTTACACCAGTGAGAAGGCACATATTAAAAAACTAGCAACAACATGTTGGCGAGGTGTGGAGAAAAAGGAACTCTTCTGCACTGTTGTGGGAGTGCAAATTGGTCAACCACTGTGGAAAGCTGTGTGGAGATTTCTGGACCTACTAAACATAGAGCTTCCATATGACCCAGCAATTCCACTCCTAGGTATTTACCAAGGACACAGAAACATCAATTCCAAAGAACACCTGCACCCTATGTTTATAGCAGCACTGTTTACAATAGCTAAGCTTTGGAAACAACCCAAATGCCCAAAAATAGATGACTGGATCAAGAAGATGTGGTACATATATCCATGGAATATTATCAGCATTCAAAAAGATAAACACATGCATTTGCTGCAACATGGATGACGCTGGAAGGGATCATGCTCAGCGAATAAGCCAAAAAGAAAAGAAATACCGGATGGTCTCACTCATAGCAGGAATCTAGAAAACTTAAATAATGGACCAGGAAATGAATAACTATAAGAAATGAAAATCAAAATCAACAAAAAACTTGAACCAGAGACACTTTTAGGGGGCGGGGGCGGGAGGGGAGGATTGGGGTCAGATGGGCTGCAATTGTATGGGGAATATACAATAATTTAAAAAAAAAAAAAAAGTTGCAACTTAACCTAACACCTTAAAGTAAAACATCTATTGAGACATTTTTAGGTCTTTTGTTGAGTTGGAAGGAGTCTGTTTGATACTTTCCATCAAGTATCCAGGATGGTGCTAGGTGCATGATTTACCTAATCTGTGTCTGATAACATCAATATAGATAGTTTATTATGTTACAATCCTGGATTTATTCTTTCATAGGGTCTAACTTATTTTCTAAATATCACCATGCTTTATTTAAAACTCCAATGTAAGCCCAAGGGAAGCTTCCATTTGATGGGTTTGTTTTGGTTTGATTTTTGTTTTTTTTTTTTTTTTTGCTTTGTTTCTTTATAGTCCACATATGAATGAAATCATCAGGTATTTCTCTTTTTCCTTGTAACTTATTTGCTTAGTATAATCCCTTACATTATGATCCATGTTATCACAAATGGCTAGCTCTCATCTTCTTTTGAAGGCTAAGTAGTATTCCACTCTATAAAAACTACATCTTCACGTACTCATGTATTGTTGGCATTGAGTTTGTTGCCATGGCTTGGCTTTTGTAAATAGCGACACAATACCATAAAAATATTTGGTTTTGATATGCTCATCCCTGATGATAAGTGACGATGAGCTTTCTTTTGCCCTCTGTGTGTCTTGTTTGGAGACATGTATATACAGATCTTCTGTCTTTATTTTTTTTGAATTGTATGAATTCTTTATAAATCTTCTATATTGACCTCTTGTCAGATGTATGTTGTACAAATATTTCCTCTCTTTCGGTAGGATGTCTTTTTATTTTAATGATAGTTTCTCTAGGTATGTAGAAGCTTTTTAGTTTGATATAGTCCCAATTTTGTATTTTTGCTTTTGTTTTCCATGTTGTTGGAGTCCTCTCCCTAAAGACATCTCTAAAGACAGCTGCTGTCACTGAGCGTAGCACCTGTGTTTTTGTCTATGTATTTTATGATTTCAGGTGTTACATAAAAACCTTTAATTAATTTGGAACTAATATTCACATATGGTATGAGACAGTGGTCTCATTTCATTCTTTTGCATGTGGCTGTCCAGTTTTCTCAACACCATTTGTTGAAGAGACTTTCCTTTCTTCATTGGGTACTCTTGGATCCTTTGTTGTACACTAACTGTAGCACATTAACTGTAGTGTTTATTTCTGGGCTCTTGATTCTATTCCATTGGTCTGTGTGTCTGATTTTATTCTAGCACCATACTCTGTTGCTATTGCCAATTTGTAGTATAGTTGGTAGTCTGGAGTGTAATACTCCATTCTTTTTCTACTTGCTTTGACTATTCAGGTCAGGAAGTGTGAACTCAGTGAGAAAATGGCCCACCTTGGACTTCTACATTTTTTGAAGTGCTATCAATTTTTGCATTTACAGGAGAGAAAACCATACCTCCGTGAAAGGGGAAACTAAACTCTTCGACTTGTTGCCTTCTACCCTACATTCTTCTTTTGAGCTCTCTTTCCTTTGTTCTCTGTCTTTCTTCCATTCCACATCTCTGTTTGCTCACATCCTTTCCATATAAGGTGATGCCTATCAGTTATGATTCAATTAACAAAGCCTAGCTCTTCCAGAGTTTGTGATATATCTGTGAGCATGGATTCGTTTTCCAATACTGCTCAAAATGAAGCTAATCTTTGCTGCTTAGTGAAATTTTGACAATTAATTTCCATATTTCACATTCCATATTTTCTCTGTCCCTCATATTCTGTATTCCCCATGGAAAACACGATGAAGGCTGCCTAGATCTGATCGAAGAACCAGTGGAGGGCCTCCCCTGGTGGCGCAGACGGTTGAGTGCAGCGCTGTAAGCTGTTCTCAGCCTCTGCAGCACAGGTTCCATCCTGGCTGGCTGGGGAGAATCCCATATGGTGGGGCAGACCTCTCCTGCCTCGCCTGCTGCTCCCCTCAGCAGTGTATTTCGTCAATCTGCCTGTTCTGTTCCCCACTCTGTCTCTGGTGAATTCTCATTCTCCCATGAATCTGGCCTGTACCCTGGTTCTTGTATAAATAAATCTTAAAAAAAAAAAAAAAAGAACCAGTGGCAAAGTGGTGAAGAGTGTTTAAATCTTAAGAGGATGCATGGAACGCTTTTGTAAAGTCTGCTTCTTGATTCCTACTCATGAAGGCTCAGGGTCATGGGTGACAGCAGCACTGGGTGATATTGGCCAAATCTGTGGGCAGCACATGTGATATGAAAGAGGTTGCTTCTTGGGCATCTTAACCATGTTTGGTGTAAGTTCAGTGATGTAAAACTTACTGTTGTATCTAAGTTTTGAAATCATGAGTCATAGTAAGTATTCTGCATTCTTAGGTTAATCTTTGCTACAGATGATCAAATATATTTTAAAAAATAAACTAATATAAATTAATTTACAGAAGTTTACAGATACAACCCATTGCTGGCCATTTATTAGTTGAGATGAGTGAATAAGAACAACAATTCTTTTTCATTCATTTCACAAACATGTATCAGTACTGACTGTGAAGAGGCATTGTTTTAGATACTGCCGATTAAGCAGTGAACAAAATTAAAGAGCACCCCATTTTTGCTGAACTTACATTTCCAGCATGTGTGTTGGGGTGAGGAGAAGGTTGTCAAGATCTGTGAAGGGTTTAAGGGTTACTCAATTTGTGAACTCACATGTCAATCTGCTACAGATTCATGACTTCTTGCTTGGAGGCAAAGTGCAGGTGATTATTCACAGCAATAGCAGTAGCCAAATCACCATTGTTTTCCATGTGCTGGTTCACTGAGCCCCAATTCCAGCAGGGTAATGTGAAGAACATTGGAAAACAGCTGCATATATGCTGAGTTATGTTCCAGGAAGCAGACCTTAAACTGGGGGTGGGGGGGGCAATTTTTCCTAAAGGGCAGTAAGCAGGCCTGTCCCTAGCTGCATTAGGAAGACACTAATTCTTTCTTCTTGTGTGTAAGCAAACTGACCTCTTTTTTGAAAGGAGATACTGTCTCTGATTTCAAGTTATTTGCTATGCAAGCACTCTTGAAAAAGTCATCCAGGATAAAAGCAGTACCATGAGAACTCTGCAGAACCATGAGTGATCAAGAATTGTCTCCAGCAACAGGTAGGGAGAAGATACTTAAATTTATGCTAAACTATTTATGCAAACAATAAAGTATAAAATCAGGCAAATATAAATTCTGACTTGTGGTCTACACGTCACTATTGGTGTTCCCCGTGTCCATTGCAGCAATCTTGTGAAGGGGCATGGCCTTTGCATGAGCTGGTGGACTGACCTAGTGCCATGGAGCCAATGTGGATCAGGAGTCCCATGTCCACTTACCCCTCAAGGTGTGTCACTGGGCCTAATTGCATAGCTTGTTTGACCCATTCTCTAAAATAAAATAAAAACAATAAAACCTGGTTTAGATTAAACGATGTTTGTAAAGTGATTCGCATAAAGCAGGATATAATACACATTAAAATTGCTATTTTTATTTATTGAGTACAGCCTAGCTAGGTGTCGTAGGCTTTACTTAACGTTATTTAATTTAATCGTTATAACAGCACTGTGATGAAGGAGTTGCCATCTCTATGTCATAGATTAGGAAGTAGACTCCGACTATTCTGAGGCTGCCAACCACAGAGCAGTAGGATCATAGCACAGGCCAATGGTGTCAAAGCCCACACCAGACAGAGCCACATGAAGGTTAGTGCCAGAGTGTCTGCATGCCCCAGGAAATGCTACCAGTTCCAAGTCCACCTCTGCCATTTATTATCTGTGTGGTTTTGAACAAAATCCTTAATCTGAATACAGGGGATAGTAAATAGCATTATCTACCAAGTAAGGTGGTATGAGGATTAAATGGAATAGCTCCTGCATAATGCTTGGAAAAGAGTAATGAGACATTGCTTATGTTATTCATGTTAGTTTTTATTACTCTTGCCATGACAGTGACATGGATGTAACATTACTTATCACTGAGACCATTCTCCCTACTGGAAACTTGGGTGTCAGCCTTCAGTCATTGTGGTGTAAATTTCTTGTAAGCTGTACATTAGAATGGTTTTGAGAAACAATAAAATGTGGTGAATACTTCATGTATCACCTTAGATTTGTTTAGAGGAAAGAGGAAAATGTGTTCTGTCAGTATAAAGGTGAGGTTGTTTTTCCTTCTATTTTCCATTCCCCTCATTATTTTTATAAGTTCTACAGAAATGGAGAAAACATCACTTAATTTACCTTAGCTCATTGCACACATTTATTGTATGGACTAACTTACCTCACCTACATTTCACACAGTATTTGACATTTTATTTTAGAGGAAAAAAATATTACCAGTATGTCATCTCATTAATGCTAGTGAATATTAGTCAATTGAGCGAACCATTTAATTATTAATTTCAATTAAAAAAGCATTGAGGACAAATCAGTGAGACCAAGAAATATTACCTTCATTATTCTTTAGCTTCCAGAAACATATTATTATCTAAAAAGATTATGGCAAAATTCAACAGCAGCGCAGTAGAGGAGAAAGATACTCTGGAGCCAGTGTGCCTCTGCTTTGAGTTCTGGCTCTGGTGCTCACTAACTATGTGCATTTATTCCCCCCCCCCCGCCCCACTTACACCAGAAGAGCTTCATCTTATTGAGAAAAGGGGGTTAATAAAAGAAATGGGTCCACCTCATGGGGTTAGGAAGGTTACGTCCACTGTAGTCACAGTATGCAAGTGTTAGCGGTTGCTATTGTTCTCTTTGCGGGCCTGGTGATCATCTCTGTGCAGTGCTCCTCATTCCCTGACATGCAGAGGTGTGAAGCCAGTGTCTCTGAGTCGTTACTGCAGAAGACCCTGACTTGGTGCCTTCTGTATGGGACTCAAAAAGAATTCAATACTTGAATTGGAATATTTTGACTGGGCTTGTGAGACGGTCTGGTATTGCTGAACACTTTGTGAAAATATGCTAAAAATTTCTCTTATAATTATGTTTTCCTTTCCAAATGTCCCTTGCAATATATGTGAGTATTTCTGACTTTCGCAGCATTTGCCAGTTTACCAATCATTACTGTTAGTGTTTATCAATTAGGATCACTGCTTTAGCTGAAAAAAGAATTCATTTTTTTTTTAGCACTCAGCCCAGTGCTTGTCATTCGCTTTTTAAAATTAGCTCTCTGAGTCTTAAAACGTACACATTAAATTCCATGGCCAGAGACATTTGAGGTTGAACGTTTTATCCCCTACACTGTTATGTTGGTCTGAATATTTATTTAACAAAGTAGGCTGGTCTCCTGACTCTAGAACCTCTCCTAGTCTCCCTAATGGGCACCAGCGCTTCCCACCCCTGGTGCCCTGCCCTTGCTGTGTTTCGCCTCTCTGCTCTGTCCTACATCTGTAAATATTGTCCTAAGCCTCCTTAATTTTGGATAGAATTACTCTCAATGCACTTCACCCATTGCTGATTTTCTCGATAGTTACTGGGAAATTTCTCACTATCTTATTCTCTAAGTTAACAATGGAAAACACAATATTAAAATTGAAGTATTAATTATTAAAATGAAGTATTTTTTTTAAAAGAGGATTGGGTAACTCTAATAACAATGGGAGGACAAATGGAAAAATGGAAAAAAGCTAAAAATGTGTTGAAAATAGCATTCCTCAAGAAATTATAGGAATCATAGTAGAATATTATGGGAACACAAAGGAGGGGAAAAATTAAGGCAAAAGGCTACTTTTTCTTTTCTTCAAACATTTTAATGATGATCTGAAGATAAGCTAATGTATCCCTAAGTGCTAACTGTCTGCAGCACTCCCTCCCTCCCCAAAAGACATTGATCCTGCCTCCAGGGCACTCATGCTAAGTGGAAGTTGTGCTGCATATTCTCTTTACAGTTACCCTCCTGGGACAGGCTGGTGCTAAACATGAGGAAAAGCTACCTGGCCATTCATAAAAAAACTTAGAAACAAACACGAGTTCAGCATTGTATACAGCAAAGATAACTGATTCTCCCAGGTTTCCCCCTATATACAACTACATTCATTTAAATAACTTACATGTTTCCTAGAATTCCCATAAAGAATGTACCTATAGTTTGGGGGCTTTTTTTTTTATTAATGACAATAAATTTTTTGAAGAATCAGAGGGCTTTGACAAATTCCAGGCTGTGCCAGCAATTGTATTGGGTGTTGACTGACTTTGGCAGATACATTGGCAGAAAGTATGGCCAAATCAGTGTAAAATATTAGTAAAGGCCGTGTAATTATGCTGCGTTTCTCATCCGGCTTTATTTAGTTTGCTTGAGTCAGAACCACTATGAAAATGTCCAATAGACAATTTTCTGCTAGCAGATTATTTCAGATGAAAACTGGAGAATTGGTTTGGGAAAGGCCTTCATTCTCTGATCCTAGAAAGTAAATCGTGTAGGCCCAAAGGAAGGTACCATGTTATCGTCAAGTTAGAAACTGCTATGAGAAATGTTAGTTTTGTTAGCATGTCAAAGAGGGAATTGAAAAGACTCAGGATGTGACAGGGAGAAAGGTTTGCATTCTGGAGGCGAGAGCCAACGCTCAGGGGCTGCACTCTGGCCAGTCCACCAGTTGGGCATCCAGGAGACCCAGCGCAGGGTGTAACGTGATATCTTAACAAGCTAGCATGGCTGGCAAGCACAGTTTAAAGCCAGCCATCTGGGGAAAAAACATGTCCGAGTGGAGTGGTGTTATTTTTAATGGAGCATGTGTTTGTCTTGTGTGTCAGAGGCTGAGAACAAGGTGTCAGGTTCCCAGCAACCGCTTCTGCAGAAGGAGAGGTGGCCATCGGGTCTCCCGCAGCCACGTGGAATCTGTGATTTTGCAGATGAAGTTATAATCATCCAGATCATGTGGGCAACACTGGCCTGTCTCAATATCTGTGTGTACTTTTTCAAAGTAAACTTCCTCAGCGTGTGGATTTTATGAGCAGCCTTCGGGATTGAGGCAGGTTCTGTTAGGAAAGATTAACAGCCCAATAAATAGAACTTGTGGCCCACGATAAGATTAACACAAGGAAATGGCAAAGTTGGTCTAAGGTCTGCTAGGAAGTAAAAGATATGCCCCCACCCCCTTTTTGAGGAGTAAGAACATGAATTTGTCAATAATAAATTAATAACCCTCATGTTAGAATTGTCCATATGACAGACTCTCTTGCCCATGTTCAGTAACAAAGCAACCTATTATTTTGGTAAGAAATGCCTAAATTGAAATTCCTAAGGGCATTATGAACTTGAATTAAAAAGGTAATGGATTTTTTAATAAGTTCTGGGTCAAGATGTATTATCAAACTATTTTCCATAGGGCATAGAATATACCATCCATCCTTTTAATAATACCAGATCCAGTCTTACTTCCAGCAGCCAGCTGAGGCTGCTTGTCTATTATAGTCTCTCCCACTATCCCTAACAATGAACAAATAACTAGACAGCCTATGAAGCTTTCTAAATGGAACTGTCTCTAAGAGAAACTGTTACTAACAGAGACAAGTTCGATCCAGACCTGGAGAACCTGCTTTGGGAAAGAGCAGATCAATGTTGTTTGGGAGTAAGTAGTAGAAGGAAAAATTATGATGAATTAACTAAATCATAAAACAAATGATCTATGCACTGACGTGAAGCCTTATTCGACCTGATTGCTCTGATTCAGGACTTTGCAAAGGATAATTCTATGTGCTTTGAAATTCAAAGAGCTTTCAAAAAACAATGTTAATTATACAAACCATTTATTAGTAATGAAAGTACCATGTCTGCAAATCCTTAAAGACTGCGAGGAACTTAACCAAGCATTTGAAAAATGGTCTGCATATTTTAAGTCATGGGTGAGTTTTTCTTCTCTGATTTATGGCTTGGGTCCAAAGCCAAAGTTATGTCTTTAAAACTCTTCTTTCTGTCACTCAACTATCTGGCTGTGCTGTACTCTATATTCTGTGGCTTTTCAGTGTGTTCCCTTGGAGATATTCTTTACACAGCCCCAGATCCTTTTCCTGTGTCTCTGTTGGGTACTGGGGACATGACCACGTCTATATGTAGCAGTGAGGAGAAAGGTGAGAGAAGTACATCTATTGACTAAGAGGTAGATGAGCTTCCCAGAAGTAAGTGATTCTTTTTTTTTTTTTTAATAGAGGCATGTTTTATTTATTTATTTATTTATTGGTTTGTTTGTTTTGTTTATACATGCACTGGGTACAGTCAGAAGCGCCGGAGGGTGAGAGAATTCACCAGAGCCAGAGCGGGGAGCAGAACAGGCAGAAGGACTGAAGTACACTGCTGAGGGGAGCAGCGGGCGGCAGGAGAGGTCTGCGCGCCATGCGGGACCCTCCTCCGGTGGCCGGGGAGCAGCTGGGGATTGAACCAGTGCTGCAGAGGCCGCGGGCAGCTTTGCAACCCAGCGCTCAACCGCTGCGCCACCGGGGAGGCCCGAAGTAAGTGATTCTTATACTCTCAGTAAAAATAAATATTATTAGGAGTTCATAAATGGACCAAAAGAATGGTTTCATTGCATATTTAGACACCTTGTGTCCAGGGATGATTTAGTATATGGCGGTTTCTTTGTTATCTTCAGGGCTGCATTCACTTGAGATGATTTTAGATTAGTGCAGGAATTTGCTGTATAATGTAATTTAATGTTGGAAGCATTCAACTCATTGTTATAAATTGTCTTCTGTTTTCTATATCTTCTATAAAACAAGGCTCTCAGTAAGATAAAAGAATGCCTGCCTCTTTCATCATGGACACATGTAGAGAGAGTAGGTCTGGAAAACAAATTTATACTTTTTCTGGAAATGGGAAGCGCTCATAAAACACTTAATGAGTTCAAGGTCCCTCGCTGTCACTCTGCGTCCATTCATTTGGCCTGTTGGCAACCCAGAGGTAGTCAGGAGAGTGGCATGTTATTGGGTGAATTGTCTTCAAATTTGAAAAATGTGTGACGACTTTAAATGTCAAAAACATACATTTTTTTCTTCATTTAAAAGGTGAAATTAATATTCAGCAGCCACAATATATAATTAAAAAGAAAAAAGAAAATGAATTGTTTATGCAGGTACAAAGAGTTGGTTTAATATCACAATAGACTTGAAAGTCTGTGGCAAAATTTTTAAAAATTTGCTGGGGTTAGGGGGCTTGAAGCCCCTCTGGTGTATTCTCACAAGTGCAACCCTGTTGCCATTTTTATGCACGTTATGAACTTGTTTACCAGCTGCATCTGTGTAGGATGTTGACGTGTCCCCTGGTGCTGCATGTCTCCCTCTGCGCATCTTTATGTACTATATGCCCTCATTAATTTTGGAAAGAATTTTAAAGAGTGCTCAAATAACACTTCCAATTAGTGACTGAAATTTTTAAAGGTGTTGGAGAGCAAAGCTCATTGAAACAACCCCCACATGGTTGACTTTTATTCTAAATAAGCCTCTGATAAGAACAGGAGTAAATAATACCTAGAGGTCTCAATGAACCTTCCAACTCAGTTAAAATTCTGTCCCTGCTGCCTCCCATTTAGTGACCGTCCCAGCTCCAAGTGCTCTTCTTTACCTCTAAGCTTCAGACCCCGAGCAAACCCAGTGACTTTTCTTTCTGTCATTTATGTTTTACTGTCAGAGTAGTAGTTGGCTAGATTTATATTAATCACCCCCCCCCATAAAGTCGATGGTTATTTTGCAGAGGTGGGGTTTATTTTGCAGCCTCTGTAGTTTGGCTGCTCTATATAGGATACTGTTGAGAAAGGCAGAAGGGGGTGCATGTATGAGATAGTTTTTTATGTTTCTGGAAGGCTTCCTGGAGTTTAGTAGGGACATATAAGAGCTGGGACTTGCATGCAATGAAGGCTGTCGGGGAGGGTATTACTTAGTGCCTAGGGTGTGCAAAGATGACTGGGAGTTAAGAAATGAATAGCTGAGAGTAGGGGAGTGAATCAGAAGTTGTTTTTTTTTTTTTTTAAAGATTTATTTATTTATTTTTATTTGTACAATAGCTGGGGTACAGGCCAGAGGCGTGGGAGGCTGAGAGAATTCACCAGAGACAAAGCGGGGAGCAGAACAGGCAGACAGACCCAAGGCACTGCTGAGGGGAGCAGCTGGCACAACAGGAGAGGTCTGCTGTGCCATGTGGGACCCTCACCAGCTGGCCGGCCGGGATCGAACCAGCGCTGCAGAGGCTGTGGACAGCTTCACAGCACTGCGCTCAACCTGCTGCGCCACCCGGGAGACCCCAGAAGTTGTTTTGATGCCACTGTTCTTCCTTCCCCCCTATAAAGATGAGCAACTTTGTGTTTCCAAGTCTCCCTGCTACCAGGGTGCGCTGACTTCCAGGTATCTACCCTGGATTATCTATTCCCAAACTAGGTACCCTTTTGCTACTCGCAGCTGGCTCAGGCCGAGTTTCTACAGAGCAGGATGTGAGCTGCTGCTCCTCATTTGGCTCTCCCGTGGCTCCTGCTCCCTAGCACCTCTGCTGCCCATCGCCCTCCACCTCCTTCTCAGCCACAACCAGAGCACCTGCCCTTCACTAATCAGTTCAGTAACTCTTTTGCTTTTCTTCAAAAAACACAATGACTGGCATGAAAAAGTAGCCCAAGTTATCAGGAAAATTCCAGATAAAGATTTAAAAATAAAGGCCTCTAGAAAATAATGCCATTTAATCATTCTTGTTTTTCTTAAATTTTAATCATTCGCATACTATCTTCAGGATTTTTGCCAAATCTATTTACCACCTATTGCTTATTTAACATTATTTTAAGATAACTTTTTCAGTTTGAGTACATTTTAATTAAAGGGAAACTTTGTTTCATTGCCATAAAGGGAAAACCAGTCTTATTTTCCTGAAGTAAGAGATATTACCAGTCAACAGAATGAAACAAGCTATTGAATTCTAAGTAGTTTAACAGCAAAATGCTGAGGGCTTTGGGTCTGTGTTCCACTCTTTTTTTTTTTTTTAAAGGGATATGGGCCTCTCCAGTGGTGCAGTGGTTGAGTGCTGGGCTGCGAGGCTGCCCATGGCCTCTGCAGTGCTGGTGTGATCCCCGGCCGCTGGCAAGGGTCCCACATGGCACGCAGACCTCTCCTGCCGTACCCGCTGCTTCCCTCAGCAGTGTACTGCGTCACTCTGCCTGTTCTGCTCCCCGCTCTGGCTCTGGTGAATTCTCTCACTCTCCTGTGCTTCTGACTGTACCCAGTGCTTGTATAAATAAATAAATAAATCTAAAAAAAAAAGGATATTAGGAAGTTAGAAAATACTTTGTTGTATTGGCAACAAATTGAGAATTTCTCCTTGATTTATCCATAAGCAGTAGAAAAGACTTAAAAAGGGCATACCTCTCTGAGCATCATTTCAATTTTGTGTCAGTTGCGTCAATATATCATTGGTGGCACCTGCCACACTCTCATGCATCTCTTGGAAAAGTCTCTAATGACATGAATCTCAAGTTAGAAATGAAAGGAGAAAGAAGTCTATAGCACTCTGGTAAGGTCAGATGGAAAGGAGGTTCAGAGATGGGATTCTGACTTTTTTGTGTCTACTATTTCAGCTGTTCCTATTTCAGCTGTTACTTCATTTTCTGTGAAGTATTGGTAAGAAAAAAGGGAACTTAGTGAATAGCATTCTATTTATTAGCAAATGTAGCACAAATAGATTTGTTATGCATACATGAAACATGAGTTCTTCCAGAGAAAACTGTGACATTAGCTGTATGCAAACTGCTTTGTCTTGATTTGCAGGTTATTAAGGTAAAATTTCATCCCCCCCATCCCACAAAATTTATTTGATTAAAATTCATATCATGTTATTGAAGTTTATAGGAACGTAAAATTCTGAGACAACCAGAAATCCCTTATTTATTTATTTATTTATTTATTTATTTATTTATTTATTTATTCATTTATTCATTTATTTTTCTATTCTCAGTCTGTCTTTATTGAGGTCACAGTGATTAACAGCACTGTACCTGATTTAGGGGATTAGGGTCACAAATCATCAAATATGTTACCCCACTGCCCCCACCATTAAAGCTCATGGTTCTTTCCCTAAGCCATTGGACACCCTTCCCCCTTTGTTCCATTCCCATCCTCCTCTCTCTGTTAGCCTCACTCCTGGACTCGTATTTCTAAGGTTTATTTGTTTAGTTTTCTAAGTACATTTTATCCTCTATATTTGATGTATGAGCATAATTATCTCCTGTTTGCTTTCTTCTTTTGACTTCACTTAGCTTAATCACTTCCAGTTCCATCTATGACAGGAGTTCACCTGCTTTTCTTTTTAACATCTGAGTAGTATTCCACTGTGTGTGTGTGTGTGTGTGTGTGTGTATACACATACACACATATATATATATCACATCTTTTTAATCCACTGCTCTGTCAATGGGCAGTTAGGTTGTTTCCATAACTAGAGTATTATAAATAGTGCTACAGTGAACATATGAATGCATATATCCCTTTGACTTAGTGATTTTATATTCTTTGGTAGATACCTAGGAGTGGAATTGCTGAATCATGTGGTTTACTTATTCTTAATATTTTTAGAAGCCTCCATATTGTTTTCTCTAGAGATTGGGCCAGTCAGCATTCCCACAATGTATGAGGGTTCCTTTTTCTTCACATCCTCACCAATATTTGTTGTTTCTGCTTTTGCTTTTTTGTTTTTGTTATGGCCATTTCCATGGGAATGAGGTGTATCTCATTGTGGTTTCGATTTGCATTTCTCTGATGATAAATGATGAACATTTTTAAATGTGACTTATATCCATCTGTATGTCTTCATTGGAGAAGTGTCTGTTTAGCTCATCTGCCCATTTTGTGATTGGTTTCTTTGTTTTTTGTTGTTATTGTTGAGTTATATGAGTTCTTTGTAGATCTTGGATATCAGCCCCTTATCAGATGTATGATGTACATATATGAAATGAATATGTACACATACCCATTCAGTAGGGTATCTTTTTTTCCTAATGATAGTTTCTTTTGCTGTCCAGAAGTTTTTTAGTTTGATGTAAACACTTTCATTTATTTTTGTTATTGTTTTCCTTACTGTTTGGGGTTGAATCTCCAAAGATATTCCTTTGGGGGAACATTGTGGAGTGTGTCGCTTGTGAAATTTCTTCTATTTTATGGTTACAGGTCTTATACCCAAGTCTTTAATCCAATTTTAGTTATTTTTTGTGTATTGGATAAGTGGTCTGCTTTCATCTTTCTGCTTGTGTCTGTCCAGTTTGGCCAGGCCCATTTGTTGAAGAGACTTTCCTTTCTCCAACATATATTCTTGACTCTTTGCCATACAATAACTGTCCATGTAAATAAATGTGGGTTTATTTCTGAGATTTGCATATTATTAAGGTAAAATTGTTTTTCCCTCCTGATATCCCACAAAATTCAGTGGTTAACATACCGATCATCTTTTAGAAAGAAGTTTATAGAAAGATAAAATGCTTTGAAAACTAGAAATGCATATTTTAAATCCCATTCTTCTTGAGAATTTGATATTAAAAAACAAAATCTTGGGTGATGGCTTGTGTAACCTTATAAATTTAAGTGCTTTTAGTCTGAAAACCTACAGTCCTTTTCAAAAATCTTTCCCAGAAATTGAGAATTCCCTGAATATGTTGATCCTAGCTAAAGTCCTCAGAGTAATCCAGGTTCCAGTTCTTACTCTATAAATATTAAATTTATAACAATTTTATGTTATGGGTGAGTCTATGAATAATACAATTTGGGGATTCTAAATTTATGAATGAACAGGCAGCTTTGAACTCCTTATGGGAGCAGGAACCATATGCCATTCAAAGGTAATTTCCCTTAGATTTACATTTCATTTATTCTTCTTGTGCCTCTAATGCCAAGTGCTGTGTCAGGCCTTGAAAGGAAACATAACAGTGAATAGCATCCAGAGAAAGAATGATAAAGCTGACAAACGGTAGCTTCCTCAATAAATTACAGATCCCAAGGAGAGAAGTTGACTGTCAAGTCTACACATTAGAAAAAGAAACATAAAAGGAGGAAAAGAAAACAATAGTAAATAACTTGTCATGATTCAGTGAATGAGAAAAATGAATCACGAGGAAAGCTAGCATCAATAAAATAATATTATCTGATTTTGTGAAGCAAAATCTTCAAGATATGTTTGCTTAACAGTTTTGAAAAACAAGACAGGAAATTATTATATATAATGATAAGAAACAAGACAAAACCAGTCTTGATTTAGAAACTGCCAAGGTCAGGCATTCTCAAACAAGGTGGAATAGAATAGGAAGATGAACACAAGAGTAATGGAGAGGGAAGAGGTGAGAATGGGACAGCTTCGGGAACATTCAGTCTGATGAGTGACATTATTCTTCTTCCACCTTCTCTTCCTACCACCTTCAGGTGTGTAATGGTTTGATGTCTTTAAAGTTTTAGTGCCATTTTCTTTAAAAGGAAAACCACTCCCACCAGCAATGTAGGAGCGTTCCTTTTTCACCACATCCTCGCCAATATTTGTTGTTGCTTGTTTTTTTGATATGCACCATTCTTACTGGTGTAAGGTGGTATCTCAATGTGGTTTTAATTTGCATTTCCCTGATTATAAAGGATGTTGAACATTTTTTCATATGCCTGGTAGTGCAAACTGGCCCAACCACTATGGAAAGCTGTCTGGAGGGTCCTCAGTATACTAAAAATGGAGCTACCATACGACCTGGCAATTCCACTCCTAGGGATCTACCCAAGGGACACAAAAACATTGATTCAAAAGAACACCTGGGGCCTCTCCTGGTGGTGCAGTGGTTGAGCGCTGGCCTGCAAATCTGCCCATGGCCTCTGCAGCGCCAGTTTGATCCCCGGCTGCCGGCGAGGGTCCCACATGGCGTGCAGAGCTCTCCTGCCACCTGCTGCTCCCCTCAGCAGTGTATTTCGTCAGTCTGCCTGTTCTGCTCCCTGTTGTGGCTCTGGTGAATTCTCTCACTCTCCTATGCATCTGACTGTACCCAGTGCTTGTATAAATAAATAAATAAATCTTAAAAAAAAAAAGAACACCTGTACACCCATGTTTATTGCAGCACTATTTACAATAGGTAAAACCTGGAAACAACCCAAATGCCCAAAAAAAGATGACTGGATCAAGAAGATATGGCATATATATACAATGGAATATTATTCAGCAATCAAAAAAGATAAACTCATGCCATTCACAGCAACATGGGTGAAACTAGAAGGAATTATGCTCAGCGAAATAAGCCAGGAGGAAAAAGAAAAATACGGATGGTTTCGCTTATAGCAGGAATATAGGGGAACCAAATAAGACATCAATGTAAAAAAATAATAGCAATATAAAACTCAACAAGGCAAAAACAGACAATTATAAATCAGAGACATATTGCAGGGAGAGGGATCAGAGGGAGGGAGGGAGGAACACATGGGACTGAGGTGATGGTGCCGGGTGCATTGGTGAAGGAAACTCTATGGGGACTACACCTGAGGGGGTGGGGGAAGCAAATATTTTTTGAAAATGAACAGTGATGTAAAAAAAATAAAAAATATATATATAAAAATTAAAAATAAAAGGAAAATCATAAAAATGATGAATAGACAATTAGATGTGAAGCCTTAGACGGGTTTGTGAAATTGATGAGCCCTGTTAGGTTAGATTCATCAAGCTCACAGTAAATCCTCCCCTGTTGGTCCTCTTTGGAGACCCATGTCCCGTGTGTCTGGGGAGATAAAGTGGACTTTGGGCTGTGGCAATGGGCAGGTAGCATAATTCACCTTTTTGCATGTTGTGACTTGGGCTGTGACTTGCGTCAGTCTCTCCTCATCATTGGAATGGTAAGCTAGAGGAGAGGTGGTGCTTCTAGAGGGGGCTTAGGATATAAATGAGTGATAAGTGTGTATGTAGATATACGTGTACATGTGAATATGTATATACACATATGTATATATACATATATACGTTTGCATATATGCATACACACATATATGGCTGAATTAGTGATTGTTGAATTATTATTGTGTTTCATAAGTGTGAGAGGATCAGCGAAACCTTCTGTCCTTGAGTGCTTGGATATACCAGAGCATGCCGGGAATTTAGAATATAAAGATGAAGAATGAATGAGGCAGGAGACTTGGTCTCTCCTCTCAGAAGGCTCATCACTTGGGAATGAAAGAGGTGAAGGATTGGAGGGGAAAACAGAAGGAATCTAGAATATCTCACTAGGGGATAATACATTTGGGATGGAGCCTCAAATTCATTCAACAGAACTTTTCTCAGTGTTATATTGTTGTAGGAGCTGTGGATTTGGTGATTATGAGTCTAGCCCAAACCCCAGTTCACAGGGTGCTTTTCTGCTAGCAGTGAGAAACAGGCTGTTGACAAGTAGACTACAGATGCGTAGCTGCAGACATAAAGATAGATACACGCACATGCGTACATGGACAAGCGACAAGTACTATGGAATAAAATAAAGTAGTTACAGGAGAACAGGCAGCTCATTTTCTCACTGTTGATATTTTATAGAGTGGTCAAGAAAGATCTTAGTGATAGTACGGCATTTCAAAAAAGCCCTGAAAGAAGAGAGGGAAGAGTGCTTTTGGAAGCGCTTTCCAGAACAGGGAATAGATAGAGCATGTGTCCTGAGGCAGAAATATACTTGGAGTGTCTGAACAGCAAGGAGGCCCATGGAGCTGGAGTTGAGTAAGCAGTTTAGTGAAGAGAGGGAGAAAAAGTCTGAGGGGGTCTCAAGGGTAATCCAAGAACCCTCATAGGTTATGGTGAGAACCTGGGTCTTCACTCTAAGTGAAGTGGAGAGTCATGGGGTGGAGGCACACTCTGACCTGTTTTTAAAGCTTCAGTCTGCTGAATGTGGGGAGGCAGCATTACATGAACAAGCCTGGGAGCCCAGCTGACTGAGAGACTACATTAGTCATTTGTGTAAGGAATGAAAGTTGCTTAGACTACGGTGATTTCTGATTATATTTTCAAGAAGGAGCCAGCACAATGTCCTTGCAGATCAGATAATGTTATGAGAAACAATGTTTCCTCTGAAGCAGGTAGACCCGGAATTTTTATTTAAGGAGGTAAGGAGAACAATGGGAGGAGCAACTTGGGAGCAGGTAGGAGGATTTCTGTCTGAGCTTGAGTTTGAAGTCTTCATCACACATTTGATTGGGAATATCCAATCAGCAATGGAATGTGAGTTTGGAGTTCAGGAGAGAGATTGAGGCTGGGTGTAAGTATTTAGGAGTTGGGAGCACAGAGGTGGCACTTAAAGCCATGAGATTAGATGAAATCACCTAAAGAATAAATGTACATTGGGAAAAAATCAGTAGGTTGTGTTTTTTTCCCCCTGGACTTTTGTATATAATTATCATTCAACTTCTAGAAGTGGAGTTGGGCATCTATGAAGCTGAATTTCTGCCATTTTCCTCTCCCTATGTAAATTTCCATGACTTAAGATTTAGACACCTCAGTATTTCATACCTGGCATTCCATAGTCACACGCACCATGCTGTTTTGTGCCTTTGTGCGACATTGCTCATCTATTTCTTCACTATGCAACCAATACCAGCTTCTCACCCCAGTCCTCTCTCCACCCCCCTCTCTCACATCCTCTCTTCTAGGAAATTCCTACTAATTTTTAAAACCCTAAGTAAGTGTTATTTCCTCCAAAGCCTGTCCCCAGTTAGGTTAAGCCCATCTTCTGTGTCCTCTTGCCCCATGCTTATAATCTTTCCCTTATCTTAATTGTGTTATAATTATTGTTTCTTACTATTGCTCAATTCTTGGTACAGGAAATACTCAAAGTATCTGTGAAAGTAAGCCAAAATACTAATTGGAAGGACAAGAGGATGGTGACAAAGGAAGTAAGTCCCTTATACAGCAGCTGAACAATGCCAAAATAAACCCAGTTCAACTAGAAACCAGTGAGCTAAGTTCTTCAATGTCTTCTGCAGTGCTCTGAACCTAGCCTGAGCTTAATGAATGTGAAACAACAGGCCCTAAATGATCAATCATGGGGAAAGAGGAAACGAATTAGAAAATAAATCTTTGCTGAAAGGAGGAGGAAAAGGGAAAAAGGGGAGAGAGGGTTCCATTCTGAGGACAAACTAGAATATTCCTAACTGCAATCTATCTTTCATTTGACTAATGAGGGTGAGTCTCCTTCACTCAAGAGAGCAATGGTTTTAACTGGGGACTTAAAAATTATTTAGAAATCTAAAACTCTTTGAATTAAAGAGATTCATTTTAAACATATATTGTGAGTGTTGTAAATTCCCATTTAATCCAATCAAATAATATCATAAGTGTAAAATCATTTAATAGATTTGTTCTTTAAGGAGAATTTGAAACAAATTAGATCCTGTTATTATTTTCTATATATCATAAGAGCCATCAACTGTAAATTGGTGATAGACCAGCTTTCAGTTGGACAATATCATGTACACTTGTACAATGCAAATTAGTTTTGACATCTTTTATTTATTATATCACTCAATTGTAAATTTCTTAAAAGCAGGAACTGCGTGATGTAGTCCTCAAATAATGTCTGCTGCATTTAAATTTGAGACTGTAATTTCATGATTTCATCACGTTCTTAGCTTCTTGTAGAGAGTCCTGTGTACAGGATCCTATAATAATAGACTTCCATAATTATGCAGTTGTGATTTACTAGCATTTTCATGCTGTACTCGCTTTATCTCTTTACCCTCACCACATTCTAACTTTTCAATTGAGAAGTAGTAGATATAGTGGAACTTTTAAGCAGTTTGCTGAGACATAGAAACTAATTTTGTCCAATAAACATAAACTTTTTAAAAAACTGTATCTTAATATATTTAATCAAGCCCTAAAAAATGTGTGCCTCTATACCCTATATATATATATACCCTATATATATATATATAGGGTATATATATATATATATATAGGGTATATATATATATAGGGTATATATATATAGGGTATATATATATTCAAATATATATATATATATAGGGTATATATATATATATGTTTGAATATATATATATATTCAAACATACCATTAATTAGGAAATCCTAAGTATGTATTGGGTTTGAAAAGCTTTATCAAAATATTTTTTTAATCAAAATAGTCAAGTGTGTTCATTATCAAATAAAATTGGCATACTGGAGTTACTACCTCAAATATCTATTACATTTTTAAGAATCATAAAGAGGCAGTCACAACTAAATAAAGAGAAATACTTTCTTCAGATAATTTGCTGAGTAGTAAGATTTCATATCTATTTAACAACTAGGAGAGCTAAAGTATGTAAATATATAATATAAATGTACAAGCATGTAAAGTTGGCATAATTCCTCCATGAGCATTATAAATGAAAGAAGTGTAATGTTTTCTCTAGCTAATCAGGTTTCCAATGTTTTAACCAGATGCTCTTCATCACCCGGGAAATATATCTAATGCTCCTACTGTGATGAACTATAGAATAAGTTGAGAAGTTTTCTTTACCTGGCATGTCTTTCCAACACAGTCTACCTAGAAAACATTTCTACATTTCTCAAGAATCAACTGGTGACTCATGACTGTGTATCTCAAGGCCAGAGCTCTGTCCTTAACTCCTGTTCCAGGTATTACATTGCTCATTGGACATCTGTCCTTGAGTTCTTCGAGGTATTTTTCTCACTATGAGATACTTTTTCTATGAACCCCTCAAAGGAAAGTAGATTATTTTCTCTGGGTGCCTCCACTGTACTTTGTACAAACGTCTATAATAGTATTTATAATAGTAGAAGTCAGGCCGATAGGCCACATTCTAATATTGCCCTATTCAAACCCCAATATCTCCCCATATACACAACTGATTATGAATGTGTGTCCTGTTTTAATAGTGTCTTTCAAGTGAAAGTTTGATGCTTTTTTTCTAAGTATACTTGGCACAGCTTTCTGCTTCATTTGTGGGATCTCATAATAATAATTTCTATTATTTTGTTAAAATATTTGCTGAACTCATAGGCAGCTAATGCTAACTGATTGGAAATAACTGGCTGCATAAAACCATTTTACTATTCCTGCAAGTAGACATTTTTATATTCATTTTTATAAATGTTAGTTTCTACTGGTGCTTGTAGATAATTAACAAGTGAGTGAATGAATAAATTTATGAGTGTTATATGCATTAAAAAGCAAGTCACACTCTTTTTATAGATAAGGTTTTTGGTGGCAAAATAGAACCACTTTAGGGAATTCAAAGTCTATCTTCAGCTTCTACATGGTAGAGTTTATGTTTGATGACAGCCAATTTAACAATCCAGTCTATTTTTAAACAGTGAATCAAAGTTTAATGCCAAAAAGTTTATCTCCTGTGAATCAAGTGAAAGGACACACAATAACTACTTATGACAAGTATGTAATATTAATTTTTTAGCTAATTAATTTTTAATATCATGCCTGTTTAATTAGTAACAAAGAGTGTTAACTGCCGCATCCAGCTAGACCTTGTATATTATGTAGGTGTGAAAGCTTAGACTGATACAGGGGTTATACCTTCATATGCAGTTCAAGATTTATGAATCCTACATGATACTGAACAAATGCTCTCAGTTCAAATTATAACTTATAAGTAGTTAGAATTTTAATTACATGATATATGTCTTCTTTATAAAGAGAGATGTTATCGAAGAGAAATTTGACTGCTGAGGCTAATGGGATCAGGGCCTTCATGGAATTTTGTTTTCCCATGCACTACAAACATATTAAAAAATTATGTCTCTAAAAGAGAAAAAATAATCCATCACTAATCAGTGAATTGCTTTGGTCTTCATATCCAGAGAACAATCTCAGTTCTGTCCTGGAAAGTCCTGAGCTCATTTTATTTATTTGTCTAAATGTTTCAAGATGATAGAGTTGGTAACTCCTCTGTCTCTATTATTTCCTGTTTCCTATGTTATGGAGCCTCTATATCATTTTGTAGAGTCAGGTGGAAGGGAAAAAGGAAGCATTGTTAAACTGATTTTAAAAAGCACATGAATATAGTTCTCGTTCATATGTCTAAAAGAGATAATCAGCTAATAGACTTCAAATGTAACTTTTTGCAGCATTTTGGTAATTATGCTCTTAGAATATATGATGTGTTTTTATTTTCATAATTAACAGGAAATACATGTTATACATTAAATGTGACACAAGAGATATGAATTATGCAGGCAACTCGGTATGTGCTGATGAGCACAAAGCCCAAGGCACACTCAGTCGAGTTTCTATGAAGATCTATAATGAGTTTCAAGTACATCATTTCCTGATGGAGGATAAGAAAACATCCATCAATGCAAATTTTTGCACATTTTTTCAGCTTTTATGAATACTTTACAACTTCTGAAAAGAATGAATTTCCAAAGTGCAATTTGAGCAAATTCTATTAGTAAATTTGTATTATAATGTTTAGGCCCAGTAGAACCTTGTCCATATACACACACACATAGGTTAACTGATTAAGGAGTGCTAAACACAAGAATGACTTATGCTTGATAGTTTGTGGATCTATCATTTAATATCTAGTTTATATCTAAATCTATGATAGCCATGTATGTAGGGAAATAAGCAAATTGTGTCATGGGACACCAAACAAACACATATTTTCAAAGGAAAGACTTCTTTCTATTCAAGATTAAGACTTTCATATACAGAGTACATTTCATATACATATGCAGAGTATTTTATTCATTAATTCTTATGAAAGAGTTGATTATCATGAATATCTTAACTAAAACTTAATGTTAAATGACATCCTTATTTTCTGTTAGGGTAATATTTAAACATATACTAATGAGCTGTGAAGGAAAATTCTTGGGGAGTCAATTGTGTTGAATATTAAATAAACATTAAAAATTACAGTACTTTGAGATTTGGAGGGATGTTTTATGGAATAATATATAGTTTGTGCATAAGAAAATCCAATAAGCCAACCATCACCTAATTGGTTCCCTTAAAATGTCTCTCCCTCCCACAGTCCATTTTCCACAATCAGGGGTTATCATCCTGAAAAACTAATCTGTTCACATGGCTTCCCTGTTTTAAGACCTCTGTTGGCTCCCTGGTGCCTAGAAGATGAAGCTAATCTCCCCAGCCTGGCTCCAGCCTGCTCCTCCAACCTCATTTCCTGACAAGCTCCCACCCACACCTTAACCTTTGGTCCCTGAACTGCAGAAGAGTGGTCTGGGGGACTGGCAGGGGCCAAGGAAGAGGGTCAGGGAAGAAGCTTCGTGGATACTACCTGGTCAGTGCCACTTCCCTGGAGATGACTTCTTGTCTCTTTTATCCCCCAGATGATAGGCTGTTAGGTTGTCTACTGATTTCTTTTGCCTATTCTCTATTCTCTAACAGATATGTTACAAAGCAATGCACAGAAAGTCTCATAATATAGTGTAAAATATAAAGAGATAACCTACTTTACTTCCTTCCCTTCTTATAAATTACCTCCATAGATATGAAAGGTGACAGTTACCAATTCCATATGCTCACAGGGGGGGGACACATCACAAGGAAAATGACCAGAAAGTCCCTTTGACCTGCTGAGTCAGGATTATCCAAGAGTTCCCAAGCACATACCCTAGTTCCTCATGCTGAGTTTGGCATTTAAGTGCCCAATAGACGTTTGTTTACAAAGTGAATTGAATTGCCTGATACATGTAGTGGCTTGTACGAAGGGCAACCATTTTAATGATACTCTACATACATTTATTTTGAATGCTCTGTATTTCTTTTTCTACCAATATGTCAATACTTTTCCAAAGGAGTTTTAGTTTTAGTTTAAGAGAAAAAAGTATATTTATTAGTAAGAGCTACAAATTATGGAGGACCCAAATAAAATACTAACGTTTTCTTTTTCATGCCTTCAAACAATTCCAAAAGTTCGCATTATGGCCTTTATTCTCCAGAGCACACAGATAATAAGTGGTGGAGTGTGGAGATAAACCCATGCTTATCTGATCCAAAGGAAATGGTCTTTCTCTTATGCCACACAGAATACTGATACAGACCAGGGGCTTTCAAAAAATTTTTCTCAAATGCAGAAAGTTACTGGTCTGAGACCCCTTACCTAGAGAGCATTTTTTGCAATTCCCTGAAGTTTAATATTAGGGACCAGTGTTTCAGTTGTGATGCAGATCGGGGGGAAATAGATGAATCAGTCCATTTTAGATTTTTATGGGTGCATTTCAAAAAAGTAAATAACATTCTTACATGTTAAAGTATTTTATAATTCTTGTAGTAGGAGGGAATATTACAAAAATACATTCAATATTAAATGATATGTAGATAGGCACCAGCGTAAATCAAATTCCCTCTTAACTTTCATTGTTTATATAAAGCATATCACTTCAAAAACTATTAAACCCAAACTATGGCAGAGCATAAAAGAGCTTGTACATCAAGCGCTTAGTCGAAGTCATATTATGCTAACAAGCTGAAGAGCTTGTCAACATCTCCTGGGTTAAGTATGCCTCCTCTTTGATCATCCAAAAAGGTTTCCAACACTGTAGGTGGTCCTAATTAACAGGGAACTGTGATCTGCTTTTACTACTTAAATTTCAGGAGTCAGGCCGATAGGCCACATTCTAATATTGCCCTATTCAAACCCCAATATCTCCCCATATACACAACTGATTATGAATGTGTGTCCTGTTTTAATAGTGTCTTTCAAGTGAAAGTTTGATGCTTTTTTTCTAAGTATCCTCAGGGTTCCTGTAGTCAATTATATTTTCTCATCATGGACTAAGGGTGCCTCACACCCAGAAGAAGCTCCATATCTGAATAATCCACACCTGAAGTCTACCCTTGATTGAATTTCCATGATGTTCCTAGGGTGGGGGGTAGAGGTGTGGTTTCACCTGAATTTAAGTCCTTCTGTTTTAATAGCTACAGGGTAAGATGCTGGTTGCTTTAAATCTATAAATCTCTTTTACTAGTCAGTCGAACCCCAGGAGAGTGTTATTTGGATGTTCATTTTAGAGATTTAGAGACCAAACCTCCTTCTCTGAAAAGACAACAGGCTGAATATATGCATCTAACTTTATTTCTTTTGAAACCTCCATGGAAATACAGTAAAGAGATTTAAAAAATATATAACCCAAGATGATGGAAATGGGAGAAGGTAGAACATGTAAATGCTGGAGAGCAGAGGTTTGAGTGACAACTGACTTGACAGACCTGAGAAAGTCAAATCCTACTTAAATGTGGGAAGCTCAGGCCCAATCAGATGTAGAATCTGTAAGCAGCTCAGAAATGCTGAGCGCCAGGTTCTTTCAGAAGTCACAGCAGAGAACTAACATTTCTTTGTCAGCGGGAGTCCCCCAAAATGGGTCAGCCAGTCACCTGGGAGCAAAACTCATAAATCACAAGTGGCATCCACTACACAGGGCTTATTAGTCATCCACGCATTTTGAAAACTTACAGTAGATACTGTAGAGTACATCGGCCATAAACAGCAACATGATGTGGTAACATACATTTGAAGAGGTGTGAACTTGTCCTCCTAGAATATAGACAGGATTGTAGACTGATGTTACCTCAATTGGAAAATAAATCTTTCTCTACTCGAGAATCTTCAAATTATTCTACATCTTTAAACCCCTATTTTACCCCGGAAATTAAGCCTACAACCCATCCAAAATTGCATTTCATTTTTTAATTTTTTAAAAAAATTATTTATTTATGTGTACAAGAACTAGGGTATAGGCCAGAGATAGGGGGTGAGAGGATTCATTAGAGACAGAGTTGGAAACAGAACAGGCAGACTGACTAAAATACACTGCTGAGGAAAGCAGCAGGCGAGTCAGGAGTGGTCTACTGCGCCAGGTGGATAGCTCCCTGGCTGGGGATCGAATTCATGCTGCAGTGACTGCAGACAGCTTCGTAGGTTGCGTCTTAACCCCTTGTGCCACCAGGGAGGCCCTGAAATTGCATTTTAAAGAATATACGGTTTGCTATTACCTGCCAAATGTTAATTGTTTTCCATATGAATCTCTAATTGAAGCAGTGCCATTAATCAAAGATACTACATTGCTCTGTAGTACTAATTTATAATGAATCAAGTATCCATTTATATTATATGTGTGTCTGTATCTGTGTCTGGTTTTTCCTGTTGGTTGCTCTGGCCTTTTCATCTCTTCTTGCTCCAGTATCACATTGCCTTTATACTGCTGCTTCATAAATCTTGACATCTGGGAAAACAAGTCACACTCTCTTGTGTTCCACTCCTACAACCTGGGTAAACTGAAGGCATTCATTTCACTGCTCAGTACTGTTTGTTATGATCTGCCCTCTTCTGAGAATCAAAGATTGGCCGCAAGAAACTGATGAGTCCTTTTCTCCCAGGACTTACACCCAGCTTTGCCCATAAAATTTCCCAGGACAGTTCTTGCAAATTCTCCAGGGATGTAAGGGCAGGCTATGACCTAGAACCTGTTTGCTTATCCTTTCCTGGAAAATAGTGTCAGTGGAACCCTTTCCTGGTATTCGCGAGACATGTGCTTGCTGCTTAATTTTTATATTCATTACCTTTCCCTTTAATTAAGATATAGTTACTAATCATTACAAAGAAAGCACCTTGTTAATAATGAATATTCATCCACTGGTCTTTTGACTCGCCTTGTGCATGGACAGAGAAACCTTCCACAAGTGGAGTCAAAACCTTCCACTGGTCTTTTGACTCGCCTTGTGCATGGACAGAGAAACCTTCCACAAGTGGAGATGCCATGGGCACTGGAGGTTGGCAGTCAGTCAGAGCGCACTGAGAAAGAAACCCAAGGGAGTGAGTGGGGTGGTGATGATTTTGGTTGCTTTGTCCTGCTTTAAAGGTTATCCAGTACCCCTATTTTTATTGAGATGATGTTGATGTACAACAATGTATGTGATTCAGAGGTATAGGCTCACACTCTTCAGATGTATGTTCTCATTCAGTACCCTTGTATTATTCATAAAATAATGCTATTTTCCCAATAATCATTTTTTCTTGAGCCTAGGAATATTTTCTTGAATTACGCAGTTTTGGCATTTTTTTCCCTTTCTATTTGACTCATTCTCTATTGGTTGCATAAATTATGTACAGTTTATCTTTCCTGTTTGTCATTCATACCTACTATTTTCCCTCATTCCTTTTAAACCATCTGTTCATTTTCATTTAAAAAGTGAGCATTAATTTTGCTCACTTTTTTTTAAAAGATTAATTATTTTTGTACAAGAACCAGGGTACAGGCCAGATGCGTGAGAGGGTGAGAGGATCCACCAGAGACAGAGTGGGGAAGAGAACAGGCAGACTGACTGAAATACACTGCTGAGGGGAACAGCGGGCGAGACAGGAGAGGTCTGCTGTGCCATATGGGATTCTCGCCAGCCGGCTGGGATCAAACCTGCACTGCAGAGGCTGCAGACAGCTTCACAGTGCAGTCAGTGCTCAGCTGCCTGCGCCACCAGGGAGGCCCAATTTTGCTCACTTTTAAGGAAATTTATGTCTTCTTGTCTCCTTCCATGTTTTATGCAGTGCAAATTCTTCTGTTCATTTCCATCAGGACTTTCATTTACCTGATGAATTTTTTTGCTTCCACTTTTTTCTGAACTCTAGCTGCTCTTCTTGCTCTGTCTCCTCTGAGCCTTGCTTAGTTCTTATTTTATTATTTAGTTTATAAAAGTACATTGGGTCCCAATTTTTATCTGTGACATGGCAATATTTTTCTAGTGAATTTTCTTTTAGCATAATTTGTTTTTCCTTTCCTTTCCTTTTCCCTTCTTGTATTGTCTGTGTATAGATATTGTGCTTATTCTACCGTCATCATTATTTTTAATTTTAGATCCAATAGGTTTTATTAAATGATTTATGAATCAGGCAGCATCCCTTCTAGCAAGCAGAAAGGTACTTATTATTATAACTTACTATTATTATTAGTTGTCATGTTAATCTTGAAATGAGTTCTTTTTTGGGCCAGCTCTTTGTAGGTTTGTGGGGAATAGCCTAGAGTGGTTTCCTGTTCTTAGGAAGTTTCTGCATGGCACAACTTTATGTGACTAAGTTGTTTGAAACTTCCTTCCCACTGAAACATCCGCGGTGACCTGTTTGTTGTCACCCGAGTTCCTCTCCTCACACCCTGCCTGCTGGCAGATGGCTTTTAATGAAAACTAAGCATCACTGTATTCTTTGCTTAGCCGCTCCTCTGCTCGCCACGTGCCAAACGTTTCCTTAGGAAGTCTGCTCACCGGGCCCCAGATTTGCAATCAAGAAAAGAGCTCACTGGACTCACGCTTTGGCCTTGATCATTCACCCCTTGACAACTACTCTTTTTCTCAGACATTTGCGGCCACCAGTGTCTTTTCCTATTTTAGGTCCTTCTGACTCTTCCTATGCTGTGGTTTGGGGTTACAATGTAGTTTCTCCAACATTGGCAGTTACATTTCAACTTCTCATTTTTGTGATTGTTTTAAGGGTGGTTATTGAATGAAGGTGGGGATGTGAATCTCTTTTTCCTGCTGTCTTCAAGACAGAAGTGGATAGTTTATTGGAGGATGAACTCTGCTTATCTCACCTTCTACTTCTGATAAATGTTTTGTCTTTGCTGTAGTCCAGCACTCTCCAGTATAGCTGTGTGGTGAAGGAAATGTCCTATATTAGTGCTGCTTTCCATCACAGATTCCCAACAGCCATGTGTTACTGCCGAGCTTTTGAAACGTGGTTAGTGTGGTTGAAGAACTGATTTTTTTTTTTTTTTTGTTTTGAGTAGAAGAACTAGGTGTAGGTCAGAGGTGGGGGAGTGGTGGTGGTGAGAGGATTCACCAGAGACAGAGTGGGGAGCATAACAGGAGGACTGACTGAAATACACTGCTGAGGGGAGCAGCGGGAAAGACCGGAGAGGTCTGCTGCGCCAGGTGGGTCAGCTCCCTGGCTGGGGATTGAACTCGTGCTGCAGTGGCTGCTGATAGCTTCATAGTGCTGAGACTTAATCTTTAGGCCACCAGGGAGACCCTGAGGAACTAAATTTTTAAGTTCATTTATGTAAATATAAACAGCCAATTCTAGTTCCCTAGGTTTCCCTAAAACTGAATACTTTTTAATGACATACATCTTCCCAGGTTTTACTTTTTCACCTGTTGCCTGTCCTATCCCTTCTCTAGGATAAAGAACACTGGGTCCCCAGTGCTGGAAGGTAAAAGAGAAAAGGCTGGGAAAAAAGAATACAGGCTAATATCTCAGAAATCCTCCCTCATTAGCTGATGTGCAACTTTCCTCCTGAGATAGATAGAATAATCAAAAGGAAGCAGCTGGAACATTAGGTTATTTTCAAATAATATAAATGCAAGTAAGCTTTATTTTCCTTTATCGACCCAATTTAATTTTAGATTTATAAGTGCAGTAAAATTTTTTGACTTTGGTTGTACAATAATGTGTATTAAGTTACCAGCAACAGACCCATAAAAAAGATCACAAAGGCCAATAACATTAACCCTTTGTGGTAGAATTCTCAACTTCTTCATCCAGGAGGTAAGACAAAGGAAAGAAGAACGAGAAGAGATACCTATTTACAGACGGAAACAGGTCTGAGACTGCTCAGAGGTGACTAATATAAATCGGCCATGTAGCTGTTTTAAAGTCGCCCGAAAAAAAAAAAAAAAGAAATTCATATGAAATCATTATGCAGGATGAACAGCCTTCTGAGAGTCTAGGCCTGAGGCTAAGAAATAAAAATCCCCCTTTTTTTGGATTAAATCAACAAATGAATTAATTAGCATCCTACCCTGTTTGAGATGGTCATGTTTAAGTGGACTTGCTCAGTTAGAATTGGAGAAACTGCGTTGTGGCTCACAGAGGCCTCACGCACACAGACTTCTCTGTGCTTCTTTCTCTTCGCCTTCTTGAGCCGGCTGCCAGCACACTGCCACAAAGGATACCCGTTCCTATAGCCGATTGTGTCTTTTTAAATTTTTGGTTTTGGGCTGAGCAGTGACCCCTCCTTATTTAATGCGCGTTGGCAGATGGGAAACAGAAGAGGAGAGACTTTAGGTTGGTGACCTCAAAGTGCTGGGTGAAAACTCACAAACTTACAGGGCCACAGGAGGGGCTCTCCAAGAGCTGCGTGGTCTCTCCTGAAATATGAACTTAGTCACTTACTATAGTGACCCTATGCCATTAACATGCTTCAATAAGACAGCATTGTCAGAGCCTCCCTGGTGGCACAAGGGGTTAAGTGCTGCACTATGAAGCAATCCACAGACTCTGCAGCATGAGTTCGATCCCTGACTGGCCAGGGAGAAACCTACATGGTGCAGCAGACCTCTCCAGACTTGCCGGCTGCTCCCCTCAGCAGTGTATTTCAGTCAGTCTGCCTGTTCTGTTCCCTGCTCTGTCTCTGGTCGATCCTCTTACCCCCCGCATCTCTGCCTGTGCCCGGCTCTTGTATGCATAAATAAATCAATCTTTTTTAAAAAAAGACAGCATTGTCCCCAATATAGGATTTTTGTTTTGGTTTGATTTTGAATTTTGCTAAGAGAGCAGATATTAATACTCAAAGTAATGAATCTTTAACTATGAAGATCTTATTCTTGCTCAAAACTAAAGTTTATGTTGTCTAAAATAAATTGAGTGAAATTTATAAGTACCATTGTACAACTTTATAAATAAGCAGAGATTGCAAACTGTGTGCACCCCACATGGAGTCTTGGGGGCTGGCTGCATTCAGATAACCCTAACTGTCTCAGGTCCAATGAGGACAAACTGTTGCCTGAAAATACACAACCAGTAAAGAGTCACACCTTTCTCCTGAGTCTGGAAAGAAATGCTTTTCATTAGAAATTAAGATTTTTCCCCTGTGGATAGGAAGTTGAATGAAATAATTTCCATAATTCTTTAAAAAGGTAGTAGTATAATTACAAAAAATTTACATAGTCGGATTTCCATTGTATTATTTTCTCTTCATGATCAATAAAGTTCTCCAAAGAACTTACTCGATTTCATCCTCTCCTCTGCCATAAACACCACTTGGGCACACCCATATGTTTTTATTTTTTTAATGTGAAATTTTTATATTCTTCTTGCACAATAGATTACTTTGACCTCAACCACTTTTTATTTTTTTATGATTTAAGGGTTGAATTCGTCTCCTCCCTGCCCTGCCCCCAGGTATAAAGGTAAAGGTGTGATTTCTTTCTGTCTCTAGCTTACATATCTCAAGAACCTCTGCCCCAAATAAGAGGTCTTCTCAGCAGGTCTCAGATTCCTCTTTTCTTCTTTGCCACTTAATCTACAGATATCCTGGGTGCTGGCGCACTTGGAGCAGAGGGAGAGAGGTATGATAATGTGTGAAGATGAAGGAAGAACAAAGTCTCCAGCCAGGATGGAACCACAGAAGGTGAGCTGGAAAATGGGTGGGCATGAGGGTGGAAGGGAGAGTTAAGATTTGTTCCAGGTCCTCCCCAGTGGCTCAGCGGGTTGAGTGCAGTGCTGTGGAGCTGTGCACAGCCTCTGCAGCAAAACAATTCGATTCCCGGCTGGGCAGGGAGATTCCCGCATGTTGCAGCAGACTTCTGTCTCGCCCGATGCTCCCCTCAGCAGTGTACTTTGGTCCTTCTGCCTGTTCTGCTCCCCGCTCTGTCTCTGGTAAATTCTCTTGTCCTCCCGCACCTCTGGCCTGTACCCCAGTGCTTGTATAAGAGACTAAATCTTTAGGAAAAAAAAAAAAAAAGATTTGTTCCAGAAAAGAATTCAGGGTGACTTACTTTCTGATTTAGCTCCTCTGGTTCCCTGAAGGGAGCAAAGTGTGTCTATTTTGCATTTTTCAGTTAGAAAAGAGTGCCTTGATTCTCGGCATACTACTTCCCCTTCCCACAGTCCTTTCTAGATAAAGCAAAACTTTCCAGTCCACAGAATTAAAAGTTTAACATAACACACTTGGAAGAGTTAACATCTTGGTTTCAAGAGATACGGGCAGGAAGGTAAATGCAGTTACCAGGTCCTTTTTGGTTTGGACCTGGACAGGGTTCTCTGGGAACAAAAAGCAAGTCTTCTGCAGGGAAGTGACATTCTGGGAAGACTGCAGCAGAAAGGGTCTGATAGGCTCCTCAAAGACAAATCTTTTTATTTTTTGATTTACTCGTTGCTTCATCTCTTATAGACCAGTGCAGTTGTGTGCAAAGGATTTACTATATTATCTGCGTCTAGTGAGAACCCCAAACCATTCTGTAACACTGCTGGCATTTGGTAGTCCTTGACCCTGCGACTTTGCCTGCTCACTTTCCTTTCTCAAAACATAATCTCCGCCCGCTCTACCCAACACATCTAAATCATGATAGGACAGACAACTGAAAAGATAATTTGCCTTTGCTAAATTTTCACTTAGAAGACGCCTCTGATTCTTTGCTTTTCTAAGATTGGCTGTTGGCCAGTCTACTCTGTTACTGGATAGACATTTACAGCACTGGTTGGGTCAAAATAGCACATTTATGGACCCACTGTTTAAGAGGCTGTATTTCTTCATCTAGTTAACAGATAACCTCTTGTTGTTCTTTATAAGACGTGACATTACCCAAGAGTTTCTGGCCAGAGTTAGGAGCAGACTGCGAGTTGTAACATTGAGATCTGATGAGCTGTTATGTCAATAGTGCAGGAGCTGTAAAACACTGCCTTCTGCCCTCCAGAACTGTCAGGAGCCAGGAAGAGGGGCTCAAGTATTGCTCTCAGGTCACCACTAATTTATTTCATCCTAGAAACATGCAAAAAAAAGGAAGGAGGTTCATGCTGTTTGAGTGTTGGTTTATAAGATATAATTAACAGAATGGCATGAGATTATCTGAACCACAGAGAAGGTGAGCATCCTGGTTTCTGGTGTGACTGGCATGCATAGAGAGGGCGGGCAGCTAAGAAGGCAACAGAGAAAGTATCTCTATTTCTGTTATGATTCTCCTTAGTTGGTTTTCCACTAAGAACATTTTGCAATCCAGTTGGAAATTTCACATCACTGTAGGATTTTTATTTGCAATTACTTAGGATGTGCAAAATTTAGAAAAAGGGGGCTGCTCTGCTGTTCAAATGCTGCACACTTCTGGCAGCTGTTTGATTACTGTGGTATCATAGTCACATCCCATCTTAGCTTTTTCTTCCCTTTCACAGGCTTGGATGTGGACAAAGCTTACATATGCCTGCTTCAGCACATTGGAAGGCAAACTTAGAAAAACAATTAATGATGAATTTATTCAGCTGTTTGCCTAGTGGAGCTGACAGCCTTGAAGAGACCTAAGAGTAGGCTAAGTTATGCCGAATGTGGTTACTTAAAATACCTGTGACTTCATGATTTAATTTTGAAAAGTTTTATCTTATTATTTTGAAAACAATTTAGACTTACAAGAAGGTTGCAAAAATGGTACAAAGAACTCCTGTATATATCAATATATACCTTTTACCCAACTTCTCCAAATGTTAACTTATGTAAGCCTAATGCAAAGATCAAAATTAGGGGAATCACATCAGTTTAATTTTATTAAGTCATCTTTATATCCTGTTTAAATTTGCTGATTATCTCACTAGTGTCCTTTTTCAGCTCCAGGCTCCCATCTGGGATTAAACCTTATGCTTACTTGTTGGATAATGACTTTTAAGATCATTGTACCACCTAGGTATTTTTTTTTTTTGAGTGTAGTGCTGTTATAAAATTAGTAGACTAGTTCCATAAAAATGACCAGGTCTGGGCCTCCCCAGTGGCGCAGCGGTTGAACGCTGGGCTGCGGGGCTGCCCGTAGCCTCTGCAGTGCTGGTTTGATCCCCGGCTACCGGCGAGGGTCCCACGTGGCACGCAGACCTCTCTTGCTGCGCCCGCTCCCCCCTCAGCAGTGTCCTCCTTCTGTCTGCCGTTCTGCTACCCGCTCTGGCTCTGGTGAATTCTCTCACCCTCCCGCGCTTCTGACTGTACCCAGTGCTTGTATAAATAAATAAATAAATCTTAAAAAAAACACGACCAGGTCTGCTGGTTGTGAATTCAAATTACTGCACTGATATACCTGTTCCAGGTAGAGCAGAATGTAAAAGAATTTCCCCAGGCCCGTTCCCTTCTCACCCATTATAGTGGGAAGTTTTATATTGGAAACATTTTGTCAGGCTATCACTTCCCTTGGTCAGCTGCATCAGAAGCCCACTTAGAATTGCCTCCTATTTTTAAACTATTTTGATATGAGTTCAATATCACTACATGAGCCCTCTCTATTCAAAATTGGGTTTTGTTTATTCAAATTTTGTTTTCAAAGATTTATTTATGCATACAAGAGCAGGGGTGCAGGCCAGAGGTGTAGGCTATGAGAGGATTCACCGGAGACAGCATGGGGAGCAGAACAGGAGGATCTACTGAAATACACTGTTGAGGGGAGCAGCTGGCAAGACAGGCGAAGTCTGCTGAGCCATTTGGGTCAGCTCCCTGGCCAGGGATCAAACACGTGCTGCAGTGGCTGTGTTCACAGCACTGAGACTTAACCTCTTGCACCACTAGGGAGGCCCTTCTTCAATTTTTTTTAAAATTCTCATTCTAAATCCAAGCAATTGGAATTTGTGCCACTTGTATGCCTAATACTGAGCTTATTAATATTCTGAGAAGCATGGTGCCCAACTCAGAGAGCTTACACTTTTACTGAAAAAGCCAGGTCTAAGTGAAACGTGTCCTTCTATCGGCTGCTAGGTGGCCCAGAGGCTGCTGGGCCCACAGTGGTTTCCCCCATCTTGCTCCCCAGTGAGGATCCCACCTCTGCTGCTGTTCCCCTTGCCTGTCCTGCTCTGTGGTCCGGAGCACCGACTGTTGATATCCACATGGTGTCGTTGCTGGGACTATGCCTGGGCTCCCTGTTGCTGCCCATCCCAGAAGCATTGCTGAAAATTGAAAACACATTGTTCGGGAATGACAGTGACAACGTGACCATGAAAAAGTCACTTTGGGGTTCTAGGTTCCTGTTTTCTGAAAAATGAGGGCGCCAGAGGAGATGATCTCAGATGTCCTTCAGTTCTGTTTCTATGACTCTTTTCAAACATCCTCATCTTGTGTCTTCAGCATTTTGCCTGTTTCCCTCCCTTTTCTGGGTTCCACTGCAGTGTTTTTCTAAGGATAGATTCTAGTTTTCTGACGGCAACTCCTCTTCCCCCAGTGCGAGCTGGCTGATCAGTATGTCAGATAAAGACCCCCTTGCAGGCCCTCCCTGCTTACACCCATTTTGTTTTCTCAATGTACATCTATTCCATTGCCAAGTATGAGTTTGATTACAGAAGAGGTTCCTTTTGGGGTGAGTGTAGGGGAAGTTTCCTGAAAATTTTCTATCTTAGTGGTTCTATAAGATTAATGGCTAGAATAAAAAGATAAATCTTGTTTTACTGTATGATAATAACAAACAAAATACTTTCAAAACATTGTGCATGTATTTCATTTCATTTTACAAAATAATAAGTTATTTTTAGCAAAAGACAGGGATGTACAAGGTAAACTTTGTGTAGAATTACAAGGTAGCATTTCTCTCCAGCTTCCTGGTGAACTATTAAAATTGTTACATTTATCCTCCTATGCCTTGAGTAGTTAACTCAGCCCACAAATATGAGTAACAGAATTTTTAAATGCCTATGCAATTTTTAAAAACTGGCCATATGTAACATCTTAAAGGGTGACCTTATATATGATTATTTTATTTTTTTCTCCTCATATATAAGCCCAATTTTAATTTTTCTTTAAGACTAGCTTGTTAACTGCACACAAAAAGAACTGGCTTGACTAATAAAAGCCAGAATGTCTGTCTTCTGCGTAAGCACATAGGAGTTGACAAAAGGATCTCAACTGTCAAGGATCATTTAAAACCAATGAATTAAAAATCAGGAGGTCAGGGAGAGCCATACAGAGATGATAAGGCTCTCTGTATTTGTCTTAACAAAGGAAATATTAAACCAGAGTGATTTTCTCCTTCATTCTTTTTCCCCCACCAGGGAGAAATGTGAAACTCAATTTTACCCTTGGTTGAGAAGGTGCTAATTTGTCTGACAAGTTGTTGGAATCAGAGGATACTCAAGGTATCCTTGATGTCTCAAACCTTCATGCTGAGTGAAGCATGCCTCTAAGGTGTCAGTGTTTAGAAGGTGTTCTATATCTCATTAGGTAAGAGCAGTATAAACCACAGGAATGCAAATGGGGGGGGGCACTTGTCCCTTGTCAAAGGGAAAACCTTCAACTGGTTATAACCAAGGCGATTTTTGAAGCACCTTCATTCAACTAAATATTTGATCAGAAATTTACTTTATTATTTTATATCCTGGAGGACTTACATAAACTTTCTCCTCTTTTGCTGCCTGTTTCTAGGGAGGTGTTTTCTTCAAATCTTTCCCTTTATCGATTGCAGTATCAGTGAGTATTTATCAAGAAGGCTCCTCAGAGAGATGGCAATGTGAATATGAAAACTTTAATTCCTTTTCATTTTAATTGTGTATTGATTGACTTTTTCCATATACTTTCCAAAGCCAAGAATTAGCTGTATGAATGACCTTTGCATGTTAACTAAATCCTAGTTGGTAAACTGATGCATTATTAAGAGAAAAGTCCTGTAGGAGAAAGACTTTTTCCTAGTATACAATCCTCTCAAGTTGCATGGTTTATAATAATAGCTAACACTTATTTAACTCTTATTATGGACTAGGCACTTTTCAAAGCACTTTTACTCATTAATTCAGGTAATCCTTGTAATAACTCTGTGGAGTGGGTACTATTATTTTAGCCTTACAGAAGCAAAGAGGTGACTTGACAAAAACTGCACAGCGATAAGATAATGGAGTAAAATTCAAACTCAGGCTGACTGCAGAGTTTCACTCTTAGCTCTTGTGCTATGCTCCTTTATCTTATCTATGGAACCTCAGAGAGGAATGATAAGATATACCAGATGGGACTACCATTGTACAGTTCAGGGGAAATGCCACAGTAGTCACTAGAACTTCCATTTGGTCTGCTTGTAGCTGAACTTTTTTTTTTAAGATTCATTTATTTATACAAGAACCGGGGTACAGGCCAGATGCGCGGGAGGGTGAGAGGATTCACCAGAGACAGAGCGGGGAACAGAACAGGCAGACTGACTGAAATATACTGCTGAGGGGAGCAGTGGGCGAGACAGGAGAGGTCTGCTTCGCCATGTGGGATTCTCGCTGGTGGGCTGGGATTGAAACCGCGCTGCAGAGGTTGCAGACAGCTTCACAGTGCAGCGCTCAACTGCCTGTGCCACCAGGGGGGCCCTGTAGCTGAACTTTCTAAAAAATTTGATATTTGCAATAACATTTAATGATTACCCATTAATTTTTGGCTGCCATTATGCATTATATAAAGACTGAGCTCTGAAAGCATTCTTTCTAAGTAATAAGGGCTATTACTTCTAGAGTCTTTACTATGTTCAGGACAGTACACATTCATCCCATTCCATTCTTCGTGGTCACTTTGTTATGTGGCTGTTGCTATTCCCATTTCACATAGAGGAATATGAAATTCAGGGATCGGTCCTAGACTCCCATTACAGAAAATGTTGGTTGTTTCCCAGTGTTCACTCTTTCCTACCTCATCAATGATAAACCCTCCTGACTCTTAGCTGCTTATAAAAATACCTGAAATGAGGCCTACTTTTTTTTTTTTTAAAGATTTATTTATTTATTTATACAAGCACTGGGTATAATCAGAAGCGCGGGAGGGTGAGAGAATTCACCAGAGCCAGAGCAGGGAACAGAACAGGCAGACTGACGAAATACACCGCTGAGGGGAGCAGCGGGAGGCAGGAGAGGTCTGCGCACCATGTGGGACCCTCACCGGTGACCTGGGATAGAGCCAGCACTGCAGAGGCTGCGGGCAGCTTCACAGCCCGGCCCTCAACCGCTGCGCCACCAGGGGAGGCCCGAATGAGGCCTACTTTTAAAGCATTCTTTACTGCTAGAGGTTACCATGCAGTTACGTTCTGGATAATGAGATCGAAGCAAATATGTGTGCCTCCTGAGGAACTTCCCTTGATGGTGAAAGTATTTCTCTACCCTCTCTTCTCTCCCCCTGTAGTTTCTTCTTTCTGCTGGCAGCAGCATGCATAGAATGTCTGATGCTCCCACAGCCTCCTTAGATTTTGAGGAGAAAAGCATTGCTAAGATTTGAAAAATCCTGCCAGTGTAGATTCTATACTTCAGAACATATCAACTTGGGTCCATCTACCTCTGGAGCTCTTTTGAATGAAAGAGAAATATGACCTTTCGTAATGTTTAAACAACCATTATTTTGCACATTTCCACATGTTGTTCAACATAATCCTAATGAATACATTCCACACCCAGCACATCAGTGCCTTTCAAATTGTCAGGTGTGCAGATCACCCAGAGGTCTTATTAAAATGTAGACTCTGAGTAGCAGGTCTGGGGTGGGGTCTGAGAATTTGCATTTCTAATAAACTCCCAGGTGGCGCTAATGATGCTGGCTGTTCTATGGACCGCCCTTTTGAATAGCAAGCCAGAAAGAGCTAGTGTCAGAATTAGTACCTTGGGTTTTCAGATATTAAAGCCCTGCTCTTTTCTTTCTGCCTGCCAGTCTCCTCAGCATTTTTACGTTTGTAATTCCTTCTTACACTCCAACTATGATTCTAGTAGTACAAACATGTTAATGCCTTAACTTGTTTCCTTGGCAACTTCAGAGCAAGTTGTGGGCACTCCATGTATAATGCTTCATTCAGGTGATGTTGACTTGGAGTAAAGCTAAAGGGAAGGTGGCAGGGTTCATGTATTAATTTTCCTTTTTTCAGTGACTCAGTGTCATATGACTGATTTTGAAGAGGGCTAGTGTAATATACAGTTAATAGAACAATACAATCATGTTAGAAAATCTGATGAAAAAAGACCATCTGTAAGTCAACATTATAGACTCAGTGACTTAAGCCATGATTGTAAATTGTGCTCTTCCGGGAGTATATGTAGTCTGTTGCCCAAGCTCCAGCCCAGTCAAAGAGAGCGAAATCTCTGTGGGTGGCTCGGAGACATCAGCTTGTGTCAAAGCTTCCCAGGTGATTTCAAGGTGTAATTAAGTTTACAAACCATGGACCTAAATGCAAGTCTTCCTATTTCAAAAACTTTCTACCATTAAAATAAATATCAAAATCCTCCTCTTGGAGGTTCCTTTGTCTGAGTCAAGACTTGCAAGATAACTGTTTGAATGTCACAGTATCTGGAGTGCATACTTACTTTGAAAGTGTAAGAAGTCATTTGCTAAGTCCCCAAGTTTAAGGGATCCCATAGAATAATCTAAAAGAGTCAACACAAATCAGAGGCCTCTTTTTGCATGTCAGTGCTCATTGAAACCATATAGTCTTAAAAAATGGACAGTTATCACACATGTGCAGGTGCATTTGCATGTGCGTGTAGTAGGCGACATCCTTGTGCCCCCACAGTGCCTGTTCCGCTTCCTTACCCTGCTCACGCGCGTGCACAGCACACAGGGTGTCCATGTTCTCTGGCTTCCAGTTGGCTTCATCCTATGAGAAGTTGCATCCACCCACCCTACAGGTTTAAAGGGTGGGAGGAAAATTAAACTTCTCTTCCCTGACTTCCTTTAAGGTTTTCTCACACTAACTGCTTCCCTTCACGGAATGTCACTGCTGCCTTCAATAGTGCCTTCTCTCAGGAAGGGACAATACCAAACACGTTCTATGAAGCCAACATTGCACTAATACCAAAACCAAACAAGGACAACACAAAAAAAGGAAAACTACAGGCCAATCTCCCTAATGAACACTGATGCAAAAATCCTCAATAAAATTTTAGCTATCAGAATCCAACAATGTATCCATAAGATAATTCACCACGACCAAGTAGGATTCATTGCAGGGACACAAGGATGGTTTAACATCCAAAAATCAATCAACGTTATCCAACACATCAACAAAAAGAAATATAAAAACCATATGATAATATCAATAGATGCTGAGAAAGCTTTCGACAAAGTGCAACACCCATTCATGATAAAAGCCCTTGAAATTCTGGGGATACAAGGAACATACCTCAACATCATAAAGGCCATCTATGACAAGCCAACAGCCAGTATCATTCTCAATGGTGAAAAGCTGAAAGCAATTCCATTAAGATCTGGAACAAGACAAGGATGTCCACTCTCACCACTGTTTTTCAATATAATACTGGAAGTCCTAGCCAGAGCTAGGAAGAAGAAGTCAAACTATCACTATTTGCAGATGATATGATAATATACATAGAGAACCCCAAAAACTCCACAGAAAAACTAATTCAACTCATCAATCAATTCAGTAAAGTGGCAGGATACAAAATCAACACGCAAAAGTCAGTAGCCTTCCTATACACAAACAATAAATCTGAAGAAGAAGAAATCAAAAAAACCATCCCTTTTATTATTGAAACAAAAAAAAATCAAATATTTGGGAATAAATCTAACAAAAGAGGTAAAGGACCTATACAAAGAAAACTATAAAACACTGTTAAAAGAAATAGAAGAAGACACAAAGAAATGGAAAGACATCCCCTGCTCATGGATTGGAAGAATAAACATTATTAAAATGGCCATCCTACCAAAAGCAATATACAGATTCAGTGCTATTCCAATCAAAATTTCAATGTCATTCTTCAAAGAAATAGAACAATTATTGATGAAATTCATATGGAATCACAAAAAACCCCGAATAGCCAAAGCTCTCCTGAAAGAAAAAGAAGGGAATGGAGGCATCACACTCCCAGACTTCAAACTATACTACAAAGCCATAATCATCAAAACTGCATGGTATTGGAACCAGAACAGACACACAGACCAATGGAATCGAATGGAAAATCCAGAAATAAACCCACAGATTTATGGTCAAATAATCTTTGACAAAGGAGCAAAGAATATGCACTGGAGCAAAGAAAGTTTGTTCAATAAATGGTGCTGGGAAAACTGGGTTGCTACATGCACAAGAATGAAGCTTGACCACTACCTCACACCATACACAAAAATCAACTCAAAATGGATTAAAGAACTAGACATAAGACCTGAAACCATAAAATATATAGAAGGAAATATAGGCGAACCGCTATGTGATTTGCACATCAAAGACATCTTTACAGACACATCACCCAAAGCAGTGATAGTGAAGGCAAAGATAAACAGCTGGGACTACATCAAATTAAAGAGCTTCTGCACAGCAAAAGAGACAATAACAAAAACAAAGAGAAACCCCACCGACTGGGAGAACATTTTTGCACACAACACTAATGATAAAGGACGGATCACAAAAATCTACAAAGAGCTGATGAGACTCAACAACAACAAAGAAAATAATCCAGTCCAAAAATGGGCACAAGAGCTAAAAAGAAACTTCTCTGAAGAGGAAATGCAAATGGCAAACAGGCATATGAAAAATGTTCAACATCACTAGTAATCAGGGAAATGCAAATCAAAACTACCATGAGATACCATCTTACACCAGTGAGAATGGCACATATTAAAAAAACTAGCAACAACAAATGTTGGCGAGGTTGTGGAGAAAAAGGAACTCTCCTGCACTGCTGTTGGGAGTGCAAACTGGTCCAACCACTATGGAGAGCTGTGTGGAGATTTCTGGACCTACTAAACATAGAGCTTCCATATGATCCAGCAATTCCACTCCTAGGTATTTACCCAAAGGACACAGAAACATCAATTCCAAAGAACACCTGCCCCCCTATGTTTATAGCAGCACTATTTACAATAGCTAAGCTTTGGAAACAGCCCAAATGCCCAAAAATAGATGACTGGATCAAGAAGATGTGGTACATATACACCATGGAATATTACTCAGCATTCAAAAAAGATAAGCACATGCAATTTGCAGCAACATGGATGGCGCTGGAAGGGATCATGCTCAGCGAAATAAGCCAAAAAGAAAAAGAAAAATACCGGATGGTCTCACTCATAGCAGGAATCTAGAAAACTTAAATAAAGGACCAGGAAAATGAATAACTATAAGAAAGAGAAAATCAAAATCAACAAAAAACTATGAACCAGAGACACTTTTTGGGGGGTGGGGGGCGGGAGGGGAGGGATTAGGGTCAGAATGGGGGGTTTGCAATTGTATGGGGAATATAAAAATAAAATTTATTATTAAAAATTAATAATAATAAAAAATAAAAAAAAATGAACAGTGGAAAAAAAAAATAGTGCCTTCTCTCCTGGCTTCTCACGTTCTGGTACTTTACATCTCCCTGTCTTCATTCCTTTATCCTGCGGGAGAAAAGACTCCATATTAGCCCCAGTTGCCTGCATTAGCCCCTGTTTAACCTATACTCCACCCATGATGTAATATAGGAGTCTCTTGATAGGTAGGAAAACACACCTGTCTCAAATCAGCCCATTTGTGTTTTGTCTCCTGGGACCCTGGAGACAGGGTCCAGTTGGGACCCTGTTTGTCAATTGAGACCCTGACTGAGGCTGTGCATGATGTAAATGAGGTAAGAAAATCTGTCCTGAGTTCTTACCAGTGACAGGGACAGTGTCTGGTAGACACTGAACTGCCATGTTGCTGTAATATATACTGAAATTCAAGGCTAATGCAGAAAATATGTGTCAGAGTCTCTTTAAAAGCATGTTCTCTGGTTTTTACAGGTGAATTACAAGTTGAATCCTGTAGTTTGTTTACCTTATGCTATATAATAGCACCAATTCAAAGATACCCTGAGCATCAACGTCTGCCTGGTCTATAACACGAACTTTATTTATTACTGCTCTTGGCGCTGGCTCCCTCTGGGGTCTTCACTGTCCTCAGTATCTGCCCTGTAGTTCCCTGAATCTTTGTCTTAGTTCATTCTGTTACTCCGTCTTAGAGCTCAAGGTCTAGATCAAATGCCATCTGTGCCGTGACGTGTTCTCCGATTTTTCTTAACTGAAGGGAAACATTTTCATCAGCGAAATCAAGCTCATTATCTGAATGTCTGTGGCACTTTCCACTTTATTTTATATCTCAAACCCACCCCTTCATAGCTGACTGTCCTTGACTAAGCAACTAAGTATAATCCTCTGTGTTTTGCTTTTCTTATCTATGGAAATAGGGACAACAGTAGTCCCTACCTTGGTGAATTGTGAGGTTTGTAGTAATAAGGTAGGCGAAGCATTCCAAACAGTGCCTTGCACATACTGAGCATAAATGCTGTTTTGTTAATATTATGTCCTTGTAATGAAACTATCTGGACACATCCTATTATTCTGTGATATTCTTAAGGGACAAGGACAGACTCACCTTTGTATTCCCAGTAAGAGGCGAAGAGACAGCCACCCACTTAGTCAGAGGGTAGTTGGCGCCTTCATTCTTTAATTCCTTTCATGAAAGTGGCTAAACTCTGGCTCAGAAACTTACTTCCTTGGTGAATGTCTGGTTTCTACCACTTAACGTTTGTGAGCAAAGCGTCTGATCAAACTTTGCCTTCTCACAATTGAAGTAGAGAAAATATTATAACCCTAGGATTTGTTGAGGTTTCAATAAGATAGTTATGTAAATCACTTACCACCATGCCTGGATTAATACTTTAAATAAATAATAGTTTTATTAAAGGGATCACAAGATTAGAAAGAAAGTTATCTGGGAGAAAGAAAAGCATATGATGAAAACTGTGGCAGTTTAATGATTATTTTACTAAGGGTCTAATGCATGGGGAAAAAACCAGCAGAAAAAGTACATTCTAATAGATAAGAAAAGCATTTTGAGGTTGAGAATTATGTCAGGACAGGGTATCCTTGTATAAAACTGCCCTAGCACTGTGAAAAAGATTCATATAGTCTATCTCTTGCCAAAGGGTATGTCAAATATGAGATTTACACTTCCTCAGTGTTGTGGATTGTGATACATGCCATTTATTTGCGAGTCAGTAACTCTATAATCATTCCTATAGAGGACCCATTCACTTCTCGCTGACCTCCCCTTTCCACTCTGTACATCCCTCATTACATACAGATGTGCACTCTGATGTATGGCCAAAAATCTAGGTGAATCAAGAGTGGCAGCATAGAATAGACAGGAGCCGTGTCTTGCAGTGATTCATTCTAATTACAGCAAAATCTAACTAATGGAGAAGTCAGTTCAGTCGGAAGAGGGAGAGGAATGTGGCTTCTCTCTCTGCCTTTTCTTTTTCCAGAGACTGACCCCAATGAACTGTTGGAACTTGATAGCCATAATCAATAGCTTGTAAAACAATAAGGTCAGCATTGTAAAGATTCAGATTTTCTGCCTCCAAATGTAATGGAGACAAGACTGGTGTGCTGAGCCATTGAGGTGAGTCTGACCTTAGCTGACTGACTGATAAAAGACCCAGAGCAGAGGAAGAGATAAAAGAATAACACGGGGAAGATGTGGTTGTAAATATAATATCAGCACAATTCTTGTTTTTACTCTGGGAACATGCTGAATTGCTATTTTGCTATTATATTAAAGGGAGAAAATCCTGGCTCTGGTAAAATAGTAGATTATTTAAGAAGGCTCAGAAATGAGTGCCTGGATACATGTGTGTGACACCTACTAAGGTGTCCCATCAGTATTTGCAGCTGTTTTATACATTTGGGAAAATTCCATTATTTTACTCATGTTTCTTAAATACTAGATTCATCCTAATTTTTTTTTTTTTTTGAAGACTAAGGACTAGAATTGATACAGAACTCAAAAATTTAACTGGAGTTAGTAGTTCAGAGATCAGATTTTTCTGCATTTAATATGTATCCTGAGGGATATTGTAGGTCTGCATATTTCTGTAAAACATTTTAGAATTTGATTAGAGAATATGGAAGAAAGAAATTGCCTTATAGGCTAAATAAAACCTTGTCTCCAAGTTTCAGAGTTATTTCAGTCACAGGATAGATGCATATGAGCTGATACAAAATAAAATAATTCTTGAAGTTTTCCCAAGACTTTTGTATCAATGACTAAAAGCTTCTCATCATCAAATAATCTCCACCAGCCTTTCTCTTGGTGATTGAAGGCTAAACAATTAGTCACATTTAGAAGAAAGAAGGTCTTTTTTAGCATGTGTTTGAGGACAGATTGTTTGCGAGAGAGTTTAAGTAGAGGGTGAAAGAAAGCATGTTGAGATGTCAGCACTGAGGGTATAATGCCGGGGAACAGAGATGTCAGCAGTGAGGGTATAGTACTGGGGAACAGAGGCTGTAACTTAGGTGAAAAGCAAATGTGGAAATGGAAACAAAATTGACTTTCGCATGGAATACAATTAGAGTTGAATTATAGTAAAGTCCTGCTCAGTATTACATGATTGAAGTTTACTCTCCCTAAATCAGTTAATGCCAATCTACCTCTGCAAAGCCAAACGCTTTCTCCCCTTTGCTGGGCAACTTCTGGGTTTGAATTTTCTCCAACCCTCTGATGGTCTCTAGAATTATTGTTATAAAAACTGGAACAGTGATACTGCTAGTGTATTGCTCCTCTGAGCTTTTATAGTTATATACGTTTTTAAGGTATGACTAGTCGTGGTGTGTTTTTCATCTTAAAAAAAAGCATAGTTATTTGATATTTGCTCTTTAAAGTCTAAATCTACCTTTTCCTATCCAGGTGGGTTTTCTGGCATTAAGGGTGGAGTCTCAGTCAAAAGAAAATTCAAGAAAATAGAAAGTGTAAATTCTTTATAATGTATTTTACCCAACAATTGAATAAAATTCACTCTGAAACTTTTGAGACCCTGCACTTAAAATATTTGGTTTGTATGTAGCTGACATAGCTGATGTGAGGTCTGCCCTGCTCTAGATTCAATGTACATATCCTTTCTTTGTGATGGAGAAAGAAGAGGGAGTCACTGAAAAGAAGTTCTTTCTGTGTCCACTGATACGGAATTGGTACAATTAAGGCATTACACCATCTGTAATATAATTGAAATGATAAATATCACCAGCATCACTTCTCATCATGTATATCTGAAAACTGCTATCCTCAGATATAAAGAAGAACCTTATGAGAATGCAGCTGATGATGAAGTAGGCATTTCTGAATTTGGAGACTCAAGAAAAAATGCTGCCTTGCCCAGTCATTATAATTTTTCAACAGTCTCTCTGAAACAAACATAACAGTTGAAAGAGATCAAGGAAAGTTTGGTTAGTAACCTTCACCAATAGCTGGGAGAATAATTAAGAGTGACTTAGTGGAAGCACTGGTCGTCTCGTAGTTCCGTGACTTTGTATAACAACGGGGCAGCCCAATAGCAGAGAAGCAAGCTTCAGAATGTCTGCAGGTCAGCTCAGAGATGCCAGTTCCAAGTGGGGGTTTCATAAAATAATAACAGCAACTGATTTAAATGCATAAGAAAGAGAACTAAATATCCTACAAGAATAAAGACCTCTTAGAGAAATTGTACATTATAAATTCATTAGCATAATTTTTTATTAACTGTCATCACGGGTCACATCACTGCTGTTAGGTGATCTTGAACATTCACAGGAAATTGAAGCCTGGAAATTTTACAGTATCCTGAGGATTTATTTTATTTTATTTATTTTTTTAAAGATTATTTATGTATACAAGAACTGGGGTACAGGCCAAGAGGTACAGGGAGTGAGAGGATTCACCAGAGACAGGGTGGGGAACAGAACAGGCGGATTGACTGAAATACTCTGCTAAGGGGAGCAGTGGGTGAGTCAGGAGAAGTCTGCTGTGCCATGTGGGCTGCTTCCTGGCCTGCTGGGGATCGAGCTTGAGCTGCAGAGGCGGGGATTGCTTCATAGTGCGGTGCTTAACCCCTTGCGTCACCAGGGAGGCCCAGTGTCCTGAGGATTTAACTAAAGACACCCATTATACCAGAATATCTGCAGCAGTATTCAGAATACCCGTAAATACAAGATAGACTCAGACTGTAATATGCTACTCACTCCATGATGTTGCCTCATTAGGACCTTTATCAGACATATCGAGACTTCAATAAATTTATTAAGATTATAAAATCTCATCAATGAAGCTGAAAACTAGTTTGTAAATGCACAGTATGACTTCTTCGAAATTAAGCTTGCCTACAATTCCCTAATGTAATAAGCAAAAGATTCTTTGAGAAAAAACATGGACAATCCACAACCAAAGAACTTAGGTCATTAGAAAGGACTAATTTTAGGAGATTCTTAAAGGATTTCCTGAAATTTTATCTATTCCTCTGAGGTGGTGGGGAGAATCAGTAGCATTATCTATGAATTTGGGTATTAGATCAATGCATTTGAAGTGGAGAATTTTCTCTTATTTTTTCAGGGAAAAATATAAGAGATAGATATATATCTTATATATATGTGGAATATATATATGGAATATAGACATATAGAAAAATTTCATTGCCAGGATGTCCAATATGTTTGAGTTCTTTGAAGAATGCCATTGTGACTTTTATTGGGATTATGTTGAATCTTTAAATTGCTCTGGGCAGGATGTCCATTATGACAATGTTGATCCTTCCAATCCAAGAACAAGATGTGTATTTCCATTTCTCTGTGTCTTCTACTGCTTCTTTTAACAATGTCTTAAAGTACCCCTTCTATAGTTCCTTCATCTCCTTTATTAGGTATTTACTATTAGGTATTTACTATTTTGTGGTGAGATTGGTAAAGGAGATGACTTTCTTAATTTCTTCTTCTAGTTCACTGTTTGCATATGGGAAGGCAACTGATTATTTTGTGTTGATTTTGTAGTCTGCCACTTTGCTGAACTAGTTTAATTAGTTTTGTGTGGAAATTTAACTAGTTTAATTAGGTTTTGACTATGCATATTATCATATCATCTGTAAATAGTGATAGCTTTACTTATTTCCCAATTTGGATTCCCTTTATAGCTGTCTCTTGCCTAATTGCTCTATCTAGGACATTTAACGCTATGTTGAATAGTAGTGATGAGAGTGGACATCCTTGTCTTGAACTAGATCTTAGTTGAAAGACTTTCACATTTTACCATTGAGAATGATATTAGCTATGGGTTTGTCATATATGCCTTTTATTATGTTAAGATATGTTCATTCCAGTTTTTCAAGGGTTTTCATCATAAGTGGAATTAGCAAATGCTTACTCAATATCTATTGATATGATCATATGGATTTTACTTTACTTTTGGTTGATGTGATGAATTGCATTGATTGATTTTTGGATGTTGAACCATCCTTGTGTTCCTGGTATAAATCCCACTTGGTCATTATGTATAATCCTTTTAATGGATTGTTGAATTTGGTTTGCTAAGATTTCATTGAGGATTTTAGCATCTGTGTTCATTAGGAGATTAGTCTGTAGTTTTCTTTTTTGTGTCATCTTTGTTTGATTTTGGTTTTAGCATAATGTTGGTCTCATAAAATGTTTGGGAGTATTCCTCCTTTCTCATTTTTTTGAAAAAAATGAGCAGAATAGGTATTATTTCTTTATATATTTGGTAGAACTTGCCTGTGAAGCCATCTCGTCCTGGACTTTAGTTTTTTGGAGAGCTTGATTACTGCTTCAGTTTATTTTTTTTTGTTGTTGTTGTTGTTATTGTTTGTGATTGTTTCCTCAAGGAGTTTTAATCTGGCAGGAAGAGAATTGACATCTAAGTGTAATAAAATAAAACTGGTGTTTTGTTAGGATAGTGTAATTACACAGTGGAGAAAGGTGAGACAAAGGAGGAAGTGGTGAATTTACATTTTAGAGGGGGGAGGTAATTATTTTCAGAAAATTGTAATGGAACATTGATTGAGCTGTGTCTTGAAAAATAGTCCTTCTGGGTGCACAGGGAAGGACACTTAAGAAGAAAGAGGAAGAAGACCAACTCTATGGATGTGAGAAACATTTCAGGATATCCAGGTGTGATGGCACCTACAAATGGTGCTGACTAGAACTCAGGGTTAAGGCGGGATCTGTAGGCTGCATTGGCAGGACCTTTTTTTATACCCTGACTGTGGTCACTGTCTCTGCCTTATCCAAATTCTGCCATCTCCAGCCTTGTTTTTCCCTTCATTCAAACAATGTCCACTCCTTTCATTTTGTGATGCAAGCTTAGCTCTTAAACCTCAAATTGTTTGGAGCCAAATCCTGATTTGAGGGATAATATCGTTGGTTCATATTGACCTTGCTATATATAATACAATGATAGTTTTGCCCAGGATTTATTTTGACAAAATGGATTGAGTTAATGTTTTCTGAGCTTTTGTATTTACAGATTTGAAAGATGCCAAAAAAACCCCCATATTTTAACTCCTAGAAAAAGAACAAATAAGTGCCTCCTCTCCCAAGCATGGTGTAATATGACTTATGTGATACTACAACCTAATGAAGCCTAAAGTGATTCAAAATACTGCATGCTGCATAATCATTGAGACAGATCATGTGTTTGTGATAGTCTCTGAAGAGGACACACTCCCAGAGAGCAGAGAATAGTCTGGTCTTCTGCATCCCTAGTCCTCAACTGGCTGCTGGGCTGCCTGCTGCTCAAGTACATGAGTTTCAGCTCTCCCATCATGCCCTCTATAAATGATTAGCTCTTTCTCATTATTTTCTTCCTTTTAACATATTTTTTCCTTTTTCCTCAGGCTCAATTATTTTTACATGAGAGTAATTTGCTCATTAACCTATGAAGACTCAAGTTATTCTTTCATTCAAAGGAAATGCTACTGCTGCTACTGCAAATTATTTTGACTTCACAGCATTATAAAAACAGATATTTTAAGGTGAACTGTAGTCTGATCTCCCATAAATATAGACGGTTCTTCTTTTAATACACCTATTTAAATAAAACAAGGTCACAAAATATATTTTTCTTGAGAATATCAGAAATAGTCTCAACTACCTAATCACACAACAGGGTCGTTAAACAGGGTGGAGTCTCCTGATCTAGGTGTCTGGCTGCCACTTATATCTTTAAGTGAATATGGACATTTCCCCCAGGATATTTTCTTTCTGAGGAGAGGGCTTGAATGGTACCACCTCTTTTTCTTATTCTGTATAGTTCTGGTCTGGGCACGCGGAGGCCATGGTGTTCTGTATGATACAGTCCACGGCTCTATGTGCCAGAAACTTTTCCTCATGCCTGGACTTCTGTCCTTGATGGCAGCGCCTCCAGGTCTCTGTCTCCATCTAGTCCACTCTGCTTCACATGTGGGTATTTGATGAACACTTGGCAAAGGCAGAGGCGATGGCTGCCCTGTGAGTGGGTGTGTGCAAATGTGCTTTACTTTGTGAGGCCAGTGTCGGTCGTTTGAGATCAGGATCCCTCCGGAGCGCCACAACTCACTTTGAGATGGTCCCTGGTTCACTTTCCTCAGTTTTTTTTTTTTTTTTTTTCTGAAATGTGTATTCTCAGTGAGGTCTTACCAACCATTCTTTTTGAAATTGTCTTACACCTTTCTAGAACTTACTTCTTTTCCAGTTTTATTTTTTAGCACTTCTCTGACAGGAAATCAATTTCCTATTGTTAGCATTGGGCAGGGGTTTTGGCCTCATCCCTCCTTGACTCCTGGAGTCTAGAGCTGTGCACATGGCAGGTACTTATCAGGTGTACCGCGAATGACTGAAAAATAAAAGCCACCTTCCTTTCATTCTGTCTGCTTTCTTCTCTTCTCCCTAAACTGCTTTTTCCATGATTCTGGTTCACATGCCACATGAGTTCTTCCCTGCTCTCCAGTTTGCGCAGAAGAGCTCCAGACACTTTCAGAGGCTGAGTTGCTGTTTCTGAGTCTCAACCCCACATTCCAGGTGAGAGAGCAATCTGGATGGCACTGCATCGGGCGTGTGCCTGGTGCGATCTGTCATGGCCATGCAGTCTGGAACGCAAAGACACCACTAGGATTGTTGTCAGGATACCCTTTTCCGAGAGGGGGAGGTAATTTCAAGGAGAGGGTAATTGGCCACCAAATGGGCACCAGGTATCTGCAATAGTTTACAAGTAGTGAGGAGTTTTTTTCCAAAGTATTTAAAATGTTCCTATCAGGGCCTGCCTGGTGGCACAGCGGATTGAGCGCCATGCTGTGAAGCTATCTGCAGCCTCTGCAGTGAGGGTTCGATTCCTGACCGGCCAGGGAGATTCCCACATGGCGCAGCAGACCTCTCCTCCCTCTCCCGCTTCATCCATCTGCCTGTTCTGCTCCCTGCTCTGTCTCTGGTGAATTCTCTCACCCTCCCGCACCTCTGGCCTGTACCCCAGCTCTTGTATAAATAAATAAATATTTTAAAAAATGTTCCTATCATTTTAAATGTTTTGCCAAAGGCTGTTTCATCAGTCAGTGCAGGCTGCCATAGCAAGATACCATAGAGGAGGGGCTTTAACAAGAGAAATGTCTTTTCTCAGAGTTCTAGGGGCTGGAGGCTGGAGTCAGGGTGCCAGTGGGTTCAGGCTGTGGTGAGCGCTCTTCTCCTGGAGGGCTGACAGTGCTTCTCCCTTCGCCTTACAGAGCCATCTCTCTTGCCTCCGGGCAGAGAGATCAATGGTCAGAGCCTGCTCTCCGTGCCCTCTTCTCAGGATGCCCATGCAACCATGAGGGCTCGGTCTTGTGACTTTATCAAATGCTAATTATCTTCTCAAAACCAAACACATTCATAATGGGGGCTAGGGCTGCTCACATATGAATTTGGGGGAGCAAATCTCTTGATCTGAATTGCCTTTGCTCATTATCTGATGGCTTTTTAGGTGATAAGTAACCCCTTTGTTCTATTGAAGATGACAGGGGAAAATGGCAAAAATCAGAAATGGTGGTCATTTGATAATGAAATACTGAAAGAGAAAAATAAGCCAGAGCATTATGGGTGAATAAATTGTAAAGTACTAACAGTGGGAGTGGGGTAGAGGGTTTGGGTTAGCGAAGAGCCATCTTGTATAGCAGGGTTTGCATTGCACTTGGTGAGCTCAGGTTCCGGATGCACCTCTAAGCCTGGGCTTGACTGCAGGTTAATAGCTTGCAAGTTGTCCCTTGCTATTTGACATTGTTAATGGACAGGAAGCCAGTAATGATTTATAAAGTGATGCTGGAGCTGTAGTTACCACATCTCCCCAAGCAGAGTGCGACGTGCGGAAGGAAGAGCAGTTGCCTCATGGAAGAGGGACGAGTTTCCTTCGTCTTCTCTTTCTCTCCCAAGCTGCTCCAGATCCAGGCTACCCTGGCTCTTTTATTTTCTGACAATACCAGGCCTTAGGGTGACCTCTGAAGGGGCCTTTACAGCAGGTCACTAGAAAAAATACAGGACACTTAGTTAAATTTGAATTTCAGATAGAAAAACCATTGTTAAAAAAAATAGTAGGCTGGTGTTCTACATATCACAAGGTGCAAATGTAGAAAATTATTCATTGTTTATCCGAAATTCGAACTGAACTGCATTTTCTGTTGTTTGGGAACTTTACTCAAAGCCTATGTTGCTTTGCCAGATGGGAGAAATGACAGACCTGCCAAAGTATATGGACTTTAAAACACATGGAGATGGGCAATATTTTATTGTTTTTAAATACTCAGAGTTGGTGTTGCAGAGCTAAAAAAGGTGACACAGTGGCTGGGCTAGGAGGGGATGGTGTGGACTTTTTTTTATGTTTCGCCATACAGTTAAAGAGGAAGCCTGGTAAATCAAAGAATGAACCAGCTAGAAGGAACTAAAGAGTCATAGGTTATGCTCCTCATTTTACAGCAAAGGAACTGAAATGATAGAATAGAAATAAATCCTTGGAGTTAGACCTGAAAAGTCCAGGTTACATCACCTAATGGGAGTGTTGGTTTGTTTCCAGAAAATAGAAATGGTGATGGACTGTTCACCCCAGAGAATTCCAGTGAGGGGCTCACTGAGCCAATGTCACCCCCAGAGCTGCTTGCTAGGATGTGCACATATGGGTTGCTACCTTGCTCTGTTCCCAGCAGCTGGAGAGCAGGTGGCCTGTTGGGGCTCCTGGCATCTCCCATGCTGGACACACTGGATTGTTCTGAGATGATGGTCACCACCCTCTGTCGCCAAAGCATTGTGCATGTAGAATCTTTGACTTCAGCAGGACAAATTGTAAGCTGTAATGTTGGCCCTGTTAGCCAACAAAATCAGGGAAGAGGAGATAAACAGTGCTTATCTGAAAAAATAAAGATCCCCACCCCCCTCCAAAAAAGCATGTCACTTTCACTGGGATTTTCACTGAGACAGGAGAGTGTATTTTGCTCTGGGAGCTCTGCCTCAGTTATCTGGACACCTGTTGTGAAGTGGGGAGAGCTCCTTTTTATACTTCCTCAAAACTGTAACTGTTCCATCCCATCCATCCCACTGTACCCTACCCCACCTATGCCACTTATTTTCTCCAACCTGCTTATTTTCACATCCTGAAAAAGTGGTGACTCTCAAAATATGGGCACTGAGTCAGTAGCAGCAGCACCAGGGGACTTGCATAAAAGCAGATTCTCAAAGAATCACCCACACCCCCTGAATCTGGAGGTAGAGTTCATAATTTATGTTCTCATAGCTGTCCTGGGATTCTGCTACTGGTGCAAGTCTGAGAACCACGGGTCAGGAGCTCAAACCCCCCAAAGCCCTCAGGTCTGTCTGCCTCTTCTTGGTCTGATAGCAGTGGAGTTAATTCTGCCCACATCTTTGCCTACTATATCCAATGATCATTTGGGCATACTTAGTAATTGCTAGACAATAGGGGAAGGAGAGGTAATTGTCCTCATTAAGCTCATAGTATAGGTGTTATGCCGGACACTTTATATACACTGTCCCATTTCACGCTCAGAGACCCTTTACCATGGGTATTATCCCACCAGTTCATAAATAATGAAACTGAAGTTCAGAGAGGCCTAGTAATTCATTTCAGCTACACAGCTAAGGCAGTGGTAGAGCAATTTCACTTTCAACCTGTGAAGACACATAACAGAGTCCAGGACCTGCGTGAAACTGGAAGGACCCCAAACGAGCAATGAGGGCAAGAAGCAGGCTGAGAAGTTCCTTGAGCTTGGTAGAGAGGAGGGAATGATGGGTTGTGGGGGGGCAGCTCCTAGGGGAGCCGCAGCCATGCACACATTTCTCACAGCCAAGTTTAAAACAATTTAAGTGAAGCAACGTATTCAATTAGAGATGCTTGAGGAGACCAGGCACGTATCATCTATGTCAGCAGCGAAAGAGAAGAAAATATATAGCCTTTGCACGCTGTGACCATTTCAGCACTGTGTGATGCTGCTGCTTCACGGAAGACCAGAAGAATGCATCGAATACCTTAGAGAGATTGATTTCCTTAGGAAGAAAAATAAAACAAAGGAAGATCCTCTGATTACATTTAAATATTTCCTTGCCAATGCTTGGGGGAATTCTAGCATTTCTCGCTTGCAGAGGAAAGCTTTTGTGCCTGGGAAAAAGGTGATTAGGGCACCATGCCTGGAAGGATAGAGAGGGGAGGGGGCGAGGGGAGGAAGGGCTGTTTCAATAGCAGCACAGGTGCAACAGTTTGGAGTGAGTGATGGCCTTACAAATGACCCTGGCACAGAGCAGAGGAAACCCAGGCAGGAGATTAATTGAATTACAGCTACAGCATGTATGCATTTCATTTCTGCTGTAGAATCTGAATGGCTAGTGGGGCTAGCTCACCAGCTGGAGTAAGGTCAGATTATTGAGGAAATGGGAGGGGATCTAGATGAACAATTTTCCGGATGGGGAACAATCCTTAGGCTGTTTGCTTTTGGGTCGAGCATTTGGGGGTCTGAATGGGCTCAGCTTATGATTTCCTTTTTCTAAAGACAATCTATTTTTTCATGCCAGGATGTAACCAGTATCTGAGAGTTCACTTTAAGACATTGAAGGTAAATTGGGGAAAGGAGTAAGTTATTTGCTGTATGACGTAATCGCTCATTTCCAAAAAAATTGACAGGATTTTTGTTCCTGTAGGGCATCGAATATATAATTTAAGTTTTAAGAAAAATTAATATCCAGATATTTTTTCTATAGTAATATATACTGCTAAAAATATTTTCTTTGTGAATAGATTTTATGGCATGAGCAGGTTTTTCTGACATTGGAAATATATCATATTTCCCTGGAATGTAACCGAATTAGTCATGTGAGCAATATTTGCTGGATCTCTTAAAAGCAAAAGTTTGTTTTTGTTTACGAAAAGTTTTGATTTTCCAGTTGTTCAATCTTGATATAAGTATTTATTAAATTACCTTTTTAATTCTACTCACACGTCTTCCTGCTTTTGAATGAACTAATTTAATGTTTTCTTCAGTGTTCATTGAATAACCTGACAGGAAGCAACTCATATATTTCAAAGTGTGGCAAACATGGTTTTAGTTCTAAAAATGTGTAGCAAGCCTCCTAAAAAAAGTGTGAAGATACTATGGAATGAGTGCAAAAAATAAACAAAGTCAGTTAGTTGGGTAGCCACCAGAGTGGTTTAGTGTTTTCATTTATAAAATTGTGCACATAATAATATTGTGCATGGTTGTTGTGAGAATTAAATGAGATGCATGTATGTATAGCATCTAGAATTCTTCTTGCACTTAGTAGGCCTTCAGTGTAGTCTAACTTCCTTTCCTGTTTACCTGCTTTAGTGATTGTTTAAGAGAAAACATGATATATTGGACACATTAATAAAGTGGGTGAAAAAGGGTTGGGGTGTAATTTAGCTTTGTCATTTGAACCTCTCTGCAGTGTGGCTCCCTTGCATCTAATACCTCCTCCATCTGCTCAGAAGTTGTTCTCCTTCCCATTCTTGCTGACCTCTTTCAAGGTCAGTGTTGGGGTATTTCTGTGATCTCATTGGCTGCTCCATCAGTGTGTTTGCATAGATTCATGTAGTAGCTGTTTCATTGTGACTTAGATGACCCTCGATCAAGGATCCCACAAAGACTAGTATATGCCCGTCTATTTTACAGTGTTACTAAGAGGAGCTAATAATAAAATAAGTGATGACCACTTACAGAGAGAACAGTGCTAGACAAATGTTCATTCAGTCTATATACTTTCATTCCTACGGTCCTGAATACTTTGCCCTTCCTTTCAGAAAGCTTTAATCACCTGTCTATCTGACCTTATTTGGTCGCTGATAGTGTAGTAGCTGTTTTCTTCTACTATATAAGGTGACAGCGGGATCGACTTTGGTGTCTTCCAAATTTTCTGCTTCAAAGTCTTTCCTAGAAAGTCTAATATTAAAAAAATTATAAAGGGAGGAGGGCATGGCTTTTCATTTTACTCCTCTCCTGAAATAAAAATAAAATGAATAACAAAAGCGGTGGGCTAGAGACTCTGTTCCCTGAGCAAATTATTTCTTAGGTTTATTCAGCCCCAGGATACTTAAAATAGTCACTGAATGAAGGGAAGCTCTAGTCTTGTCCCAGTCCATGTTCCTAAAATGCCCCAGAATTTACATGCCAGTCATCCTGCAATTTAGGATAAGTCACTTGGGAGAACTTGCATTCTTGCTCTGCATAGCATTGTTTTATTTATACTGGCAACCCTACTATTTGCAGTACAGTAATGGAATTGTAATTATAATAGCCTAACCTTCCTGTGATTTTATTATTAGGATCTTCTCTGTGTTAGTTCATCACTCTCCTCCACCAAGCTCTAAGTTTGTTGAGAACAGATGACGTCTGCCTATTTCACAGTTTCACCTGCCGCACTCAGAACAGTGCTAAGCAGAGTGAGCAAATAGTTGTTGAAAAACTGAATGAGGGCCTCCCCGGTGGTGCAGAGGTTGAGCGCTGGGTTGCGAAGCTGCCCGCAGCCTCTGCAGAGCTGGTTCGATTCCCAGCTGCTCCCCGGCCACCAGAGGAGGGTCCCACATGGCGCGCAGACCTCTCCTGCAGCCCGCTGCTCCCCTCAGCAGTGTACTTCGGTCCTGCTGCCTGCTCTGCTCCCCGCTCTGGCTCTGGTGAATTCTCTCACCCTCCCGTGCTTCTGACTGTACCCAGTGCTTGTATAAATAAATAAATAAATCTTAAAAAAAACTGAATGAATATATAATTTTATTAATAACATGCTGGGAAATGGAATGATACTCAGATTGAGAGTGTGTGTTGAATTTACTCATCTTAGAATTCCAAGCTCCCCGTCTCTTGTTCTCAGCATGTGTGATATTTAACTGGTATGTTTATTTAGTCTCAGTTACAAAATCAAGTGTGGGAGTTTTCATCATCATGATAGCATTGGGAGTACTGAAGGTGTCATATGCTGGTCCTAATCTATTGAAAACATGATATAAATATGGGTCCTTTCCTCACCGTGAATTTAGCAGAATTTAGATGAGGTGGGATTGCACTAGCTCCTCATAGAAAATCCTGTGTGGTGTGGGAGGCAGGGGTGCAGAGGGGAGGTGATGAGTTGGTGTTGGGGAATGAAATGGGATTCAAGGCAACATAAAGGGAACCCTGGAAAGGAAATCGTTGTTTGGATGTGAGAGGAGGAGAATTATCAACTTTTAGACCACAAAGCCAGAGATCAGGGTTATTGATGTGTCATATCATTAATAGCATATATTTACATTTTTCTGTCTGCAAGAACAGCTAGCATATAACAGCTACTCATCAGGAAAAAAAGTCCATTATTGTGAGGAAAAGAACTCATTGCATCATAGAATCACAAGATGGTAGAGCTAGAAGTAAAGGCTGAGAGGACCTAATTTTGTCTCTTAATGTTCGTGTTGATGAAACAAAGATTTTCCCAAAGAGTTTTATGGATCTTACTTTTATTTTGCCACCAAATTTATTGAGGAATTGTGTGGGGTGCTGATATTATGGTAAGACATCTCAACAGCAGCAGTTTAGCACAGTGTGTGGACACAGCCCAGTGAACTGAACTGAGTCTGTCAGATAACTGGGTAAATGTTCCTTTTCTCCCTTCCTGGAAGTAATAAGCACCTTGTATGAAGCTTTCCCATAAGAATCCTTGGGAACCACTCTTACAAATCTCACTCACCAATTTACTGGGAAGAAAGAACAGGACTAATTTTTAATTTTGGTGGCAACCATGTAAGATATTTTTTCTTTTTAAATCAATTTCTCCAAGAATGACTCTCAATATAATCAGCATTTGAGAAGAGGGAGGATGTTCTTTGAAATATCCAAATGTTACTAATACAAGACCTATTTCTACTTTTACCTTCTGTTTACATAAGCCAAATCTTTCAAAATACTGCTCTTGGACATGATTTTTTTCTTCACTCTTATAAACTGTAAAAACTGATTAGGGTTCTAAAAGTGCCCCCAACACAATTATCTTTCAGTTACGGGCACGTGGAAAAGCCTCCATTTCATTGATTGCTAGAATCTTCACTGGACCAAACTAGTAATATATGGAAACAACCTAAAGCTCCAAAACAGATGAATGGAGCAGAAAGATGTAATATATATACACAATGGAATACTATTCAGCAATCAAAAAAGATAAGTTCTTGCCATTTGCAGCAACATGGATGGAGCTGGAAGGGCTTATGCTAAGCAAAATAAGTCAGAAGGAGAAAAGATAAATATCAGATGGTCTCACTTAGACAGGAATATAGAGAAACCGAACGAAGTGTAAGAAAAAAGATAAACTTTGCAGGCAGATACATTGATCTGAGGCATACAGCAGGGGAGGGGAGGTGGAAGGAGAGGAGCTTAATACAGGGGAGGGAAGAGCACAGGAAACTATAGGGATGGTCACCAGAGACCCTGTGGTGGAAGAAATCAAATATTGTACAAAATGAACAACGATGTAAGAAAAATAAAGAAAAAACAAAAGAACAGTTGATCTTTTAGGCATAGGACTTAGTTACATTGTGTAAAATCAGGGTACATCTGAATTAGGGACAGATTTCCTAGAACGCTGTTATCCAGGATTAAGAATGTAAATTGATGCTAACTGCATGACTGACATCTAGTGGCTGTATGCCAGTGGTGCTGTGTGCAGCCACCTCTTTGCTCTCCCGCAGGCGTGCTGTGTCACAGTCCTGCAGGTTATAATCTAGACAGAAGAAAAAACAAAAAAAAAAACTACATAGAAGGAATCATCATTTCTAGCAAATGATACGATTGGGAATCTTTTGTAAATGGAGATTATTCACTTTATAGAGATGTGAGATACTGTACTGTACTGTACTGTTACTGTACTGTAACTTTGAGTAAAAATAAGGCCACATGCTAATATTTAGCTTTATCTGTTTGTTGAAAAGGATTGAAACATACTGGCATTAGAGCGAAGGTTTGTGAAATTTATAGTTCTCTTCACAGAATTGGAATGATTATCATTTCTTACCTGTGGTTTCTTTTTTTATATTCACTTATTTGCCTGAGATAAATGAAAAAGTTCTGATATATTAATTCTGATATATCACTGTAGAAAAAAATGTTGAAATTTTCCTACTGTGCTAAGAATCAAATATTGATTATTGAATACATTTTAAATAATTTGTTTTTTGGCTACCAGAAAATTTTTATTACTGTTAAAATATACAAAATTTGACCGTGCAAATAGAAAATTTTAAGCACAAAGTGTTTCAAAAAATGTGCCTTGTTTTGTTATAGTTAAGGTATTGGAATCCAAAAGATTGTGGAAATATGTAGATTATAAAGTTAAAATCTGATTTTTTGGTAGAAGTCCTGGGTGTTTTTATTTAAGGAGTTCTTATACATAAGAAAACAACACAGACCAGATAGCTTGATGATATAGCAGTTTGTATTGCAGAATGCTACTCTTCATTAAAGCAGTTTTTTTTTTCATTTTTTAAAAATTTATTTATGGATACAAGAGCTGGGGTGCAGACCAGAGGTTGGGGAGGGAGTGGAGAGGATTCGCCAGAGACAGAGTGGGGAACAGAACAGGCAGAACTGGCAGATCTGAACTACACTGCTGAGGGGAGCAGCGGGTGAGACAGGAGAGGTCTGCCACGCCATGTGGGTCACCTCCCTGGCCAGGGATGGAACTCGTGCTGCAATGGTTGTGGATAGCTTTGTAGTGCTGCATCTTAACCCCTTGCACAACCAGAGAGGCCCCATCAAAGTAATTAAATTGCCAGTAATAAAGGATATTTTCACATGTGTTTTTAAATGCATGTTTCCTTGCACAAGTTTTCTTCAGAAGAAATTATGTGTCTCCTCATTCTGTTCCCTTTCTTTAGATGTGTGAAATTTTAAGCAGAGGTAGAAGGTTGTTTCAAACACATTTTAAAGTTGTTTAAAAAGTCCCTCGGTCAGTGCTGGTAGTTCAGCTGTGTAAATGGCATTGTATGGGCACATGCACCGTCTCAGTGTGTCGTAATAAGAAGCCAGGCTGCCATGACTTAGGACAGATGGCTTGTGTTTCTCGTTATCACTAACAGCAGATTAGATAGACCTCCTTCCTGAGCCTTTAGATCATTGTTTACGCCAGGAATTAGGTTAGAGTGGAGCTGGCCATGGGGGAAATTCTGCCAGCAGGTGTAAAGAAGTGACAGAAGTCAAAAGAATTTGTGCAGGCAATTTCACACTGGCTGGGAAGTAAAACACTGCAGGTTTGCTGTATCTTTTATATACATTCATGCATTGATACTGAGAAAGCTTTCTTTGTGATGATGTGGCAACATTGATTATTATTATATTGAAATTATAAATCCAAATCATTTTTTCTTCACTGAGGTATAATTTACATACAGTTAAAATGAAGTATTATGGTTAAATGAGATTTAACAAATGTGTACACAGGTGTAATCCACACCCCATATCAAGATTCAAAATATTTTCATCTCCCTGGAATGTTTCCTTGAACTTCTTCCCAGGAATGTCTACATTTCCCTCCCTAACCCCCCACTTCTGTGCCCCCAAGCATCCTCTATTCTGAGTTTTTTCATCGTGTATTGCCTGTTATAAGATGTAATAAAAGCGAAATCATAGGAATTTTTTTGTTTTAATATATGATGACTTTATTCAATCGAAATACAGTTCATTTGAATTTAATTATTCCTGTTTGAGTTTAGTGCTTTTCTTTCAATACTAGTTTTAAATATGTAGTCCCTTAGTAGATGTCCATAAATATTTGGAAGCATCATGGTCTCTCTTATTCTCCTATCTACCACTCATTATCCGTCACCTCTTATGTGTTACATCTTCATTGTTTTCTGGTTTATCCTTCCTGTGTTTTTGTCTTGCCATTTTTCTTCTCAGTTGTTTTTTTTTTTTTTTTCTGATGAAGCATTTTAATTTGTATCTTTAAAAAATAATTTCCATTTTTATACTGAGAAATTACTTGGCTTTACTCACTGCATCTATATTTTCTTTTTAAGTCCTTAAACATATGTATATATTCATAGTAGTTCCTTTATATTTCTTATATACCAGTTCCAATAACTTGGTCATCAATGAGTCTGTTTCTATTGAACTTTTTTTCTTTCCTGATATGGGTTATCTTTTTCTATTTCATTTTTTCATGGTGCTAGAAAATATGGCCACTATATTATCAAGAGTCTGAGTTTTATAGTATACATTTAAAGAGTATTGAGTTTTCTCTGACAGCTATCTAATTTATAGGAAGAATGTCATGACCCTGTTGAGATTTTTTTACCTTTGTTGAGTGTGTCCAGAGTAGTCGTTATTTTAGGATTATAGTAGGCCTGTATCTTCTAATGTCTGAGAATTCTTAAGTTTCCTTTGAATGCCTGGAGTAGTCAGATCACCATTCTGACTGTTCAGAATTCCTGTCTCCCAATATTGCTCAGCCTTCAGAACTACCACTCAGATACCTCTGTATCAGCTCCTACAGGTTTTTTTTTCTCCAAGACTTTGCAGGTTTCTGGATTTCCTTCTTTGTACAGGTCCTTCCTTTCTGGTATTGTATACTGCAAATGCCACCTGGTTCGGCAGCCCTGCTTCTGGCTTCGTCCTCCTCAGTGCAGCAAGTCTGCCTTGTTCTGCTTGGGCCTCATTCTGGGCAGTTTCTAAAGGCTGAAACCAAACAGTTTTACCTTGTGTGTATTTGCCTTCTTTCAGGAATCAGTGTCCTGTGCTGCTGTTCAGCTTTTGAAAAGTACTGCTTTATATACTTTGTCTAGCTTCAGATATTAATGGCAAGAAGGCTGGTCGAAATTCCCATCTGCTATTTTTAGTTAAGAAATTCCCATGTCAGGCCTCGCTGGTGGTGTAAGGGTTAAGCACCGCACTATGAAGCAATCCCCAATCTCTGCAGCACGAGTTCGATTCCCGGCTGGCCAGGGAGCAACCCACATGATGCAGTAGACCTCTCCTGCCTCGCCTGTTGTTCCCCTCAGCAGTGTTTTTCAGTCAGTGTTTTTCTGGTCCCCGCTCTGCCTCTGGTGGATCCTCTCACCACCCCCGCTCTGCATCTCTGGCCTATACCCCAGCTCCTATATGTATGAATAAATAAATCTTTAAAAAAAAAGAAATTCCCATGTCATTAAGAATTTAAGTAGCAATAATACCTCCATGTGGGTGTTATCTACTATAGCCTTTGTATGGCAAATTTTATGTGGTATCAGAAGTAAGTAAACACTAGGGATACAAAACTTTTCAAATTTCCAAACAGTTAAACATTTGGCATCTATATGTATAACCCCAGGAAGTAACAAAAATGGAACTTAATTTTTTTTTAAGGAACATGTTACAAAAATATTTTATGTTAAAATATTGTTAACCCAGGATTATCTTTTCATACTTCCATTAGCATTTAATAATTATAAAATTCTTAGATTTGTTATATTTGAATATCTTTTAAAATGCACATATTTATAGACTAAATAGTAAAGGCAGGATGGTTTAGAATAATGTAAACACTGCAAATAGAATTATAGTTTGCTGTTTCATGTGCTTGTTTTTTTTTTTTTAAGATTTATTTATGCATACAAGAACTGGGGTACAGGCCGGAGGTGTGGGGAGGGTGAGAGGATTCTCCAGAGACAGTTCTCCAGAGGATTCTCCAGAGGATTCTCCAGGGAGAAGAACAGGCAGATTGACTGAAGTACACTACTGAGGGGAGCAGTGGGTGAGTCAGGAGAGGTCTGCTGCACTATATGGGTAGCTCCCTGCCCGGGGATTGAACTCGTGCTGCAGTGGCTGTGGATAGTTTCATAGGTTGCGTCTTAACCCCTTGCACCACCAGGGAGGCCCCTCATGTACTTTGTTTTAGTAAGAATACCGTATTATGAAATTTTTTTTCTTGAAAACAAATGGCTAAATATCTCATCTTTTTTTATATAAAAGCAAACAAGATTTTTTTTTTTTCCTAGATGTAAGATTTAAACAATGCTGAAGTAGTTTTCTTTTTTTAACTTATGATCGGAGTATTTTTTGCCTTGGATAGTTATATGGCTATGTGGTGTAAGGAATGTAGCAAGTTGAAAGGCAGGGAGAAATGACAGTTCAGTTGGCTATTATAGCACAAGCAGAAAGACTATGAGGCCCTGGAGTAAGGGTTTTGCATAGAAGAACTGACAGGGTACAAACCAGATGGGGGTTAGCTCCCTTGGCGCAGCAGACCTCTCTTGTCTTGCCTGCTGTTCCCCTTAGCAGTGTATTTCAATGCATCTACCTGTTCTGGTGAGTCCTCTCCCCCTTTCACCCCCATGCATCTGGTTTATACCTGGTCAGTTGGGGATACAGACATAAACAAATACTTATTATTATTATAATAAATTTTATTATGTTAGGGGTTTTGTGAAAATTGACTGTTTTTGAAGTTTAGCTAATGGAATTTGCTTAAATGTTTTAAAATAGTTTACAAAATTATAACATTTTCTTTTTCTTTTTTTTCTTTTTCTTTTTTTTTTTTTTAAGATTTATTTATTTATTTATACAAGCACTGGGTACAGTCAGAAGCACGGAAGGGTGAGAGAATTCACCAGAGCCAGAGCGGGGAACAGAACGGGCAGACTGATGAAATATACTGCTGAGGGGAGTAGCGGGCATGGCAGGAGAGGTCTGTCTCACCATGTGGGACTCTCACAGGCGGCTGGGGATTGAACCGGTGCTGCAGAGGCTGCAGGCAGCTTCGCACCCCAGCGCTCAACCGCTGAGCCACCAGGGGAGGCCCTATACATTTTCTTTTTAAATGTTTCAAATATGTAATTGGGAAAATACGCATTCTTAATTAAAAAAAAAAAACCTTCTCAAGTACTTTAAACAATTCTTGAAATTTTAGGTAAAGTTAGAAAGCAAATCAAATTAAAAAATGGTTCTATACTGCTAGCACACTTAACCAAGTTCCTGCACAACTTTTAGCTTAAAAATTATTTTAGGCCCAATTGTATATTTAAATAAGAATCACACGATTATTCTGTTATGTTCTCTACTAGATCTAATCTTTTAAATATTACAAATGCTTGAACACATACAGATTATCCTCAATTTAATGCAAAATAACTAGTAATATAGGAATCCTTTATGTCATAGTTGTATTTATTTCCAAGTTTCCTCAGATAGTTATCTACTCAGAGAAAATGAGTTATTATTATAGGTGAACTAGGGTAGTGAGGCAATCTGTTCATGACTACAACATGGTCAAGCCTTGGGGGAGCTGAATGTTTCTGAATCTGGGATTTGTATCTGAGAAGGAAGACCTGGCTACTGATATATCCTGAGGACCAGAAGACATAAGGGATAATTTTCTAGTCAACATGACAAAAGAAAACTCCAGATTTATAGCCTTTAGGATGAGAGGATATTCCTGCTGCAACCTACATACCCTGGATTTTATCCTTTTACCCAGTATTTCCTAACCTATTATAACTTTAAATCCTTACATAGATGAGATTCTGAAGCTCATACTCAGTTTATCTCACCCCTTGATTGGATTCCACATGTCTGTTTATTTTTTGATTCTTTTTACTTCTGATTATTGGGTGCAGCCCTAAGCTCCTCTAACAATGACCTCATTGAAAGAACCAAAATAGAGATAGGTTCAGAGTATTGGGAACATAAGAAGAAAGCTTACTTCCAATCTAGGTTAAATGCTTTCTCTTTCTGACACTCTTGAAATTGTGCTTACTTCTAGTTTAATACTTTTTAAAAGATAGTCTCTTATTTTGCTGCTTTTTTCAGTAGAACCTGCGGGTTTTCTGAGAGATTGGGTTGTGACTCCTTATGTTCTATCTTCAGGACTCAGCATACTCCTGACACCTATTTGATGCTTAATAAATATTTGTTGAATAAGATTCTTAATATTTGATAAATGTAACAGCATTGAAGAATCTTGATTGGAATGAAGTGAGAATGTAAGCAGGCACACAAAAGAATAATTAAAGGATCTCAGTGACGCATGAGGGAGTCAATGGGAATAAATAGAAGATATATTTAGGAAGCAGGACTGATCAGACTTGATGAATGGATGTTGAGGGGAACTGTGAAGCCGAAAATGAATAAGTTTTTTAGAAGACTGGGTAGGCAATCATAATGCTGTTAAATGAAATTGGGACTCAAGAAGCACAAATGTATTTAGTATAAGATAGTTTAATTTTGAATATCTTGAGTTTGAGGAAATTATGGGTTATCCATTTGGAAACTACCAGTAGTTTATTGGAAATGAAGTTCTAGAACTCCTAAATCTATTCTAGAGGTAAGAGTAATGATAATCAACCTATGGGTGATAATTGGAATAGGGGAGTAATTGAGATTTTCCAGGGATACTATGTAGAGTGAAAAGAATGTGGTTAATTTAACCTTGGGAAAAATAAAAAGTTGTCAACTTCTGATCTGATGGAAGAAAGTTGGGGAGATCAACAGATTAAGGAGAAAGATGGGGGAAAATGGGAGGAAACTACTGACTCTTGTTATTCTAGAAGGAAAATAAAAATTATCAAATACCTCAGATAAGGGCCAAAAAGAGCCCCTTGGATATGGCAGCTGGAAGCCCAGAGACCAGGAGAGGAAAGCGCATCAGTCACACGTAAGTGCATAGATGCCCAAGTAGGTTTCCTTGATGTGGTTTTTAATCATCAGCAAGCTTCTTAAGTTCTCTCATCCATGATTTACTTGAGTGTAAACTGGAAATAATTTCTCACAATGCTGTTGTCAAAATGATAGGAAGTAGCCTGTGCTTTCTAGATGGAGTGAATAACACTGAGAGGATGTGCATTTTGACTGGGAGAGGACAGGTGGGTGATTTTGGATCTTGGAAAAGGGGATATAAATCTCTTCTTTTCCTCATATAGACTGACCCTACATGCTATTGTATACCCACCAACTCACATTATTATGCTAATATATAATAAAGCATAGCTCTTAATTATTTTTCTATTGTTGATAGTACTGAAATTATAATTATAGTTCCCTATTGTGTGGCAAATGATTGAAGTGTTCTAAGATAAACTGCAACCATTTCAACACCAGATATTCAGGAATTTTAGTTTTGCATATATTTGCAGTCTTCTGAATTTGAATTTATTTTTGCAATTTGTGTATTTTCTTTTTTTGGAACTCAAATCTAGCATGAAGATCATGACCTATAAGAATCTGCTGATGTTTGGAGGAAACTAGCCATACTTAGGTGGCAGCCAACTTCAGGGTATATAAGAGCCTTGTTTAATAACTATAAACAACTAGTTAAAAACCTAGCTTTTTATAGATTGCAGCAGGGCTTCAAGAATTCTTTATTAAATTAATTTTATGTCATCTTTTAAAAATGGCATTTTTAGGAATGTGAAAATGAAAAAAACTCACACAAAATAATTTACTTTGCTGTTGTCATTCATGTTTCCCTGAAGCAGTGGGGCCATGAAAGTGAATTCACTGTCCCCCTTCCTTACTCCACTCTGATTTTGGGCTCTTCAAGTCAGAATATAATCCTGGAGGATTGGTAGCAGCATCTTCTTCACTGGAAGTCACTGATTAACTTACTAGCAAATGATCAAGTCAGCTTTGGTTGTGGGAAATAGCTACAGATGCTAGTAAGTTCAATTAGGCTCCCAATTCCCCTGAAGTGTGTTGTGTAATAAAAATGTTTAAATGGCTCTCTTCTCATCTAAACCCACAGAGTCCCCTCATTTATATCTGAAGTCTCCAAGCCCCTTAACTCGATTAGTCCTTCCCCTGGTTCTCATCCCTGACTACTTATTTGAATCTCTTGGGGGAGCTTTTAACAATCTCTACACCCAGGCTGCAACCCAAAACAATTAAATCAAATCTCTGAGTATGATGAGATCCAGTACCTTTGTTTATTTGTTTTAAACTTCTTGAATTTCTCAAAGTGCAGCCAATTTAGATAACCCATTCTAAACTGTCTTTATGGAGCTGGGGCTGTAGAGTCACATGCACTCGGTGGAAGCGGCAGCAAAGCTGCCATCTTTTAAATCTGCAGATCATAGGAGGATGGCTATGGGCTGGCTGCATTTTGTCCCCTCAGATCCATATGTTGAAGTCCTAACACCCTCTCTGTACCTCAGATTGTGACTCAACATGGAGACTGGACTTTAAAGAGGTATTTCGGTTAAAATGAACTCATTAGGTTTGGTCCTAATCCAATATATCTGGTGGCTTTAAAAGAAGAGTTTAGGACACAGACACTTGCAAAGTGAAGACCTGTGGACACACAGGAAAAAGGTGGCATCCACAAGCCAAGGAGAGGGGTGTTACAGGAAACATCTAGATCTCAGATTTCCAGCCTCTAGAACTGTGAGAAAATGAGTACCAATCTGCGATACTTTATTATGGCATCCCCAGCATGTGAATACAGGGACCAAAATGATAGTAGGCATTAGAAGAGAAGAAGAAAAGGAAGATTTAAGGACAAAGTGATGTAGGAAGTTTTGTGAAACACCCTGTGAAAATAGAATTCCATGCATGGCATGTCTTGATGCCAGAGCTGTCCTGCTGTGAGGGCATGTCTCCTGGTAATGTGCTCAGCACTGAGCTTAATATAGCAAACTGCCAGTGACCCAGACCTCTGTCTGAACAGCAGTGTGAGATGGGACTAAGAGTGAATGGTCTCCTCTGACTAGCTTGTCTTGTGTACCCCCAAACAGACACCTAGTCTTAGTTTCTGAACATTTGGTCACCAGACCATCCTTCCAGTTTTGTGTCATGATGATTTCCACAAATGCTTCATATGAAATTAAAGTATAATAAGATCTTCAAGGAGGGAAAATGTATCCTCTTCATTTTCATCACTTATTAAATGGCTTATGTAGGCTCTCAAAAATGTTTATTGAGAGAATGAATACATGGATTAATTAGAAAGAATATACAGTAGTAGTCTAAATTATTTTAATTGGTCTTTAAGAGAGTTTGTTGTCTATCTTCTTTAAAATCCATCTTGTTTTACTTAGCCAGCTGAACAGTTTCTCACAAATTTCTCAACTGTTGGTCAAGTTGTGTATTAGTTTAGCGTATTGCATCACTTGAACTGCCCTTCATTTATAGAATTCCTTTGTTTTCTAGTCAAAGTTCATTTCTCAGATCTGCTTGGGCCCCAGTCTACACTCAGCAAATATTTATTGAGCCTCCCTTATATATGCTAGGTGCTGTGTTAGATAGTAAGGATACACAGTAAATTCAACTTTTGGAGTCTTGCACTCAAGTTGAGGAGAAAGGTGATTAGGATACAGTGTGCTGAGTGCAGTAGTAGAAGTAGGAAGCAGGTGCTGTTGATTAACAGGGAAATAGACTTCAGATCTACCTGTGGGCTCAGAGACAACTTAATAGAGAAGGTTATGTGGAAACTGCACAGGGAAGGACATTGTATAAAGGTGAACCAAGAAGAGAAAATAATATCGATTAAAGCCCAGAGATCTGAGGCATTTATGCTTTTGTCTTGTTACCGAATTAGCTTCTGCAGTCTTGAAACACTAAGGAGTGGGCACCATTTCTTTTCACCCAGATTGCTTAGAAGAAGGTACTCAATAAAACACCTCCACTGTGAAAGAAAAAAAAAATTGGTAGGAAAAAAATCTAGGGTCATTTCTGGATCTGGTCTAGGTGATATCACCAACCTAAGCACGTTATTTACTTGGGGTTCCTCTTGTATTTCCTTATTGACAAAGCACTTTTACATACATTGTCTCCTTTGAGACTTAAGATAACCCTCTGAGAATGTAATATCAAGTAATGTTCTTCCCATTGTGGGGATAAAGACTCTATGATGTAAGCTCTTTCCTTATACTATATTTTCTTCTGTCAGACACATGAACAGCTTTGGATGAGGAGAGGATTGGAACTGGCCACTCATAAGTGTAGGAAAATCCACGTATATAAATTTTAGGGAGTGCTTCGAAGACTTAGTTCTAAGGAGCTACAATAACAACAGTTCATTGTTTCACCAACAGGAACCCCATAGTTGTGAACTGTCTCACATGTTTTAAGATACTTTGGGATAGACCACATAATCATATCCCTCAGTGTCAAGGAAACAGTGAGATGACAAACTGCAGGTCCCAGAGGGTGATAAAGAACAGTGAAGAAAAAGCAAGGATTCTTGAATCAGACTTGGGTTCACACCCTGGCTCCCCTCTTGACAGTCTGGCAAATTCCATGAGGTTGCTGTGTTTCAGTTTCCTTGGCCTGTGAAATGTGGATAAGCAACAGACCTTTCTCACAGGTATTTTTTTTTTTTTTGAAGATTCAGTGATTCAATACATGTCAAGTGCTTAGAGAAGTGCATGGCAAATAATAAAGAGACTGACCATTATTTTTTAATTTTTCTTATCTCAAATCTGTGGAAGAAAAGTGACAAATCTCAGGTGCTCCAGCAATCCTGTTCTAAGACCAATTGATATTGCTTGATGTCAAATACATCACCCTCCAAATATTTAAGAACATTTTGCCTTGCAGAGCTTTGGAATACTTTCTTAATTTGCTAGAAACACTATTATAATGCAGAACATCTGAATTTAACTTTTGTAGCCAAATCCCAAGTAAGAATAATTTTCTATTAAATAGTGTATCTAAGGTACATTTGTTGCACAGTGTAGGGTAAAGAAAATGTCAGGCTTTTCTGCCCTCCCGCCATCAGGATAAATGATGGATCCTTGCGGTCCTGAATGCATGCCTGATGGTGGGCCCCTGGAATAGGTAGATGGGATTCACCTGGGCTAAGACTGTGATTTTTTTAATTTAAATTTTATTTTTATATTCCCCATACAATTACAACCCCCTTATTTTGACCCTAATCCCTCCTTTCCCCACCCCCCACACCCCATAGAGTGTTTCTGGTTCATAGTTGTTTGTTGATTTTGATATTTTCTTTCTTCTAGTTATTCTTTTTCCTGGTCCCTTATTTAAGTTTTCTAGATTCCTGCGATGAGTGAGACCAACCGGTATTTTTCTTTTTCTTTCTGGCTTGTTTCGCTGAGCATGATCCCTTCCAGCTCCATCCATGTTGCTGCAAATTGCATGTGTTTATCTTTTTTGAATGCTGAGTAATATTCCATGGTGTATATGTACCACATCTTCTTGATCCAGTCATGCATTTTTGGGCATTTGGGTTGTTTCCAAAGCTTAGCTATTGTACACAGTGCTGCTATAAACATAGGGGTGCAGGTGCTCTTTGGAATTAATGTTTCTGTGTCCTTTGGGTAAATACCTAGAACAAGAACAGACACACAGACCAATGGAATCAAATAGAAAATCCAGAAATAAACCCACAGATTTATGGTCAACTAATCTTTGACAAAGGAGCAAAGAATATGCATTGGAGCAAAGAAAGTTTGTTCAATAAATGGTGCTGGGAAAAATGGGTTGCTACATGCAAAAGAATGAAGCTTGACTACTACCTAACACCATGCACAAAACCAACTCAAAATGGATTAAAAAACTAGACATAAGACCTGAAACCATAAAATACATAGACGGAAATATAGGCAAAACACTACATGACATGCACATCAAAGACATCTTTACAGACACATCACCCAAAGCAGTGATAGTGAAGGCAAAGATCAACAGCTGGGACTACATCAAATTAAAGAGCTTCTGCACAGCAAAAGAGACAATAACAAAAACAAAGAGAAACCCCACCGACTGGGAGAACATTTTTGCACACAACACTAATGATAAAGGACTGATCACAAATATCTACAAAGAGCTGATGAGACTCAACAAAAACAAAGAAAATAATCCAGTCCAAAAATGGGCAGAAGAGCTAAAAAGAAACTTCTCCAAAGAGGAAATGCAAATGGCCAACAGGCATATGAAAAAATTTCAACATCACTTGTAATCAGGGAAATGCAAATCAAAACTACAATGAGATGCCATCTTACACCAGCGAGAACGGCACATATTAAAAAAAACTAGCAACAACAAATGTTGGCGAGGTTGTGGAGAAAAAGAAACTCTCCTGCACTGTAGGTGGGAGTGCAAACTGGTCCAACCACTATGAAGAGCTGTGTGGAGATTTCTTGACCTACTAAATATAGAGCTTCCATATGATCCAGCAATTCCACTCCTAGGTATTTACCCAAAGACTGTGCTGGCATCACGGGGACGTCAGCAGAAGCCAAAAGAGAAGCTGAGAAAGAAGCAAAGAAGCAGAAATAGAGATCACCAGAGAGTCCAGATAGAGTGAGGATTTGCTGGGGGCTGGGAGGACTGCCAGCCTGCTGTGTACCAGGTAAATCCCAATAAAATACCTGCAAAAAACCACTGAGAACTCTAACTCTTCCTTTACCGGTTCTGCATGGGATCCTAGAAAACCTGCTCAGTGTCCCATTTCTGCCCTTACACACAGCCATACCTGTAATATTTTTGGGGGGCTACAGGAAATCTTAAAGAGATTATATAGAAAAGATTTTAAGCAGGAGACACTTTGTGAGGGTATATGTTGGTAAATACCGTTTGGAGGTGACTATTATGTGATAGTAGCAATGGCTTTAATTTTACACACTCTTTGTGCTTGAACTATGGGTAAGTTAAATTTATGCTTTGAAACAGTACTTATCTTTTTAAAAAATGTTATGTCTTTATAAATTGATGCCAAAAATATCTTTCATTAAGAGCACAATCAGTACTTTTTTTGCTATGTCAATCTCATCATCTGGAAAAAGTGATATTTTTACAGTTTCAAAGATACATTTGATTTAGTTAAGTGCCCAGAGACCTACACATGAATTGTTAATTTCATATTGCCCACAACAGACATCCTGTGAATGTTTGCAGAGTTTATAGGAGATTGGTTACAAATGTGATTATACCAACCATTTTTCAGACCTGACACCAGTTTCAAATTAAAAACTGATAGGCCTCACCTGCTCCTGGGTTCACCCACAGGTCACCTCCTTGTCACTTCAGCTCTCCCTCCATTAAAATGACATCTGTGTTCATAAAGGGACTGAGAGGGACTGTGAGTTAGAATTGTTGAGGAATGAGAATAAGGTGTCATCTGCCCAGATAATGTAGTGTTCAACTTTGGCCTCTGAGGGAACAGAAGGCCAGCAAGTCATGGCAGTGTTTCTGAATACAAGAAGAGACCCAGAGAGGTCACCCATGGCTCCAAAGTTATTTTTTTTCTCTTAACAAGAGCAGAAAATACAATTAGAACAATATAAATGTAATTGGGAAAAAAAAAGTCTATGCACAGCATTTGCCTAGAATGAGTTGCCACATGTTAACTGTAAGTCTTGCCTGAAACATAATGTGTCACCTTCTTTCACCATTAAACATTCTTGATAGATCTTATTTAATTAAAACTGCCAGTTAAAGAGTTAAGGAAACAGAAAAAAAATCTACATGATAAACCATTTAAAATAATATCTTATTGCTGTATCTTTTGTCCTTTGGATAGTGCAAAGCAAATAGTTGGCATTCAATAAACCTGTGTTGATAATAATAAGAACAGCTAATGTACAGAGAAATCAGGTAATTGAACAAGTCGCATCAAAAATTATCATCATTATATCCACTCTCACATCTGCCTTTTAATATAATACTGGTAGTCCTCTCTAGAGCAGTTAGGCAAGATAAAGATATGAAAGGAATCCAAATAGAGAAAGAAGAGGTAAATTTATCATTATTTACAGTTGCTATGATAATATATATAAAGAACCCTAACAAATCCACAGAAAAACTAAAACAAAACAGTTCAGTAAATTAATAGGTCACAAAATCAATACACAACATCAGTAGCCTTCCTATATACAAATAAGTCTGAATAAGAAGAAATTAAGAAAACCATCCTATATTGGTTCAACATCTGAAAATCAATCAACGTTATCCAACACATCAACAAAAAGTAATACAAAAACCATATGATAATATCAATAGATGCTGAGAAAGCTTTTGACAAAGTGCAACACCCATTCATGATAAAAGCCCTTGAAATTCTTGGGATACAAGGAACATACCTCAACATCATAAAGGCCATATATGAGAAGCCAACAGCCAGTATCATGTTCAATAGCGAAAAGCTGAAAGCATTCCCATTAAGATCGGGAACAAGACAAGGATGTCCACTCTCACCACTGCTTTTCAATATAATACTGGAAGTCCTAGACAGAGCAATAAGACAGGAGAAAGACATACAAGGAATCCAAATAGGAAAAGAAAAACTCAAAGTATCACTATTTGCAAATGATATGATAATATACATAGAGAACCCCAAAAACTCCACAGAAAAACTAATTCAACTAATCAATCAGTTATTTAAGTAAAGTGGCAGGATACAAAATCAACACACAAAATCAGTAGCCTTCCTATACACAAACAATAAATCTGAAGAAGAAGGAATAAAAAAAAAATCAAATGCTTGGGAATAAATCTAACAAAAGAGGTAAAGGACCTATACAAAGAAAACTATAAAACACTGTTAAAAGAAATAGAAGAAGACACAAAGAAATGGAAAGACATCCCCTGCTCATGGATTGGAAGAATAAACATTATTAAATTGGCCATCCTACCAAAAGCAATATACAGATTCAATGTTATTCCATTAAAAAATTCAATGTCATTCTTCAAAGAAATAGAGCAATTATTGATGAAATTCATATGGAATCACCAAAAACTCCGAATAGCCAAAGCTCTCCTGAAAAAAAAAAAAGAAGGGAATGGAGGTATCACACTCCCAGACTTCAAACTATACTACAAAGCCATAATCATCAAAACTGCATGGTATTGGAACCAGAACAGACACACAGACCAATGGAATCGAATAGAAAATCCAGAAATAAACCCACAGATTTATAGTCAACTAATCTTTGACAAAGGAGCAAAGAATATGCATTGGAGCAAAGAAAGTTTGTTCAATAAATGGTGCTGGGAAAAAGGGGTTGCTACATGCAAAAGAATGAAGCTTGACTACTACCTAACACCATGCACAAAACCAACTCAAAATGGATTAAAGAACTAGACATAAGACCTGAAACCATAAAATACATAGAAGGAAATATAGGCAAAACACTACATGATATGCACATCAAAGACATCTTTACAGACACATCACCCAAAGCAGTGATAGTGAAGGCAAAGATCAACAACTGGGACTACATCAAATTAAAGAGCTTCTGCACAGCAAAAGAGACAATAACAAAAACAAAGAGAAACCCCACTGACTGGGAGAACATTTTTGCACACAACACTAATGATAAAGGACTGATCACAAATATCTACAAAGAGCTGATGAGACTCAACAACAACAAAGAAAATAATCCAGTCCAAAAATGGGCAGAAGAGCTAAAAAGAAACTTCTCCAAAGAGGAAATGCAAATGGCCAACAGGCATATGAAAAAATGTTCAACATCACTTGTAATCAGGGAAATGCAAATCAAAACTACAATGAGATGCCATCTTACACCAGCGAGAACGGCACATATTAAAAAAAACTAGCAACAACAAATGTTGGTGAGGTTGTGGAGAAAAAGAAACTCTCTTGCACTGTTGGTGGGAGTGCAAACTGATCCAACCACTATGAAGAACTGTGTGGAGATTTCTTGACCTACTAAACATAGAGCTTCCATATGATCCAGCAATTCCACTCCTAGGTATTTACCCAAAGGACACAGAAACATCAATTCCAGGGCCTCCCTGGTGGTGAAGCGGTTGAGCGCTGGGTTGCAGAGCTGCCCGCAGCCTCTGCAGTGCCAGTTCGATCACTGGCTGCTCCCTGGCCACTGGAGGAGGGTCCCACACGGCGCGCAGACCTCTCCTGCCGCCCGCTGCTCCTCTCAGCAGAGTACTTCGATCCTTCTGCCTGCTCTGCTCCCCGCTCTGGCTCTGGTGAATTCTCTCACACTCCTGCACCTCTGACTGTACCCAGTGCTTGTATAAATAAATAAATAAATCTTTAAAAAAAAAAACAAAAATGCTCTTCCAAAGAGCACCTGCACCCCTATGTTTATAGCAGCACTGTTTACAATAGCTAAGCTTTGGAAACAACCCAAATGCCCAAAAATAGATGACTGGATCAAGAAGATGTGGTGCATATACACCATGGAATATTACTCAGCATTCAAAAAAGATTAACACATGCAGTTTGCAGCAACATGGATGGAGCTGGAAGGAATCATGCTCAGCGAAATAAGCCAGAAAGAAAAAGAAAAGTACCGGATGGTCTCACTCATAGCAGGAATCTAGAAAACTTAAATAAGGGGCCAGGAAAAAGAATAACTATAAGAAAGAAAATATCAAAATCAACAAACATCTATGAACCAGAGACACTCTATGGGGGTGGGGGGCAGGAAAAGGAGGGCTTGGGGTCAATATAAGGGGGTTGTAATTGTATGGGGAATATAAAAATAAAATTTAAATAAAAAAGGAAAACCATCCTATTTATAATCCTACCAAAAAACATTAAACACCTGGGAATAAACAAACAAGGTGGAAGAACTATACAAGGAAAATTATAAAATATTGTTAAAAGAAATGGAAGAAACATAGAAATGGAAAGACATTCCCTGTTCATGGATCAGAAGAATCAACATTATAAATGACCATTCTACCCAAAGCAATTTACAGATTCAATGCAATTCCAATAAAAATCTCAATGACATTCTTCAAAGAAATGGAACAAAAATTGCTGAAATTCATATGGAATCACAGAAAACTCCAAATAGGTAAAGCCATCCTAACTAAAACGAAGGAAACTGGAGATACTATACTCCCAGACATCAAATTATACTACAAAGCCATAATAATAATTAAAAAAAACACATGGTACTGGAACAAAAACAGACACACAGACCAATGGAATCAGATAGAGAGCCCAGAAATAAAACCACACATATATGGTCAACTAATCTATGACAAAGTGGCAAAGAATATGCACTAAACCAAAGTTAGTCTCTTCAATAAATGGTGCTGGAAAAACTGAACTAGTCTACACAAAAACCAACTCAAAATGGATAAAATACTTGGATTAAGACTGGAAACAATAAAATATATAGAAGAAAACATGGACAAAACACTCTGTGACATAAACTTCAGAAACATTTTTTGAGGACTCATCTTCAGAACCAAGGAAAACAAAGAAAATATTAACACCTGTCACTATATCAAACTAAAAAGCTATGCGTCAAAAGAGCAACCAAAATGAAGAGCCACCTTGCTGAATGGGAGAAAATACTTAAACACACTACATTGAATATGGGACTGATAACAAATATCTACAAAGAGCTTATGCATCCCAACAAAAACAAAGCAAACAACCCATTCAAAAAAAATGGGTAGAATAGCTAAAAGGACAATTCTCCAAAGAAGAAATGCAAATGGCCAACAGAAAATGTTCATTATCATTTACTATCAGAGAAATGCAATTCCAAACCACAATAAGATACCTCCTCACAACTGTGAGAATGGCCCATATTAAAAAAAAAAAAGTGGAAACAACAAATGCTGGTGAGGATGTAGTGGAAAAGGAACCATCTTTTACTGCTGGTGGGAATATAAACTGCTTCATCCAGTATCAAAAGCTGTGTGGAGATTCCTCAAACACTAAAAATGGAGCTACTATATGACTCAGCAATGTCACTCCTAGGAATCTACCCAAAGAACACAAAAACACTAATCCAAAAGAAAACCTGTACTCCTTTGTTTACGTCAGTATTCTTTACAATAGCCAAAATATGGAAACAACCTAAATGCCCCCAAAAAGAATGGATCGAGATGTGGTACATATATACAATGGTATACTACTCATTGATCAAAAAAATTAACTCATGCCATTTGAAGCAACATGGATGGAACTGGAAGGAATTATGCTAAGTGAAATAAGTCAGAAGGGAAAAGGTAAATAGTGGATAGCTTCACTTATATATAATCTAGAGAAACCAAACAACGAATCACAAAAAAAAAGACAAAACTTGCAAACTGGCTGTAGATCTGAGAGCTACAGCAAGTGAGGGAAAAGTGTAGGAAGAGGGTCAAAGCAGGGAAGGAAAGAGCACAAGGGACTATGGCAATGGATCATGGCTGCTATGGTGGTGGGAGAACTCTAGGGACTACTCCTGAGGGGAGATATCAAATTCTGTCCAAAAATAACAATGATGTGAGAAAATAAATGAAAAAACAAAATTTATCATCATCAAGTGCCATGAAACCAGATAATTCTTATTACCATCTAAGTGTCTTAGGTTTTTGAAGACAACAAATTGTTTGCTAGAGTCTTCAAAATAACATATAAATGCTTTTTAGCTCTATTTACTTCCTGAGGAGCTCAGTGTGTTTCCTCTGTGTTATTGCCACAGCCTGTGATTGAGCCAACCTCACTAGTACACTGCTCCTGGCTGGGAAGGAGGCAGTGATAAGGAGATTAAGGTAGAAGAGGAAGAACAATCTTTCCCTCCCTCTCTAATACTGAAAAATCTCTCTTTTATGCATTGATTATACAACTAAGCTTTATTTATCTTCCATTCCCTCACCTATTTATTGGCCCCACACCACATGTAGGTAGCTTTGCTTGACAGTGTGGTAGCTGAGTGTTCTGCCACTGGAGCCACCCTGCCTGGCTTGGAGTGAACCCCAGTTACACAATTTATTACCTGGGTCTCTTAGTCCATTTGGTCTGCTGTAATGAAAAATATCATACACCAATTGGCTTAAAGAACAAACACTTATTTCTCACAGTTCTGGAGGTGGGGAGGCTCAGCAGACTGAGTGTCTGGTGTGAGCCCACGTCCTGGTTCATAAGCAGTGTCCATGATGTGCCTGTTCAGTGGCAGCTCCTTGTGCCCTCACATGGTGGAAGGTAGAAGGTGGAAGTTTCCGTGGGCCTCTTTTTTTTTTTTAAAGATTTATTTATTTATGCATACAAGAACTGGGGTACAGGCCAGAGGTGTGGGGGGTGAGAGGATTCACCAGAGACAGAGTGGGGAGCTGAACAGGCATACTGACTGAAATACACTGCTGCGGGGAGCAGCGGGCGAGCCAGGAGAGGTCTGCTGCACCATGTGGGCAGCTCCCTGGCAGGGTATTGAACTTGTGCTGCAGTGGCTGTGGACAGCTTCATAGATTGTGTCTCAAGCCCTTGCGCCACCAGGGAGGCTCTGTGGGCTTCTTTTCTATGGGCATTTTTCTCATTCATGAAGGTAGAACTTAATCTCCTCACAGAGGTCCCAACTTATAATACCATAACACTGGGGCCTAGGATTTCAACATGTGAATTTGGAGAAACAATCATTCATAACACTTGGTGACCTTGGGTCAATTACTCAACCTCTCTGTGTCTTAGCATGCTCCTCTGTGAAGCTGGACAATAATAATACCTACCTTATCCAGAAGATTTAGATGAGTTGATAGTACGTAAAACACTTAGTGTGTTGCCTAGCATATTGTCATACATCACTTGTCCGTGCCTTTGTCAATAATGACAGCATATATGACAGTGGTCCTATTGGGTTATACCACATAGTCCAGCAGTGTTACAGGCTCTACCATCTAGGTAAATGATTGAATATTAGCTCATATGATTGGCCTGTTGACTCTGGATTATAAATATGGATTTACTTTGGTGTGAGCATTCCATTTACTTGACTAGTTTCTTAATATTTAATTAATATGAAAAGTAGAGGCTAAGACAACCTTGGCTTTGGATCAGAATTGGGAGACAGGAAGTCTAAGTTCACATTTTATTTTTATTATTTACTATGTTAACTTAGGTAAATCACTTAATGTCTTTAAACTTTCAAACATGAAAGTGCTAGAACATATCCTGACAGGGTTCAAGTGAATATTGAATGAGGTCAAATGAGTAACAGAACTCTGATGCTCAGGATGTACCCATAAGTGTTCTTTCCTGATGATCACAAGAATGGGCACTTACTTACTCTCAGGATGAGCATTCGTATTAGAAAGTTAGTTCCAATTTCATTTTAGGGTCAGTATGTCCTTTGTACTTCATCTCATTCTGTGTTTCCAATGAAATACCTACCATATTAAAATGCACCATCTTGTTATTTTTAAAAGGATTCAATGAAAATATTGGTTACCATCTGGAAGGGCTTTGGTGTATGAAACTCAAACAAAAATTTTAACCTTGTTCTTTAAAAGAAACTGTAGAATTTAATATACCATATACCATGAGCATACTAGTTGCTTCATTCCAAGAAAATTAGAAAAGAGCTGAAATGTTTCAGAAAAATGTAATTACAAGCACATATAGGAAGAGAAGTAGGCTTACATTTCTGTGGATGTACTATATATAAAGTTTGAGGAAGACATGATAGGTAGAAAATGATGAAGGAATGTGTGTCTAGGACGAACTGTTAAAACTTTAAAGTATAACAGGGATTGGCAACCTGAAGCCTGTCGGCTAAATCCAGCCAACCATCTGGTTCTTGGCAGCCTGTGAACTAAGAATGTTTTTTACATTTTTAAATAGTTAGAATTTTTTTTTCAAGAACGACGCTTTGTTTCACGTGAACATTGTATGACATTCAGATTTCAGTGGCCCTGAGTAAAGTTTTATTGGAACACAGCTGTGCTCATTCAGCTACACGTTTCCAGTGGAGTGGTGACAACAGAACATGTGAACCACCAAGGGGAAAATTCTATTCTCTGGCCTTTCATAGAAAAGGTCCCTCGATCATTAAATCATAGAAAAGCTTATAATTAGAGACATGACACAGCACTAACAGAAATCACTTCCCCTCATGTACCTACTTTCTTAAAATATTTAAAGCTTTAAAATTGTTTTAACGGCAGGTTGTGTTGAATCTGGCTTAGACACAACCTCTTCCACAAAGCTGTCTTTGCTCCGACAAGGGCATGACATTTCTCCCAACTCTAAAAACCAAGGAGCTTCATGACTCTGACGGCACTCAGTGTTTACTTTGCACTAATGTTATCACTAGTGTTTATCTAATTTTCTCAGTGAGATTATAATCTTGACATACAAGACTAGATGTCCTTCATCTAATTTTTCCCATTTATCATTTAAAACAATACTCTCTGGGCCTCCCAGGTGGCGCAGTGGTTGAGCGCTGGGCTGCAAAGCTGCCCTCAGCCTTTGCAGCACTGGTTCGAGCCCCAGCTGCCAGGTGAGGGTTCCACATGGCGCGCAGACCTCTCCTGCTGCTCCCCTCAGCAGTGTATTTTCGTCAGTCTGCCTGTTCTGCTCCCTGCTCTGGCTCTGGTGAATTCTCTCACCCTCCTGTGCTTCTGACTGTACCCAGTGCTTGTATAAATAAATAAATCTTTTTAAAAACAAAACAAAACAAAACAAAAAACAATGCTTTCTTCAAAGTATAGTTCAGAATATGCTGAATGAAGGTCAGTGACCTGATAAACTGCATTTTTCAAGGAAAATTCTAAAGAGGTTATTTTTTTGAGAGTACCTGCAAGAGGACACAAAAGCTACCTTTAATTGTTGTTTCCCAGAATACAGGCTTGCATAACATCCTTCAGAAAGAAGCTCTGTATCTAGCGAGATCACAATAAAATATTATTAATCAATACCAGCAACTCCTGAGTATGCTTCCCTGGGTTTCCTAAGGTTTCCCCCCTCAATAGCTCTGCCTTTGGTCCCCGCATCCTGCTTTTCTTTCCCTCTACATGAATTTCTTCTCTTTCTCTCTGTGTCAGTTTCCCCTTGGTGTGAATGCTGCTGCTTCTAGTGGCCATTTGAGAAACAAGTACTAGGATTGCATTGAAAGCAAAGAAAATTATCTTTTCATAATTGATCTTCACTTCTCATACTATTAATTAATTGAGCACTTTGTTATACTCTAGCTATGACTTTTCTTCTGCTGCATTGTGTGAGTTAGAAAAAATGTATAGCATCAACTTAAAGGATTGCAATTTTTGTATCTAGGTTTTTGAACTTTGTCTAGGCCTTCTTTTCTTTATTAGTCCCCCTTATGTTTGTCTGAAGTATTTCTTCCCATATTTTCTTCATTTTAGATAACGTTTCTCAAATAGAAACTTCAGTGTAAACTCAAAGAATGAGAAATTCACTATTTAAAAGAAAGAAATTTTGTACAGCCCAAGTAATCAATATACTGAATAGATGAGGATAAATTAAATCAAAATAAACTGAAGATAAAGCTGTGTATGCAATTCCGTGTTTGGAGAAAAAGATCTTTTCATGGTTAATAAAACCATGCTTGGCAGGGGGAAAAATAACAAAAATAGATTTACTGAGGGCAACACTTAAAAAAAAATGATTTGGGTATTGATCATTTTTAATCTTTTGCCCTGAACAACTGGGAGATGTATTAGAGCTAGAGACTGCAATGAAAAGCAGGTCTGTTCTTTAACCTGCCCCAATTCACTTCGACATATTTTATATCTCAGGGGATTTGGCCACAAAGTCCATTAGAGCTTTGGAGGCAGTCAGGTCAAATCAATTGTCCACACTGCAGACAGGGTACCCATCATTTACAGTAATTCAGCTCCGTCATGGTGGAGGAGAGGAAAGGTTAAAAGCTGTATTGCCACGAGCCCATCTCATCTGTCTTCTGTATATTGGTAATACCCAAATATTGCTTAAGGAACAGGATGTTCAACTTTAAATTAAGTTGGAGTTAGGGACAAGGCAGTTCACAAAATTCTATTCATGATGCTTTAGACGCTATCAAAAACTTCTTATAAATAGAAATGAGGAAATACCATGTGCCTGAACAAACCCGAGTAATGTTTTCATGCTTGATAAGATATATGTAGTGTACACAGAGTGCTTAGTGAGAAATGCAGAAAGTCTTCAGAAATGCAGAATGACTTGAATTACTGACCCCCCTCTGCTGGCCCTCTTCCCTCAACCAGATTCCAACGCACATTTAGTTATGTGATTAGGAGAGGTTGGTGTATCTGTCATACACATTTGAGGCACAAAGATAGGCCCTATATAAGGGAGGAAGGAATTGAATAAAAGGGTCATTTAAAAAGTCAGCGATTTCTATAGTTTCAGGAAGAAAAACATGCATTTTGAAGATGACATGCTTAAAATGTGTCAAATAATTTTTTAAAAGATTTATTTATTTATACAAGCACTGGGGTACAGGCCAGAGGTGTGGGAGGGTAAGATAATTCACCAGAGACAGAGCAGGGAGCAGAATAGGCAGAAGGAGGGAAGTACACTGCTGAGGGGAGCAGCGGGCGAGACAGGAGAGGTCTGCTGAGCCATGTGGTACTCTCTCTGGCCAGCTGGGAATCGAACTGGCGCTGCAGAGGCTGTGGACAGCTTCACAGCCCTGCGCTAAACCCACTGCACCACTGGGGAGGCCCATCAAATAATTTTTTGGTGACCATTAATGTAGTATGAATGGATTCCTAATGCTTCATTCACAGGGAGAATTGACTTAGATTCACAAGTCTACACCTGCTTTCCTGTGGCATCAGTTGCTTCTTCATCTGTGGTTGGGGGCAAATAAACTCAAGTGCAGCCACCCTGGACTTTTAAATGAGGTGAAAAACTTATTTGCTGTATATGAAAAATTAGCCTTTTAATTTTTTCTTTTACTTTGGGGTTTTTTTTGTTAGTTTCTCTCTTGAGTTTATGGTTTCCACCTAAGACTTCCTCATGGAAAGCAAATGATTATTTTGTTATTTTTTTAATTGAAATAACATTACATGATAACATTGATGTTTCAGGTGTATGTCATTAAAAATCAATATGTGTATATGCTATATTGATTTTAGAGAGGATCATATATTTGATGGAGATAAGGGCAGGATGAGAATGAGATTTACTTTTTCTTGGGAGCCCATGATTAATCAAAAAAATGTTTGAAGTCAGTACAAACCATGCAGCAAATCTTTCTCAATTCTTTACACGAGCTTTTCTCTTCTTAGAGACAGACGCGAAGAAACTGCATCTATAGAAAGTGTGTGATTAATTTCACTGGAGTAGAATTATTTTGGTGAGAGTTTACATTATATCTGGCCCCATCTTACTGTAAATATTAACAAAGCAAACTCCAACTTTAACTACTTCCATAATTCCTTTCAACAACATTTGCCTATGATGTTGCTATAGATCAGAACCTCTTTTGGTCTTCTCTGAAATTCCATTTCCTCCATCTTCAAGGCTTGTGGTGATTTCGGAAGGTATGGAGTGAGTGGAAGAGATGTGGCATGCAATGGAGAAGAAACACATGTTAACATCAAAACAGCATAACATTCTATCAGCGGTACACTAGACTGCATCCTAAAATAATCAGGAACTGAGCCAAAACCTAGTAGGTGACAATGATACTTATGAGTTAAAGAATAAATTTTTCACTGGCTCCAGAAAGTAATATGAAAACATTATTAAAGGGGTCTGCTGTGATCCCTCCATTTAAATATATACTAATGAACTTTAGTAGAATTTCACAACTGCTGTTTTAGGTAATTGTTTCAGTTTTGTTTGGAGGCTAGGAAACAAATTCATTTCGACTCTCAAATCAGAGAATAGTTAATGCATCTTCAGACAAAAATATTCTTTGAAATTTACATCTGGTCTAAAATCTCAAGAGTCAAATTCTGGCCTACTGTAATTTGCAGTGGATGAAATGGTTCTGGCAAATTTAAACTGCATATAATTGGGGCAATGTAATTTGGTGTCTTACTAGACTTTGAACAATGGAGGGTTGGAGAACAGAACTTATCTTACATAATTTGTTATTTGAGGAGTATATAGAAAATGTATGCTTTAGAAAATGCAGAGTAATTATTTTAATTGACCAACATGTCTGTTACTAGTTAGGTACCTATTTTGATAAAGCCAAAGGATAGGCAAGAGGGTAATTTCTCTTTTAGGGGATTTAAACAAATGACTACACAAAGTATTAGATAGCCATTTTTTGAAAGGGGTTCAGAAGAGCAAGAAAATGAAATAGAGATTTTTTTTTAAGTTCTAATCACTGTATATTTATTTATTTTGAAATTTCCTTATGATTCCTTTAGAAAATAATAAGATGGAAGTCAGAAGACTGATGATAAAATTCATCTTCTATTGTGATTACTGATTTATCTGTATTTGATGAAATAAAACACTGCAGATTGTTGTAGCTTGGATAAAGGGATGGAAATTTTTGAAAGTTTGGTTTCTTGGGTGAATATGAAAATTTCTAAGCAGTCAGGGCTTAGCTATTTCAAAAGAGGTGCTATAGCAACAGATTCTAACAGTGAAATTGGTATTTGTGGAACTGAGAAGTAGAAGCTGTAGGTTGAATGAAGGGCACTGGGTAAGCAGATACCACCATCATCTTTCCTTCACTGTCTCTTCTTGAGTCATCTCATCAGGGCATTTTTGACTGCTGAAATAGTGTCCATATCCATTTGCTATGTATCTTCTCATTCAGCTTTATTTTTCTTCTTCTGAACTCCCCAACATCTGATATTTCATTCTGATCCTTGACTGTGTATAAGTTCTATGAAACAGGGACTTTTCTGCTATGTCCCTCACACTGAGAATAGGACCTGGCACATACCAAGGACTTGAGAAATATTTGTTCACAAAGTAAATGGGTCAATGCATGAGTAAGTTGATTTTTCTCTCTTTTTAAATCAACATTGTGTAGCTTGATTGTCCACTTTCTTTTTTTAAATAAATTTTATTTTTATATTCCCCATATAATCGCAACCCCCTTATTTTGACCCCAATCCCTCCCCTCCCCGCCCCCCATCCCCCATAGTGTGTCTCTGGTTCATAGTTGTTTGTTGATTTTGATTTTCACTTTCTTAGAGTTATTCATTTTCCTGTTCCCTTATTTAAGTTTTCTAGATTTTTTTTATGAAGATTTATTTATTTATGCATACAAGAACTGGCGTACGGGCCAGAGGTGTGGGTGTGTGTGAGAGGATTCACCAGAGACAGAGTGGGGAACAGAACAGGCGGATTGAAATACACTGCTGATGGGAGCAGCGGGTGAGTCAGGAGATGTCTGCTGTGCCATGCGGGTACCTCCTTAGCCATGAATCGAACTCGTGCTGCAGTGGCTGCGGATAGCTTCATAGGTTGCATCTTAACTCCTTGTGCGACCGGGGAGGCCCCTGTCCACTTTCTTAAGTATATTTAACCCAGAATAATTTTTGACTATTTCCAAATACCAAATCTGCTGTTAAAGAAGAAAATTTGATATTAATACATAAATAATGTGCTACATATTTTTAGTGTAATTATATGGAAGTTCAAATTTGTTTGAGAAACTGTAGGAAGACAGTGCATGAAAGGGAATAGGTTACAACTTAAAAAAAAAAGTTCCTTTGAAGTTTTAATTATAAAATTAACCACTGTATCTTGGCAATCTAACGAGACATTTTATGAGATTTAGAGGACTCCCACCTTTCTAGTTAAATTTCTTTTCCACAATTATATTTTTATCACCTCCCCCAAATAAATTTTATCCAATATAGTTAGGGGGGTGGTTAAAGAAGATAGCCCAGGAACCCACGAGATGATTCTCACTTCCACGGTCTCGTCAAAGGGCTAGTGAGAATTGGTCCATATGTGAGTTTTTTTTTTTCCCTCCATTAGTCCTGCCCTCACTCCTCCCTTTCTTTTAAATTGCATTATTTTTTATTGAGGTAGCACTGGGTGGAGGATTGTGGTGCTTTGGTGGCAGGTGTGGTGTGGTTACATATATCTGAAGAAGTGTGAATCTATACCTCTGAATTATGGACAGTGTTATAAACCAATGTTACTGCAATAAAAAAAATAATACAATACCATTTAAAAATATCTACCTGAAAATGATTTGGGGGTAGAGATTCATCCGTATTCAAATGTATGTTATCACAGCACCTCTACCTTCAAAGCATCCCTAATCCTCCTTAAGTGAATTCACAGAAGTCCTCCTACCACCTACCATGCCTAGATGTGTGTCTGCCCACACCCATCATGGTTTATTGGGTCCTGCTCTGAACCAAAACACAGAGCCTTCTAGTAGTCTTAATTTTCAATATTTACTGAAGCTTGTGTAACTCTGTTTTTGAAATAAGCTGAAAAATAGGATTTGTGGACATTCAGGCTTTGCATTCTGTTCTCCTTTGTTCCATATTTTAGTGTGTGGTAGTTTTAATGATTTAAGCTAAGTGGTAATTTCATGATGGGGAAAATTTATTTCAATGAGGCTCAAATAAAGGTTCACTCTAGAAAATAGAATGTGGGAATCAAAGGCAGGCTATTTAGGGAAAAAACTTAAAATGAGATTAGACAACTCAATTTTCAAAAGCTCTAAGCAAAATTATCTAAATATAAGGACTAAAATTGTTAAAATCCTAGAAAACCAAAGCATAACTGTTTACGATTTTATATTTGGAAAACAAAATACTAGCAAAATAAAATCAACATTACACTAAAAGGCACGTACACTGTGATTAAAAAGGATTTATCCTTGGGATGTAAAAATGATTAAACATACAAAAATTTATAAACATGATAGAACACATTATTAAAATCAACACAAAAACCATGAGAGTCATAATAGATACAAAAAAAGCATTTGATAAAATCTAGGATCCTTTCATGATAAACTCTTAAACAATTAGGTACAGAAGGAAAATATCTCAATATATAAAGGGTATATGTAACAAATCCATAGTTAACATCATGCTCACCGTGAAGGTAGAAAGTTTTTCCTCTAAAATCAGGAACTATACCTATTCTACATAGTACTGTAAGTTGAAGCCATAGCAATTAGTCAAGAAAAAAAGGCTTCCAAATCAGAAGCTAAGTAGTAAAATTGACTGTTTATTGATGACATGTTTTCACATATAGAAACTCTCAAAGACACCACCAGAAAGCTGATAGAATTTATAGGTAATTCAACAGTAAAGTTTTAGGATACAAAATCAACATACAAAAAAAAGTTGCACTTCTGTATGCAAACAATAAAACAATACCATTTATATTAGCATCAAAAACATAAAAATACTTAGGAATAAATTTGACCAAGGAAGTAAAAGAGCTGTGCACTGATCTTTAAGATATCAATGAAAGAAATTAAAGAAGACACAAATAAATGGAAAGATAACCCATGTTTATGTATTGGAAGAATTAATACTGTTGGACTCTCCAGACTGCCTAAGTCATCTATAGTGTCAATGCAATCCCTATCAAAATTCCAATGGCTTTTCCTTTTTCACAGAAAAAGAAAAAAAATCCTAAAGTTACATGGAGCCACAAAGATCTGAAATAACAAAAAAAGTTTTGAGAGAAAATAAAACTAAATGTATCACATTTCTTGCTTCCAAGTTACATTACAAAAGTATAATAATCAAAACATTAAAGTATTGGCATAAAAACAGACATATATACCAATGGAATAGAACCAAGAGTGCAGAAGTAAACTCTCCTGTATATATGGTCAACTAATATTTGACAAAGAAGCCAAAAATATTCAGTAGAAAAAGGACAGGACCATTTAATAAATGGTCCTGGGGAAAAAAAGAAATTGAACCCCTATTTTACATCACTCACAAAAATTTGTTCAAAGTGAATTAAAGACTTAAACATGAGGCTGAATAGAGGAAAAACTTACTGACCTTGGTCTTAGCATTTTGTTGAAACCTAAAGCACAAGCAAGAAAAGCAAAAATCAAGTGGTTTACATCAACTCAAAAGACTTCTGCATAAGAAAACAGTGAGCATATTAATAAGGCTAGCTATGGAATGTGAGAAAATATTTTCAAACCAAATATCTGGTAAGGGGTTAATTTATCCAGAATATATAAGAAGCATTCAATTCAATAGCAAAATAACAAATAATCTGATTTAGAAATGGACAAAGGACCTGAGTAGACATTTTCCAAAGAAGACATGTAAATGGCCAACAAGTACATAGAAAGTACATAAAAGTGATGCACGACATCACTCTTCATCAAGGAAATGAAAGTGAAAACCTCACCTGTTAGAATTCTATTATCAAAAAGATAAGAAATTAAAAAATGTTGGTGAAGATGTGGATAAAAGGGAACCATTGTATACTGTTGGTGGGAATGTAAATTGGTGTAACTACTATGGAAAACAGTGTGGAGGCACCAAAAAAAATTAAAAAAACTACCCAGAATTCCACTTCTGGGTAAATAGTCAAATAAATGAAATCCATATCTTGTAAAGATATCTGCATTCTTATGTTCATTGCAGCAATATTTACAGCAGCCAAAATATGGAAACAACCAACGTTTCCATTGATGAATGATGGATAAAGAAAATATGATACACATACTTACGCACAGAGAGGAATATAACTAAGTCATAATAAAGGAGAAAATCCTGACTTTTTAAATGACATGGATGGACCTTGAGGACATTATGATAAGTGAAATACGTCAGGCAGAGAAAGACAAATGCTGTATGATTGCACTTATGTGTGGCATCTAATAAAGTTAAACTCATAGAAATGAATAGTGGATTGATGATTACTGGAGCCTAGGTGTGGGAGAAATGGGGAGATGGTCAAGTATTTTCCTAATAAAAATTATTCACGAAAAAAAATACTACCTCTAACTAGATGCTATAGACAGTGGTGATTAGCAGCACTCAAAAGTTTATGTACTCTAGAGAGTTTTTGAAAATTTCTGAAATCTAGACTCCCACTAGAAATGAAATTCACTGTTTTTAGTCTTTTGAAGGTAGCAAGATTTGCTACAATGTGATCATTTTTTTAATCTAAAATGTTTCTTCCCTTGGGCCTCCCTGGTGGCCTATGGGTTAAGTCTCAGCTCTATCACCACCCTGCCCTGAGTTTGATCCCTGGCCATGGAGCTGACCCACACGGTGCAGTAGACCTCTCCTGTCCTATTCGCTGCCTCCTGTAGCAGTGTATTTCAATAAATCCACCTCCTTTACTCACCACTCTCACCCCTGCACCTGTGGCCTAAACCCCAGTTCTTCTATGAAATAAGTAAGTAAATAGATAAATAAATAAAATGTTTCTTCACACTTACAGTACTATGCTCAGTAGTAAGAAAAATGAAAATAATAGAAGTTTTAGTAGTTGGAGGGAGAACACATTTATCCACTGGCCACCAATAGCAATAACAGAACACCATCTAAGTAATGTAAATTATTAGTGTTCAAAAAGCATAAATGCTCATGAATGAAGAATGAAGGATAAGAAACAAAGAAGTGAGGAAAGGTTCCTTGGATGTCAAATTTAGGCAGAGTTTTGAGAGAAAGGAAGAATACTGCCATTTATCAAATAGGAATTCTTATTTATATTTAGCTAATGAGAATTCTTTTGAATTAATGCTAAAACTCAGTTGCTTAGAAGGATATTAGTTTCTCTTTTTTGATGGGATATTTCTTCATTTCCTTTTTGATTTAAAAAATTTGAGCATGAACTAGAAATTTGAGCAGTTTATCTAGAAATCCTGAGCAGATAGTTATAAAAGTAATTTGCTATGTGAAAGTAACATGCTTTTTCTTTAATGATAAGCAGGCAGGCTTTAAGATTTTTCTCTCTCACTATTTAAGGGAAAGCTTATTAAATTTATCTCAATCCTACTTTGGTGTTTCTGCCAAGCTGTAAAAGCTGGAGGTCGATATTAAATTGTGATTGACATTCTTAAGGAAGATGGTAGATATGTTCCTTATAAGAAACTTTTCCTTATAGTGTTGTCATGAGAACACTTACATAAGGTGTTCTGTTTCATTCTTCTTATGCAGAATGCTTTTGGTTCAAATCTAAGGGGATAAGATTGTATTGGAATAATTATAGTGAATGATACTGATTGATATTTTATAAATTTGTTGGTAACATTGCAAATCTATACTGATTATACTAATTCTATCATCCTATCTTTAATCATTGAGTCTTTGTAAAAGTAATACTATGTAAATGTATTCCTGATGTAGCCACAGTAAAAATTGCCATTCTCTTTCAAATTCTTATGTATAATCGGCTATAGTAATATGTATGCATATGATTTAATATGAAACAGAATGCATAAAATTGTGGTAAGATCAAAGCATGGTATTTGGCATCTGAAAGATTGTGTTTAGTCATAACTTTGCCACTTACCATAAGTAATTTATTTGCATTTTCTGAATCTTTATTAAAATAAGACAATATAATTTAGCTCAAGTGAGGAGTGTATGTTAAAATACCAGCATAATGTCTGGAAAATTGTAGATGCTTACTGCAGGGTGATTTTTCATGTACTTCTTAGTATCTGTTGGAGCATAGCATAAAGGAATTTTAAAGGCATGTGCTCAATGATCTATTGTTTTAGTGACCTCGTGAGAAGTTTTAGTGTTCATGTTTACATTTCTGTTTACAATTATGTTGGTGCCAAATAAAGGTCAAATTATGTCATGGCACAGTATAAGAATGAGTGATTCACAGTAATTTGAATATTCTATAATGAAGACAAAGTGGAAGCAATTATAAGAAAACTTAATTCCTATTCAAATAATTTACAAAAATGCTAACTCCCAATTTACTAACAAATGGCAATTTAAGATCTCAAGGGAATATGGCATCACAGGGAGAGAAGAACTCTCCAAAATACCACCACAGAGACATGGAATATTATATCTCCCTATGAAATAGTTCAAAATTGCTATAGTAAAGAAAATTAAAGAGAACAAAAAAGATATAGAAAGTCATAGTTATGCACAAGAACTCAGAAAAGCTAACCAAAGTGATAACAACCAAATTCAGGAAAAACAAGCTCAAACACAAAATTAGTAAACAGAAATTAGAGTTTTAAATAAGAAAATAACTGATAATCAAGATGTTAAGACTTTAATAAATGGGATAAAAACTACAGAGAAAGCTGTAGAAACAGAATAAAGTGGAGGATTGAATCAGTGACCTCAAAGAGCACACCCAACATTCCATGAATCCTCTGTTCAGTATTCTGATCTTTGCATTTTTCTATGAAAGAAAAGTCTCTTGTCCTGTTAGAGTGTGGGCGAGGGTGCTTCTCCCCTTCTATCTATTCCAGACTATTATTATTGCAAATTGCTAATTATCAATAATTTTAAGCTTCATACTTTTGGATTTTTAAAATATTTTATTTTATATAATTCTTTACATCATTTTTCATTTTTGCACAATGTATGCATTTTCATTTTGGTTATATTCCCCATAAAATTGCACCCCTCCTTATTTTGACCCTAATCCTTCCTCTCCCTGGCTTCACCCCTTTCCCCCTGTAGTGTGTCTCTGGTTTATAGTTGCTTGTTGATTTTGATTTTTACATTATATTAATTGGTCTTTTTCCTGGTCCCTTATTTAGGTTTTCTAAATTCCTGCAATGAGTGAGACCAGTATTTTTCTTTTTCTTTCTGACTTATTTCGCTGAGCATGATCCCTTCTAGCTCCATCCATGTTGCTGCAAACTGCATGTGTTTATCTTTTTTGATTGCTGAGTAATATTTCATTGTGTATATGTACCATATCTTCTTGATCCAGTCATCTATTTTTGGACATTTGGGTTGTTTCCATAGCTTAGCTATTGTAAATAGTGCTGCTATAAACATAGGGGTGCAGGTGCACTTTGGAATTAATGTTTCTGTGTCCTTTGGGTAAATACCTAGGAGTGGAATTGCTAAAGAATGAAGCTTGACTACCACTTTGCACCATGCACAAAAACCAACTCAAAATGGATTAAAGAACTAGACATAAGACCTGAAACCATAAAATACATAGAAGGAAATATAGGCAAAACACTACATGACATGCACATCAAAGACATCTTTACAGACACATCACCCAAAGCAGTGATAGTGAAAGCAAAGATAAACAGCTGGGACTACATCAAATTAAAGAGCTTCTGCACAGCAAAAGAGACAATAACAAAAACAAAGAGAAACCCCACCGACTGGGAGAACATTTTTGCACACAACACTAATGATAAAGGACTGATCACAAATATCTACAAAGAGCTGATGAGACTCAACAAAAACAAAGAAAATAATCCAGTCCAAAAATGGGCAGAAGAGCTAAAAAGAAACTTCTCTGAAGAGGAAATGCAAATGGCCAACAGGCATATGAAAAAATGTTCAACATCACTTGTAATCAGGGAAATGCAAATCAAAACTACAATGAGATACCATCTCACACCAGTAAGAATGGCACATATTAAAAAAAACTAGCAACAACAAATGTTGGCGAGGTTGTGGAGAAATAGGAACTCTCCTGCACTGCTGGTGGGAGTGCAAACTGGTCCAACCACTATGGAGAGCTGTGTGGAGATTTCTTGACCTAGTAAACATAGAGCTTCCATATGATCCAGCAATTCAATACTTTTGGATTTTTATAGAAATTTGTATCAAAATGTCCTAAAATACCAGTTTCATTCAAATGATGCTATTATATTTTAGAACTCTGTGATTTAAAATTCCCTATTATGTAGTGCTTCAAACTGAAAAGTAAATAAAGAATTGTAATGCATAATTTGTGTTATTTCTATTAGAGTGCTATAAATTAACTAGCTTCTCCCTAGATACTGTAGAAACCTGGTAGTTTTTAACTAACTTCCTTTTTTAAACTACAATATTATCTTTTAGTCTCTTCATTTAAAGAAGTTTGAATTTAACTTTGTAGCACTTTGATCATCAGTTGATCTAGAAATGATACTACAAATGGTGCTGTGTCTTTTATCTTTCTGCTAAAACATTGTTGACTCTGGTTTGAGCAATTTTTAGTCAAGTTGTCCAAACATCCTTATTAATCTAAAGGGACTTGAATTAAATTCAATTTACCCATATTAAAAGAGGGCATTCCCTCCTCCCCCACCATGTACAGTTAGTTTCTAGATTATTGCAAGTTTCATGGAATTATGTTTGTCTTGCTATTCTTAAATGTATAGATCAGAGAAACGATTTTGCTGTTCTCTTACATCCACAAGAGTCTGTGCTTACTTACTAGCCTCTGGCTTCTCCATTCAAGTTCTGGCTCAAATTAATGTCTGCTATGTAACAGGAGGAAAGCAAGTATTTCTGTGACCCAGCTTTCTTACTAAATAGAGAGAGCTTTTCTGCTTACTAAATAGAGAGAGCTTATCCGGGCATTTGGAAAAAAATTGCAAGAGCCATCTATATTTCAAAGCATGTAAATGATGTTAGCAGTGGTGGTCTTCATCAGTTAAGTAAGTGGTAGAGGTTAACTCATCTGACTTTCACATTATATTGATCCTTTCTCCCCTGGGAAGAACTGTGTTGATTTTTAGTGGTTGTTGTTCTTGGGGTGGGGAGCCTGGGACAGAAAGAGAAGGTGAGTGAAAATGGGACAATAAGGACTGGATAACTAATTACTACGTACATGGGACTGACAAGCTGTATGATCCACAAATCTTTGTTCTCAACCAAAGTGCCCCATTTATAATGGAGATTACGGTAAAAACAAAATGAAGTTGTCTAAAGGAAAATGATGTCTCAGGAGTCTTTATACTGGTTTGACCACAAGTTAATAATGTGGCCAGCACTTAATAGTGAACTGAGGACTACATTATCTTTTAACAGATGCCACTCATGTGCAATCCAAACAGGTCAATTACTAGCAAATCTCTGATGATCTCAGGACACCAAGAAAGAGCCAAAGAAAATGCCCAGATGTGCAGACCATGAGAACTGAAATGGGACAAGCCAATTTACAGAAATGGAACTTAACCCTAAGAGGAATGAAACCAGCCTGCTACATATTCATTTCTATCTTATTAATTATTTATGCAGGATGTGAGCTTGTCACTTGAAGTGAAATTTACAAACCAGTAAGTGTACATATTTTAAATTATCTTTTCCTGCAGGAAATGGTGCCTTTAAAAAAGAGGGAGGAAAAAACTACACATTAGAGGAGATTTCCTCTTCTCTTTATATTCATTATTGTTAGCAACTCTGGCTAGGTTCAACACTACAGGTTTCTGGACAAGCCAAACAGCCCTGTAGTAAACACAGTAAGAGTCTATTCATCTCTCATAAATGTGTATGTCTAACTCTCATTAATATTAATGTAGTTGCATACAAGCTTTGAGGCGATAATAGACCCCCATTAAAATCCATTTGTATTCATGAGTTTTTTTAAAGGTTACTCTCAATCATTTCTTCTAAAAATGTGACTCAATGATCTTCTTTTCTTCAAAGATATATCAAATATAGCTGACTAAATACAATAAGAACCCAATTAAAGTTAATATTTGTAACAAATTTCCATGGAAAACTTGACAGTAAATTGACTCATTTCTCCCCCTAAACTCACCTTTATTTGCTCTATTAATTTGTATACAGACCATTAACTAGAAGACATCAGATGATTCCAGTTTTCTGCTTCTGTAACCTGAACTTGACAGCTAACTATCTGTCTGTCACTAAGTCTATAAACTAAGCATCTCATACTGGCAAATCTAATCTAAGTCAGATAACAACATGGTCAATTGTAGAATACAGCTCAATATTCTTAAAATAATATGGGAATAGTACAGTATCGAAAACAAGGAACCTTTGGTAAATCATGTTCAGAAAAGAAATATTCTGTTTCTTTAAGAATTTATCTTTGCAGGCCCCTTAGTGGCACAGGGGTTAAAGTCTCAGTACTATCAAGCTATCACCAGCCACTGCAGCAACAGTTTGATCCCCAGCCCGAGAGATAACCCACATGGCCCAGCAGACCTCTCCTGTCTCTCCCACTGCTCCTCTCAGCAGTGTATTTCAGCAGATCAGCCTGTTCTGCTCCTCACTTTGTCTCTGGTGAATCCTCTCACCCCCTACACCTCTGGCCTGTTACATATACCCCAGTTCTTGTATGCATAAAGAAATAAAAATAAATCTTTAAAAAAGAATTTATCTTTGCACTGTTCACTATTGATGTCCTTGAAATACCAGTAATGAAGGAGAGGAATTGCCAGGGGAGCAGAGACAGTTTGTATTTCAGGCAACTTATAAGGAACAAGGCAAGAGGATGCAGAAAGGGAGAGAGATGGTGGCTAATTGCACTTTTGTAGTTCCAGTGATGAATTTCTTACGGATTTTCAAATAATACTTTATGCTTTATGTTCAGAACCAAAATTAAAAGGCATTTCAGACAGTCCTGAAAGCAAGATAACTAAATTAAAGAGGCAGACCATTCTTAAGATATGTTAAACCCAACTGAACCCAACTCTCAGGATACAACTTAGTAAAAATGAGCAGGAAGATCAGAGAATTCCATGGGCCTGTACATTTACACCCATACTGTCAATGAGTAACCAATTTTTTTTTCCAGGTAGATGGTCAGAGAAATCAATAGAAGACAGGTGTTTATCCACAATTATCTTATAAATGAGAAGGGCAACTTCTCATTTATAAATGAGATGAATTTTAAATGTAGATGAATGTAGTAGGAAGAAGCACACACAGATTCTCTGTGAGCAGGTTGGGAAGAGAGATAGTAATGATTTCAAAATGAGGGCTCTAGAGATACAACATCTGAGCTATTGCACATCTTAAAAGATAGGATGGGAGTTAAAGGAAATAGCCATTGTAGGAATTGCACCACAGGTAAGGTGTGAGTGAGGAAGTATTCAAAAAAGATGGTGGGGTGGGTGCAGTCACATCCTGTTGAGGCTGTGTGTAATATTAAAAGCTGCATATCTTATTTGGAAGTTGATAGTGAATATTAATGAATTTTAGGCACATACAAATCAGGACAGATCATAAGCATCGCTATGTGGAGGATGTGGATCGCTAGTGTGGAGGATGGGTCAGGAATTGGGTTGAAATTGGCATCACAAAGAGCATTCAGGAATCCATTGCACAAATCTATATGAGAAATTAGGAGTGCTTGTACTGAAGCTGTCAGTGAGATGGTGATGAAAGGATACATTTGGAAGCTTTGGTGTGGTCAAGTTTATAGCTTCTGGTGGCCAAATGAATACAAGGATAAGGGAGAAGAAAGTGGTCTAGCGTGACTTCTAAGTTTCTGCATTGAGGTGGATAGAACTAATAATAAACCCAAGGGACGATACAGAACAAGGGATACATTCAGGGAAGATAGGAAGTTCAAATTTGGACTCTTGGAGTTTGAGATCCTTGTAAGACATTTTATTGAAAATTGTCTCTTGATAATAGATTTGCGACACTAAAATTCAGAGCAAGTGTCTGATATGGAAATGCAAATTTATGTCTAGCTAATGGCTTGGATCATAATGCATTGTGTATAGGAGAATAATATTTGGAATCTTTCTGTTGGGGCGTAGGCCCCATTATGGACACCTATTCTTTTTGTCTGTGTTGAATCTGTTTACCCTTCTTTTTTTTTTTTTAAGATTTTATTTATTTGTGCATACAAGAGCTGGTATACAGGCCAGAGATGAGAGTGTGTGTGTGTGTGTGTGTGTGTGTGTGTGTGTGTGTGTGTGAGAGAGAGAGAGAGGTTTCACCATAGACAGATTGGGAAACAGAAAAGGCAGACCGACTGAAATACACTGCTGAGGGGAGCAGCGGGCAAGACAGGAGAGGTCTGCTGCGCCATGTGGGTTTCTCTCTGGCTGGCTGGGGATTGAACTCGTGCTGCAGAGACTTCGGATTGCTTCATAGTGTGGTGCTTACTCCCTTGAGCCACTAGGAAGGCCCTGTTCACCCTTCTTTTTGATAACAACTTGTGATTTTTGGGGGAGAGGGATCATTGGAAATCCTTAATGAGTGGTTGAGATGGGGCAACCATTGGACATATTACTCAAGTTTGATCAATCATTCATTTTTTTTCCTGGTCACAGTGGCCTAGCATGTTAATCAAACAAGGCCAATGGAACTAAATTCTTGCGCTTTACCTACTATTATTGGTGAAAGCTTTCTTTTTTTTTTTTTTTGTAGATTTATTTATTTATGATTACAAGAGCTAGGGTACAGGTCAGAGGTGTGGGAGTTGACAGGATTCACCAGAGACAGAGTGGGGAACAGAATAGGCAGACTGACTGAAATGCACTGCTGAAGGGAGCAGCGGGGAGACAGGAGAGGTCTCCCCAGCCGGGGATCGAACTCGTGCTGCAAAGGCTGTGGACAGCTTCACAGCGCTGCACTCAACTCCTTGTGCCACCAGGGAGGCCCTCCAATGGAATTGCAAAACTAGGTTTTCAACCTTTAGCAACTGACAGCTACTTGATTTCTGATGAGACTTTGAGAGTGGAGACATTGTAGGGAAGAAAGAGCTGGGAAGTCAGACCAACAGATGATGAATCATATTGTATTCTTGGAGCTATGGGTCTGAATTTAGGATGGTCCCTAGACTGCTCATTGATGGGTGCCAGAAATAATCCCATTATTGCTTAAACTAATTTGAATGGTTTTATTTTTTCACTTGCAACCAACCAAAATAATCACTTGCAGTTGGGCAAAGAGCACATATAAATCATTTTTAATGCCAATTTTAAGATATTTGCTAATGAATGAAGGATTGAATGGCAATTTTAAAAGTATGATTCAACCCTAAGTATGACAATATCTTTGTTATAGAATAGTACTTTTAGGGTGAATTTTCCTTTGTATGTATAGATAGCTACATAAACGTGTTTGTGTCTTATATTTATGGCAGTACTAACAGCAAATCTGTGAGATGAGTTAGCAGTTCATTTACACATCTACCAATGAAGATAATAATTTACTCAAGTAATATTTTTCTTTTATTAAAGACTTGAATATCCACGTGTAAATAATAATATTTTGAATTCTCTTATCTTGTACCACAAACTGTGAGGCTCACTGTTAGGGTAGAGTGTCTGGCATTAATACTTATAATTAAGGTCTAAAGGTACTTTTAAGTTTCCCAATAATTATTTACTTTATTTGTTGCCTTTATTTTCAAAATATGAATTTAATGAGTATTTATAATATACACATACAGTTCAAAGAATAATAGTATGATGCACCTGCGTACACAACACCCAGCTTAACAAATAACATTATCTCTTACTTCAGAAGTCCCTGCTTGTCATTTCCCAGATGTATCCCTTTCTCTCCTGTCATGATTGTCTTGTCTTGAATTTTGTGTTCATTATTCCTTTGGTTTGTATATATTATTTGGTTGAGCCACATTTTGTGCTTTCCATATAAATGGAATCACTGTATTCAGCCCCTTGAGTCATGACTTTGTACTCCACTTTATTTGTTAAAGTATTTTTTATTTGTGTAGTATTGCATTGTAACATTATGTAAGTTTCAGGTGGCCATCACTGAAAATCAACCTGTGTACATACTACCTCAACTTCACCAACAGTCCATTTCTGTCCTTCACCTTACCACTGTCCCTTTGTTCTGACTTATCCACCCATTTTCCACCTTCCCTTCTGGTAACCAAATTGGCTTTAGAGTCTATATGTTTATTTTTGTTTTATTTAGTTCATCTGTTTTTTTTCTCTGTACATCAGTTATTAGTGAAATCATACATATACATTTTTCTTTATTTTAGTGAATACTTACAATGGAAGTAGCATTGGTTTATAACATTATATGGGCTTCGGGAATACAGCATTATAATTCGACATCTGTGTCTGTTACGCTATGAACCCCCTAAAAATCTTTGCATCCACCATTATAGTGTTGACTCCCTTTCCTTGACCTACCGCTCTTCATCCCCCTTCCTCTCTGGTGACCCCCTATTTTGTTTTCATAATCTAAGAATTTGATTTTTGTTTTGTCTATTTTTTTAAAGTTTCAAATGTAGAGCTTTATATTTCAGCATCTCTCTATTATCATTATGGTCATCATGAAGAATCTATTTTCTGTCTAACACCCTTTCCCCAGTCTCCTTGTCCCCTTTTCTCCTCCTAGTCTGGTAACCATCATTCTGTTGTCATAATCTAAGGTTTATTTTGTTTTATTTGCTTTTTTATATGGTAAGCTTTTGCTTTATGGTTGCCATGAGGTATAGATATAATTTTTTTATGTGTATGACTTTCTATTTTGGGCTGATAGCTACTTACTTTTGAATACATTCCAAATCTTTGCATTTTTGCTCTCCCCCAGCATTTTATATTTTTGATGTCTCATTTATATCTTTATCTTATATCTATGCTTTAATTCATAGGGCTTCAGTTAATGCTGCTACTTTTGTCTTTCTATCTTTGTGTTTCATTTATAGGTGATTGATCTGCTATTTCTACTATATATTTTCCTCTCCAGTGAGAGATCTTTTTCTCACGTATATTTTCTTGATGTTAGTTATCACTGTTTTTTAAATTAGTTTTGAGAAATCTGGTTTAGTGGTGATGAACTTTTGCTTACCTAGAAGGTCTTTTATTTTTTTTAAGATTTATTTATTTATTTATACAAGCACTGCGTACAGTCAGAAGTGCGGGAGGGTGAGAATTCACCAGAGACAGAGCAGGGAGCAGAACAGGCAGACTGACGAAATACACTGCTGAGGGGAGCAGCAGCCAGCAGGAGAGGTCTGCGTGCCATGTGGGACCCTCACCCAGTGGCCGGGGATCGAACCGGCGCTACAGAGGCTGCGGGCACCTTCGCAACCCAGCGCTCAATTGCTGTGCCACTGGGGAGGCCCCTTACCTAGAAAGTCTTAACTGCTCCTTTAATTCTAAATATTAAACTTGCCAGATATAGGATTCTTGGTTTTCAGTACTTTGAATATGTATTGCCACTCGCGTCTGGCCTCTCAAGTTTCACTTGAAATGTCTGTTGAAAAACTTATGGGTATCTACCCAAATGACACAGAAACATTAATTCCAAAGGGCACCTGCATGCCTATGTTCATAGCAGCACTATTTACAATAGCTGAGCTATGGAAACAACCCAAATGCCCAAAAATAGATGACTGGATCAAGAAGATGTGGTACATATACACAATGGAATATTACTCAGCAATCAAAAAAGATAAACACATGCAGTTTGCAGCAACATGGATGGAGCTAGAAGGGATCATGCTCAGCAAAATAAGCCAGAAAGAAAAAGAAAACTACCAGATGGTCTCACTCATAGCAGGAATTTAGAAAACCTAAATAAGAGACCCGGAGAAAGACTAATCAATACAAAGTAAAAAATCAAAATCAACAAGCAGCTATAAACCAGAGACACACTACGGGGGGCGGGTAAGGGAGAAGGGGAGGGATGGGGGGAGGAAGGGCTAGAGTCAAAATAAGGGGAGGGGGTGCAATTGTATGGGGAATATAACCATAATGAAAATGCATATATTGTGCAAAGATGAAAAATGATGTAAGAATTATATAAAATAAAATATTAAAAAAAGAAAAATTTATGGGGTTTCCTGTGAATGTGACAAACTGTTTTATCCTTGTTGATTTTATGATTCTCTCTCCTTAATTTTTGCTGCTTAAATCTGATGTATATGGGTGTGTATCTCTTTGGGTTCCTCTTACCTAGAACTCTCTAGGTTGCCCATACTTGGTTCTCAAATAATTTTTCTCTTTCTCTCAGCTCCTTCTTGGACCCCTATCATGCAAATATTATTCTTCTTGCTATTGTTCCAGAGGCTTCTTAATATATCTTCACTCTTTCTAATTCTTTTTTTTTTTCACTTTGCTGCTCTGTCTGGTTGAGTTCTGTTGCTTTACCTGAACTCCCTTACCTGCTTCTCTGTTTCATTCAATTTCCTTTGGACCTTTCTGTTGTATTTTTCAGTTCTGTTATTATATTCTTTAGTTTTGAAACTACTGTTTCTGTCTTTGAAACATTTTCTAGTTTATCTATTTTTCCAAGTTTGATGAGTATCTTTTATAACCATTGCTCTGCTTTTCCCTATTTCTTTAAGTTTCTCTGTATTTTGTTTTGCTTTTTTTTTCTGGTGGTTTTGTCATGCTCTTCCTTTTGGAACATGTTTGTCTTCCTTCTCATTCTGCCTAACTCTCTGTGTTGCTGTTATGTATTAGGCAACTTGAATACCTTTCTTGGTCTTGAATGATTGGTCTTGGGCAGGTGATGCCCAGTGAAGTTCAGGGGCACAATACCCATCTGGACACCTGAAGTAAGTGCCTGACATGCATTCCCTGTGTGTGCAGCACCTGACCATCTGCTATGTCAGGGTGGCATAGAATATGTGACTCTTGTTCCTATTCGGCTACATTGAGAAACTTAGGCGCGGTTGAGATTCTGGCTGTGGGACGCTGAGTGGGTGATACTGTGAGCCCAGCTCAGTCTTAGCCTGCTGCTCTTGGGTATCTGAGCTGCCAGCCCATCCCAGCCAATTGCAGCTTGTGGTGTAGTGTGAACAGTGTCTATTGGTGCTGGGGGCCTGGTGCCTTGGGACCCAATTCCTGGGAGCTAGGATTCCAGACTTGGGGGAAGGGGCCGATGACCTAACACAGATTAGTGTCCCACCTCTCAGATGTAGCTGTGAAGTGCTTCCAGGTGTGGGGCTGTGATGTGCTCCTAAATCAAAGGGGGTTGGGGGAGTAGTAGTGGGGTTCACAGTGTGCCTTATAAGGTTTTATTATTGAGGAAGAGTTTAGACCATTGTAAAAATCTTTCACAGGTAAAATAATATCTTAAAAGAAAATATATAAATTCAAGCACTTTTATAAAATAAGTGTAATTTGCTTGAAAGCTCTATAGTGAACTCTGTTTAACAGCAATTTTAGTTTGCATAGTCAATACATAATAAACACATTCTCCAGAAGATATGTATGCATGTTCTTAAAATTACACTTAATATTTTTTATTCCTTTTGAGAAATATAAGGTAAGAACATTTGTCATAGATGTATAAGGTTTTTGTATTTTTTTATTCATTACCAAATGAAGAGATCAAATGATTGTATTTGATGTTGGGTTTCACCATCTTAAGTATTATTTTATCTTATATAAAAAGCGTAATATAGTAAAAGGAAGACTGGGCTTTTGGATCTTGTCGGCTCTACCACTAATAAATTTGCTGTCAAGTCATCTTCTATGAGACTTGGTTTTCTCATCTGCATAATGCAGGAGAGGAAGCTAAATTGTTGGTCAGTTTGTTCTCTGGACCAGCAGTGTTGGATTCACCTGGGACCTTGTTAGAAATGCATATTCTTTGCTCCCATTCTGAGCCTGTTGAATTAGAATTTGCATTTGAATAAAATCCCAGGTAATTCCAAAGTCCAATACAGAATAAGAGAGGTGAGGCTGGAGGAGCATGCCCTCAAGAGTGACCCTCCCAAAGGTGTGCAGGGATCTGCTGGGCAGCTGCTCTACCCTGGTCACTGGGGCTCCTGTCCTCAGACCCAGGGCTTGCCTGTCACTGCTGACCTGCCATCCCCATTGTGTGCCTTATGCTGCCCCACTGGGGAGGAGCCTGTGAGTGAGACTGGCCTCTGCCTGGTCTGCCTGTGCCTGCAGCGGCACATGTATGCTTGGACCCTGGGGAAGCGTTGATATTCAGGGGGTTTGTGGGCCCAGAGATGTGACCCTGTTCCAGTCATAGGTGTGAGGACTGTGTTCCCTTGTGGGGACCATCTCTGCAACATTCACATCCTACTTGATTTGGCCATGGCCACAGGAGAGGGGTTGTGACCCTCTGTGTCCTGCTCTGGTATCCCTTAAGGCCTTGTCACCACCCAGAAAGTGTGCATGTACTAACTGTCAGGGATTCATTTTTATTTTTCCTCCCCATCCACCTGGACTTTCCCTTTCCAGAAAAAGTACTGCTTCATAGCAGGGCACCCCAAATTACTGAATTCCTCTGAAACAGACAGCAGACCCTGAAGTCACTATTTGTAGGGATGAGGAACACAGCCAGCAAGCAGATGGGGTACAGGGACTGGGCAGGGGCAGTGAGAACTGGGGGGGCAGGGTTTCCACTCCACTGGGGAGCTGCATCATCTTCAAGTGGGTAGCAGGGAGGATGCAGTGCTGTGAAAGCACTTATTACCCAAGGAGTGTGCAATTTAAACAAAGCAACACAAACTTTATTAATATTTACAAGTTAAAATAAACAAGCCATACAAGAAAAAAATATAAAATTGAAATGAAAGAAGAAACACAGAAATAGATCAAATAGGGAGAGGAATGGGAGTTTTGGTTCGAGGTCAGATGAAAAGTATTTGGGGAACTGTAGTTCTGATGGTGGGTAAAGAGGATGCTTAATCAGGACAGATGCTTGGTGCTCAGCTGCCCATGGCGTAGACAGGGCACTGGTCCAGTTCTACCTCCTCCACTGGGGTGTTAGTTCAGGAACCTCAAATATTGTTTTGGGTTCCTGGCCAAGTTCTAGATCCCACAGCCAGGGTGGAATTAGCTCTTTATGGTGGGAAGACGCTATTTGGGGAGTGTAGCTGTTGTTTGGGATACTTGTTCTGGGTCTTTGGTGATGGGAAGACACATCTTAGACAACTTTTGTTTGGAACTTTAAAACACTGGATGGTACTTGGGATAAGATAATGGCCATTTGTGGCCTCAGTGACTTTATTTTCCTTTGTTTATTAAATTAATCCCATTATTGTTCTCTGAATAGAATTCAGAAAAAATAGAGAAGCGATATGAGAACCTTTAAGGAGAGAACAATGTACATTCTGTAAAGAGGACAGCTACTGGAAAAACAGATATCCTTGGAAACAAAATAGAAGGGGGGAGAAGGTATGGAAATGTAGAAAGAAAGGAAAATAAAGCCCTATTCAATACCCCTACGCTACCAGTAAAGAAACCCCACACAAATGAGTATCATTTTATCAAGATTTGAGGGCAATTAATGATATCATTGAGGACATATACAGCCAACTGTGCCAAATCCATATATGCTGTTGACTGCCCACTCATGTGTTCTGGGGCATTTAATTGTTTCCATATGTTGACATTGTAAATAGTGCTGCTATAAACATAGGAGTGCAGGTTTTCTTTTGAATTAGTGTTTTTGTGTTCTTTGGGTACATACCTAGGAATGAAATTGCTTGGTTAGATGGCAGATCCATTTTTAGTCATTTGCAAGACCTTAACACTGCTTTCCATAGAATCTGGACCAGTCTACATTTCCACCAACTGTATTAGAGGGTTCCTTTATCTTCATACACTCGCCAGCACTTGTTTCTGTTTTTTTGATATTATCAGAGGTATAAGGTGGTATCTAATTGTGGCTTTGATTTGCATTTCCCTGAAGATAAGTGATGATGAACATTTTTTCATGTACCTGTTGTGCACCTGCATCTCTTCTTTGGAGAAGTGTCTATTTAGTTTTTCTGCCCATTTTTCGGACCAGGTTGTTTGTTTTGCTGAGTTGTCTGAGCAATTTGTAGAGCTTCAATATCAGTCTCCTGTCAGATATATGATGTGCAAATATTTTCTCCCATTCAGTATCTGTTTTGGTTACTATCCCTTTCCCTGTACAGAAGATTTTAGTTTGATGTTGTCCTTCTTGTTCATATTCTCCTTTCTTGCTTCTGAAGATGAGTCCTCAAAGATGTTTTTGAAGTTTGTGTCATGGAGTGTTTTGCCTATGTTTTCTTCTATTTATTTTATATTTCAGGTCTTACATCCAAGTCTTTGATCCATTTTGATTTGATTTTTGTTTGTGGTGTGAGACAGTGCTCTTTAGTTTCACTCTTTTGTATGTGACAGTCCATTTTTTTCCATCATCATTTATTGAAGATTTCCTTGTTCCAATATATATACTTTGCTCCTTTGTCATAGATTAGTTGTCCATAAATGTGTGGTTTTATTTACAGGCTTTTGACTCTATAGCAGTGGTCTGTGTGTCTGTTTTTGCTGCAGTACCATGCTGTTTTAACTATTATGGATTTATAGTATACTCTGAAGTCCAGAAGTGTGATAGCTTCATGTTTACCCTTTTTAGTAGGAGAGATTTGGCTATTAGGGATTAAGCCATAATTTTAAATGTACAGTAGCCATAGGAAGACAAAGTTGGCTGCTTCTTGGCAACAGAGGAGGCATGTGGCAATGGTCTCATTTGTTCCTCTGGAATGATGTTGACTAAGCAGCACATAAGCAGCAGGCCCACAGAAGCAGCTTTCATGAGGGAAAAATTTAAGAGACATATTCAGGGGTATGAGTCCTTCAGTGCCTCATCACATAATGGCTGTGCCCAGCTTTCCAGGAAGGCTGGATATTAGATGATAGGAGACGACTCCTATTCTTGGGATATTTTTTATTTTTTTCAGCTTTTTGATAATAAAAGCAATGGTCTTTTCTCTGCTATAATCAGTGACTAGAATACCCTAGCATACAAAGGAAATTTTTTAAAACAGATGATTTAGATAAACTATCCATAATTTCTTGTTACTGTATAAGGTAAGTATATAACACTGTTTAAATTCCTTGTTAAATTTTCCTTACATTCATACTCCTGAATTATAGAATTGACTTGTCCAAGGATGGACGAGTCAAAACCTTGCAGAATGGTGCTTATACTTCAGGATTACAAAGTAGGCTTTAGAAAGAGCAAGGAAAGTGCAGATGAGAAGGTGTTGCCTATTTATATAGACAATATGCTTCCTAACTAATGGGTCTTTGTTGCAGAAAATAATTTGTGTTGGATGTTGAACCCTTTTTAAAACAGGAAAATGTAAGTTTCATTTTACATGGACTCTGGTTTTAATTATAATTTGACAAAAGAAAAAAACACATTACCTATTTGATTTGCCAGAACCTTATCTAGCACCACCTGTTGAGCCCAAGGCCCTCAAATGCTGACATATTGCAGAGAACAAAATTATGTAGTTGGCATACTAACGAGCATTGATGCCAACAAAAGCATACTATAGCCTTTGTACTCAAAATAAAACAAAAATACATTAAGCTACCAACTGTAAAGTTTTTTAAAAAAGCCATATTTAATTATATACAAACAGATCCTTTTAACAAAGAAATGTAATGAAAAATGTTCTAAGAGTTAGAAGGTCAAAATTTTCATGATCCATACTGGTAACTATCATGAGCTTAAACAAAACAGATTTTTAGGGTTCAGTTGATTTATATTAAACATGAAAAGGGGATGCTGAGCTTGTTTTCATGAACTGGTGGTTTCAACCCAATAACATAGGCAGTGCGAGGAAATAGCACATGCGTTGCTATAACTGGCAAAACAGAAAGCTGTAATTAGTTATAACTTTTGAATGCGTAGTTCACTAGATTTGTTTCTGAAGAGTATATTGCCTTTGAAAGTCTATCTGCAAACATGTGAAGTGGTTGAGATTTGAGTAAAAGGAGTATATTTTGAGTTACTCATTAAATAAAAAATTTGAGATAATATATTATGGGAAGAAGATATTTTTAAATAACACACTATAACATACTATACATTAGTATCATTGACTATTTTGTTCTTGTTTTTTATAAGGATTTTTTTTAACATTTATGCATCCAAGAACTGGGGTGTAGGCCAGAGGTGTGGATGGTGAGAGGATTCGCCAGAGACAGAGTGGGGAGCAGAACAGGTGGATCTACTGAAATACACTGTTGAAGGAAGCAGTGGGAGAGATGGGAGAGGTCTGCTGCACCATGTGGGTAGCTTCCTGGTGGATGCAGGTAGCTTCATAGTGCGGAGACTTAACCCCTTGTGCCACCAGGGAGGCCCCTACTTTGTTCTTGAATGCATTAATGCAGGCAATTATAGAATCTTATTAATATCTTACCATACATAATAAATATACAATAAAATATTTAATGCTATATTGGCCAAATTGTGTAATTTTTATCAGTTCATCACCATTTAAATTCAAGTCTGTCTTCTTTATTTAGGGATACTATAAATGAAATGCCCTTTGAGAATATATTATTTATGTTAAGACTTTGCTTTGGAGAATAATGGCACACAAATACGCTGTTTTTCTTTTTTTTTAACCTTAATTTGTTAGAACAGAAAATTACAAAGAAGTCCATTTATTCTGTAAATGATTATTTTTCATTCATGACAGGGTGCTCTTTTATTTGTCAAATGGCAGCTTGGTGTTGTAAACCGATCTTTAATTTTCAAAATAGTAGGATCCTTATTTTTCTAGGAAAAATAATTGAAGCCCCACTCTGTAGAGCAAATGACAATGCTGTTCCATTTGGATGTCTCTGTAGAATTTGAAATTGATAACATTTATTTAATAAAAGTCAGCCAATGATTTTCTTGTGAGAGCACAAATTGGATTTGGGGCTAAGGGTGGCAGGTGAGCCCTAACATCACTGTCACACACCTATTGATTTCTGTGTTTTGTTTTTGTTAAACCTTACCAAGAAAATCATGTGTCATACAGAGGCGTTAGGTGCAAAGGCTAAAAAGAGCTTAAATAGTTCATTTTATAATTTCAGGATGATTGAAAATAATATAGAACACTTTTAGCATTAGAGGTGAATCAACTCAAAGTGAATCACTAATAATATCTAACAACCAATTTAATACCTTTTAATAAGAGAGACATTCATAATACAAATGACAAGTGCCTCTATTAATTATAATATTGTATAATTACCACACGACCTGCTCTATATTCAGTTCTTATTTCACAATAAGCTGCATATCAGGATGGATTAATGCATCTAGCAGATGTGCCTGAGCTTTGTTTGGTGTTTAATTGAGTACAGCACATGTGTCCTATTTGTGGAATTTATGAAAGCATGAGCATGTCTGAATTCAACAAAAGATCAGTACAGAAAAAACATTTTCCTAATCATCAGCACATTTATAAAACGTTTAAATATATGCATAGGGAAAATTTATTTTAAGGAGGGCACAAAAGCGGGTGGATCTAATTGTACAGTCACTGGATGGTGCTTTTTAGCACATTAAAGTTTGATTTACAAGACTTAAAAATGAAAAATGTGCCTAACACTTGTGAGATCCCTGAAACATATCTTTAGAATATTAAAGGTTCAGAGAATACAACTTGAAATCCACTCATTTAATGGAAATTGCAAGATATCTTAATACCTGTCAGGAATCCTGTATTTTCCCTGTACGAGCTGTATGAATTTGGACATGCAGCATAACCTTGCTGAGTCTTAGTTTTCTCATTTATAATCAGTGATTATGACCCTTACCACACCGTGGTTTTTGCTAAGTGTAAATGCTTTATAATATGTCAAAGTATTAAGTATCTAACATCTAGCAGAGAGAAGACATGCATCAAACATTACTTGCGTAGAAACCTGATGTCTTAAAAATTAAATGTAGTTTCTAAGTCCTGAGACAAATAGAAGGAAAGGAAGAAAAAAATATAGTTTGAGAAAGGTCATGAGATTATGGTTTGATTTAGGGTTAAAAATGAAAGTGACTTCATCACAAAGAGAGATTTCCTAAACAAAGACAATAATGAATGCAGGGGGAAAATGCTTACCTTTGAAACAGAATAGAAATGTTTATGATAGCAGAATGAATGCTCTGAAACATAAAGTAACGTATATATATTTTTAGAGTAAAACAAATTTTTTAATTCAATGTTCTCTTCAGCTTTCCAGGAAGTATTATGCTCCATAAAGTAGCCAGTGGGGGATAAAACTGCAGAAAGGCTGAAGCTCTGTAATGCAGTTTCTCTTATTAGCAATTAAACCCTGTGGTCTGGAGGAGCTGAAGTGCTGTTTCCCGAAGGGCAGGCCCACCTGGGTCAGTTCATTATTCTCCAGCTAGGGCTGAGTCCCCAGAACTCTTTCCCTAAAGATAAAGTAAAATCACCTCTTGTCTGCAGGTCCAAATGAATCCATATCCCCTGAGTGAACTTTTCTTCAAATGTAAGAAAAGCTAGAAACATCCATGGTTTAGTGACTTTCAGTTATTTAAATCTATGGGCCAACTCAGTGATACAAAAGATTACATGTTAGTGGTTCCAAAACTTGGCTGCAAACCAGCGTCACCGAGGCAGCTTGTTTATGGAACAGATTCCCAGGGTTCACCCACAGAAATGCTGACTCAGGTGCAGACATTTGACCTGTTCTTAGAAGAAGATTGTAGAGTCCTTTGTAAATAATTTTATTTAAGTGAGACCAGCATACACAAAAGTGCTTCACTTCAGCTGCAAGGCAAAGCAGTCTTTCTTGTGGGTCCACAATGAATATATTAATGACCAGCTCTTTCTTTAGAATTTACTAGAAGTTTCTCAATGTAATGAATCATTTTAGTTTTATTATAATGTGACTTAGCTTATATTTTACTTTTTCACCCCTTTTGATGCTTTATAGTAACTGAAATCAATCATTCATTTTTTATTTATTTTTTTGGATGAACAGCTAAACTGAATATTATATCTAGTAAGGATAATAGATTGCTCAACAAGAACATTGGGAACAAAAAGGAAAAGGAGTAATATTTTTAAAGCCATTAAGGAAGGGAAAAAAACTCATTGTATCTGTAATTTGATGTCTAGCTGAATTTCTATTTGATACGGGCATATTCTAAAATATTTTCAGGCTTAAAAAGACTCATTTTATTTTGCCATAGCAATATCAACTTTAAAATCATTTTTCTAAGAAGTACTAAAAGAAGAAATTAGGAGTTGTAGCGAAAATTGGAAGTAATTAAGTTCAAATAACATTTCATGTAAAACCACTCCGTTTTCAGACTTCTGGGTCAGACAATTCAAACAGCTCTATTAGCAAAGATCATCTGAAGAGTATTGTCTTCCTGTTTGAGTCTATTATTTCACTCAACTTTCAGGGAGTCATTGTTAAGCTGATAGGAGATGGAAAGGAGTGTGCTACAGGCCAGTGAAGAAACTTTTTAAAATATAGGCAAGAGTTGGGCTGTTTCCAAAGCTTAGCTATTGTAAACAGTGCTGCTATCAACATAGGGGTGCAGGTGTTCTTTGGAATTGATGTTTCTGTGTCCTTTGGGTAAATACCTAGGAGTGGAATTGCTGGATCATATGGAAGCTCTATGTTTAGTAGGTCCAGAAATCTCCACACAGCTCTCCATAGTGGTTGGACCAGTTTGCACTCCCACCAACAGTGCAGAAGAGTTCCTTTTTCTCCACACCCTCGCCAACATTTGTTGTTGCTAGTTTTTTTAATATGTGCCATTCTCACTGGTGTAAGATGGTATCTCATGGTAGTTTTGATTTGCATTTCCCTGATTACAAGTGATGTTGAACATTTTTTCATATGCCTGTTTTCCATTTGCATTTCCTCTTCAGAGAGGTTTCTTTTTAGCTCTTCTGCCCATTTTTTGACTGGATTATTTTCTTTGTTGTTGTTGAGTCTCATCAGCTCTTTGCAAATTTTTGTGATCAGTCCTTTATCATTAGTGTTGGGTGCAAAGATGTTCTCCCAGTTGGTGGGGTTTCTCTTTGTTTTTGTTATTGTATATATGCCCAAAAATAGATGACTGGATCAAGAAGATGTGGTACATATATACCATGGAATATTACTCAGCATTCAAAAAAGATAAACACATGCAATTTGCAGCAACATGGATGGCACTGGAAGGGATCATGCTCAGTGAAATAAGCCAAAAAGAAAAAGAAAAATACCGGATGGTCTCACTCATAGCAGGAATCTAGAAAACTTAAATAAGGGACCAGGAAAATGAATAACTATAAGAAAGTGAAAATCAAAATCAACAAAAAACTATGAACCAGAGACACTTTTTGGGGGTGGGGGCGGGAGGGGAGGGTTTGGGGTCAGAATGGGGGGGTTGCAATTGTATGGGGAATATAAAAATAAAATTTATTATTTTAAAAAAAAAGAATTAAAAAAAAAAAGAGTTGGGGGCCTCCCCTGGAGGCGCAGCGGTTGAGTGCTGAGCTGCGAGGCTGCCCGCAGCTTCTGCAGCGCCTGCAGCGCCGGTTCATTCCCTGGCCGACAGCGAGGGTCCCACCAAAAAAAAAAAAAAAAAAGTATAGGCAAGATTTTTGGTTAGGAAGCTGTACATGAGGAACGGAGGGAAAAAAAATAGTTGGAAGGCCTATCAAGCCTACTAAAGTTTTCAGGCATTGTATTTTCTAAGGAACCACAAATCTGTCCACAAAAAAGCAGTGATTATTTTCCATCTGATTTCTAAAATAACCCCTAGACTATAGTCCTGCACTAGCAGTAAGTGAATCATAAAGTCTGTGTAGCCCTAGGAAAACAATACTCTTCAATTTCCACACTACATGTGGTCCTGGAGCTTAAAGAGAAATGGAGGGACTTCTAGAGGGCAAGTGCAGGGGCGGTGATAGACAGTGAATAAGGGGATCCTTCAAGGAGACAAGAGCAAGAAATTTACTACCAGGCAGGGAGTTTGGAATTCCTGCTTTTTAGTATTGCTATGGACTGGTGATTGTTTTGATTTTCTTCGTCCTACCCTCTAAGTGAGTGTTTTTGGCTATCTTCTTTCTCTAGTAGTATATATCAGATATAGAAACGAAGAGCAGATAACGTGCGTTAGTTGGTAGATGGCAGAGCCATGAAACACCATATTTGGACCTTTTGGAGATGCTGTTCTACTATCTAGAAATTCCTGGTTTTGAGTTGGATGTTGTAATTGAATTGGCTCTTAGGATGATCTTCTCTGAGGAGGATGAGGGTTTATATGGGGCCAAAGGGATATTCTATGGCAAAAACTGCTAGAGGTTAAGCCAACAACATGGCTTTTCCCCTTCCTCTAGTGAGAAGGTTCAGTTGTGAAGCTACATCCATTAGGTATGGTCATGTGACTAAGACCTGGCACATAAAATGTAAGTGAAAGTGAAGTATGCGAATGACAGGTTATTCCTTTAAAGGGAATTGAGTGTGCTTTTCCTTTTCTTTAACTCCACCCTACTAGATTTGGACAGAACTGGGGTAGCCTTCTCAGTCTGTGGAACATAGGCTATATGTTGAAGATGGTGAAGAAAAACAAAATTGAGATTAAAAAGACATAGATGCGATATCAGAAAGATGGCAGAATAAGAAGTTCCAGACTTGTCATTCCATAGAAAGTTCAATTTAATAGCGTTTGTGGATGAAAGTTACCTTTATGAGAGCTTTGGAATTAAGGTGAGAGGTTATTACATCCCCACAGAGTGCTGAAATGAGACAAGATGGGTTGAAAGGGGTTGAAAAGGGTAAGAAAAAATTCCATTTTATCCATTTCACTCCTTCAGTGCTGAAAAGTGTACCCTGAGAAAGATTCCTTCAGTCTATGAGTTCTCCCATGGGGGGACAGGAGGTCAAGCCCACTGCCCACCCACAGACTTCTGCCCATCCTTGGAATGCTAACACCAGGCTTACCATAGACAATGCCAGCTGGCTTTCTGTGGATAAATAGATGAAGAAATGTTGTTTATACATCCAAAAGGATATTATTCAGTCTTTTTTTTAAAGGGAATCCTACCATTTTGGGGGGTTAAAATAATCTGTTGAAGTTCAGATATTGAGATTGGCTAAAAATCATGCCTGGTAGGAGACACTATAAAAGTGTTCCCCTCAGCAGTCTATTTCAGTAGATCAGCCTATTCTGCTCCCCACTCTGTCTCTGGTGAATCCTCTCACCCCCCACACCTCTGGCCTGTGCCCCAGTTCTTGTATGCATAAGTAAATTAATCTTAAAAAAAAGATGTGGATTACATCTTTAAAAAATCATAAAAAAATTAAATAAGTGACTGGAAATGGAAAATGAGGATATGAAAGAATTCTGAGTAGCAATCTTAATATCTGAAAAAATGAAAGTCAAGGCAAAGATATCATAAAGGACAAAGATGTGAAAGGCAGTTGAAGAGTTTCTGAAGGAAGATAATATAGTCATGATGAATGTATGTTCACATAGTAACTGCCTCAACACGCACATGTAAAGTTTAAAACTCACAAACTGATCAGATAAATAGCTGGAGATTTTAACTCCCTTTGGAACAGATCAAGAAGGAGAAAATCTGAGTAATAGAATTAAATTGCACAATCTATTAGAAATACAAACTTAACAAACAGAATACAAGCATGCACGAAACATTTTTGTTTCTTATTTCTTATTTTAACCTTTTATTTCAGTATAGTTATTTTGTAATTGAGGTAACATTGATTTACAACACTGTATTTGATTTAGAGGCGTAGGATCCCCCCTTCTGGTATTTTTGCTACACCACAGCCACCACCAGAACACCTGTAGTCCTACACCATAGTCCATTGTGCTCTCCCAGCTTCCTGTTCTCCCCTTCTGGTAGCCTCAATTCTACACTCAGATTTTTAGGATTTTTTTTTAATCAGCCTGACTTTATGTGACCCTTTGTTTTGTTTCTCTATATTCCACATATAAGTCGAGCCCATCTGCTCTCTGTCATTCTCCTTCAGACATATTTAGCTTAGGATAGGCCCCTCTGATTATATCCATGTTTTGCAAATAGCAAGAGTTCATCTCTTTTTCTTTTAGTGGTTGACTAGTATTACACTGTATATGTATACAACATCTTCCTGATCCACTCATCTATCTTGTGGCACGACGGTTATTTCCAAAGCTTCATGTTGTAAATAGTACTACAGTGAACATAGGAGTGCGTATATATCATTGACTAGTGCTTTTGTGTTCTTTGGGTGGAAATCTTGGAATAGAATTGCTGGGTCATATGGTAGCTGTTTTCAACCTTATGAGAAGACTCCATACTATTTTTTATAGGGACTGGATCAGTCTACATTCACAATAAAACTGTAAGAGGATTCTTTTCTCTCCACATCCTCACCAACACTTACTGTTTCTGGTCTTTTGCTACCATTCTCACAGGTGTGAGGTGGTATCTCATTGTGATTTTGGTTTGCATTTCTCTGATGATGTGATGGTGGACATTTCTTCATGTGCCTGTTGACCACCTGTGTCTATGTTTTCTTTGCAGAAGTGCCTTTTTAGCTTTTCTGCCCATTTTTTTATTGGGTTCTTTGTTTTCTTTCTTTTTTTCTTTTTTTTTTTTTTTTGGGACCCTCGCCGGTGGCCGGGGATCGAACTGGCACTGAAGAGGCTGTGGGCAGCCTCGCAACCCAGCGCTCAACCGCTGAACCACCAGGGGAGGCCCTGTTTTCTTTTTGTTAAGCTGTATGTGTTCTAAGCAGCTGTGCCCTCCCTTGCACTATCCTATCACAGGAGCATGGCTTTCTGCTGCAGCTTCCGCCCTGGACGCCTTCTTCAGAGCTTCTTGCCATGCCACCTCCTTTTGTGGTACAGAAGTAAATTCTCCAGCATCTCTCCCATCATTCTTGGTCAGCAGTGATCTCTGATGTCTAGGAGGTGATCGATCTAGATCTATCCCAAGTTGTAGGATCCTGAGTCCACTCTGGTCTATGTTAGATTATTCTCTTGGGAGCGAAGCATTTTTGACACCATCTTTCCCCTCAGCTATATGAAACATTTTAAAAAATAATCATCTACTCTGAGAAAAAATAAATCTCAGTGTGATTATCTTTCAGGTTTGTGTTTTCTCAGTTGCACATAATTAGATTTTTGGATAATTTCTCTCCGAATACAGTATGAGAGTCTAAAATTTAAACTGTGTTTAGTCCATTTTAAGTTCCTTTTTGATTTTGTGCATCTTAATTTATTAGCACTATTATTCTGTATAAAATAGTGCTTGGTTAGTTTCCCCTCCATATTTTCTCATTGCTTATTATATTTCCTTACATTAATTAATTTTCATCCTAAAGCACAGCCCATATAGTTCTTAACAGTCTATGCATGACAAACTCTGTCCCTGTTTTCCTGAGAGTGTAGATCTTTGAGAATTATCATTTTACTTGGGGGTATTCATTCTAATTCTGCTTCAACTAGTTCTAAGAAAGTATGTGTAGTTCTCTGAAACTGGTACCTGCTGTTCTTCTCTCCCTGCTCTCTGCCCCACTGGAGACAGAGACAGAGATAGCCTAGTTCCCCTTCATTTCAATTCCCTTTTAATTCAGGCAGCTGAATATATCATTTCTTTACTGGAGATCTCAATGTGCATTAAAATTGTTAAATATTTTCATAACTTATGAATATTTATAGTCAGAGAATTTTAATTATTTTATTCTGCCGTCTTGCTGGAATCAGTAGACTCTTTTTGATAACTGCGGTGCCAGAGGAATTTCAGCATAGTGTTGCTTTATTTAAAGTTCATGATCTTCAAACCAAACAGAATAACCAAAAATTATTTCAATTTCAATACTTTTCATACTTGGTTTACCCAACATGGTGCTTGAAATCCATGCCCAGTTCCACTTTAGTTAGCACATGCTGTTTTGAAATTGAACTACTCCAAAATTTTGCCCTTTTCCTCCAGATTCTATGTTATCCAAGGGAAATTTTGGCCATTTTATCTTGGCATGGGTCGAGTAAAAGCTGCTGAGCCCCTTATTTGCCACATTTATTTTACTTGACATCATGTGTTACTGTCGATGTTGAAAACGCCCAGAATCATTGCTATCAAACTTTATTCTTCAGATATTTTCAAGGTTTATTTTTTATTCATTCTATTTAATTTTTTCTTTCACTTACTAATAGTACTAAATTTCCTAGATTCTGCTGCATTTTATTTTTCTCTATGAATCACTTTTGTAGCATCATCAAATTTAGTACCATCTCAGAAAATAATCTGTAAATGTTTACTCCTTCCGAATAATTAACATGCTACATAAAACAAGACTTAACCCTGGCCTTTTGCCATCCCATTAAATATATCTTCTTTCAGTTCAGGGTGTTGATATTTTTTCATTAGTTGCTATTTCAAGCTCAGTGACAGATTGCCTAACCAAATCAATTTTTAAACATTTTCATGGAGGGTTTTATAATGCAATGTTTCAGATGTCCTGGTAACATTCAGTGTATTACCTCCACTGGTTTGTTATGTACTAATACTGCTTTTTCCTAACAGTCTATGGATGTCTAGTAAGTTTTGCATTTTAAAATTTCACTGCATATTCTAGTTTCTCATTCATCTTTGTTTAAGAGTTTTAATATTTTTTTAAATAATGAAGCAATTCTTATTGGTGAATCTGAAAATTAAAAAAAGCAGAAAACTATAGTATGAAACATAATGAGAGTTGTACAAAAGCAATATGAAAGGTATTTAATAAGGTTTTATGGCCAGTATAAGAGAAAAGAACATAAATAAATTGCCCATTTACATATCATCTATGCCTATTCATATATGGCATAGGAATATGATAAAGATGCATCAGAGGGAAAACCACTGAATGCTAAGAATCTTACCATCTATATACTTAATCCACCCCTCTCTTCCCGCCTCCACTCCACTCCAAATCTCTGCTGGTGTTCTATTAGCTATTGTCTTGTGAGACACAGACTAGGTAGGCTTTCTGATTGCCTATGATGCTATAGGTTCAAAGATGAATAAGACATACCCAACGATTAATTTTCAGTCTTGATCTTTCCTAACTTTTCAGCAACCTTCCACACAGTTGTCCTCTTCTTCCATGTAGGAGTACCTTCAAGACTTGGCTTCCAGACATCATACTTTCTTCCTTTCCCTTTTATTTTCACGGTAACTCTGTCTTGGTCTTCTGTCCTAGTTCCTCCTCTTCCTCAACCACTCCACAATGCAGTGCTCTAGGACTTAGACCTTGACCCTCTTTATCTGCATGGACTATCTTGGTCATCTCATAGCACTTGAGGCTGACTTCATTTTTTGTTCACTTGTTCTGCCCCCAAATCTTGCAGTTTTACTGGACTTCTACCATTCTCGCATGCCTCACATCTGTTAGGAAATCCTGTTTGCTCTGTCTTCCTAGTATAACCTCTTCCCTCTTACTTCTGTGCCACTACCTCCTTGCTTGGAGTCATGCTTATTGTGCTACTCCCTGCAGTAGTCTTCTAGTAGGGCTTCCTTTCTCTATCCTGTCAGCTAAATCTTTAGATGCCAGAATGCAATTTTAAAAAACGTACATCATGATATCATCTCAAAATCTTGCACTGGCTTCCTATTTAACTCTGGGTAAAAGCCAAGATCTTACAATGGGCTACAGGACCTCACCTGATTTCAAGCCCATTATAATTCCATTACTTCCTTCCCTTACTACTCTACCCTCACTTCCTTTGCTCTAGTCACAGGACTAACTTATTGTTCCTCAAAAATGCCAGGCATTTCCCACCTAAATGCTTTGCACTGGCTGGGCTCTCTGCCTGGGAATCATCTACCATGTGGCTACTTTCACTGTCATCATGTCCTTTTTCATATACAATGATCCTGACCCTTGCTGCACCACCCAGCATTGCCACCTCCCTCACCCTACACACACTCCTAATTTCTCCTCCCTGTTCTGTTTGTTCTTTTTTCTTTTCTTGTGTGTATTTTAGTTATTTTTTTTTAAAAAAAGCTTAGTCTTTGTTTCTTTCCACTAGAGTCCAAATTCCTCTATGGCAGAAGGTATGTTTTGTTCACTTAGGTAACCCAAGAACCCAAAACATTTCTTGAACATTATAGATGCTTGGTAGGTGTTTGTAGAATGAATTAACAAAAAGTCAACTAAGGAAGGAAAACAAGAATAAAGAGGATTGCACTACATTTGGATAAATTCTGAGTGCGCTGTGCATCATGTGTTCATGGAGTACAAAAAGGGGCATCCACCCTGTGCCAGGACTTCAGGGAAGGCTTCCTGAATAAGAAGACACTTGAATGGAATCTTAAAATATTGGGAGATTTTAGCCAGTGGAAGAGTTCTTAGCAGAGAACTGAAGAGCCTTTAAAACAAAGTTAAGCATGGAATGAATTGGTTTGGACACAGATCTTAAGTTCAGTTTTGGAATGTTGCCTTAGAAGTACTAGAAGGACATTCACATGAAGTAGATTGGCCAACAGGATTCACTTGTTTGAAACACTGAGCACAATAGGGTGACTGGGCAGACCTTAGGGTCAGAGAGAGAACTTCCTCCAATTATTTTAAAGCTGTTCTTAATAGTCCCTTCCTGAAAAAACAAACAAAAATGCAACATCATTGAGAACCTGTTCTACACTTGGACAACCAACCTTCCATAGTAGTTCATTTGCAAAAACTGAATATATATAGAGTTAATGGTTATAGTAAAAAAAAAATCAAAGTTGGTTTGCTACAGATTTATTATGTATAATCATTTATTTGTTGGATTGTTGTGTAAAAGATATGTTGTACTTGCAAATTACATTTATTTGATAAATAGCATGCAGTCAAACTTAAATTTGTGCTTTCCTTTCATGTTTTTGCTCTCTAGAGTCCCTATTAATTTTTCCATGGTAACTTGTGTTAGATTATCATTACTACTGCAACTCACCCTACCAGCCCTACCAGTTCAGGTACTGGTACCCAAGCAAGGTCCAGGATCTTATTCCCTAGCACCCAGGTATTTCTTTCTGTTGTGGATTGAATTGTGCCCACATCCCCTCACTTCCCCTCCCAATTCATTTGTTGAAGCCATGCCTAGCTCAATGTGAGTCTGTTTGGAGACAGAGCCTTTAGGGAGATGACATGTGTTAAGGGAAAGAAAAATAATACTATGGTGGTCTCAAAACATGATCTTAGCTGCTGATGAGAGTGTTTTTGAACATGTACAAAAGTGATGTTGGGGAGACTTTGGGTAATACCATATTATTCCAGGAAAGAGGTTATGTGGTTTGCTTTAGGATGCTGGCAGGGAAGATGGAGAAACTGAGCAGGCCTACCAGTCTTTCTGTTTGCAGACCTTTTGAACTATGATGCTGTGGAGTTGTGGCTTGTACATTATGCTTTGAGGTAAGTAGAAGTCAAGATGCGGTTATAGAACAGGCCTTGAGTGACAGGCAAGGGGAGAGAACACTGATTAGATCCCTGGCTTATGTAGTTATTTTCTTTCTGTGACTATTTATTAATGCTTATTTATAAATGGCAAACACCCAGTCCAAATACTGGGTCTGCAATTGTGTAATAAGGGATAAACCTGACCACTGCTTTCTTGAAACTTGTCTAGTGGGGAATGGGAACATAACCTGGGAATTATAACTGTGATGATGGTAAGAGAACTTTAGGTATCCCAAAGACAATGAATTGATGTAGGGACAAGAATAAGTCATTAGCACTAAAATCTAAGTTGATAAATTAAGGATGAGTAGAAGGAAAGATTAAAAAGCAAACAAACATGAGGGAGGCTAACTGATGGAAGGCTTTAGTGAGAAGAACAAGGGACAGAAGACAGGGGTAGGATCTTCACAGCTTCCTGTAGTGTACAGTGACAGAGTAGCTGCCATTCGCATCATCAGAGAAGCCCAAGTGGCAAGACCAGGTGAATCCTGGGAAGAGCTCATCTCCCCAACTGCAGCAGCTGACTGACCCATCAGTGAATTGCCCACTGACATTGTTCAAACCTTCCCTTCTGAAATCAGAAACAAAAAACTAAGTGGACTATGTTGCCACCCCTCCTTGCCAGGATAGTCATTGTTCACTGAAATCAAAGGCCAACCTCATGTTTCTCTTATTCTCAGCACATTATCCAGACATTCTTTATTTTATCTTCTTTTTATGAAGCTTGACTATCCAATAGTCAGTCTTTCCCACTATTGACTACATTTTTTTGCCCTGGATTGTACCCAGTTCCTAGGAAGTTTCCCAGGCATATTAGCTGGATTTCTTCTGTTATCTGCTTCTGGACAGCCTGGGCTCCTGCTCCATTCAATGGCTCTCTCTGGTTTCTAGGTCCTGCCCCACTCGACAGGTCCACCCTTCTACATACCCAGGAAAATAACATAAATTTGATACATGATTTTAGGAAAATCTCATATATTCTCATCTATAAAACTAAAACCTGGGAATGAGTGGGAAAAACTCAAGAAAAAGTCCTGAAGTGGAATTAAAATATACATGTAACAAAAATGCTCAGGTTTACCCAAGGAGCATGATTTCCCAAATTTATTCTTTCCTTACTTATTGTCACTGTTTTTGTTGTTTTCCCAATTACCAGCCTATTAGGGCTTCCTGCATTTCTTTGCTTTAGCTAGAGGAGGAATTGATCTGAAAAGTTAAAGGCAATTGGTAGAAATTTAAAGGCAAATTCATAAAATAAAATCTTATTTTTCTTTCTGTGTTAATATCTTATGTAGTCGATTATTTTTATTGACCCAATGTTCTTTCTGTGGTCCAAGTAATAGATTCTCCTACCATCTAGATGTTTTACTATAATGAAAAAATTTACATTATTCTTTCAAAAAAGGCTTTATTGCATAATACTTAGCTAGAATTCAAGGCACAAGATTTCTTTTCTGCTTCTTATTATTAAATCTGCACTTTTACAATGTATTTTAACCTCACATTTCCATAAATGAAGTGGAGAAAATACTGACTAACTTGGACACTGTGAGGATAATTGCAAATGTATAAAGAATTATATAGTTTGTCACATAAAATTAATACTAACATTCAAATCACTTTTAATAAGAAGAAATGGACATTTCTGAACAGGTCTTTTTCACTTGGACTAACAAACATCTCCACATGGACCCACACAAAAAAAATAACCTTATTTAAAAAAAAATGCCATTGGAATTGCTGTGAGTTCACTGAAGAGTAGTTGTGTGACAAAATTGTGTGCAAGGTATGAACATGTTTTCAATTTGAAACTGGCCTGAAAAATGACTTTGGTGACACTTTCAGTGGCCTAAAATATTTTGTCAACTTTAGGTAGGGCTAAATTTTACATCTTCTGAGTCTGCCAAGAAATACAAGGGAAGAACAATTAATAGAATTGCAAATCCAAGATAATTTGGTAATTTTAGTGTCTAAGTAAATTTCTCAACTTCCTTAGTATGAAAAAAATATTTTAAAGGAACTGAAATAAACTCACATGAAATATATGGAAAAGTATTTTAGGAAACTAGTTTTTGTGAAACTAGTTTACATGATAAACTACCTGCTTTGTGGTATTATTGTGGAATTTTATTAACATAAATCTTATGCTGTATTGGATAACACAGATCTTGTTGTCTTAACATACTCCCAGCTATTTGAAATCTTGTGTTTTCTGTTTTTTGTTTGTTTGTTTTAATAAATATGTACATTGACTTAGCAAGCACCGTGCTGTTAAGAATGCTGTTTCAGCATCGTACTCATGGTTTGGCCGTTACATTTTGCAGTGTGTCAGGATGCGTGAGAATTGGGGTCATATGGAAAAGTTGGTTTGTCATCTTGTGGCAAGGCCTCAGAAATGCTTTTATTCATTCATCTAGAGGGCCTGAGTCTTTGAGGGACTGATTCACACTATACAAACAGAAAATACTACTGGGAATGCCAACAAACTAACATTCTGGTTTTCTTACATGGAATTACATAGTAATTTAGAAACTAAACTAAGAAAATTCTTCAGCAATGATATTTGCTGAATGTGGGAATGTGTGACTGAAGGAGGCCATGTGAGTGTCTTAAAAACAGATGCAAGATTAATTATCATGGGTGATTTGGGTAGATCCATTGCAAACAGGAAGATGGATCCTAATGGGATTTATGGGAACTTGTTGGAACATTATTGCGGAGGGCATCTCCTAACACCTCTCACTGTTTTTATTGTTGCTCCTGCAGTCATTCCCCCACTAGATCTTGTACATTTTCCCCTTGCTTTTAAGTAGCATAGGAATTCAATTGGGTGAGGATTTAAAAATGCAGATTCAAAATGTAAAATCTGATTCTTTCTTTTCTGTATTACTATTTTAATTTCAAAAATGGTTATTTGCTTTATTTTTACTTACCAGATTTCGTCTTTTAGTTGCTCAAGCTGTGGACATAGAGATTGAAAAATCCTCAAAAATTTTGTGAATCAATCACAGTGCAGTATTATTTTGATACTAATTTAGTGTCTCTGTCACAAATCAGAGCAACAAGTCACCCACTGTCAATAAAATTATATTATTAAAATAAATTAAAAATTGTTCTATTTTGTATGCCATAGCAAAACAGTTTCAATTGCTTTTATAAAAATTTTTGCAAATGTGGGCTTCCCCGGTGGTGCAGTGGATTGAGTGCAGTGCTGTGAAGCTGTCCACAGCCACTGTAGCGCGGGTTCAATTTCAATTCCCGGCCAGCCAGGGAGATTCCCACATGGAGTGGCAGATCTCTCCTATCGTGCCCGCTGCTCCCCTCAGCAGTGTGTTTTGGTCATCTGCCTGTTCTGCTCCCTGTTCTGTCTCTGGTGAATCCTCTCACCCTCCCACGCCTCTGGCCTGTACCCCAGCTCTTGTATAAGAATGAATAAATCTTTTTAAAAAAATTTGCAAATGTGTAATTCACAATCCCCATTAATTGAATTTGTTATTTTTTCGAGAGCCATGCGATTATCTTGACATTTTTATCCCCTGTTTTATGAATCCTCTTTCATCAATGACTTGATTTATAATAAGATGGAATCTCTAGATGCTGTTATAAATATCTGTTCTCCTAATTCAAGGTAGAGTTATTTATTAGGCAACTAAAACATTTAAGATGCAGTTTATATATTTTAAAAGCAGTGTGATTGAAATAAGTTTTGCATGGATAGTAAATACTATGCTTAACAATGAGACTCTCACAGAGTTTTAAAAAATAAAACTTTTATTTCTTCTAAGTTTATGATTTATGAAATACTATGCTTAACAATGAGACTCTCACAGAGTTTTAAAAAATAAACATTTTATTTCTTATAAGTTTATGATTTCTGAAACAGTTTCAGAGAAAATAGATTTCCTTCAGCTTCCAGTTGACATATCACCATAGTACATTTGGAAAAATGAAGAAACCAACATTTGTATATTCCTATTAACTACTTCCAAACTTTACTCAATTCTCATTTTTTCACTAATATTTCTCAATATGTCACTAATAGTCACTAAATATTCTATTCCATGGTTTGACCTAGGATACCATATTGCATTTAGACAAAATTTTTGTTGAATAAAATTTTAGAATTAGGAATAAATGTCTATCTTTTATGATGAAGACTATGTTTCCTGTATGTAATCCCCGTCAATTCTTAAGTGGAGAAAGGAAGCTGACTGATGTGAGACGGGGCCTTGGGAGATGCCATTTCTGCTGCCTGTTAGGTCATTTTAAACTCTGGCTGTCCTCATTTCATTCTGGTAAGTGAGAGTGAAGAAGAGGCTTCACACATGACTGACTTTCTTCCCTGAACTCAATGCCATGTCTCCCATCTCTAATAATCCAGTAAATGTCCAAACACCCTAAATTCTTTTTCAGTCACCTGTCCTTTGAAATGTGTAGGCTTTTAGAAGGTTCTTGCTGGAGTATCAGTGAATTGTTCAAAAAGGGCATTAAACCAGTTGCCTTTGAAATGAAGGCTAAGATATATGCATGCTAGTTATTTTATATGAGGAAACTTTTATTGGAGAATCAGAGTTTGTGAATATCTTCCAGAAAAAATACTCATTGTGGAGAATTTCTTAATCATTTATTTTCATTGTTATTATGCTATGTACTAATATAGAGGTTATTTTCTTCTCCTAAAATATTTTCTGGAAAGGATATAATTCCCTGGAAGTCTGGAAGAGTATCAAGGTCATTTGATAATTGTGTGAGAAACTTCCTTCTACTGGCTTTGGAGAAAGGATTGATCCACCAGCAAAGTTTTAAACTGAGATGATGGTAAAGGAAGCCAACTTTGCGATAAGAATTACTTTGCAAAATGTTGGAGAACATCCTTAGAAGTTAGTATTTCACTTTTGATCTTGGTTTTCTGATAAATTAATCTACAGAATTAAATCTATAAAGATTTAAAGACATTTTTTAAGGTATAAAAATACACACTTAAAAAGTTTAATGTTTTATTTGAATAGGTAATTTTATCATATGAGAATTAAAATTATATGCAGTAGAATCATGTCAGAAAGCTTGTATAATATATATACACTAATTTTGAATGATTAACAACTTTTCTCTGTGTCGATGTTTTGGAGTTATAATTTTTTTTCACATATTATAATATAAATTGATATAAAACTGAAATTTTATTAGAATATAGTCTGCTTATGTTGTATTTTTATAAGAACTTCTACCTTATACTTTTTTGATAGGTATTAGAAGTTACCTTTGTCTCATTGAAGCCATATTTATGTCTATATTAGTTCAAAACCAGTTTGTTCTTATTTTATCTTTTTTGGTATCCCTATTGGTAATTTATTTAGGCTTGTTATTAACTTGGATTTTGGATGGGCCTGTGTTCTGAGGTTGGCCCCTGTACTTGGCTTAAAAGTTTATAAAGAGCCCTGGATTAGAGTCAACAACAATATATCCAGTTCTGATTTCCTGATATTCCAACCCTGAAGGGTCATTTTCCTAAATTTTTGACAGTTTGTCACTAAAGCTCATTACCCAAGTAACTTCTTTAAAATCTGTATTCATCAGCCATGCTAGGTTCTGACTTGACAAAACAGCTTACTTCTCTGCCCTACACTGGCAAAGGGGATAGAGCTATCCCTGAACTTGTAATACTACTAGAGCAACCTGAACTTGTAATACTACCATGTCCCATAGACTGGAACCTCTCGATCATAATACCTACAAATGAGTTGGGTCCATGATCTTGCCTCTCTGAACTCTGATATATGAATATTTTCTCAATTATTGAGCCCTTATTGGAAGTCAGGAATTGGGTGGATGCTATGGGGAACAAAGAAAAAGACTCAGTTCCTGCTTTCTTGCAGGTCTTGTGGGAATAAAAGACACACAAGCAGGTTACTTCTGGAATTTTAGTGAGGACCCAGGGAGTTTTCCTGCATGTCTTAATTACACTTGTTTTTAGTCTTGAAGGATGAATAAAAATTAATCAGGCCTTGGCATTCTCAGACCTGTGTAACCTACAAGGTTGAAACTGTAGGAATACAACATAAGCAGAATGTATTGTTATAAAAAAACGCTCAATTTTATGTCAAATGCCATTATTCCAAAACATCTATCCAGAGGAAAGATGTTAAGTCATTCAGAGAGACCCCTGCTTGATGACATGATAAAGGCAAAAGTGTAACCAGTAGGGTGTGCATGAGAATGGAAAATATTTTTTCTGGAGTGTGTTTAAAGGCTTTGTTTGCTACCTACAATGCATTGGTGTGATAGAGTAGTCACAAAGAAATCAATATGGCAGGTCTCCAGTGAGGTTAATTCAATATTAGATCAAGGAACTTAGCAAATATAAAGTACTGCACTTCATCATGAGTCTTGACTTAATTGCTGTATTCCAGGTAAAAACTGTGGTGAAACAAAGAGCTTTCTTCCTCATTATGGTACCAACTCACTGATTTAATCAAGATCAACTAATTTTCATAAGGGTCTTTGACGAACCCAGATCTCATCATGACCTGTGGAATACATTTATAGAATGATAGTAGTTGTTTCTCCCAGTTGTTGAAACTGTAACCTTGTCTACAGCAAGTAGGATAATTAACATTAGCTTCTATTCAATGATAGAAATTTTTCTTAAGTGAGATAAATGAGACATTGCAACTATCCTCAAAAATAAGATGAAATAATAGCAAATGATACAAGATAATGTCATTCAGTGTTAAATGGTATAGTTCAGGAATGTAGTTGAAAGTGTCCTAGCTGGAGTTACGGGACATGCATACTCTGGGTCATTTGTCATCTTGCTGGTTCCAGCACTTCATCTGTAAAAAATGTGAGGTTTGATTGATATTAAAGGTGTTTCATAGCTTTGAATTGCTATGGTCTTTGGGAAACCTGTACAAAAATTCTCGTCTTGGATCTGGATATTCATGTACATCCGCATGGGGATCCATCTGATCCAGTATCTCTCCAGTATATCTCCAGTATCTCTCCTGTGTCTATAATGCACATATGGTTATTAGTATGTAAGCCTGTTGATAAGAAGGAGGAGACAAAAAGTAGAAACACTATATATGTGAGTCAAACTGCACAGATGGGCTGCTGTTGGGAATCAGATATTTATACTTGTGTTAAAAATATTTCCCAGTTCATGACAAAGTATCATGTTTTTATATAAGGATCCTTCCTCTTTTTCTTTTATATCTATTTCCTATATTTATTTTCCTCTATTCTCCCATAGACAACCTTATGTTTTATGTGGGTGTTTTTGTTTGTAATCTTTGTTCCCAAATGTGTATTGTGGTTTTGTGTGCTTTTATTTTTAAGTTATGCAAATGGTATTGCATTATTTATTTCATTCTTTTTCTTATTCCCCTGCATATATGTATAAATATCATTTATGTTACAGTATGTACTGATATTTTTTTGCTTGAATCACTGTGTACACCATATTTTTCCTATCCACTTCCCAGTGATAGAGATTCAAATTTCTATCAATTTTCTCCTTCCCAATCTACATGGAGTTAAATTTCTTCATATAAACCTGTTAAGGAGTAATATACATATCACTGTTAGAGAGTGATATACATACCTCTCAGATATATGTTATGTAATTACATATACATATATGTATATGTAATTGTGTGTGTGTGTGAGAGAGAGACAGACAGACAAGACAGACAGACACTATGTGTGTGGCGTTCATATATATATATATGAAACTGATGGGTTGTGAGAAATGTGTGGGTGATTTGATTATATGTTCACAGATTGTTCTCTAGGGAAGACATACCTTTCTGCATTTTTCTCCAGTAGTTTCCAAGGGTCCTCATATCTCCATGTCTCTGTCCTATCTTAGCACTATCAGCCCCATACTTTTTGCCAAGGTCATGGGTGTAAAGTGCTTTTTCTTTGTTTTTATTGGCCTGGATAGCAAGGACCCAGACTTAGAAATGACAATAGATAATCTCTGGTTCTAATTTCCATAAAGCTATCTCTTATTCTTCTGTGGCCATGGGAGAAGGATATGGTGTGGGGATGATTCTTCTCTGGTCTCTATCACTTTAAAAGCTTCACCTTGATATGGTTTGCAGAGCCTGGTTTGTGATTATTTTGACTCTGTGTGGTTAAGCCATCACAAACCACCTGTTGCCAGGCTCGTCTTACTCTGGAAATACTTCTATACAACCTCCATAGCTGACCAACTCTCTTCTGGTGACTTAGGATAGCAAGCAGAGACTAGCAAGCTTGCAGTAGGCCTAGTGTTCTGAATTTTTCTAGCTTCAACTTTACTGTTTCTGGTGGTTGCTTCTGCCTCCAGGACTTGTTCTGTGCTGAAGATTCACTCAGGTGGAGAGAGCTGACTAGAGGGGATTTATGTTGGATCAGGCTGGCTATTTCCTCTTTGAAATCATGGTTTCCTTTTATTTTACCATGAAAAATTTTCAAGAAGAAGTTCAAGCAAATAAAATGAATGATGGTGAAATGGTTTAGGAAATGGAAATTGAATCTGGAATATGATTTGACATTTGGAACTTTGTTGAGGAATCAAGTTTCATGAGCATAAATTTGGATTACCATAAAATTGTGGAAGAAAACTATTGATAAATTTACAAATGGAACTAGAATGTGTCCCTTTTCTGTTTGAGGCTGGAGCTCTGGTTTTGTTTTCCTTTTGCTTTGTTATCCAAAGCGGTTCCAAAAGACTTTGTGTGACCACCACGCCTATTTGGGAGTGGAGAATTGACCCTTAACTATTGCTGAAATCAATCCTGTGGTCAACTTTCAGAGAGTAAAATGCTTTGCAATTATTCCCTAATTATTGCAGATCCGGAGGCTAGATATGGATGTTACAACTTACCATCTATAAACGGGAAGCTCAGAGGTGCACTCACAATTGCTGTTCTTCACAGATCATTGCATAAATGGACTCGGTAATTCCATTAATTCTAGCTTATATTTGGAATTTCCTTTCTCTCTACCTGATAGAGAGGAGGGGTTTCTCTGAGGCAAAAGCCTAGTGCCTTCTGGGCAGGGTGGGGGTTAACTGCTTCTGTCACCTCCTCTCTGGCTGAAAGCCTATTCTGTTGTGTTACAGCCTGCTATGTTCAGGCAGGGAATGTTTTTTTTTTTTTTTTTTTTTCTATAAGAGCCATTTATGTTTCTGCTCAGAAGTGAAGGATTGATGTTATGATTAAGAGACAGCAAAATTGCTTTTTGGGCTAAATTAGTTTATGCTGCCAAATACAATTTTATATATTTATATAGCTACTTCCCTTACCCTTTATCCTCTAAAGCCCCTTGCCCTTGCTTTCTCTATCAAATAAAAACAATAACATCTGTTTCTTACTTTAGAGTTGATACAAATCATTTCATGTGCAATATCTCATTTAATTTCAACCACTTTTGACATGTCCATGAACATATCTAAACAATTAAAATGTTTCAGGATTAAAGATGAAGAGTTCAATCACCCCAAGTTTTACTGACTAGATGACAAACATCTGGCACTAGGACTAGCCCTTGGAAAAATTGTGAGTGGACAGAATTTGTCTCCTGCATTCTCCCCTCTTGCTCAGCGTTTCTTTTCCCAACACAGCCAAGTCTCTCTCTGCCGTGCTAAGTCCTCTGGCTACCCAGGATTTCCTCTGCAGAGCCTCTAAAGGCAGCCACTTCTTACTTTGTTTCTTTGCCTCCTAGTCATCAAAACATTCGTGCCTTACATTTTCTCTCCTTAATCTCCTCTCTGTTGATGTCTTATTGCAGTGACTCTCTGAGTGTGTTGAGTGTGTTTGCATCTTGCATGAGACATCCAGAGATAAAACCTTAACCCTTTAAGAAATAAGCCATCAGTCTTAGAATTTTAAATAGTGTGACAGATGTAATCTAGAAACTGTGTCTTTGACTTACAACAGGTAGGTGGATGTCAGTGCTTCCGATATGAGGTGGCCCTTTGTGGAAGGTACTGTCTTGACAAAATGTCTAAGTAGTCCATAGGATCTTTTGTTAGTCACATACATCTTTTAATATAATGTGCTATTATATGCCTGTGATTTATCATTTTTATCTTTTAAGAATTCCCAAGATGCACTATGCCCACTGCATACCATAGCAAGTAGCAAATACATATTTAAAAGGTACTATGGAAGATAATAGTGAGACATATGAAATACTTAATCTATAAGGAAAATTAAGATGTTTACCTTAGAGGTTAATATGTTTTCCTTTTATAATCTCTTCTTGAATAAAATAGAATATAAAGTTTCACATGGCTTAAATTAACTGAAGGGAGCAGACAGATTCCCTAGGCCAAACTCCCTCATTTTACAGAGGAGGAGATTGAGCCACAAAGGAGCCAGGTTATCTGCACATTATAAGACACTGGGACCAGAACCAAGGTTTCCTTCCTGCATGTTGAGGCTTTCTGGATGGTACAGCTTTGTTGCCCATCATCAACCACAATAGTAGCTGAGGTGAAGAGTGAACTGTCTCCCCACGGGCCTTCTTGACTACACCCTGACTCTGGACTGTCTGCCTCTGCCTCAGCTGCATCCTGAGCTATTGCAATTTGATTTCCTACTTGATGCTCTTAGTATATGTGACTTGAAGGAGGCATGACATGTACATCCCCTTTTCATTCTAAGGATGAAACAAAGTGCTTTGCACATAGAAGGGACTTAATGTACACTTTTTATATAAATGTTTAAATAGTACAACTTAAATATCCCTGGATCAACTGATCCAGCTTATCCAACTTCATGAAGGCAGAGACCATGGTCTTGCTTGTTTGCCCATTAGCTTTAAGTGCTTGCATAGTTGTATTAAATAGCTATTTGTGGACTGAATGAATAAACGAGTATACTAATAAAGCAAGGCATTTGACTTATCATTTGATTTCATAATAATTTGGACTCCCTCCAAAGTGACATTCAAGAAATAGTGTTCGTCATTCATCTAGTGGTGTTTCAGAGAAACTAACTTTGTATTGATTAAAGTTACATAATTCTATATTGAGAACAAGGATTTCATTACTTGAGTTGGAGATCATGTCACAGTTTATTTTCTTTCACATGGTCCTTTATGGCTTTTTTTGTTCTTATAATTGGACAGCTGAACTCACCTTCACTAAATACAGAAGTAATTTACAAGTATAGAATTGAAGTTATTTTTCAAAATGGATTGAAATCTTCTTTCTGGTTTTCAAGTAAACACATTTCACACTTTTCTATTGTTATTCTTTCTCTAAATTTTGTTCAGACCTAGATAGCTTCGTGGCAGGCATCTAAAAGGACTTAAAGGTTAGATGACTATATAAATCATCGTTCTCTATGGAAAGCACTATCCATCCCATCATACTCCGTTTTGTGCAGGACTCAACTTGTTGCTGTCACCTTTAGGAGCCTATGAATTGGCTAATCACTGGATGAGTTAGAATTTTAGTATTGTGCTGAGCTGGGGCGATAAATGCCTCTCACCTTGGGACTTTGGACAAGAGTACCTCTGTCACCCTTTGTTCATTTCACCTGCAAAATTGGGAAAATAACACCACTCCTGGAATGTTGTTACAAGGAAGAGGTTAAGTGCATTCAGTTCCTAACTAGTGCTTACATCAGAAGGTGCTCACTTGATAAGAACCCTCACCATCAAAACTGCAACTAAGAAAAAAGACTCACTATTCATTTAGTAGTAATTTCTTGAATCTGATGAAGTGGTTTGTTTTGCTAACTCAACCTGCCACTGTGACATGTACTTTAGGAGAGTGGCCAGTCTCTAAGACAATTCCTTGTGGCAGCAATTCATTTTTACAGTGTTTATAGGAGGGCAGCCAGCCAAGAAGCCAGATCAGGGTAGATTCCAGGCACTGGCAATATAGGAAACGTGAATAAAATTATTACCACAAACTGCCTTCAAAGAATTGTTCTGATTGTTTAAAAATATACAAATAGAACTTACTCTAATGATTTCATTCTTTTGAGGATTTCCTCCCTATTTCTGTTAGTGTTTAAAAAACCACCAACAATGTGAAAACTGTTGCCAAAACTCTTTATAATGTGTGTTTAGCTGGTCAAATGTGATGGAAAATTACATGTACAGTGCTAGCATGGTCATAGTTTATATATAATAAAATCCATTACTTTTTCTATCTTTGATCAACATTTACAGATGTTAAAATATAGCAGATTATATAAGTAGTCTATAAAACAAGAATGCATCCTTTTTAGGTTCAGGCTCCATGAAAGCTCATTTTCAGCCCCAGGCACTAGAAGCTGGTACTCAAGTGATTTCTGTTCTGCTTTCCTTGGATGCTATTACTTTGGAGTTATCTATTACCTGCATGATCAATTGTTTCTCACATGCTATCGAAATAGATCATCTCAAGATAGAGGCAGAAACTGCCACAGTGTTATGGTGGAGGTATTTGGTCTAGTGGCACACATCTTGGGACTTGTCCTCTCAAACTACCAACTTCATTAAATGTCTTTGTGGTAGGTAGTTCTGTGAAATCAATAGGATATTTGGCTGGACTTACTGTGTGGGAGAGATAGTTTATGTGCTGTGGCCACTTTCCCACTTGCCCAGAAGAATCTCATTGATACAATAGATGAAACGGGACCTCAGCATCCTACCTTAAAATTCATTTCACTGCTTTTTAAAGAAGTGCTTTCAGAAACACTCCTTCTTACAACTCCTGCTTAGAAAATAGCTAATATAGGAGATAGATGAGAATGTCTACGTTTCTCTTCATGATGAATGTTGCCTAATGTTTAAGAATCAGGTAAGAAGGCATGAGAAATACAATGTAGTAGCTTGAAAATGAAAACCTAGAGACTAATAAGATTTTCCAGCCTTCATATAAAGCCCAAACAAGAAAAACACTTTATTATAATTTTCCTAGTACACTTGTAGAGTCTTTTCCGCTCATGTGGCATAGTGAGAAGAATCCCTTGAGAGCAGGAGACTAGAGTTATAACTGAACTGCTAGTAGGACCTTATACAAGTCACTCTCCTTTGACTATTATATCTTCCTTCATAAAATGTATATCACTGGGGAAAATAATCTTAGGGAAAATAATCAACTTTGGCTTAAGAATGTAGACTGACATGATCAATAGGTTTAAAATCACAGGATTGTTACACAATACTTTGTTTTGGAGGCTGCTTTTCCTATTTGGGTGGTATTTTTTAGAATTTCAATAAGAATAAAATATTTCTACTAAAACCTTACTCATATTCCTACCATTGGAAATGCAAAAAGTTATTTTGCGATCATGCTCTTGGAATTCGTAGTCATGAATTTGTTGCTTTCTGGATTTGTAGGGTATTTCAACTTTGAGGTCCTAAAATGAAAATGTAAATTGGACAGTACAGAATATAGAGGTGATTCTAAATATTTTATGTATGTAATATAGTCTTCAGCTTAATGTTTTAAAATACATTTTTTTGTTTAAAGATTTATTTATTTATACAAGAACCGGGGTACAGGCCAGATGTGTGGGAAGGTGAGAGGATTCACCAGAGACAGAGCGGGGAGCAGAACAGGCAGACTGATGAAACACAGTGCTGAGGGGAGCAGCGGTCGAGACAAGAGAGGTCTGCCTTGCCATGTGGGATTCTTGCCGGCTGGCCAGGATCGAATCTGCACTGCAGAGGCTGCAGACAGCCAGGGAGCCACCAGGGAGGCCCTCAAAAATAATTTGGAATGGAGTTATTTGACTCATTTTACTAACTCTGGATTGACTTTCATTTATTAATTATAAAATTTTCTTATGTTTTCCATAAATATTAATAGGAAATGTAATGTTTTATGGCGCTTCTATATTTATTCCTGTTTATTCCCATATTTTTCCTTATCAAGCCATAATCCATTTAATTACCCCCATGCATATGCTTGATTTTTTTAAAAGATTTATTTATGCATACAAGAGCTGGGGTACAGGCCAGAGATGTGGGGGTGGTGGTGAGAGGATTCAGCAGAGACAGAGTGGGGAGCAGAACAGGCAGACTGACTGAAATACACTGCTGAGGGGAGCAGCGGGCGAGACAGGAGAGGTCTGCTGCGCCATACCGGCTGCTCCCTGGCTGGCCGGGGATCGAACTCATGCTGCAGAGGCTGCGGATTGCTTCATAGTGCAGTGCTTAACCCCTTGTGCCACCAGGGAGGCCTCAGTGCTTGATCATTTTTTACTCACAAAATAGCAGATTTACATAGTTCAAATATATACATGTGTACTCATTCAGATCTATTACAAAATAGATGTACACTTTGAAAAAGGGATGATTGAAGAAATTTCTTAATAATGATCCATCCTTGAGTATAATCAGGAGCTTAAAAATGATTATTATTTGTGTTCACATACATGTAATTGTTGAATGTATCTGATAGGAGATATGCTGAATTTACTAAAATTATTCAATTTTCAACTCTTATTTTCTTCAACAGGTACAATCTTCTTGTCTTCAAAAGTGTTTATTATTATTATTATTAAAGCAGCTATCAAGTAACAAAATAGCCTACCTTTCCTCTACTCCTTTTTATGATAAAACCTACTGACATATGAGAACAACAAGGGGAGAAGAGGACAAAGAGGCAGGAATCAACCACTTTCTGAAACTTAGTGTGGAAACAATTCAGAATAGACACAGCAGTATTCTTTCTGAAAGGAAAAAAATTCCCGTATAGCTTTTCATTTGACTCATCATAATTGCAAAGTACCTAGGAACAGCTTATTCTATTAAATTCTTTTCAGTGTAAAAAAATAATGTTTTTCAGTAAATCCATGAAGTCCTATACCTATTATCTTAACAAAAAGCTACATATTTTCCACATACACTACCAGTCACATAAATCATTTTAACTTTCCCTTTATTACATTAACAGCAAGTAGAATGAAACGTTGAACTCTTTGGCTATTGCATTATGTGTAACAAAAATTTATTCTTAAAATCTGAAAGAGAGGTTATTTCTAGAGTTCTGAAAGACTTCTGTTACTGAGGAATGAAAGCCTGCCTATTACACTAGTGTGAGGGCATTAAATGATTTAACACATTTTGATTTGTTTTTATGATATAAATGATTTAACACATTTTGATTTATGCTTTTATGATATAGGTGCAAGTTAACTGACTTGACTGTATAGAAATAGCATATAGTAAACAGGGACATTCAGAAAAAAATAATGACATGGGAAGGCTTTTGATTTTTGCAATTGGGAAAACAAATTTGGAGATCTGACTTCTCGTTGCAAGTATGCTACTATACATAATACTTTCCTGAATTCTTCATAGTATAACTTTCTCTTGCTGTGTAGTAATTTCTATGTCTGTTCACAGGAGTTGGTCTCATCCTGGAACCTGTCCCATCCCACCACCAGGCAGTTGTAGACATAGTAAGTCCCTGAAGTGTGTTTCGTAAAGTCCAAGTTTGAGGAGATCAGTGTCACTGGATGCATGGGTCTCATTTGGTCACTGAATATCTAGGATCTCCACAGGTGCCTAGTGCTTGGAGATTTTAAATAAATGAATAATTCACGAGTGGGAAGACATTTTAGCAGAATAGTCCAAGAAGGCTTTGGTAATTTTTTGCCTAGTCCTTTTCAAGGTATTTCCAGAGTGGGATAAAGATATATGTATTCTGTCTCTCTCTCTCTCTCTCTCTCTCTCTCTCTCTCTCTCTCTCTCTCTCTCTCTCTCTCTCTCATACACACACACACACACACACACACACACACACAGAGACACACACATGCACAAACAACAAAATACAATGCTGGGATGAGCTTCTTATGTTTTCAGTCCTTGAAGGTATCTTTATTTTTCTTATACATGTGCTTGGAACCATAAGACTGTAGATTTTATAGATTGATTTTATTTGCTCCATTTCAAAGTTCTTGGAGGAGGGGCAGGGTAATTTCAATAATGATTTAACAATAGAAAGGAGAAGCAGGCATATATGTATTTTCAAATTTTGGTTTTAATTTATTCTTATTAGATATATAGGAAAACTTTATTTCCCAGTATTTTCTTCAGTTGGGTTTGAGTCATAATGTGCTCTGGCCAGTGTGTGAGATACAGCAGCAATCTGTATTACTTCTCAGTGAAACCCTGGTAATAGGTTTGCCTGGTAACAGTCAACGCCTCTCACCTCTAAGGTGATTGAGAAAGTTGACTCTCCCACAGGATTCACAGAAATCCCTGAGCACACTGGTTCTCACTGGACATTAATATGTGCAAAAATAGTAAACATTCACTGCCACTGAGATTTTAGAGCTATTTGTTACTTCAACACAATTTAACCTATTCTGCTGATGCATTTTGATATCTGCAAAAGTTTTTTTTTTCACCTTTGATTAAACATTTTTAAGCACATTGAACAAAAGAATCATATCATTTTTAATTTTATCACTATTTTTCTGACCTATTTCTTTTTATAAAACTGCTTGTAAGATACAATGAATAAAAGAATTTGGAAACTTCATGTATCTGGTTTTCCTAACATTTGGTAACACAGAGCTAAAGAACATTATAAAGATAATATCCTGTTGTCTACTCTTATTTCTTTCTTAAAATAGTTTTCACTTATAAAGGAGGCCAACAAAATGCTTTTTCGAATCTTGAAAAACTACTATGGAATTTATCAATCATTTAGTTTTAATAATTATCAATATGTTTCCAATATTTTTCATTTTTTGTTTGTCCTGTTCCCCACTCGCATCCATTCCTTCATACTTTTTTCCTGGATTATGTTAAATCAAATTCCAGATACCATGTTATTTTACCCATCTCTAACCAATAAGAACATTTTCTTTATGTATATAAATACCATTCCATTATCTCACTTAGAATTAATCCTCATTTTCATCAGTTAGTGTTCAAATTTCTCTGAATGTTTGAAAATTTGGCAGTAGTTTTGTTTATATTAGAAGTTCATTAAGGATAACACATTGCATTTGGTGATTTTTGTCTTAAAATTAATTTACTCTATAATAATCCCTACTACCATTCCATTTTTCATAACTGTGATTTTTTTTTTTTTGGTGGGGGCCGGATTGGTTCTTTTGTCTTTTACAATTCCATATTGTGAATTATCCTGATTGATTAGTTAGGATTTCTGTCTCCTTACTTGTATCACTCATCTGTTCTTGCATCCTGTCTGATTTATGCATTAGAGCCCTTAATGTATTAGTCATAGCCATTTTAAATTCTTGGTCTGAAAGTTCCAATGTTTCTGCCATGTCTAGTTATGATGTTTGCTCTGCCTCTTCAAAATGTGCTACTTGTTGTGCCTTGTAATTTTTCCTGATACCCAGATGTGATGCTCTGTATAAAAGGACCTGCTGTATATGGGCCTTAGTAATGTGGTGGTTTAGTGTCAGAAGAGCGTCCTTTCACTAGGTCTCAGTTTTTTAGTGATCTATGCCTCTGGATTTTGAAGTTCACATGTGTTTCTCAGTTTTTGTCTCCCCCTTTAGGTGGGAGAGTGTGGCCAGAGTAGGCTGGGGTTGTATTTTTATTTTTCCACCTGGAAGGACTGAGCTGCCTGGAGTTGGGTATTACCATTCCCCTGGATCAGTTAGGCTCTGATAATATCTGAGCAGGTTGGATTTCCCTGAGGGCAGAACTTGTTAAAAAGAACAGATGCTCAGTGAATTTTGAAATAGTTCCTGTCCCCACCCCTTGAAAGAAGTCAAAGGGCATTTTTCTTTGATATTTATCATGGGAATACAGTCTCATGATATATATTTTAAAAGATTTATTTATTTTTATACAAGAGCTCCCGTACAGGTCAGAGACACGGGAGGGTGAGAGGATTCACCAGAGACAGAGCAGGGAGGGAGCAGAACATGCAGACGGATGGAAATACACTGCTGAGGGGAGCAGCAGGAGCAACAGGAGAGGTCTGCTGCGCCATGTGGGTATTTCCCTGGCCAGCCGGGAATCAAACCCACCCTGCAGAGGCTGTTCAACCCGCTGTGCCATCGGGGAGGCCCAAGTCTCACAATAGTGTGGGGTCCCCTAAGGAGCAGGTCCTATGGGAATGTTTGAATCCTAGAGCTGCCTACACTGTCCTCCCCTTGTATCAAATCCATTTCATGTGTTCCTACCTCAGGACTATACTCACCTTAGATTGTACTCCCATTTTGGGAGCACTAAACCGTTGCTTGCTCCTTTTTGCCTGGCTATCGCTCCAATCTGGCTCTCTGTCCAATCTTTTTTTTTTTCCAATTTAAATTAATTTTTAAAATTTTGTTACATAGTTGTTTATTTTTAAACAGTATTTGTTTCTCCCCACCTGCACAGTTTTTCCTGTGTCTTTATCTTGCTTGTAGATCCAAGCAGAGTTGTTGACATTTGTCGATTAAGCTTTTTACTTGTTTTCAGATTAAATGGCAACACCCAAGTTCCTTGCATACAGAAGAAATTTTGTATAACCCACTAGTATTTTCTGTTTTTCTTTTCAAATTTTAGGAGCCCTTTATATTTTGGGTATTAATCCTTCATTATATGCCTTCACCATTGATTATTTAGCCCTGGCTTTTATTTAATTATGTTGGTTTTATATAGAAAGATTTAGTATTTATTTTAAATGGGTTTTGAATCATAGAATTTTTTCCCCAAACAATAATAATAAAGTTAATAAAAGGATATAATCATATTCTTCTATAACTTGCCTAATTATAATAATTTTACATTCTCACCTCTAGCCCTGTTGGAATTTATCCTGTTGTGTGAAGAACCAATATGAATTTAAGTTAGTTATAGGTTTGTGACTTCTGCTCCTTTTATTTTATTTATTTCATTAATCTCTTGCAAAAATTGCTTTTTTTCCCTTTGCTCTCCTATGATTTATTTTCTTGGTTTGTTGCTCTTTTTCTTCTTTTGGTGCATTTTCAGAGATAAACATTATTAGTATTTATATAAGCTTTCACACTTTGACCACTGCTTTGCCAGTGTTTCATACATTCAGAACTTATTTAATTGTCATTATTTTCTAGAAATTCTGTAATTCTTTTTCTTTTCCTGCTTGATCCAAGGGTTGCTTAATATCGTTTTCTAAAATTGCAAGTTGAAAAGACTTTAGAATTTTTATTCTTAGTTTCTAGATTATTTTATATGGTCAAATTATGTATGTACTATTTATTTTAATATTTTTTAATTAACTATTTTTCAACTTATTGATTTTGATGTAGTCAGTTATTATGAATCCCTGTGTTCACTTGGAAAGCATATCCTTACTAAGTTCTGGGATTATATAAATATAATATATACCTATTTGTTATTGATTTTTTGGTTTAAAACTTGTATTATTAGAGTTATCCTTCATTCAGACCTCCAGTTGGGTTGTAATATCTTTTCTAAACTTTGTTTCACTAAATCTGTCATGAGTTGAGAAAGGTATTAAAATTGATTATAATTAGTGTTTTGCTCTATTCCATCTCCTCGCTTGCATTTTATGCCATGTCTGGGTGTATAGATACCAACTGTCTGTTCTTCATGATGGTTTGTAGCTTTCAATATTATTCTGTGTCCTTCTTTGTTACTTATACATTTTCAGTATTCTTTCTGTCATGTGCTTTTCTTAATTGTCCATTTGCTTATTATGTGTTTGCCCCACTGAGATGGCAGATCTATTAGATTGAAAAGGTCCTCAGATAGCCTGGAAGCAAGAGCCATATGAAAATGAGTGGCTGTAGATTCACGCCACATACCCCTGATGAAGGACTGACCTGGGGTGACAGATGTCCAGTTTGGCCAGTAGAGTCATAGGTTGCATTATTCTCACTTCTAATCACAGTGTGTTTGGTTTCATGTCCTAACCGGATGACACAATTTCAGGACAGAAAGTCTCATTTTCTCGCAGAAGAGCAAAGCATTAGAAGGGTGAATAGGAGAGGAAAAACTGGGATTGAAACTGCAATTAAGATTTCTAGTTTACGTTATTGGTTTGCTGAGGGTTTTTCTTTCTCTCAATTTGAAAGGGATGAGATAAAAGAGATATTTGCAAATAATAGTGATATAGTTTACCCACCAAACATCAGGGGGCTGTTTTTACCTGTAGGCTTTTATTTTATAGTGGTCAAAGAGTCATTTTTATCAAAAAAATTTTTCTTCACTAAATTTATATAATTATTTGCAACTATCAATACATACAACAAAAACAAATAGAGTATTATGTGTTCAGTATGACAGTAGTAAAAATGTTTTTTCTTTTTTAAATAGGAGTGAAATTTAATGGCAAAAAATTTATAAACCTAGCAGTACTGATGAGGCAGCATGTGAAAGGACTTTTCTCTTTTTCACTCTGGGATATTTTTAGGGACCAGATTTTGTCAAAAGAGCAGGAAGAATATATTTTGTTGATTTGCTTATCTTTAGAAGGTATATTTATTCTCTCTCTTCTATAAGAAATACAGTACAATTAAAAAAATAAAAAACACATTTAAAGATGCCTGTTAGTGCAAAGCTTAAGTACTCCCAGGAGCAACACATTAGTTTATTGGAGAAGAGGAAAGTTATTAAAAACCTCTAAAGCTCCTTGAATAGCTCATTTACCTACTTTGCCTAAATACTAGTCTAGAATTGGTTCTTGACTAGAGAGCTACTTATTTTATAATTAGCAGAGAAGTGGTGTTTTTCTGATAATTTTGCTTATATATTCATAAATTAACTCAATGTCAGTGGACCACTTAAATATGGTGTAATGTTTAGTACCCACAACAACTGTTTATTTTTGTTTCACATAACACGACTTACAAGGAGTTAAAGGCCCCAGCAGCTTTCTAACTGATATGTACCCTCTTGAGAAAACCCTGCCTGCACTACAATATAGACAAGATGCCATAATAATTATGTTCCAGACACAGTTCTCCAGGGGATGACCCACATACAACTCCCATTTATTGAGTGATTTCTGCATTTGGCACCATGCTAAGTGCTTTACATGTGTTAACAATAGTGCATTAATTATCACTATAACTGTAAGTTGGGCATTATTTTTACATCAGATCATGAGGCTCATCCAGGTTAATTAACTGGCTCAAGGTAATAGTAATGATGGAACTGAGATTCACATACAGATTCTAGATTATATACTTTTAATTGTTTTTTGAAAATATTTTGATAATAAAAGACAGCAAAACTAAAACGACACATACTCATGTACTCACAGAGTACTTTGAGATAAAAACATTACAAATATAATCAAAACTCTTCGTTCTTGCCCCACCCTCAATCACATTTATTCTTTTCCCACTAGAAGTATCATTCTCTGAATTTTGTGATTATCTTTCTCATATATTTACTTGTTTAATGTTCATGAACTTATTAAACAATATACCCTCTTATTTTAATTGTGAGCATTATATAAAGTATACATTTATATAAATACCAGAATTTACCCCATTATTTTTGGAGATTTACTTAAGTTAGTACAATGTCCTTTACATATCTTTTCAATTATATATCGTAGTCCATTGCAAGAACAAAAATAAACAGTTGTTGTGGGTACTAAACATTACACCATATGTAAGTGGTCCACTGACATTGAGTTAATTTATGAATATATAAGCAAAATTATCAGAAAAACCCCACTTCTCTGCTAATTACAAAATAAGTAGCTCTCTAGTCATCCTCTACTTGCTTGGTAGTCTTGTTGACTCTGTTTATTGGATATTGTTGGGAACTTCATTTCCTAGGAATGGGATGGCAGTGGTAAGGAAGGGGTGTGCATCTTCAAATTTAGGAGATAGTTCCACATACATTTTTCAACCCCTGTACTGATGTACAGTCATATCAGCATTATTCCTGTGTTCTCTAATGCCCTTTTGTCTGTCACACTTCTTTTTATGTTGACTTTCATACCTCTGACTGTGTGAAGTAATTCCTCTTTTTTTTTTTTAATTCACATTTCTGCTTGTTACACTGGTTGACCATCTTTTGAAATGTATGTACCATGTATGTTCTTCTGTAAATTACCCCCTCATATATTTCGTTCATTTTCCTATTGTGATTTCATTTATAAGGGTCTATATTTATCTTGGTTGAATGGTTTCTGACAAGAAGCCTGCTGTAATTCTCTGTGTTCTTTTTATAGCGTTGTGTTTTCCCCTCCTCTGAATTCTTTTAGGATATTTTCTCTTGCTCTTTGACTTTTCTGAGGTTTGAAAATGGTATGTCCAGATATGATATTTGGGGTATTTAATCTATTTGGGTTTCCCCGAGCTTCGTGGACCTGTGGTTTTGTATGTGCCACAGGAAAGTTAGTTTAGTTTTGGAAAGTTCTTGGTTATCTGTTACTTAAAATATGTATACTTCCTCCTTTTCTCTTTTCCTCTTCTTTATTTTCAATTACATATACATTATAACTTTGATATAGTTACCTATTCATTGATTTTTAAAAACCCATTCTTCCCTCTGTTAATTTGGAAATTTATCTCTTTATTTTGTGGATATATCAGTTATTTTCTGCTGCATATCAAACTGCCCAAAATTTTAGTGGAGTAAAACAACATACATTTATTTTTTCATGATTCTACAACTCAGGTGAGTGGCTTTTTGAGTAGCATGTATCTCCCACTTTTCTTCAACAGGCTAGTCTGTGCATATTTTCATGGTAGCTCATTCATGTACTCTTGGCATCTAAAGAGAATAGAGAAAAAGTGAGGGACACATACAGAAAGGTGGAGAAAAAGGAGGAGAAAAATAAGAGGAAGAAGAAACAATCCCACACTTAGAAAAGTTTCTGTTTTTGTCAAATTTGCTATAGAACAATGGCCAAAGAAAGTTATATGAGGAACCCAAAATAAATTAGAAAGGTGCTTAATCAAAGTTACAGATTAATGAAGATGTAAAAAAAATAGATGTCATCAATTACTGTACTATGCAAGTGGTTACCTTAAATCATTATGTATTTTTTTTTTTGTGTGTGTGTGTGTGTATAGTCAATGTGTGAACATAATTTTCTCTACTCAGGGGCAATATAAGATGTTTAAACTTATGAACTTTAATGAGTTTTCATTGTCTTGCTTGTATTTTTGTTCTCAGTTTTAGTTCCACCTTCTTTTAGATTCTAATTAGTTATTATTATTTATATAGTTAATATTTCTCCGTCTTTACTTTTATTCTCTTCTTAGGTCCATTCCTCCTTACTTCTTATTCTTTATCTCTTGAATAATTTGCAATCTTCCTGAAGTACTTCTTTACAACTTAATTTAGGGTGATATGTTGGAATTGAATCCTCAGATGTATTAATTGACTTCCAACTGTTTATTATGCCCTTGTCCTTAAAGCTATCTCTATGGTCCTCAGACTTGTAGTTTTGCCCTAAAAACTCATGATGTCAATTTAATTATCATACTTTGTAGTAATATGTCTTTTCTCTCTGACTGCCTTGGGGATCTCTAATGTCTGTCCTTTTTATTTATTTATTTATTTTTGCTTTGGAATGCTGCAGCAGCATTCTGTCTCTTCCAGGTGTGGATTTTTCGTAATCCTGCTTATGATTTGCAGTAATTCTTAAATCTCAAGTCTCAGCTATACCTTTGCGCATATGACCCAACCCCCCATTTTCGTTTTCCCATTATACATGTCTTTTATCTCAGTTTGGGGTAATTTTGTTTTTTCCATGTCTATTAGCATCTTGCTCATATTTCACCTCTCATATCTTCTTGTCTCTCCAGTTTTCTAATTAATTTTTTTTAAGATTTATTTATTTATTTATACAAGCACTGGGTATGGTCAGAAGCACGGGAGGGTGAGAGAAGTCACCAGAGCCAGAGCGGGGAACAGAACAGGCAGACTGACGAAATACAGTGTTGAGGGCAGCTGTGGGCGGCAGAAGAGGTCTGCGCACCATGTGGGACCCTCGCTGGTGGCCGGGACTTGAACCGGCAATTCAGAGGCTGGGGGCAGCTGCACAGCCCAGCACTCAACTGCTGCGCCACCAGGGGAGGCCCTTTTAGTTAATTTTTAGATTGATTTCCAGTTCATTATTTCTCAGCTGTATGCAGTTTGTTGTGTGTAATCTAACCACTAAAATTTTAATTTCAGTGATTATTTTTTTCCATTCTTTATCCTGTATGTTATTTTCAATAGTATCTTAAGCCTTTTCTGTTTTTATGTAAATCTTTTTTTGAAAAATATTTAAAATATCTATTTTATGTTTTGCAGCTGACTATCTATAACCTAAAAATTTTTGGGTGTTGCATTCTGTGATTTGTTTCTTGTATTGATTTAAGGCTTTATTTGTTTTTCATAGGACCTAGATTTTACTGCTTTTGTAATTATAAACTATAATATTATATATCATTTGAAATTATTTTTGCAGCCTGTTTTCCTAAACTTATATTTTGGCTTTGTTGAAGGATAAGTTTATGCCTCTATTTGCAAATGGTTGAATTTGGCATGTGAACTTAAGCTCTTTTTCATTAGGAGAATTTCTCTTTTCAATTTAGTTGGTTATTTTCAATCTTTGTCACATCTTGTAGCAAACAATATTGAAAGGTAAAGAATCCTTTGGGTCAAACATTGTGTAGTTGAAGAGACCTGATTAATATAGATGTGAGTCAGGTTGTACCCTTATCAGTGTGTAGATATTACTGGATATTATTGATTGTATTTTGAGTTTTAAGCATTGAAGGGAGGAAAGCAGCAACAGAGTACCAAGATAAATTAATTTCAATTCAGGTAGGTCTGTATGTGGAACACACATACATAGACAAAAATAAGAACATTTGCAACATGATAAATACACATTACAAATACACATGGTTTTAAGATTTTTAATTTGAAATTTTATAATTTGCAGGCCAAATTGCCAGGAGTAAGTAATCTGACCCCTCTGTTCTGCACCCAGACCCACTTCCTTCTCTCATAATGCAAAGTATATTACCTGTGGGTTTTTATATACTTATAGTTACTGTATAATATTTGGTGTTTTGTAGTGTTTCATTGATAATAAGCTCTAAGTATGTGAAATATCTCAAATCCTGACTTGCTAATTGGGTTTAAAATTAAGGAATAAACTTTTTTTGATGGGTTTAACCAGGAAAATATTATGTATTAAATTTTCAGATAAATGTGTAATAAGAAACAAGCTCTGAAATTGAAGGATAAGATGTATTAAGGACAAATTTCACTCTAAGGAAATGACAGTAAAGAAGATAAGGAGGGATATAGCAAATCATGTGCTTTTCATAAGGATCAATATTTTCAGTAAGTGATAAACATTCTTTACAGTTTAACTTGAGCTTATTGCTCAGGCTGTATTATATTTAGATCATTTGTCTAGAGTAGGTTTTCAGGAAAATTGATGTTGATTACTGGTTTTCTTTTTCTTTGCTATACAAACAATAATAAATCAGGAATAATGGAAATCTAAAAATAAAAAGCAAACACAATTTTTCTTCTTGTTCATATGCGTGTACAATTTTACATAATTATAATTACAGTGCTTTCTGAAATTTCTCTCTGCATTTCTAAAACTCTGCATTTCTTTTATTGTTCAACGTTGTCCTCATTTTTAGTGACTTCATGTTTTATGGTTGTGATATGAAATCATTTACTACATACTCTCTTGGTTAGTGTTGGACATTTATGTTGTTAACAAGTCTTTATTTCATAAGAAATGCTTTTGTTTGCCCACACAGTATTCATACCCTCTTTTTCCATTCTAAAGGACCCCAGTTTTGTTCAGATACCCACAGATCTCCTATGCAACTCTGGAGATATGTTCATTCCCAATCTAGGATGCAGCCTGGTTAGAAAAAACCAATCAGCACTTGGCAATCCTCTGATGAATATTACTGATCTGCAGTGACTTAGAGTGATGCAATCAGACAGAAGGGATTTGCATCCTGATATGTTACTTACAACCATATGACTCTAGAAATGGTATTTAATCACTCGTGTCTCATTTCCATCATCCACAAATTAAGAATAATTACAGCACTTATGTCAATGGTTGTTTAAATCCTAAATCAATTTTGAAATGCTTAGCATAATGCTGGCAAGTACTCATTGTCACCTATATTTTTCAGAGTTCTAGCAATTAAATAGTATAATAGTGTCATCAGAAAGCAGCTTGAGATAGAATTCATCCTGTGGAAGCACAATCTGTGCGTGTGTATTTAGAGCTGGAGATCTGAACCATTATAACTTTAGATCTAGGAGTATTGTTTGGTCCATGTAACAAATGAGATCCAAGGAGGTAAAGTGAATTCCCTGAAGTTGAATGAATAGTTAGCAACAGTTTTCATCATTTCTCCACATTAAATTCTCTGACACACACAGACACACACAAAACCATCAAACAAAAAGAAACCCTGCAGATAATATCTTAGTATATTCTTGTTTGTTGATTAATATATTCACTGTTCATTTAAAAACTCATTTAAAGTCACCTACTATGTGCAGTGCGTTCTTCTAGCTTCTGGCGAGTTCAAGGAACAAACATACTGAGTTTTATTCAGCCATTGGCTGACTTTGGGGTAAAGAATGATGAGTGTCAAATTTAAGAAGACTCACTAGCTGCCTTATGAGACTGGACTATGAGAATATCAAGAGGGAAGCAGGCAGAGTAGTTAGGAGAACAATTCAAATGATGCTGAACTTTAAGACAAAGTTAGACAGGAGATATGAAGCAAGGATTTGAGACATAGTCTATTTTTGTTAAAATTTTAAAGAATGTAAGAGGTATAGCAAGTTGAGTGAAATTATCCCTATACCTTACCTCAAATACCATTCTTCTTGCTCCTGATATCAGACGATACACAAATTCATGTTTGTGTGAGTAAACTTTTTTATTATGTCATTTACAAATGAAATATATATATATATATAAATGTATATGGATGTGTGTGTGTATATATATATATTGTATATATGGCAACTTACTTTCTTTTCCCCCCATTTCTCTATGTTGTTGCCTCCTTTTTTGGAGCTAAATAAAGCCTTAATAATGATTTGAAATTCCTTAGAAACAAGCCACCTTCCAGCTGATATGTTTATCAAAAAGCCAATAGTAGCATCTTCATGGTTCTTTTCTCTTTTTTCTTTTGCTCTTTAGGTAGGAAAGTTCAGTTTCCCAGGATCTGAATGATGTTTCTTCTTTCTTACTTCAGGCAGAAAACCAGTAGAGGGCACTGATAACTCTGTACATGCAAGAAGTCCATGGAAAGATATTACAAACAGAATGTGGAATGGGTTTTAAGACAGGAATCACAGCACAGCACAACTACAGAAATGTAGCTTTGGGGTTTTCTTGAGGGGCAAAACGATTTATACTACTAATGGGTGGAGTCATTCCCATCCCCTCTTTTGAATGCAGATGCCTAAAAAATATTTTAATATACACAGTAGGTAATTTTGGTAGATTGAAAGTAATTATTTAATAATGTTTTCTTATGTGAAATTCTTTTATTTGATTTGAAATGTTCTCATATTAAAATCCTTTGGATGGGTGTAAGTTGGTTAGAAAATTGAAGTAGACTTAATTAATAGATGGATTTTGTTTTTCCTTGATTATTTAGATATGTGTGTTTACTCAAAGTTTTAAAAAGTAATGGAAGGGATTAATCTATGCTTGTATGAGTCATAGACAACATAAAGTGTGAATAGCAAATGTTGTTTGGAGTTATTGTTCCTATTGTTAAAACTCATGTGGATGCAGGCTTTGAATTTGGATAACCTGAAAAATATAAACAAGCAGAAATATTGTAGAATTAATGTATTTGTTCACTTCTTGCCAGAGGGAATTCGGCCTCTGGAACAGCTGTAGAAACTGACCCACATCGAATGATGAAGTCCTAGAAAAATATCGTGTCATTTTCTCTAAGTTAGAGCTTGCATAATAAGGAACTCCCCTAGTATAATCCCAGTGCTTTTCAGCTGCACAAAGTCTTTTATGATTTTACTCACTAATTCCACTAAAATTATTTATTATGCACTTTAATGGTAGTTTTTGGAAGCCCACATCCAAATGCTTAACACCACTTTCTATGATGGATAACCTGGTGTCCTAGCACACAGTTCCTGGCAAGGAAATACTACATTTTACCTACACCAATGAGAGATGAGCCGATTTCATCAGCCACTACAGACATTAATTTCAGGGTCCCCATTGAGATCTCACATGACTTCAAAATAAGAAACAAAAATATTTTCAGAGAAATAGAGAGGAATTAATTTTCAAGATGTTTTGTACCTTTGCACTTCAAGGAGTCTGTGGAAATGGTTAGCCTTACATCATGGAAAGCTATTTTCTCCTTCAATAATAAATATGTCCCTTCATTTATGATGACAGTAGGGCCAAAGACCCAGTGACACTCAAATCTGATTAGTTTCCCATTCTTTGATGATTTAACAAGCAAAACTGCAACAACCTACATACTTTTCTTGGCTCACTTCCTTTATAGTAAACTGTAATAGGCTATGGCAGCTCATGGCTTTCTGCCTCTGGATGGCAGTAACTCCTGCTTAAATGTTCATGACCCTTAACTGTTAGATCCACAAGTAGTTTCCAATCCTTCATCAGTTTTCTAAAACACTGATTTTACTTAGGCAAAATATATCTTTATATACATGCATATATACATATTTTAGATATATATGCCTTTGAAAATTCATTAATATGTGTATGTATATATACATACACACACATATATGTGTGTGTGTGTGTGTATTATATATAGCTTGAAAACTAGGTATAAGCAAGGAATCTGTTTAATGTTAAACGCTGATAGCATAAATCCCAGGCTAAAAGGAAAATGAGGACGCAAAGAACTAACCTAAAAAAATTGGCATTTGGATATTTCCATATGTTTATATGTGATTCATTTTCCTTCTTACATAAATTAACAAATGCTGCTGAGCCAACCATATTTCTTACCCCAAGACAAGAAGGCATTGCAAAGGCTCTAGGAATATATCCAGGCTTTGGGAATAAGCATGTCTACCACCAAAATTATGTGCTTTGATTAATATAGTCCATATGGATTTTCTGACTGTGACTTTTCATAGACACAAAGAATTAGGGCTTAAACATTAAATAAAATGAAATGCACACATGTTAAATGTAGTTCACTAAACTCTCCACTCAGTGGCTACTGCAGTGCCATAAACTGCCATCTGGATTAAGTTGTGAGCTGTGATTTATTGTCTGTAATATTTTTCTGGTCCTCCTCTTACTTGTCCTTTTAAACCTGCTATTCCTTTCTTTTGAGCCCCTGGTTCCTCTACCTCAGCCCCAGACACCCATGCACTGTCCGCCCCTTAATATCATCTGTACTGGAAAGCCTATTTAGACACTTTTCCAGATCTACCTGCTGCATTGAAATACTACAGCTGTGCTTACACAGTACTTCTGCTCAGCTCAATAGTTGGTATACCTTCCTGATAAACCTACACTGCTTTTTTTTTTTTTCCTGGGGAAGGAGGATGGATTAGTAAGTGAGAAAGAAATGAATATTAGGAAGGAAGGAGTGAAGGAAGGGACAACGAAAGGAGGAAAGGAAGGAGAGAGGGAAGAGAGGGAAGAAATACTCTAAATTTTAGGCATGCCTTTTCTTTTTTAACAAATAAATGCATGAGTCATAGACACTTAAATAGGACCTTAAATGGGAATTTAAGGGGTTTTTTGAGAGTGATACATTAAGACCAAAATTTAATGCAAAATTTATATTCATGTGCATATCAATCTTTGATGTATAATTGAAGTGACACCAGTTTCTGATGACATCATAATAAGTACCTCAAACCATTGTCGATTTAGTAGACTCTACAATGTACTCATGAATGTAATTCTTTTTTAACCCAGGAAAATGAATGTAACTCTCATGGCTTCTGGATGATACAATTTAATAATAAATATTGTAGCAATGATGACAATGCTTTTCTTCACACCGAATGAAAATGGTTTCTTTATGAGGATGAAGGTGGGGAAAAAGTATGAAGTTTTCCCTCAAAAGTGGACTAAGAAATATCTGGTATAGAAAAAGCCACAAGTCACAGAAGTATGCATAGAAAGTCAAGTAATTCAGAATCACTAAGTTGAATAGTGTTAAAAGTAATTAAGGAATCTAAGATCTTAAACTTAGAATCTGGGATCAAGTTTATAAGGAGAATTATAAGACTTCAGTAAACTGGAAGGAGAGATGAGAAGTGGTCCTGAGGAGTGATTCTGTAGAACATTTTCCTTTTTTCCCTCATCTCTTAAGGTGGCCAGTTTGCATCCTCAGCATTCTGGTGTCATAACCTGTTTTTATGTGGAGTAGTCCTTGTCACTGATCAAAATAAAAATGTGACTCTAGGTATATTTATTGTATTTGACACCTTTAGACTTGGGTGATATGCAAAAGCAAGATATTACCTAATCTAGTGGCTTATTTTTTTTTCTTTTTTTTAATATTTTATTTTATATACTTCTTACATCATTTTTCATTTTTGCACAATGTATGAATTTTCATTTTGGTTATATTCCCTATACAATTGCACCAGCACCCCCCTTTATTTTGATCCTAATACTTCCTCTCCCCGCCTTTCCCCGCACCCCCCGCAGTGTGTCTCTGGTCCATAATTGCTTGTTGATTTTGATTTTTACTTTGTATTAATTAGTCTTCTTCCTGGTCCCTTATTTAGGTTTTCTAAATTCCTGCTATGAGTGAGACCATCTTATATTTTTCTTTTTCTTTTTGGCTTATTTCGCTGAGCATGATCCCTTCAAGCTTCATCCATGTTGCTGCAAACTGCATGTGTTTATCTTTTTTGATTGCCGAGTAATACTCCATTGTGTGTATGCACCACATCTTGATCCAATCATCTATTTTGGGGCATTTGGGCTGTTTCCAAAGCTTAGCTATTGTAAATAGTGCTACTATAAACATAGGGGTGCAGGTGCTCTTTGGAATTAATGTTTCTGTGTCATTTGGGTAAATACCTAGGAATGGAATTGCTGGATCATATGGATGCTCTATGTTTAGTAGGTCAAGAAATCTCCACACAGCTCTCCATAGTGGCTGGACTAGTTTACACTCCCACCAGCAATGCAGGAGAGTTACTTTTTCTCCACAACCTTGCCAACCTTGCTAGTTTTTTTTAATATGTGCCAATCTCACTGGTGTAAGATGGTATCTCATTGTTGTTTTGATTTGCATTTCCCTGATTACAAGTGATGTTGAACATTTTTTCATATGCCTGTTGGCCATTTGCATTTCCTCTTCAGAGAAGTTTATTTTTAGCTCTTCTGCCTATTTTTGGACTGGATTATTTTCTTTGTTTTTGTTGAGTCTCATCAGCTCTTCGTAGATTTTTGTGATCAGTGCTTTATCATTAGTGTTGTGTGCAAAAATGTTCTCCCAGTTGGTGGGGTTTCTCTTTGTTTTTGTTATTGTCTCTTTTGCTGTGCAGAAGCTCTTTAATTTGATGTAGTCCCAGCTGTTTATCGTTGCCTTCACTATCACTGCTTTGGGTGATGTGTCTGTAAAGATGTCTTTGATGTGCATATCATGTAGTGTATTGCCTATATTTCCTTCTATGTATTTTATGGTTTCAGGTCTTATGTCTAGTTCTTTAATCAATCTAATGGCTTAATTTGAATGTCCTTTCTTTTTGGGAGAGAAATCAGCAGAGAGACATCTCATCTGAGGTCACCACTTCCCTGAAACAAAGCACATCTGCTGCCTAACCTAAACAGGAATATGATGGTCCAGTCATTTTGGCCCAATACAAGGCCAATATTCTGATGGATGATAATCCAGAGTCTCACTTGGGGTAGCTTTTTGGGTCCATATCATAGTTCAATTTATCTGCTCAGTCCAGCTCCCACTTCTTTATTCTCAAAGGTGTGAATCTTACTAAACACCTTTCAGCCCAATTTCTGTCTCAGCATCTCTTCCAGAGAGCTCAGCTTGTGATAACTGGTACCAGAAGTGGAATTTTATTTTTTTAAAGATTTATTTATTTATACAAGAACTGGGGTATAGGTCAGAGGCACGGGAGGGTGAGAGAATTCACCAGAGAGAGCAGGGAGCAGAACAGACAGATGGACCAAAGACACTGCTAAGGGGAGCAGCAGGCGAGGTAAGAGAGGTCTGCTGTGCCATGTGTGTATCTCCCTGGCGGGCCGGGAATTGAACCCATGCTGCAGAGGCTGTGGACAGCTTCATAGCATGGTGCTCAACCCCTGCCCCACCGGGGAGGCACAGAAGTGGAATTTTAGACCTGCATCATTCACTAGGCAAGTGAACTCTCCATCCCTTGTGATAAGCCGGGTACAAACAAACCTTAACACAAGATGATGACTCAATTGTTAAGTTGGTGGTGAATTGGGTTAGAGTATTAGTAAAAAGTATTTGAGGTGGTCCCCATCATATCTCCACTTGTTTTACCAAATCTGGTTCCCCCTCCCCCTGAAACCAGATGGGGCCTGGAGAATGAATGCAAATCAGGGGTTAGCAAAATTTTTCTTACAGGGTTAACAGTAAATATTTTAGTTATTGTGGGAGGCAAATTTGAAGATATATAGGTAGTTATATAAACTTTTAAAATGTAACTATTTAAAAAAAATCTTGAAAACTAGATGTAAGCAAGGAATCTGTTCAATGTTAAAAGTTGATGGCATAAATCCATGCAAAACCATTTTTAGATTGCACACCATAAGAAAATCAATTGGTTGGTCAGATTTGGCCTGTGGGCATAGTTTGCAGCTGTAGACTGCCTCAAGCTCAAGCAAGTAGAAGGGAAGATTTCAACGGGGTGTGAATAGCAGGAGGTGAGAATCTTTGAGAACCAAGTGAGAGGCTGGCTATACCATTGAAAATGCTCAAAAATAGCACTGTTGTCAGGAAGAAAAGAAGGAATTTATGTGAAAATTCCTTTAAGAGGAATGGGTTGATTTTAGGTTAATTCTAAATAATAATAAATTATTATGATGCAATCCTATTCAAAGAATTGAAATTAATGACCACAATAATGTTTTTAAACTTTAAAAATCCAGATGATACAATTAATGAGGTTTTTAACTATTAACAAGTTATACGATATAATTAGAACAGCATCATATTTTAGTTTGGTTGTTTTTTTCCATATTTCATCTGTATTCCAACAGGTCCTCAAATGTACATAGTATTTCCATGTTTCTTTTTGAATCATAAAAATGCTAACTCATTATCCTATCAAATATTACTATCAACCATTACTGAGTCCTCTTTTTGATTTATATATGATAAAGTTCACTATGTATTTTTTATGTACAGTTTTATGAATTTTGAGTAATGCATAGATTTTTTGTAACTACCACCTCAGTTTGGAAACAGAAGAATTCCTTCATCCTGAAGATTCCCTTTTGCTATCCATTTGTTAAAAAAAGTCAAATTAGCAACAACAACAACACCCATCTCTCCTAGTTTTAGCAACTACTGACATATTCTTAGTCCTACACATTTGTCTTTTGTGATATGTCATACTAATAGATTCAAATAGTGTAACATTTTTATGTTTCTTTTTCTTAGCATAATGTATTGAGAGTATTCTATGTTTTTGTTAGTAGTTTACTCTTTTTTATTGCTGAGTAGTAGTCTATTGTATAAATGCACAATAGTTTATTAACCAAAACATAAAAGAACATTAAAGTTATTTCTAATTTGGGACAATTGTGAATAATGCTATTATAAGCATTCACACCCAAGGATGTGTGTGAATATAAATTTTTACATCTCTAGCAAAAATACCTAGGAGTGGGATTGCTAAGTCATACTGTAAGTGCAAGTTTAAGTTTTTAACAAACTGCCTAACTGTTTCTCCAGAATGCCCTGCCATTCTGCATTTGTACCAGTCAGATATGAGACTTCTAGTATTGCAGCATCATTTTCAGTACTTTTTAGCAGTCATTCAAATAAGTGTTTAGCATTCTAATATTGATGTTTTAATTGGAATTTCCCTAAGGATGCTGAGCATCTTTTCAGGTGCTTATTTGCCATCTCTATATCTTTTACAGTAACGTATCTTTTCAAAACTTTTCCCCACTTTTAATTAAATTTTGGGTTCTTAACATTCTTTCCATATTACATTCAAAAATCTGTTGGCATACGTTATTTATGAATATGTTAGTGTGTGGCATTTTGTTAGAGTTTTTCAAAGAGCTGTAGTTTCTAGTGTTGGTGAACTACAATTTAATTATACTTTTGTGGGTCATGGTTTCAGAGTTGTATCTAAAGAACTCTGCCTATCCAAAGGAAACCAGGTTTGTGCCTTTTTTGGGGCTTTCTGTTTTGTCCTTTGTATATGTCTATCTTTTCAAAAATACCAGGTTATAGTGAATATGATAGCTTTATAACAAGTCAAAATTAAGTAGCAGTTCTGGACACTTGGCTTAACTAAATCCATGAGATACAAATAAACTGATACCATCTATGAAAACTTTATTAAAGACATGAAACTTGTATTAACATTTTTTTGTATTCATTTCTTGAATTTATTATGCATACCATGGGGCTACATGTGATGAATTCTTTCATAGTTAATTTTTACCTTAATTTTGAAAGATATTACTGCTGGTTATAGAATTTTATTCTGACAATGCTTTTCTTTTGTTACTTTAAAAATGTTTATTGATTGCTTCAGGTGTGCACTATTCCTGATGAGAAATTGGTTGTCATTCTCTTTATTCTTAAGTTATTTTTATTTATGGAAGTTTTTAAGATTATTTTCTTTATCAGTGGGAAATTTGATCAAAGTGTACTTGGTGGAGTTTAGTCCTATTTAAAGTGGATTAGTTAACATTTCTGGATTAGTGAGTTTAGGGTATTTATGAAATTTGTTAAAAGTATGACATAATTTATTCATAGTACACTTTAAAATTAATCACAGAGCAAGGCGGGAAAATTTAAAGGGAAATAAAAAATCTTTTCAACCACATGAAAATGAAAACATTAAATATCAAGCTCTGTGGGATGCAAATGAAGTAATGAATGAGAAATTTATAGTATTAAATGCCTTTACTTAGAAAGGGACCTTCAAATTAATGACATAATCTTTTATCTTTAAAAATCAGAAAAAAAAATAATTTAAACAAAATCCAAGTAAAAGGAAGGAAATAATAAGAATCTTAAAAGAAATCAATGAAATTGAGAAGGAAAAGAATGGAGAAAATTAATGAAACCAAAAGCATGTTCATACAAATTGTCAATAGGCACCTGAAAAAATGTCTATCATCACCTTATTACCTGAGAAATGAGATACCTGAGATATTGCCAAAGCTCCTGGCCCATGGAGCCTTCTTAAAAGACTACAGATGCATCGACCATGTGACCCAGCAATTCCACTCCTAGATATCTACCTAAAGAGCACAAAAACCCTAATTTGAAAGGAAATCTGCATGCCTATATTTACAATCTACAGCACTGTTTATAATAGCCAGGATATGGAAACAGACTAATTGCCTAAAATCAGATGAATGGATTATGAACATGTGGTGTGTATATATATATGTGTGTGTGTGTGTGTGTGTGTGTGTGTATTTGCTACTCAGCAATCAAAAAAGATAAACTCATGCCATTTGCAGCAATGTAAATGGAGTTAGAAGAGATAATATTAAGTGAAATAAGTCAGGAGAAAAATAAATACTGGATAGTATCACTAATAAGTGGAATGTAGAGAAACCAAACTAAGACCCAGAGAAAGACAACCTTAAATACTAACCCTTGAAAATGAGCTACAGAATTGAAGCATCCAGGGCCTCCCTGGTGGCGTAAGGGGTTAAGCACAGCACTGTGAAGCTATCCACAGCCTCTGCAGCATGAGTTCGATCCCTCGTGAGGGAGCTACCCACATGGTGCAGCAGACCTCTTCTGTCTCACCCACTGCTCCCCTCAGCAGTGTATTTCAGTGGATCTGCCTGTTCTGCTCCCCACTCTGTCTCTGGTGAATGCTTTCACTCCCATACCTCTGGCCTGTACTCAGTTCTTGCATGCATAAATAAATAAATCTTAAAAAAAAAAAAAGAACAGAAGCATCCAAATGGGCCTGGGTGTGGAGGAGGGTTAGGGACAAAGTAGGAAGGGAGCACAGTGGACTATGGTGGTAGAAAATGGGTGATTTGGTAGCATGTATCCTACAGTGGCAATACCTCATGAGAGAATCCTTATATTACCACAATTAAAATAATAAATAATTGTTTAAAAAAGAACTATGAAATATCTGCAAAAAGTAAGTTCTTTCAGAAGATAGGAAACTTGATAAATCTCCCAATCAAAATGATGAGGAAAATAAAGATAATATGTAAATTTATAATATCATAATAAAGAGACAAAGAATAAAAGATTCTATAGATATTAAAATATTACTAAGTTAATATTATGAACAACTTTATGCCAATAAATTTGGCAACTTACATAAAATGGGCAAATATCAAAAAAGACATACTGTCAAATCTCACACAAAGAACTAGAAATATCTATTAAAATAACCAAATTTATAGTGAAGCATTTTTCCACAAAGAACACTTCAGGCTCAGATGACTTTATTGATAAAAATCTATGAAACATTGAAAGAAATGATTGAAAGAAACATGAAAGAAATGATATCAATTCTCCATAAACTCTTGCAGAAATTTAAAGAGTAAGGAATACTTTCTAACTCATTCTAAGTTTTATCCTAAAACTAAAACCACCAAAGAGATTACAAGGAAACTACAGAGCAATATCCCTAATGAACCTAGATATAAAAACTCCTCACACAATTTTAGGATTCACTCATTCTAGAAATATGTAAAACAGATGATAAATTATGACCAAGTAGGATTTATCCCAGAAATCAAGGTAGTTGTAATATATGAAAACTATCCAATGTGAAGCATCTTATTTACATACTAAAAAGGGAAAAATCTTGTCATCTTAGTAGATGCAGCAAAACTTCGACAAAATCTAACATCTATTCTTGATTAAAAAAAAAAACTCAGCAAAGTTAGAATAGTGGAAACTTTCTCAGCATGATGTGCAAAAGCAAAGCGTTTAGGTGAATACAAATGTTTATATGGTGCTAGAACATAAAGCACAAGTCAGAGAGATGCTGGAGCTATTATAGAGTCAGAGAGAGGTTACATCCTGGAGGACTTGTGCATGCCAAACTAGAGAGCTTGAAATGACAATTTTGGTTTGCTGCTTTATTGAGCTTTTACTACATGTCTTGTCCTTTATTTTTTTCTTCTTTCTTTTATCCCTGATTTGTTAAGGTATTATTATTTACAGTGTATATATCAAGAACAGGACTCAGTGAGTAATACCCAAGACCCCATATTTAATACATGGAAGATCCAGGACTTAAACTTCACTTTGTCATTAAGTCCCATTTTGTATCACAAAATGGTGATGGTCAGAACTTATGGTCAGAACTTCCATTTAAACTGGAAATTCCATGGGAAAATAGGAGGGAATGGATCATATATCAGAGATAGGAAGATTGGATGAGATGCCATTATAAAAGTCTAGGTGAGAGGTGATGGCCAATGGCATCTTATTGGGGGAAAGGGAAGTGAGAATGGGGATAGAAATGATGGAGTAGAGTTGAAAAACGTTTTAAAGAAAAATTGTCATGACATTGAGTGTGATTGAAACCAGAAGTTTCAGAGAGTGAAGAATCAGGAATGACTCCAAATTTCTGTTTGAGGACATTGTGAATGGTGGTGTTGTCAACAAAAATCTATACTTTGGGGTATAATTATTTGTGCTGAGTTTCATCTACCCCATAGATGTGGCCAGAGACTATTAATTATTTCTGTATTCCAGCACTTAGCATACATAGTGCCTGGCTCAATCCAAATGTGTGGGTAAGAATGAATTTTACTAATAATAACGTAATCACCACTTCCATGGCATGATTAGTTGTGTCAACATTTTTCAAGGGCAATGATGTAAAAACATTTGTAATATATCTTTCCCATAGTTTTCATTTTGCAGAAGTATACTGTATTTTTCTGTATTGATAATTCCTATATTTCTCTCTTCCCTTCTTATCCACTTTTAAAATCATTTTATAAGAAAAATTCATTTCTAGAAAACAATTACATGCAAAATTAAACTTGATTGATAAGAGTTTTCACTTAGAATCCAGTAGGCAGTGGGTAAAGTCAAAAGGGGAGCAAGTTTTTGACACTTTTGTTCACAAGAGTCTTAATATAGAGAGTCTTTCACAGTTACCTTTAAAATGATCTTTACATAGTTCTTTGAAAATTTTCAGTAACAAAACCCTAAGTTTCCTCTGCCATTTAATCAATTTTACTGTTTAGAGAGATAATATATTTTTATTAGTTAAATATCTAGGTTTGTAAGGAGATTTAACTAGTACATGTACCTGGTACCTTAACTGTAACAGGGGAATTTGAAAATTGTCCATAAACACTGTCCACATGCGCAGTGTTGTGGCAGGAGCCTAAGCTGTGGAGTCGGAGCCCTCTGAATCCAGCTTCGGTTACTTACTACTTGGGGAGCATATCAGTTACATAACTTGTCTGAGCCTCCATTCTTTGTATGTAAGATGAAGGTAATAACATCTTGCAAGATTATTACCCAGATTGTGAAATGAAGGTAGCATACCTATCAGGTAACAGGTACTATCTGTGGTTGAAGTGCAAGTTATAAGCTTTATTAGCTGGTGCCATGAGCACTCTGAGCTCCTTCTATTCATTTCTCAGCCAGGGCCTGGTAAGAGATGTGAATTATAGTTCACTTCTAGAATGAAATACAGTTGTGGTGGTAAATCCAGTGGGTTATAGAAACCTATCTGTGTTCATTTCAGATAATCTAAATGTCAACCCCTTAGAAAATCAGGAATTTTCTCAAAGAACTGTGTTTAAAACCTGGAAGTGTAATGTCTTTTGTGTTGCTACTTGCTGAAACCTAATGGTAGATTTGTCATTTGGGGATTGCCTGCATGAGTGCTTCCCTCCATTAGCAAGGATAGGTGAAAGTTGACTGTAGTAATTAGCTATAATTAGCTACTGATCTTTTTGGACAACCAGAAAATCTGGTTTTTCCTCCAGACATTAAAAGGACACTCAGAAAGGATAGAACTTTTGTAGTGGATAATTTTGAAACAAATAGTGTTGAATCCTTATAAAGCAGCACTTTTACTATTGCAGGTTCTGTATCTAATTTTAGCATATTTATTAAGATGTATCATTGTCTAATGGGGGAAAGGAAAGAAAAAAGATGAAGGAATTTTCCAAATGGATGTATATAGCACAGTGTATAAAACACTGGAGCTAATTGAACTGAATGGCTTTGAGCCCTTGGACATCACAAAGTGACAAGGTTTGCTTGACAGCTAGTGAGCGATTATTTCCCGTCCCACTGATTAATTTGGTCAATTAGTGGCAAATAGGAATGTCACAAGTGGAAAGGGTAATGAGAGTCATTATAAATGTAAAAGTAACATTGAGGGCAACCTTGTCACAAAAAGGATCTGCTTTGGCTATCTTAGGCACTGATGGGATCAAGTTTATTCCCATTTCTGTCTTTTCTTCTCTGGAGACTGAATCTTAGTAAGACCAGAACTTCTAGGAAATCAAAAATAGACACATGGGAGCATTTGCTAAAGTACACATAGGCAACATTTTTGTAGAGTGGCATTTAAAATATTCATTACTATGGAATCTCTTCATTTTGTCCTCAAAATTAAAATGGTAGTTGTATTTTAGAGTGAGCCCAATAGATTTGAGTCTGGACACCTCAAATGTTAGGTGTACCTCTAGCATCTCTACTGGGAGTGCTGAATTATGAATTAGAATGACCCACTGCATTAGCTCTCTGTGACTGTTGTAAAAAATCACCACTAAGTGAATGGCTTAAAACAATAGAAATTATTCTTTCTCGGTTCCATAGTCCAGAAGTCAGGATGTTGGAAGGGTTGGTTCCTTCCATGGGCTCTGCAGGAGTCTGTTCTCTGTGTCTCTCCTGCTTCTGGTGGCTGCTGGAAATCCTTCACATTCCTAAGCTTGAAGATGCATCACTTCAGTGTGTGTTTTCCTGTGTGTTTTCTCTCCTCTTCCAAGGACAATTGTGCCACATTAATTCAGGATGATCTTACCTTGATATCCTTAATTACATTGCAAAGAACCTTTTCCCCTCAAATACGATCACATTCACAGATTCAGGATAGATATACCCTTTGGGGGACCACTGTTCAACCTACTATACTCATTTTAACAGTGAACACTTGCCATTTTGATTTTGCCTACAAATGAAGATAAAAGGGTATGGTAAGTAAGGAAGAAGTTGGGTTGTGTAAAGGTAAGGATTTTATAGCTTTGCACTGTGACTTTCCCCCATGGTTGCTGAGCTGACGGTCTGACCAGACCCAAAACATCTACTGACAATCAGCTCTATCTCTTTACAGCTGGCTCTTTAACCCCCTGTTTTCCTGTCATTGATTGCTCTAACCCCCCTCAGTGTATGGTCATTAATGACTTCTGGTCATTGGGTATAATTCTGATGTTTCTACTTCTACTTGCTTGTTTGAATTTGGGATCTGCGCTAATCTTGCCATGACCAGAGAAAATAATATACTGCCGAATCTCATAAAAACCTCAAAGCCTTCAGAATTTTATTATGCCTTCCCATTCCCAAATTCATTAGCAAGCATTTTAGAGATGTAGAATGTTATTGCTAGCATTCTCCCTAGTTTTTTTCACATTGTTGGAAAAGTGTCTAATTTGCATAGCTCATCACATCACCCCATCAGATGCTACTGCTTCATGCTTCCAAGCTTAATATTCTTATCTAAAGCTTCCTCATATTTAATCTTTAAATATGTTTATCTCTCCCCCATCCTTGAACAAAGATTGTTTTAACCAGGTGCTACACTGTTAGAGAGATGTCTTCAGTTGAAAGAATGAAATAACATCCTTGGGAAAGGAGATTTCCCCCCTCTGATTTCAGTGCTTGTGTTTCATTTGCCCTGTGCTGCTTTAGCTTGATCCTTGAGCACTCTTGGCCTGGAACATCTTGTACTTCTCTTGTAAATGGCTTTCTGTTACTACTCTGTCACTATCTTCTTCAGAAAATATACTGCTTCCAAGGCTTGTCCCCAAAACAACAAATCACAGTCTTGCTTAAGCTTTTTGGTGATCCCATAATGACCAAAAGCTAAAATAAAAAAGGTTTTTAGATGGAATAAAATTTGGCTCTAGCCTACTGCATTGGCAGTGTTTTTCTCCAACTCTCCTTGATATATGATATGAGCAGATGCACAATAAATGAACATCTCACCAGGTCTCGCAATGTCTCTCCCTCTCAAGTTTTTCTGCCCTTGCACAGACTCATCCCCACATTTGAAATTGCGTCCTCTTTTTCTTCTGACTCCCTGTTAACACTTCAAGACCCACTGCCTAGGCCATCCCCTCTCTGACACATTCACACACTCCTGGGAGTAAAGGTATACTCCCTCCTTCAACTCTCTTTACACTTATAGCAAATACAAAGCTTTTATAGGTGTCCATTCATTCAAAGACATGCTGGAGTGAACGTGCCATGCCCAGGAACTGCACTGTAGTTTTCTGAATATATTTACTCCCTTCACTAGTCATTGAACCCCAGGAGGGAAATGATGGACTTTGGGTCCCTAGGGATTCTCACACAGCAACAGCAAGATCTAAATAAACATTTGATGAAGTTTACAAATGAAGGAGAGATCGAATGTTGTTGAAGGCTATTTTGTCAATTTAGATGCATTCTTAGGCTGTAGATATTTTGATCAACTTTCTTACGATTCTTCACATTTGATCATATAACTTACCTAATATAAAATTGAATTAACTGGTATTCTAAGAAAAACTGTGTATTCAGTCAAAACTAAATACTTGAGAATAAAGGACTAACCAGGTATTAGCTTCTTTGCAGAAGTGATACTTGCTTTTTACCTTCAGACCATCTAGAAATCAATCTCTGTCTGAACATAAATTCCCTCTAAGAAGCATTCTGTAATAAAAACAGTGTTGGCTGGGCCCTTTAGTGTTTCCTGGGGTGACTTGTCAATGTGACACATTATATTCATTGCATCAGCATGCCTTGTTGTCACCCTCCGGTTTGTCTGGCGTGTCCTTGTGCATTGTCCCAGGCAGGAAGGCAGCACAGCCTGGAAGTGTATGCTGAGGTGGAGGACACCGTACTTGGTGATAAATGCAAGGGCACTGAAGACACATGCGTCAGGTTGACATGTAATACCTAATTCAGAGTTTCATTATCATTAAAATAAAAGGGAAGGAGGAAGTGGGTAGAAAAGGGAGAGGTAATTCATAGCCTAGATGGCATATTGGGCTTTCATATGTCCTGTTTTCTATGGCAAGGCCAACCTCTGAATGCAGCATCCTTCACTGTAACACATGGTGACACTGACAGTGCACTTTGATGAATGTATGGCCAGTGCTGGTGGGCGTACAGCTTCCCTCCCATATATTTGGTTGGAACAAATAGTTGTCCATTTTTATGCTTTGCACTTTATTAGGTATCTTGCTGCTGATGTCCATCTACAGAGGAAATTAACTGAAGTGAACAAGAAGGAAATAGATCTTTACTCATGCAAAGCAATGAAGTAGTGCCCAAAGAAGACACATGTCCCTCATTGTCCTCATCAGGATGGCTAATAGGGTTTTAAAATATGACTTGCCTGGTGCATCATTCTCAGAATCTTTCAGTTGTACCTGGAACTATTCACTACCTGAAATATGGTACCTACTAAGGTGGTCAAAGTTGGTTCTCATGTTTTGTTTTGTTTTTTTAAACATTTGCTCTTAATAAGTGAAAACAAAATTTATAAAGTATAATATCAAAGAAAATTGATTAAGCATTGATAGATGTTCATACACTATATTTCTGACTTTGGCTAACTATTTAACTTCTTTTTGCCTCAGTTTCCTCATCTCTAATAGCAGCACTCCCTCATTCATTCTTTTCTTGGCACTATTCTAAATGCTTTTCATCTAATTCTTTAAATACTCATTGCAATCTTTTGGTGTAGAATCAATTCCTGTTTTTATATATGGAGAAAAAGAGGCAGTGACAAGAGAAGTAACTTGTGCAAAGTCACATCTTCACTGAATAACACAACTGAAATTTGCAATGGGGTATTCTGGTCTTAGCATCTGTGTTCTTAATCACTAAGCTATTCTTTGAGCTCTTAGTGACTATATTTTCACTGTTGTGTAGGAAAGGGAAGTGTTATCTAGAAATTAGTACCTAATTTTGTGTAAAATTTGTTTTTTTGCCCAGAACCAGTAGGAGGTAGACATTCACACACTAAGCCAGTATGAATCTGCTCTTAAAAGTCTTTTATGAAACACTTCCTTGAAACTATGATGAATCATTGCAGTGGAGAGGACAAAAATAGGACAGGGCGGCTGAAGATTCACATCTTAGTTCATCTTAGAAAGAATTTCCATTTCTTAATTACTTTGGACTGGTTCAGTCACAGTAGATAAAATAGTTTCTAGGGATACCAATCTTGAAGCCTGGGTGGAAGCATAGCATACTCATAAAAGATTCCTACAGATCGGTATCTCCTGTATAAATATAATGGAAGTAAAAAAAAAAAACCCCGCATTTTGCTGAAAACCGCATTTGATCTGGCATGGAGAGAACTGTGTATTATCTGTTCTTTCTGATGTATGTCAGGTGCAAGATAGAAAGTGGCCACTGTGAAAAATTTCAAGTGATACATAGATGCTATTTGCTAGCAAAACTCTTATACCCAAGCAGTGTTGTTTAGGAAGAAATTTGGGATACTTGGATTCAAAGGGAAAGAACTGGAATCCATGATCCACCATTTCACTGCCTTGTGACTTGCAAGAATAGACCTTTTATCTCTGGGGTTTGTCATCTAAAATATATGGTTAGTAGCAATAATCTATCTTAAAGGTCTGTGTAATAATTAACATGTGCATATATTTTGCACAGTTTAAGCATCATGCACACATGTAGTTATAAGGTGATTGTTATGAAGTGTTTATTAGGCATGAACTACCAAGGAATGTGTAATATTCCCTTTTCCAGTTTTTAACTTCACACTCTTTTTTTCTGCATCTTAAGGCTTGGGTGATATTTTCCAGGTTTTGAATATTCCAATTAGAGACATGGTTTTAACAAACAACATATGCCCTAATAGAAGAAGTAACATAGTGAAATTAGGCAATGGATAATAGAAAAGAAAAATCCAGAAGAAAAAGACAATATAGAAATCATCTTTGGATATCTCTGACTGCTTGAGCTTCTGTAGAATTCTGTTGTGTTTTCGTAGCACCATTTAGTATTTTCATGAGGTTGTCAGTCACCCACAATGGCCAATTGTTTTGTCCAGTGGCCAACTGAATCTGAGTCCTTTCCTGGAATTTTATTGGCTGTTTATTGCTGTTTGAACATAAATGTGGGACGTTCTGTGGGCATGTTTCCACCCCACCCCTACCATGCTGCAGAAGAAATTTATCTGTAGTAGGAGAGACTGAGGAGAAAACAGAACAGACAATAGATACAGAAACTCGTCAAAACCAATAGGGTAATATTTTTGGAAGCTGTTGTCCCTGAGGTTTATCCCACCCCTAATTCTCCTATTCATTCAACAGAAACTTACCAAATCAAGCACTGAGCACTATATTCTAGGTTGGGGGGATTCCCAGTGGTTAAAAAAAATCATGGAACTTACATTTTAGTGGAGTGAAATCAGACAGTAAACACAGTAATTAAGTACATTATATGATACATTAGCAGGTGATAAATTCTATAGGGTGAGGGTAATAGAGTAGGATAATAAAGTTAAGCAGGCAAGGCTGGGAGAAGGAAAATAGTCAGGTTTCAATTTAAAGAAGGTCATGGTAGGCATTTGAGCAAATATTTGAAGGAGGTGCGGGAATAAGCCAAGCAGGTGACTGGGGGGAGGATGATCCAGGGAGCTGGAACAGTTTGTGAGGTGAACTACATAGCAAGAGTGAGCCCTGGTACATACGATGACAAGGTAGCCAGTGTGGCTGGAACTGATTTGGGGGAGGGGGATAAAAAAGGTGAGTCTAGTTTATATGGGTCTGTGTAGCCATTGTGAGAATTTTGTGTTTATTTTTGTGAAATGTTAAGTTATAGCCAAGTTTTGAGCAGCAGAGTGACATTATCTGGTTTATCTATTTAGAGTGTTTGTTGAGAGGAACTTTGGGGATGAGCAATAGGAGAAGTAAGGAAACTACAAGGAGGCTCTTTGAGTAATTCAGGGATACTTGCTGGTGACTTGAAAAAGAATAAAATAAAAGAGAAATAATTGATTATGGGTTTGAATATAGGGCTGCAAGGATTTCCTGAGGTATTATATGGTGTCAACAAGGGAAGTGAAGGATCATTGATGACATCGATGTTTTTTTCCCTGAGCAAATGGCAAATGGCATTGCTATCAGATGAGAAAGGAAAGGCGATGGATGGAGCAGGAGTTTAATGTTCAACATGTTGAGTTTAAGACATCTGTTAGACATCTGAGTGGACAAGATGGTAAGGAATTGGATATATGAGTTTGGAGTTAGACAAATAAGTTTCTGAGAAGAATGCATTTGGTGTTTAATGACATGAAAATGGATGAGTTTGCTAAAGCAATATATGTGGGTAGGGAAGAAATCCAAGAACATAGTCCTGGGGTCGTTCAATATTAAGAGGTCATAGAACTTCAAAGGAATTTCTCTGAGAAGGATTAAACTGGGAAATAGGAGGGAAATCAATAAAGTGGGTCAGGCAAGTGAAGAAAGTGTATCAAGGAGGAAGGACAGACTCACTGTGTCAGTAGGTCAGCATAGAAGCTACTGATGACTGACCTTCTTAGATGAAGTTTCCTGGAAGCAGTTTCAGTGAAGCAGCTGGAGCGAAACTTGACAGAAGTCACCTAAGACATCCAGGGAGGATACAGATTGATAGGTAGTGAGGATAGACAACTTTGTGATGAAGTTTTGCTACAAAATGAAACAAATAAAACAGTATTTGATTGAGATAAAAAATTCAAAATTTTGAAATCTTTTTTAAAGAAGACAAATCATAGCATATCCCTAGGTCAATGGGAATGTTCTAGAAAAAAAGAGAGAGAAAATGGTGATATATGAGTGAGAAGGAAGAATTGCTGGGTCAAGTTCCTTGCTCAGGGGAGAGGAAGATAAAATTGAGGATGAAAGTGTGGAAGAATTTTGTAAGAATATAGTTCATTTATAGTAACAGGAAGAATGGTGGAATCTGGCACAGATGCTGTTATGAGTTAAATATAGGAAGATGCAGTTGAGGGAAATTCTCTTTCCTGTTATTTGAGTCAATGAATTTGAAGTCACTTCAAGATAGTGACTGATATAACCATAAGTCTCTTGAGGGAACAAGCTATGGAAGTTAAATAACTTCCCTAGGGTGTTATAACTAATAATATAATACAGTCCTTAATGGGCTGGCACTGGAGTTAGCCAGACCTTGGAATTTGTTTGTTTTAATTTTTTTTACTTTATTATTGAAATATGTGATTTTGAGTTATAGGTTCAAACTTATTTAAATGAATGTTATCACACCACATACACCATTTAGGCTCCAATAAACTTCTACCATACTCCTTCCTTCCATTTTATGCCTGCTGTTCACCCTCCCATTCTGATACCTTCAGTTATACAGTTATATTTTTAGGATTTGTTTTGGTTTAATTTTGTCTATTTCTTTGTTTTGTTTCTTTGTATTCAGTATTTCATGTTCTCCTTCTGACTCATCTCACTTAGCATAATCCTCTCTGGCTCCACCCATATTGTCTCAAATGGCAAAATTTCATCTCTTTACAGCTGAGTAGTATTCCATATAAACTACATCTTTATTACCCACTCATCTGTCATTGAGCCCATTGTTTCTGTATCTTGGCTATTGTCAACAATGCTAGGATTGTACATATCCCTTCAAATTAGTGTTTCTGCATTCTTTGGGTGGATACAAGAAGTGGAATTGTTGGATGATATGGTAGATCTATTTCTAATATTATGAGAAATCTCTGTATCTTTTCCCATAGGAATTGGACCAGTCTACATTCCTGCTAACAATATGTGATGGTTCCTTTTTCTCCATATCTCTCCAACCATTGTTGTTGTTTGTAATTTTGATACAGTTCTTTATGATTCTCATAGGTGTGAGGTATGGTTTTCATTTGCATTTCCCTTATAAGTGATGGTGAGCCTTTTTTTCATACATCCCTGTTGGTCTCTTTTTTGGAGAAGTGTCTGCTCAACTCTTCTGCTCAGTTTTTGATAGGATTGTTTGCCTTTTGTTGATTTGTATGAGTTCTTAGTTGATCCTGGGTATTACCCCCTTGTCATATAGATGATGTGCAAATATTTTCTCCCATTCTGTAGGGTGTTTTCATTTTAGTGTTAGTTATTTTTCTTTTTTTTTTTTTAATGTTGCAGGAACTTTTTAGTTTGTTGTAGTTCTATTTGTTTATTTTTGCTCTCATTTTGCTTGCCATTGGAGCCAAGTATCCAAAGATATCTCTGAAGTCAGTGTCACAAAGTATGACACTGTATTTTATGGTTTCAGGTCTTACATCTGTTTATTCCATTTTGAGTTAACTTTGTGTATGGTGTATTTTTTGGCTGTTCAGTTTTCTCAACAACGTTTGCTGAAGAGACTTCTTCCTTTCTCCATTGTGTACTCTGGGCTCCTTTGTCATACATTAACTATTCACATGAGTATGGACTTTTATATCAGCTCTCATTTCTATTCACTGATCTCTGTGTTTATTTTGATTCCAATGCCTTGCTATTTTGGAAAGCTATAGTTTTGTAGTATAGTCTGAAGTTTGGGAATGTGATGTCTCCGTTCTTTCACATCAGTATTGCTTTGGCTATTTGGATTCTTTTGTGGCTCCATATAAGTTTCTGTAATTTTCTATTTCTTTGAAAAATGCCGTGGAAACATTGAAAGGGATTGCACTGAATCTGTATATTGTTTAGGTAAGATGGCCATTTTAACAATGGTAGTTCTTCCATCCATGAGCAAAGAATATCTTTCTATCCTTTTGTGTTGTCTTATATTTCTTTTGAGAATATCTTACAGTTTTCATAGTCCAGGCCCTTTCCCTCCTTCATTAATGTTTATTCCTAGGCATTTTTTTTGATGTGATAATAAATGGGATTGTTTTCTTGATTTAATTCTCTTTTAGTTTGTTACTTGCATGTATGAATGCAGCAGATTTTTTTTTTTATATTTTCTAGCCTGCCATTTTACTGTATTCATTTATTACATTTAGTAGTTTTCTAATGGCATCTTTTTAGGGTTTTCCGTATGTGTTATTCTGTCATAAGCATGGTAATAGTTTTATTTCCTACAAATTCACAATCATTTTATATCTTTATCTTATATAGTTACTCTAGTTAGGACTTTCAAAACTTCATTGAATTGTAATAGTGAAAGTGCCTACCCTTTTTTGGTATCTATCTTGAGAAAAACTTTCCATTTTTCACCATTGAGTATGATATTAGCTGTGAGTTTGTCATACATGGCCTTTATTTATGTTGAGGCATGTTCCTTTTATTCCCATTTTTGAGAGTTTTTAAATATAAGTGGATGATGAATCTTGTTAAATGCCTCTTTTATTTTTATAGGGCCTTATGTTTCCATCTTATATGATAAGTGATTTTGCAGGAAATATCATAAATGAAGTTGGTTTACAATTGAGTTTTCTTGGAGCATGTCCTGAGAAGAGAAATGATTCTATTGATGTGAATACCTTTAAGATTCTTAATGTAAATCACTAAATTATTCTGCATATAGATATATTTACTCTTGTTGGGGAGATTCAGGGAAGCTCTCTTCACATCAGAGGAGTTTTAACAGTGTCTTAGCACATATTACTTGGACAAAAGATATATAGCAAGGATACTCTTAGGCTTTATAGATGATCAGAGGTAAAAATGGCAGGTAAAAATGGCAATCAGATATACTCAGGAGAAGTACTATGATTCTCTTCTAGTCAAAATGACCACTTATTTTCCAGAAACCATTCTTCATACCCCAACCCAACCACCAGTGTTAAATTATCTCTTTCCTGTGGAAGTATTGCTGCATATGGGTTATGGGATCAGCTTCTTAAGTCATCACACTAAGGTTAGAGCTTAATTCTTTGCTGTCTATTCCTGGAAGGGTTAACATATTTAAGTACTAGCATCTGTATAACAAAGATAATAATGCCATTGACATCACTGGTTTTTGTTAAGATTGAATGACATAATGTATGTAAAATAATATAGTGCTTTATACATATTAGATTGTAATAAATGCCAACCAACTATTTTTGTCATACTTATATATTGTGAAGCCTGAAATGTCAGTACAATAGTTATTCAGGCTTTGGGAAGTTCTGAAACTTATTTCTTAATGACAGGCAAAGATCCAAAGCAATGGTAGTTTGGAAAGGAGTAACATGAGACTGTTGGAATAAATGGGAGAATGGCAAGATATAGTATTAATATTAAGTGCATTTTCTTTTGGAGAGGGGTTGCCAGCCATTGTTTTAACTGCATTACATATAGTAATTTTAATAAGACGAGTACTAATATCCCTATTTATCAGATGAGAAAATTGAGATAAAGAGAAATTAATTTGCTCAATAATTTGCAAAGAGAAATTAAATGTAGCATTTCTCTGCTAGATATTTATAAACAGGATCTTCATCAATGAAGTAAATATCATTATCCACCCTTAACAGACTTTTTATCTTTTGTTTTAAATGGGTCTCTGGTAGGCAAAGTATTGCTGGAATTTTTTCACTCACATTGTTAGCCTGTTATTTTATTGGTGAATTCAGACCATTAACATTTAAGATGATTATGAATATGACCTATTTATTTTAAGTCATTTTGGTTTTGATTGGTTTATTTTTGTGTTGTTTCTTTTTCCCTTTGCTTCTCTTTACTCGTTCTGGATGGCTCTCCTTAATATCTATATGAATCTGTTTGCTACTTCATCTGTGGTTGTCTCTTCTGGATTTTTGTTTAGTGGATACCACGGGGGTTTTATTTGAATGCCTATGTTTTGGGTCCTTTCTGAGCTGTTGTCTGTGCTCCGACATTTTACTATAATGGGTATACCCATTTCTTCCTCCCCCTTAGTATTTGGTGTTGTTAACTCATAGTGTTCTTGCTCTTGATACTGGTGTTATATTGCTCCTACCATTTTGCTAAGGAGTTTGTGCTTCAGTTTTTCTTTTCTTGTGGAAAACTCCTTTTAGAATTACTGAAGAACAGGCTCTGTGGTGGCTAACTCCATTTCATCTGTTTGTCTGAGAAAACATTTATTTGCCCTTCACACTTAATCGATAATTTTGCATGATAAGGAATTTTTAGCTGGAAGTTCTTGTATTTTAGGATTGTAAATATTTTCTTCCATTCTCTTCTTGCTCTAGTGTCTGGACTGAAATCTGGGGAAATCCTAATTTGGGAGCCCTTATAATTAATTATTATATTTTTCCCTTGCTTCCTGCAAAATTTTTTCTTTATCTTTGATTTTTGTTAGTTTGACAATGATATGTCTGGGTGTAGATCTTTTTATTTTTTGACTTTTTGATTATTTTTTTATTTATGCATACAACAACTGGGTGTAGGCCAGAGGTATGGGAGGTGAGAGGACTCACCAGAGACAGAGTGGGGAGCAGAACATGTGGATCCACTGAAATACACTGCTGAGGGGAGCAGCAGGTGAGACAGAAGAGAGATGTTGCACCATGTGGGTTAACTCTCTGGCCAGGGATCCAACTCATGCTGCAGATAGCTTCATAGTGCTGAGACTTAACCCCTTGTACCACCAGGGAGGCCTGAATGCCACCAAATTTATGAAGTTTCCTCTATTCCATGCTACCTCTTTCAGGAATAAACAGTAAATTGTTTTAAGATTTCTATAACTAACATATATTTATAAAATATTTATCATATACATTTATTTTCCAATATTCTCCAAGTAGATCACAATTGAAGTAAAAAGAAGATACCAGAAAGTAAACAAGACTTTCTTCAATAAACTTTTAGGAATACATAAAATAGTTTGAAGATACTATTATTATTTTTTTATGATTTGTTTGTTTATTTATACAAGAACTGGGGTACAGGCTAGATGCGTGGGAGGGCGAGAGGATTCACTAGAGACAGGGATCAAAACAGGCGACTGATGAAATACACTGCTGAGGGGAGCAGCAGGTGAGACAGGAAAGGTCTTCCATGCCATGTAGGATCCTCATCAGCCGGCCAGGCTCAAACTGGCTCAGCAGAGACTACGGACAGCTTCACAGTACTGTGTTCAACCGCCTGCGCCACCAGGGGAGACCCTGAAGATACTATTATTCTGATTTTCAGTTTTCTTTAGAAACCTGCAGAGATACAAAATTTGACTTTTGACTATTGAAGAAAAGAGAATTCTGGCTTTTCAAATATGTAACAATTTTCAAAGCCAATATTTAAATGAAGACAGCAAAATCTGGTTTGAAAGTCTTCATCAGGTCACTCCCCAAAGAATCTTAATTGTAGCAACTGCTCTACTTGCCAACTGAGTTTTCCCATTGGGGTTGTGTGTTTATTCTACAATATGGAACATAATCTGAAAAGGAAGTTCAAGGCCTAGCATTGCTATGTGACTGAACAAGTTAAAATCCTGCAGGACCGCAGGAGTAAATCAACACCAGGTGCCCCATCTGTGGACCCTTCAATATCAGTATAAACAAGTGAAGTCTCATTTCTACGTTTTAGTCTTCCCATTAGTTAGAAAATGAGCAAGATAGAATTTGAAGTGCAGGAGATGTGGCAGCTGAAAAAGACTCTTCTTCCTCTCTTTAAGATATAAATTAGCTAACTCCTTTCTTTAAGATATAAATATTAGCCTGAGGTATATTTTGAGGATTTTTATGCAGAACCGCTTTTTCTATCTTTGAAGTAACTCCAATCAGTTTACCAAAGCAAACAGCAAGGTTTGTCCATGGAAAGTCAAACCACTGACCACTGAGCTTTGAGTCCCCAGGCCCATAGGCTTAGCACAAGAATTTCTCTGTGCTGCTGAGTGAATTTAACTTCTTCCATCTGAAGGCAAGATTTGTCAGAAAATAAGCATTTAACACAGATCCATAGTCCTTTACCTGCAATTCTTAACAAGTCTGGAAGCAGACATTTAAAAAATTTAAAGGGGCCTCCCCTGGTGGCGCAGGCGGTTGAGCGCCACACTGTGAAGCTGTCTGAAGTCTCTGCAGTGCCGGTTCGATCCTGGCTGGCTGGCGAGTCTCCCACATGGCGTGGCAGACCTCTCCTGTCTCGCCTGCTGCTCCCCTCAGCAGTGTATTTCAATCAATCTGCCCGTTCTGTTCCCCACTCTGTCTCTGGTGAACCCTCTCATCCTCCCGCACATCTGGCCTGTACCCCAGTTCTTGTATAAATAAATAAATAAGTAAATATTTTAAAAAAATTTTAAAAATTTGAAGGATAATTTACATAAAGTAACAAATCTTAGATGTTGGATTATTCCTGACAACTGTATATACACCACTGTATTTTCCCATACTTCTGAAACAAGCAATGTTCATTACCCCATAAAGCTTCCTTATCTTTATGGAAGTTGGTTCCATTTCCCTAACAGTCCTATAAGCAACCACTTTCTGATTTCTTTTTTAATTTTTTTTAAAGATTTATTTATTTATGCATACAAGAACTGGGTTACAGGCCTAAGGTGTGTGTGTGTGGGGGGGGGGGGAGAGTGAGAGGATTCACCAGAGACAGAGAGGGGAACAGAATAGGCAGATCAACTGAAATACACTGCTGAGGGGAGCAGCTGGCGAGACAGGAGAGGTCTGCCACTCCATGTAGGTTTCTCCCTGGCTGGGGATTGAACTCATGCTGCTGTGGCTGTGGATAGCTTCATAGGTTGCATCTTAACCCCTTGCACCACCAGGGAGGCCCCCACTTTTTGCTTCTGTCATTACAGTGTAATGTGCCTAATGCTAATATGATCAACCTTGTACAAGTCTTATCTGTGGATGTACATTTTAATTTTTCTGGGCAAATACTTAGGAATGGAATCGTGATTGTAAGGTAGATACTTAAAGAGTAAAGTGAAAAATAGTTCTCTAAAGTAATTGTACTATTCTACATTCCCACCTGCTAAATATGAGAATGCTGGTTACTCTTTTCCCTTTACCAGCATTTGATTTTGTTGGTGTTGGTCTTTTGGCCTCTAAAAATTCTATGAAAAGGCATCACATTGTGGATTTAATATGTATTTCCCAGTGATTAATGTTGAACACTTTTACTGGTGCTTACTGGCCATTTCTAAATCCTGTTTCATGAAGTGGTTTTCTTTTTTTCACCATCCCTGTTTACTTTAATTTTTTAAATTGAACTACCATTATTTTCCATCCTTAATCATTTTTTTCACAATAAATAATTTCTCCCCTCATGTGTGGTCACCACAGTTCTCCCACTACCAAATCACCCGTAATCATCCACCATCATCTGTTTAAATGTTTCATCTTGAAAATATAGAAAATAAACCTTGTTTATGACTTGCAGATATTTATCATTTACAATATATGCCATTCATCAAAAATTTTTACAATAATGATAATTACATCAAGCTCTTTAAGACAAGGTAAACAATAATTTTGTCATAAGGTCCAACTCAGCACTCCAGTAACATCACCTCCATACATATCTTTTTTCTCTCCTCCCCTACTTCCCCCTCCCCAAAGCATCCCCAGATGCTTTGGATATCCAGCTTCCAAGGATTAGTTTTGAAGTTTGTCTGATCCTTTATTTGGTTTCTCTATATTTCATATGTAAATGCAACCATCTGGTATTTATCTTTCTCCTTCTGGCTTGTTTCACTTAGGATAATCCCTTTTATCTTTTTTTATAGGATTTTTCAATTGTTGATTTGTTTGAGCTCTTTATATATTTTGGCTATGAAATCTTTGTCAGATTCATGTATTGCAAGTATTGTTTTCAGTCTGTGTCTTGGTTATTAATTGAAAATTGAACATTTTAAAATAAATCTGAATAAGCTATTTGATAATAAATCTTGACCTAAAATAACATATAGATGTTTAGTTTTTATTTATGCCACATAAATCAAAATTCATGTTTCATTGTAATTGTGTTTAATAGAACCCATTGAAGTTGTAATATCATAAATGATATATATACTGTCTTACCTGTTTTATAATCAGGTATATATATATATGTGTGTGTGTGTGTGTGTGTTTATGTATATATATATACATAATATGTATACGTACATATATATATATACACACATACATATATATAGAGAGAGTCAATCAGGATTATTTTAAATTTCAAAATTATTTGGTCCTATCACTTAGGAGATGGGTGCACAGTGATCTTAGCATGGCTTTGCGTGGAGATAATGTTGCTGGAGTGCTGAGTTGGACCTTATGGCAAAATTATTAGCACCTTGTCTTAATAATCTTGATTTAATTATCATTATTGTAGAAGTTTTTAATTAATGGCATATATTTAAATAATAAATTTTTATAAGTCATAAACCATGTTTGTTTTTTATATTTTCAAAGTGAAAATTATAGCAAACTAATAAATTACATTATAGTAAGAAGTCAAATTTATTATAGTAAGTTCTTGATAAAGTCAGTTATTCATTGTAATCATTTAGAGTTGATTATTGGGTTTTTCTCATCTGATTTTATCATCTTTATGATTTTCTTACTTTGTTATATTTTGTATTAAAAATATGTACCTGAGTTCTTAATTAGATAAACAGTTAAGGTGTGGGTAAAGTTGAAAATTCTCTTTTCTGTTGCTAGATGAAAATAATTTTGACTAAATTGACTACCAAAAATTATTTCAGTAGAAAAGTTATGAAAACTGTTTATACATATATATATATTTCATTTTTAACTTAAAACATTTCTTAGTCAAAAACATCTCTATTGTGTGTTTTTTTTTTTCTATAAGGGAAAACATTGTGTATGCAATTCATCGTGTTGAATTTTGATCATTCTTTGGACTGCTTTTGAAAAATTAAATGTGTTTGTTCTACGTCATGATATCTATTTCATGAATTACAAAATAGAAACTCCCTGACTATTGGAATGTGTTTCACATAGGTGAATAGGTGGTTGAAAATAATGGTTTATATCCTTAAAGATTTTCATACCTTATAAACCTACACTATTGAAGCATCAGATGTTTATAAAATTGTTTTCTCAAGAATCTTTGATTATGCAAACTAGAAATTTTAACAAGATAACTCTTTTTGTTATTTCACCTTTTGACAAAGATAATCAAATTATAAAAAAGTGCTAGATGCATAACATATTTTAATCCTATGTTACTTAATAAGAGCAAATAGAATTTTCATTTATATGTGCCAGAATTTTCTGCTTATGCCTACTTGTAAATCAGAAAATTAAGGACCAATCAAAGACAGATGCTTCTTTACTCTTAATAGAAGCAGAAGAATTTTAAGCTAAGAAATATGTAACTCTTAGAAACAGATTATTTCTTATAATCATTGTTAGGAACTGATTTGCATTCCTCCCAAACTCATATTGAAGTCCTAATCCCTAGTACCTCAAATTGTGACTGAATTTGGAAATAGTACCTATCAACAGGTAATGAAATTAAAATGAGACCTTTAGTATATGTCCTAATCCAAGTTTACTTCTGTCCTTGTAAGAAGGGGAAATTAGGATATAGGGAGAGATATCTGGGAAGCAGGCACACAGGACAAAAAAATTAAAATAAAAATCAAGAAGCAAAAAGAAGGAACTTATGTTCCTTGATCTTGGACTTCAGCTTCCAAAACTGCTAGAGAAAAAGTCTCTAGTGTTTAATCCACCTGGTTTATGTATTTTGTTATGGTAACCCTATCATATTATATTCATCAATTTGGAAAGGAGAAAATCGGTTTGAACGGGAAATGAGGAAAAGAAAAGTAGATGAAAAAGAACATTAAAGAGAAAGATTTCATCCTGGAAATTATTTGGTTATATGGCTTTTCAGCTCTTTCATAAGATAATGGGTCTTTGAAAAGACATTGGGAATAGACATGTAACCCAGAGACGTACCTAACAAAAATGCTTATATAAAATAAATCTCTCTTAATTTTATAGTTTGATGAGCAAGTTAGAGGTGAGAGTGAAGAAATGCATTTCTTAACATTTGTTGGGCTTCCTTTTAGCAACACCAGACAGGGTGGTTTTTGAAGAACAAGCACAAATTTGATGCCTTCTTTTGGTTGGTAAACATTAACAGGCTTCACCGAACTCTTGGTGGAGACAAGATATACTTAATGAACAGTAGACAAACCATATTGAACCCCTAGTAGTCTTTTATTTATTTTTTATTACTAATGATGTAATTTTTTATATTTTTAATTTTATTCATTTATTTTCAATAAATGAATTTTAATAAATGAATTTTAATAAATGAATTATTTTATTTTATATAATTCTTACATAATTTTTTCATTTTTGCATAATGTATGCATTTTCATTTTGGTTTTATTCCCCACCCCCTTTTTCTGACCCTAATCCCTCTTCTCCTCCCCCAACCCCCCACTGTAGTGTGTCTCTGGTCTATAGTTGTTTGTTGATTTTGATTTTTACTTTATTGCAATTAGTCTTTTTCCTGGTCTCTTATTTAGGTTTTCTAAATTCCTGCTATAAGTGAGATCATGCGGTATTTTTCTTTTTCTTTCTGGTTTATTTCGCTGAGCATGATTCCTTCCAGCTCCATCTATCACTTGTAATCAGGGAAATGCAAATCAAAACTACAATGAGATACCATCTTACACCAGTGAGAATGGCACATATTAAAAAAAACTAGAAACAACAAATGTTGATGAGGATGTGGAGAAAAAGGAACTCTCCTGCACTTCTGGTGGGAGTGTAAATTGGTCCAACCACTATGGAAAGCTGTGTGGAGATTTCTTAACCTACTAAAGATAGAGCTTCCATATGACCCAGCAACTCCACTCCTAGGTATTTACCCAAAGGACACAGAAACATTAATTAAATAGGACACCTGCACCCCTATGTTTACAATAGCTAAGCTATGGAAACAACCTAAATGCCCAAAAATAGATGACTGGGATCAAGAAGATGTGGTATATATACACAATGGAATATTACTCAGCAATCAAAAAAAGATAAACTCATGCAATTTGCAGCAACCTAGTATTGTTTTAATATGTTCGTTACAGCAAATGTTAAATATTCACACTGTATGCTTTATACTGTGTGGTTGAATGCAACCAGATATGATTATTTAAATATAAATTTAATGTAATTAAATGTTTAGTTCTTCAGTCACACTAGCCATATGTCAAGGGATCAGTAGCCACATGTGACCAGTAGCTACCATATTGAACAACAAGATTTGCAGAACATTTCCATCATCACAGAATGCTCTATTAGCTAATGCTACTTTAGAATGTAATATGTGGTTGATCTGTAGCTATATGGAGCCAGACCCATTTCAATTATTTAAGCACCTATGTGACAGGTACCTTTCTTGTCGTTTTTCCTCTCTGTTTCAGGGAGTACAGCGGTTCCCTTTACTTGCATCTAAAACAGAAACAGGGCCTCCCTGTTGGTGCAAGGGGTTAAGCACTGCACTATGAAGCAATCCACAGCCTCTGCAGCATGAGTTCGATCCCTGGCTGGCCAGGGAGAAACCCACACGGGGAGGCAGACCTCTCCTGTCATGCCCGCTGCTCCTCTCAGCAGTGTACTTCAGTCAGTCTGCCTGTTCTGCTCCCCACTCTGTCTCTGGTGGATCCTCTCACCCCCGCATCTCTGGCCTGTACTCCAGCTCTTGTATGCATAAATAAATAAATCTTAAAAAAAAAAAAAAAAACCAGAAACACGAATTTTAATCTGTACCCAAAAAATATGTCAGCAACTTCTGAATAAAAACAGTCAGGAGGGACTTCTGTGCCCTCTACCTCCCAACCCTCACCAGCCCTGATCAATTTTCTCAAGTGCAAAAAATTATTTTGGGTGGTTGTGTCCTGACTTCACTTGCAGACATCAGCTCTCTGCGTGGGGACATCAGTGGGAGGCATGGAATGGGTTTTTTGGGTGATCTCAGTTCTTTTCCCAGAGTGTCCAGAGAGGCAGACAATGCAGCACAAAGTCCTGAACAACTACCAGCCTGCCCCGAGGCCAGCCCTGCTGTCCTCCCCTCTATAACGTAGACCAGAGCATCAAAGGAGAGCACAAATTCCTCACCACACAATTAATTGTGCAATCCTACACCCGGGAAATGTTTTCTCTGACCCAGACTGGTGATCACTTTATGCCCTAAAGCAGGAGAATAGGGTCATTAATTATACAGCGAACTGGGTTTTATAAGGTTCCTTTCAGTATGGAAAACAGAATGTGCTTCTGTGTTCTTCCCATTAAAGTGAAACCTGGGAAGTTTTATACTATTTCTTATTTTACAAAGAAAGGAATATTGACCCCTAATTAGGAGGCTGTATAGAGAAAACGGGGTTAGAATGGAAGCATAATAGGCTGAAGAGGGAAGTGTAGACATGTCTTGCTACGGGCAAACTGTTCTCTTTTTTCTCTTTTAACTACAAAATGTATAAAAGGTGTTGGGGCTTACAGAGCTTTTTTATTGTTTTGTCTTAAAGCTTTCAAAATGGCTTATGGAGATTTAACCCTTTTAACCCTTAGGAAACTGTGAACCTTCTCATCTGAATCAGGAGGAAGGGGGGAGAGGCAGGAAGAGAAAATTGTTTTCTGTCACTTTTCATGAATATCCCAAAGCTAGAGTGAGTGCCACCCCCACACCCCCAACCTGTACTCCCTCTTTACGGCCCACATCTGACTGTTCTGGGCAAGGAGGCTTTTCATTGCACTGTGGGCAGGTCAAAGTGTGGTTGATGTCTATATTCTACAGTCTTAGAGTCTGCGGTGAGGCTGGCCAGGCCTGGCATTAAGGGGTAGACGGGTCAGTACTGTCTTTGGCAAAGTTTCTGTCTATTCCAGAAGCTGCCACCCCCTGCAATGCTGTCTCCTCTCACTGTGGAAATATTGTGACTTCAGGGGAAGCACTTTGGCCTCAAAGTTCTGGGCACTGAAACTTCATGTTGCCTATTAGAACTGGCAAATTATTTAGCCCTCTTTGATTTTCTCTATTTCTTCATCAATAAGACAGAGATAATAAAATCCTTCCCACCATACAGCTCCGAGGAAAAATAAAACTGTAAAACTCCCTGACACACAGAGGGTTTTGAATGGGTCATAGCCTTGTGGTTGTGGCGATACGGTGGGTTTGTTTCCTGGGGTGGGGGTGGGGTTACAGATCCTCAGTGTCACCTGCACCCCAGTAAAATGTTCCTGTCCTATCCCATGCACGTAGAACTCCATTCTCAGCTTTCTGAGATCACATCTATGCTGGGACAAAAATGAGTTTTGTCAAAAAGTCCAATGCTTAGATTCTCCCTCTCAGCCTTCTGCACTTTCTAAGTGCAGATCTGCTCTTCCATACAATTCTCCCATCTCAGGCTGTTGTGAAAAGACATTATAATTGAAGGGGGGGTCGATCACCAAATGGTGGCAAGTAGAGGGAAAGGAGAGTCTGCAAGAAGTCAAGCAAAGGGTGAGCCAGGGTCAGGAGAACTTTGTGTCTGTAGATGCAAAAGAAGGAGATGAGAGAGGACGGGGATCTTAGGACTCTGCAGTGAAACATGTGTTCAGAAACATAAGGAAGGAAAGTGTGCTTTTGAACCTGCTGTTCTGTTGGTCATAGTGTGTGTTTTTGATGCCACCACCACCCAGTCATTTCTTCATGGGGTTTACGACCAGACGCTCTGGCTCCCCACTCTGTGCACACAGGTGTGTGAAGGATGTGCTCGTTGGACAAAGAGGTCATGCCTTACTTGCGCTTCTACGTGCTCAGATGATGGAAGACTTAGTGGTCCAACATGTGGCTAAGGTGACTTTATCAGGAGCGCCCTCAGTCCTGGAGGAAGGGGAGGAAAGGAATTTCTACACACTGGTCAGCTTTATTTTCTTTGTGTAACATGGAGACAGGAGGACCGGGGGCTAGAGACTTTAAGTGTGGGAACTGTGTGAGAAGACATTAACATTTTGAGCCAGAAGCTCCTTGTTGCTGGCAACAGCCTCTTTCGGGCTGTACCCAAGAGTGTAATCTGGTTTGAGAACATCCTTTTCCATTCCCCCAACACCAATGTTTCAGGGAGGGGTACTCAGACAATGTGACGTTCACTCCTGCCCTCAGTTTGCAAAATCAGGCAGGCACTCCTTTCAGACATTTTGAATTGCAGGGAAACTATGAAAATGGTTGTAATCCCAGGTGGGGCATTAAGACTAGTAGGGGACCTTGGACACTAAAAATTTTGTGGCACTTCTCCCATATGTATTAAAAATCAATTCTAGATGATGAAAGAAGACTAAGGTAGTGCAACAAGATTTTTTTTTTTAAGATTATTTATTTATACGAGCACTGGGTACAATCAGAAGCACGGGAGGGTGAGAGAATTCACCAGAGCAGAGAGCAGAATAGCAGAGTGACGAAGTACACTGCTGAGGGGAGCAGCAGGTGGCAGGAGAGGTCTGCCTGCCATGTGGGACCCTCGCCTGGTGGCCAGGGATCGAACTGGCGCTGCAGAGGCTACGGGCAGCTTTGCATCCCAGCGCTCAACTGCTGCGCCACCTGGGGAGGCCCACAACAAGATTTTTTTAATGATAAACTACTTTGATGCTTTCAACTGAATTATGAATTCCTTCAAAAATAGTTTTGTAGTCGCTAAGTTGCTGTTTAAAGCTTTAAAATAAAAATATGGGTTCTGGCTAGTCACTGCACCGTCACTGACATGTAGGTTGAGGAAACAGAGAAAAGATGAAGCCAGATCCACTGAAATGAGGTACCAGGGCTAATGTGATATGTAGAGGGGACCCCTGAATCCAGTGTGTGAAGTTATTAGAGTTGGAAGTTACTATAATTCCTAAACTAAATCAGATATTCTAGCTTGTTTGTTATTTTTTTTCCTCTCTTGTTATACAAAGAGATTTTTCTTTATGCCAAAACTAGCTTCCCTGAATAAACCTTTTATGGAAATACCCATCATGATACTACATAAAAATATTTTAAGATAATTTATATTTTTCAGTTTTTTCTAAGTTATATTCTAGAGTTCAGAAAAATGATAAAATAATCCTTATTAAAGTAAAAATACCATGACTATGATAAATCATATTTTCACAAAGAACTAGCACTTGCATTACACTTTTACAATTTACGAAGAATGTGATTTCCTAAGTATCTTTTCATTTGAACATCTTATCAGTCATGTGATGTAACAGGAGAATTATTGTAAGTCCTATAAAAAATTAATGAGTAAACTTCTTTCACATTTTAATAGGGACTTTCTGGAGATAGAATTTCTTGACACGCAAGATCAAGGCATTGTTAGTACATTATCATCATGATTTTTTTTTTGCAAGGGACAAGGAGAGACTCATTGGCACTACAAAGCACACACTATAAAATGTACCAATATTCCTTTTCATAGAGTCCTTATCCTTTAAGGCCAGGGTAGCCCTTACCTCCAATGGGAAGCCTGCCTCACCACCCAAGGAGCATTCTTTATTTTTTCCCTAACTGCCAGAAGGACTTGATCAAAGCTTTTCTGTTTTTAATCTCCCATAGGTTGTGAGTTCTTTCGAGGTTTATTTTATTCTCTTGTATTTGACCAGCGTGTAATATAGAGCATACAGCGCATAGTAGATGTTCAGGAAATATTTATTGATGGCTCTGTGAAGTAAATGAGCGAATGAGTTAATAAATGAATGGGGCCAAATATGTGGCTTGAAGCTAGTTCACTAAATTAAGATCTGAAAATTTAGCAAGGATTTATATACTGGAGAGCCAGGAGGAGCTCTTAAAATTTTAACTCAGAATCCTTTTGTCAATATCAAGCGAAGCTTTACATCAGCACCTTGAAAGCTGCAGCTTTTAAAATGCTTCAAAATATGAGTTACTCTTGAGAAATTTCAGGCAGGCAGGAAATGATTAGAATATTAGATGTGTCTAACAGCCCCTTACAATCCTGTCCCTGCCATTCACTAGGGAACTCAGGAGGAAAGGAATACCTCTGGTAACTCTTTTAAGGACTTGCAAAAATTCTCAAAGGCGGCAGCTTGTAGGCAAGGCTCCTGGCAACATTCTACTGATTTCTTAAGTATTCAATTCTGAAAACAAGAGTGTAAATGTGAAATGTGTCTTCTGATCCTGGCTGCTGAAACACAGCAGTTATCATTAACGCTGATAAGCTGCTTGTCTGCACTCTGGCGCCGCAGGACAGCAAAGCTGCAGGCTCTCCTCGCTGATTAGCACCAGGGCCCTAAAAAGGCTTCAATGGCAACGTTTCCGACAGGCCTTCTGTAGCTGCAGACGCATCATCAACAGAGTTCTTTATGGAAACCGAGTTGAAGTTCATACTTTACACCTTGGTACATTAATAACATTAATTTAACTCAGCCTTTATAATCAGAGAGTCCCACCTACAGACTTTTTGAAGATGTCTGAGGGCCCACACAAGTAGGAAGGTAATAATACTCCTGCTAAAGGAAACTGCTCCATGCAGAAGGTGGAGATTAGGAAGAGTAATAATTATACCTGAAATGTTAATAACTGGATATCTTTTTCCGAACTCTTACAAGTATTTACATTTAAAAGGATAAAATTGCTAAAAAAAAAATAGAAGAAGAATAAGAGCAGTTTTAGTGAAAAATGGGCAATTTTCTTTTTTGTTGTTGATGTTACTGCCTAGTTTCCTTAGTGATTCTTCCTAGTGAGCCTGGAAAATTGAAGGAGACCATTATTATGCAAAGCGCCCTGGCACAAGTGGCATTACATATCTCATACTATAGGGGATTTCTTGAAAAAAAAAAAAAGAAGAAGAAAAGGAAGAAAAATGAAGCATTCAGTGTTTGGGGTTTTCAGTGAAAATTCATTGCTGTGCTTGCCAATATTATCTTGCAGCTGGGTATATGCTCCTGCTATATTATGAGGGGAAAAATTAGAAATTCAAATGGTTTCATATTAAGCTCTTAAATTCAAGTTAGGGGGTAATAGAATCTAACTTTTAATAAATTTTAACATTTCTCTCTTCACAAAGGTCACATAATAAATATTATTCCCAGAGATTAGGGAGTATAGGTAGAAAATGTCAAATGAATGTGTTTTAAAAGTATTATGAGATAATATGAATGAAAATTAGAAAAGCAAGCACTGTAGGTTTTTAAATTCAGTGTTAAGAAAACAAATGATGTGCTATTAGCAAGGCAATGAAAGCTACTGAGAACTCCGATTCTATAATATTTGCAGTGTCTATCTGTAGCTTCCCTCTGGGTCCAAATGAGAGGTAGGCATAATGTTAAAAAGGAAATCGCGAATATTTCAAATTAGATTCAAGCCTATCTGGTAAATTCCTCGATGGGTGTTTGGTTATAAAAAGTCTTCCCTTTGACCCTTGTTAAGGCTAAACTATTCTTGCTTCAGTCCTTTGCTCCCGTCTTCTTCATCCACACAACTAATTGTCAATCTGCAAAGAGGGGAAGGACGTAGAGGGAGCCATAATGCTCTACAATTACTAAAGTCTCCAATTCCAATTGCATTATACTCCAGACTACTAAGAACATAAAATGCTTCATGATGTTGTTCCAGTAACACTTATAATCTTGAAGAGAAGAACAGAATAGTGATCAGTGGGCATACAAAGGCAAACACTATCTTGATCTTCAAAGAAGCTTTTTATTACTGAAAATTTCAAACATATTTGAAAAGATTAATGTAATGAAATCCCTTAAACTTATTACAAGACTTCAGCAATGATCAAATCTTCTCTATAATCTATCTGCTGTCTCCCAGTCTGTATGACTTTGAAGTAAATCTCAAATAGTCTATTATTCCACCTCTCCATATTTCAATATGTATCTCTAAAAGAACTCACTTATTAATATAATGAAAACATAGTAGCCTAACTAAAAAATGAACATAATGATTTTTTAATCAGATATCCAAGAAACATGCAAATTTCCTATTATCTCATAAATGCCATAAGTGGATATATTTTACAGTTTATTGGAATCATAATCCAAATAAACCCATAGGTGACAACAGACTTCTTAAAATTTCTTTTAATGTTTAGTTTTCCTCTTCATCTCTATTTATTTTTTACTCTTATTTCTTGGTTTTATTGTGGTTGTTGATAAAACAGTTTGTTTTCATGCAATTGATAGGTTCTTATCTTTTCTGTAGATCATGATAATTGATGGTTGGATATAGAGTTTCAATCAGTTTGAGTTGGATTTTTTTGTAATTTCATATGTGGTTATGTTCTATCAGAAGACAAAAAAGTTCTGATTTTTCTTTTTGTGCTGTTAACAGATACTGATGCTTGACCTTTAGATGAAGTAGTTCATTAGAAGAGCAAAATTTTGATATTCTGGTTATAGCCTCTTTTCTTCTTTTATTAGTTGTAATACTACTGTAAAATAAGGCATTCTCTGATTTAGTGTTAATTTCCCATTGATAGGTTTGTATGGAAAAAGCAGAATAAATTGTATTTTTTCTTTTTATTTACCCATTTCCGAAAGAATGATTTCTAGTCCTGGCCTACTTTGATGATGGCCAAGTAGGTCTTTTCTAATACTACAGTACACTCATGGAAGTAAAAATGTTTTAATATGTTTCAGTACACTGCAGCTCATCATTCCCACTGATGTTCAAATTAAATCATTCCAACCAATGGAAGTCTCTTTAGTTGGGCTCCAGAGAGCATTTGAAATGTTTTGAATAGTTTTTGCAAACTCATGGCTATCTTGGTAACAACACGAGATAATTGAGGCATCTTGTGTGTCCTTGCCCCAGATTTGGACATATTCTCTAAGGATCCCTGGGTTCTTCATGGGGGAAATAGTACTAGAGACCAGCTTGGTTCCAGGTCCTAATGTGCCTGGATTGGTCATTGTTTCCTCCTCAAAAAATGAGGCAAAGTTTAAGTTCTTCTTGTTGTTTTTATTTTTTTTTTTGACCAGAAAGAAATTATACATTTATCTATATTATAATACCTTTATAGTTTACTCTTTACATTTATATCTCAATTCTATGGAATTTTTCTTTTTTTTAAATTTTATTTTTATATTCCCCATACAATTGCAACCCCCTTATTTTGACCCCAAGCCCTCTTTCCCTGCCCTCCACCCACCATAGAGAGTCTCTGGTTCATAGTTGTTTGTTGATTTTGATATTTCCTTTCTCATAGTTATTCTTTTTCCTGGTCCCTTATTTAAGTTTTCTAGATTCCTGCTATGAGTGAGACCATCCGGTATTTTTCTTTTTCTTTCTGGCTTATTTTGCTGAGCATGATCCCTTCCAGCACCATCCATGTTGCTGCAAATTGCATGTGTTTATCTTTTTTGAATGCTGAGTAATATTCCATGGTGTATATGTACCACATCTTCTTGATCCAGTCATCTATTTTTGGGCATTTGGGTTGTTTCCAAAGCTTAGCTATTGTAAACAGTGCTGCTATAAACATAGGGGTGCAGGTGCTCTTTGGAATTGATGTTTCTGTGTCCTTTGGGTAAATACCTAGGAGTGGAATTGCTGGATCATATGGAAGCTCTATGTTTAGTAGGTCCGGAAATTCCACACAGCTGTCCATAGTGGTTGGACCAGTTTGCACTCCCACCAACAGTGCAGGAGAGTTCCTTTTTCTCCACAACCTCGCCAACATTGTTGTTGCTAGTTTTTTTTAATATGTGCCATTCTCACTGGTGTAAGATGGTATCTCATGGTAGTTTTGATTTGCATTTCCCTGATTACAAGTGATGTTGAACATTTTTTCATATGCCTGTTGGCCATTTGCATTTCCTCTTCAGAGAAGTTTCTTTTAACTCTTCTGCCCATTTTTTGACTGGATTATTTTCTTTATTGTTGTTGAGCCTCATCAGCTCTTTGTAGATTTTTGTGATCAGTGCTTTATCATTAGTGTTGTGTGCAAAAATGTTCTCCCAGTCGGTGGGGTTTCTCTTTGTTTTTGTTATTGTCTCTTTTGCTGTGCAGAAGCTCTTTATCTTCTTGTTGTTTTTAAATAAAATATTTCATTCCTTAATATTGAAATGTTCCTTTTAAATTCAGGGTTTCATACTTATATTTTCTTTAGCCCTTGCTAACAATTCCAGTTTTAAGGAAATAACAGTTTTTATGTCAGTGTCTCTCTAGTCAGTTTTGTTTGCTGAAGAACATTTTCTAGAAGATTCCTCAGGAAAGGTTTAAGGGTATTCACCATGAATGTGCATGTTGTTAACAATTTTTGATAACTGGATATAAAATCTTTGGTTCATACTTTCCTCCTTTTATTCCATCATGTTTTGGCTCTGTTTCCACTCAACAGAATTGCTGTTGAAAAGTCCAATAGCAATCTGGATTTCTTTCCTGCTTAGAATTTTTATTTTTAAGGTCCAGGGATTTTGCTAAATATTTTTTGTTGTGTTAGCTTTTCATTGCTGCTGTAACAAAATACCACAAACTTAATGTCTTAAATCACACAAATTTATCATTGTACATTTCTGTAGGTTAGAGGTTCAAAATGGATTTCACTGGGTTATAGTCAAGGTACCACTAGAAGTTGAGCTTTACTGTTTGCTGTAATTATAGATGCCAGAGGAACCTCATTTTGTTTTCTCCCCTGTTGTCTTTGGGTATGCCTACAAACTTATTCTCAAATAGAGTTTGTGTCCTGCAGCTCTTTTAGTTATAATCCACTGTCATTATATTGGAACCCTGTCATTATGGTGGTAATGTGGTGGGAAGGAGAATCATAACATTTAAATCTTCATTATTTAGTGGGCCTGAGTCCTCAGGTTACGACCTCTAGAAGTACTTCTGCATCTTTTTTTTTCCTCCTCAGTGTGAGGCAGGAAGACAAGAGGAGACAGGAGCTGGTCAATTGCCCCTCCCACAGGTAGATAAGGCTTAGGAGATGTTTTTTTCTTGGTGGTCAGGACTATGTAATGGAACATGCTCTGAGCATATTTAAATTTACTTTCCCCTTTCTTTTGCCATAAAGAGGAGAGGATTTCTCTCTAATTTTAACCATGAGAATGTAGTTAGGTTCTTAGAGGAGATAAAATTCACTCAAGTATCAGAATCCTCCAGAGATTGGCCCCATGATTTTTATCTCTCCTGTTAGCCCAATTTCCTTCTCCAGGAATGCATCAAAATTATTATTTAATAACTCTCTTTCCAGGTAATGGCTCCAAAATGTCTGCTTCAGGTAGGCTCATCTTGGCTTGTGTTCAGTCTGTGTTCACATCGCCTCAGATTTTGCCTTGAAAGTGCTGTGATTGCAGTTCTGTGATGAACCTAAGAAAAATAATTGATTTTCAGTTTGTCCAGCTTTTTTTTTTTTTCCTGTGAGGGAATGAAAGTTTCTAAGACCTTTGTGTATTGGAGCTAAAACCAGAAGTCTTACCTTATTTATTTTTAATTCTGGTTTCTTTTTACATTCAGGTCTTGTATCATTTTCCTAATTTTATTTAACTGATTTTGAAATATCAGGTTGACAGTTTTATAAATTTTGTGAGTATGGCTTTCTAGCATTCTTCTAGGATGCTGCCTTGGTCCTTATTATCTTTTAATTGTAGTGGAATTATTTGGGATACAACCACTATTATTTTCCATTGTTCATTTTTGCTTTCTAATCATTTTAAAAGGAAATAATTTAACCATATTAATTTCATTATCCTAATTTTCTGTTTTCTTTTATTTTCAAGAATTGTTAAAAGTCACAATGAGATATCTTTTCACACCTGTAAGAATGGCCCACATGAACAAGACCAAAAACAGTAAGTATTGGTGAGGATGTGGCTCAGAAGCCACCCTTGTATACTTTTGGTAGGAATGTAGATAGGTCTGGCTGCTTTGGAAAACAGTGTGGAGATTTCTGAAAATACTAGAAATAGATCTATTCTATGATCTAGCAGTTCCACTCCTTGTATATATCTGAGTAATGTAAAAACACTAGATGCACTTCTGTGCTCATTGTAGCAGTATTTACAATAGACAAACTATGGAAACTACCTAAGTGCCCAAGCACAGATCAGATCAGATTAGTGAATGAAGATGTTGTTTAAATCACCTACACTGTGGTATTTTATTGTGCCAGCTGCAGTTGACAAATGCATCCCTGTATCTATGTCCTACTTAGTTTATATGCTGTCCCTATGAGTTTCTCTGTAGTGTAGGACTTTGTCTTGGAAGAAAGATTTGAATGGTTAGCTTGGGATATCCATGAGTCTATACTGCTTTCACTTCTATACCCCTTACATTTTAGCTGCTGTTTTAAAGTTGACCTATCACATTTTCTAGTGAGTAGACTATTTTTAGGTTCTCCTATTTTAAGATTTGTCAGATACCCTAATCACTTTTTTCTCCTTCTTCAAGCACAAATACAATGAGTCTTGCCATGCCCCACTCTCAGTCTAGTTAATGTGGGATTTTGAAGGATAACTTGGAAATATTAAAAAATGACACTGACACTGCCATTTTTCCAGATTTCTCATGTTTGCAAAGAAAGGAATACATTAGAAATTACTTATTAGTAGGCTTGACATTAATATCCATTGATATTTTAGAATTAAATAAATTATTTCCAAGTATAGAGGAAAAGAAATAGAGATTATTGGGTGCTGGGGGTAATCAGGCTAAATTTCATTTTTTTATAAAAAGGTTAGCAAACTTTTAAAACATCTTGGTCAAAGTGATCTTGATTTTTTCAGTAGTATATAAAAATGGTTTCATTATCTCTTTAATAACATGATGTATTAATCTAGAGTCCTTAAATTGTAAGGGACAGGAATTTATTTCGTGAGCATTACAGAAAGGAGAACCAAGTAGCTTCTGCTCATACTGAACAATGTCCTTCCTTTCCTAAGGAAAGCAGAGATTCAATGCAAAGAAAAATTCCTCTTGATATGTTTGTTTTTTTCCTTGACTCTATCCTCTTATACTGTGACTTCTCTGACATAGTAAAAACCAAGTTCTATAGTTCCCAATTTATGTCTTCCACGAAAATAAAAAAGAGGAAGTTTCTTTTCCTACAAATCTAAATATAACAATCCTGGTAGAGGAGTCAGTTGGCCTAGATTGAGTTGCCTGCCTAGGCTGGAACAATCACTGGGTAGACATTGTTAAGTGCTTCTATTAGGCCTGGGTCAATGGTCCAAGTCTGAGCTGATGGAGGAAAGGTAGTGCAGCTCTACTTAATACTATAGCCATCAAGGGAAAGGGGAGGATTTTGGATAGAAATAGTTTCCTAATGAGCTGTTGAGAATTTTTAGTCAGTATCCAGAAATGATGAATTTGCAATCAATATAGCAATTATAAACTAAGGATGTTGATTAGGTTTGATGACCTATTAAGTGGCTAAGCTCTGAGTGGTAAACAACACAAAGTACTGCTTGACTAAGTCCAATCCTGTAACTTTACCAACTGCAAAGGAATTAACAAGAATATTTGAAAATACTCTTGAAGAAAGCACAGCCTTCATGAGGCATAACTGGTATGTTTGTAGACAGTAGTCTTTAATTTTACATCACAATTTATTGGCATGTGTCCTCTCTCTCTCTCTCTCTCTCTTTCTCTCTCTCTCTGTGTGTGTGTGTGTATATATGTGTGTATATATATATATATATATATATATATATATATATAAATATACATAGTGGAAACAGACACATTGACAGTATATGTTGAGCAGTTTTGACAAGTATAACTCACATTTCAGCCACAATATAGAGTGCTTTCACCACCCAGATGTGCCCCTTTCCATTCATTTCTTCTTGTGATTCCCATCACCATAGATACATTTTGCCTGTTTTTGAACTACATGTGAATGGAATTACATGTGTGCACACTTGTGTGTCTGGAGTCTTTCTCTTAACTTTTTTTTTTGTAGTAAGGGTATAATTTTTATTTTATTTTTTAATTTAAATTTTATTTTTATATTCCCCATACAATTGCAACCCCCTTATTTTGACCCCAAGCCCTCCTTTCCCCACCCCCCACCCCCATAGAGAGTCTGTGGTTCATAGTTGTTTGTTGATTTTGATATTTTCTTTCTTATAGTTATTCTTTTTCCTGGTCCCTTATTTAAGTTTTCTAGATTCCTGCTATGAGTGAGACCATCCGGTATTTTTCTTTTTCTTTCTGGCTTATTTTGCTGAGCATGATCCTTTCTACCTCCATTCATATTGCTGCAAATTGCATGTGTTTATCTTTTTTGAATGCTGAGTAATATTCCATGGTGTATATGTACCACATCTTCTTGATCCAGTCATCTATTTTTGGGCATTTAGGTTGTTTCCAAAGCTTAGCTATTATAAATTGTGCTGCTATAAACGTAGGGGTGCAGGTGCTCTTTGGAATTGATGTTTCTGTGTCCTTTGGGTAAATACCTAGGAGTGGAATTGCTGGATCATATGGAAGCTCTATGTTTAGTAGGTCCAGAAATCTCCACACAGCTCTCCATAGTGGTTGGACCAGTTTACACTCCCACCAACAATGCAGGAGAGTTTCTTTTTCTCCACAACCTTGCCAACATTTGTTGTTGCTAGTTTTTTTAATATGTGCCATTCTCACTGGTGTAAGATGGCATCTCATGGTAGTTTTGATTTGCATTTCCCTGATTACAAGTGATGTTGAACATTTTTTTCATATGCCTATTGGCCATTTGCATTTCCTCTTCAGAGAAGTTTTTTTTTAGCTCTTCTGCCCATTTTTTGACTGGATTATTTTCTGTTTTTGTTGAGCCTCCTCAGCTCTTTGTAGATTTTTGTGATCAGTGCTTTATCATTAGTGTTGTGTGAAAAAATGTTCTCCCAGTCGGTGGGGTTTCTCTTTGTTTTTGTTATTGTCTCTTTGCTGTGCAGAAGCTCTTTAATTTGATGTAGTCCAGCTGTTGATCTTTGCCTTCACTATCACTGCTTTGGGTGATGTGTCTGTAAAGATGTCTTTGAGGTGCATGTCATGTAGTGTTTTGCCTATATTTCCTTCTATGTATTTTATGGTTTCAGTTCTTATGTCTAGTTTTAATCCATTTTGAGTTGGTTTTTGTGTATGGTATGAGGTAGTAGTCAAGCTTCATTCTTTTGCATGTAGCAACCCAGTTTTCCCAGCACCATTTATTGAACAAACTTTCTTTGCTCCAAAGCATATTCTTTGCTCCTTTGTCAAAGATTAGTTGACCATAAATCTGTGGGTTTATTTCTGGATTTTCTATTTGATTCCATTGGTCTGTGGGTATGTTCTTGGTCCAATACCATGCAGTTTTGATTATGGCTTTGTAGTATAGTTTGAAGTCTGGGAGTGTGATGCCTCCATTCCCTTCTTTTTTTTTTTCAGGAGAGCTTTGGCTATTCGGGGTTTTTGGTGATTCCATATGAATTTCATCAATAATTGTGCTATTTCTTTGAAGAATGACATTGAAATTTTTATTGGAATAGCATTGAATCTGTATATTGCTTTTGGTATGATGGCCATTTTAATAATGTTTTTCTTCCAATCCATGAGCAGGGGATGTCTTTCCATTTCTTTGTGTCTTCTTCTATTTCTTTTAACAGTGTTTTATAGTTTTCTTTGTACAGGTCCTTTACCTCTTTTGTTAGATTTATCCCCAAGCATTTGACTTTTTTTTGTTTTGATAATAAAATGATGTTTTTTTTTCTTTCTTCTTCTTCAGATTTATTGTTTGTTTATAGGAAGGCTACTGACTTTTGTGTGTGGATTTTGTATCTTGCCACATTACTGAACTGATTGATGAGTTGAATTAGTTTTTCTGTGGAGTTTTTGGGGTTCTCTATGTATATTATCATATCATCTGCAAATAGTGATAGTTTGACTTCTTCTTTCCCTATTTGGATTCCTTGTGTGTCTTTCCCTTGTCTTATTGCTCTGGCTAGGACTTCCAGTATTATATTGAAAAACAGTGGTGAGAGTGGACATCCTTGTCTTGTTCCAGATCTTCATGGAAATGCTTTCAGTTTTTCACCATTGAGAATGATACTGGCTGTTGGCTTATCATATATGGCCTTTATGATGTTGAGGTATGTTCCTTGTATCCCAAGAATTTCAAGGGCTTTTATCATGAATGAGTGTTGCACTTTGTCGAAAGCTTTCTCTGCATCTATTGATATTGTCATATGGTTTTTATATTTCTTTTTGTTGATGTGTTGGATAACAATGATTGATTTTCGAATGTTGAACCCTCCTTGTGCCCCTGGAATGAATCCAACTTGGTCGTGGTGAATTATCTTATCGGTACATAGTTGGATTCTGATAGCTAAAATTTTATTGAGGATTTTTGCATCAGTGTTCATTATCGAGATTGGCCTGTAGTTTTCTTTTTTTGTGTTGTCCTTGTTCGGTTTTGGTATTAGTGTAATGTTGGCTTCATAGAACATGTTTGGTATTATCCCTTCCTTCTCAATTTTTTGGAAGAGTTTGTGAAGGATAGGCACTAATTCATCTCTGAGATTTGGTAGAATTCATTTGTAAATCCATCAGGTCCTGGGCTTTTGTTTTGGGGAAGGTTTTTGATTACCATTTCAATTTTGCTGCTTGTAATTAGTCTGTTTAGGTGTTCTATTTCTTCTTTATCTAGCTTTGGGTGATTGTAGAGTTGTAGGAATTTGTCCATCTCCTCTAGATTGTTGAACTTGTTTCCATATAACTGTTCATAGTAGTTTCTGATTATTCTTTTGATTTTGCTGTGTCCTTGTGATTTCTCCTCTTGCATTAATGATCCTGTTTATTTGTGCTTTCTCCCTTTTTTCCTTTGTGAGGCTGGCTAGGGGTTTGTCTATTTTATTGATTTTTTCGAAGATCCAGCTCTTGGTTTCATTGATCTTTTGGATTGATTTTTTAGTTTTGATTTCATTTATTTCTGCTTTGGTTTTTATTATTTCTTTTCTTCTACTGGTTTTGGGTTTTTTTTTTCTTTTTCTAGTTCTTTGAGCTTTGAGATTAGGTTGTTTCTTTGAGTTCTTTCTTGTTTCTTGATGTGAGCCTCTATTCTATATATTTTCCTCTTATTACTGCTTTTGCTGCATCCCATACATTTAGGAAATTGGCGTCCTCCTTGTCATTCAATTCAAAGAATTTTTTAATTTCTTCTTTGATCTCCTCATTAGTCCAGTGGTCTTCCAGTAGTGTGGTTTTCAATCTCCATGAGGTAGGAGAATTCCTTGCCTTCTTTTTATGGTTAATTTCTAGTTTGATGCCTTCACGGTCAGAAAACATGCTTGGTATGATTACAATCTTGGTGTATCTGTTGATGTTTGTCTTGTGCCCCAGTATGTGATCAATCCTGGAGAATGATCCGTGTGCACTTGAGAAAAATGTGTACTCAGATTTTTTTGGGTTTAGTGTTCTATAGATGTCTGTTAAGCCCAAGTGCTCTAGATCCTTATTTAGATCTTTAGTGTCTTTACTTATTTTTTGTCTTATTGATCTATCCATTGTTGACTGTGGTGTGTTGAAGTCTCCCACTACGTGTTTTCTCTGATGTCTGTTTTCAAAGATGATAATAGTTGTCTGATATATTTTGGTGCTCCTTCATTTGGTGAATATATGTTAATGAGTGTTATTTCTTCTTGAAGTATTGTCCCTTGATCATAATGTAGTGACCATTGGGGTCTCTTTTTACCTTTTTGAATTTGAAATCTGTTTTATCTGATATAAATATAGCTGTTCCTGCTTTCTTTTTTGGTCCATTTGCTTGTAGGATTGTTTTAAATCCTTTATCTTTGAGTCTATTTTTATCTTTTGTAGCTAAATGTGTTTCCTGGAGACAGCAAAAGGTTGGGTTTTGTTTCTTAATCCAGCCTGCGACTCTGTGTCTTTTTATTGAAGAGTTTAGTCCATTTACATTTAGAGTTAATATTGATATGTTAGCATCTGTATTTGCCATTGTGTTTGTCTTTCCTTTGATTTTATTTATTTATTCTTTTAATAACTTTTTTTTTGGCCTTCTTTCATTGTTATTTGTCCCTCTGAGGTTCTGGCTTTAGGACTCCTTGTAGTATTTTTTGGAGTGGGGGTTTAGTCATAATGAAATTCCAGAGTTTCTGTTTGTCTGGGAAGACCCTTATTCTTTCTTCACAGAGGAAGGAAAGCTTTGCGGGATAGAGTGTTCTTGGTTGGCATCTGTTTTCTTGGAGTCTGTTGACTATGTCCTTCCACTCTCTCCTTGCCCATAGTGTTTCTTCAGAGAAGTCTGATGTCAGTCTGATTGGTTTTCCTTTGAATGTTATCTGTTTCTTCCCTCTTGTCAGCTTCATTATTTTTTCCTTGTCTTGGATTCTTGGGAGCTTTACTATTATGTGTCTTGCTGTATTTTCCTTTCATCATGGAAGTTTGGTGTTCTTCTTGCTTCTTGTATATCAATTTTCAGCTCCTTCTTCAAGTTTGGGATGTTCTCTTCAATTATTTCCTTGAATATTTTCTCTGTTCCTATATCTCTCTCCTCTCCTTCTGGTATTCCTATAACTCTTATTTTCCTTTCCTCATGGAGTCAGATAGTTCCCGAAGTCTTTCTTCAGTCTTTTCCTTCGTACTTCTCTTTCCTTTTCTGTTTTGGTTCTTTTTATTTCTGTGTCTTCAAAAGTTTATTCGTTCTTCCATTTCATCTATTCTGCTTTCATTGCTTTTCCCAGAGATTTTTAGCATTTCCATTAATTCTTTGATCTCCTACATTTCTTTTACTTTCCTCTTTAGGGGCACAATTTCATTTTTCTGAGCGTTGTTTTCCTTAATGACTTCCATCAGTTTTTTCATCACTGCAATTTTAAGTTCTTTTTCTGGAAGGCTCAGAAGTTCTTCCAAGTCAGCATAGTTGCAAGCTGGTGTTTTTTTTTTTTTTTTTTTTTTTCTGTGGTGTGTCTTTTTTCTGAAGCGTTGCTACTTTGCTTGTAGTTTTTCTTTTTCCTGCTGCCTGTCTTCTAATTTGCCTTATGCATTGGGACACTGTGCCGCTGGTACTGGCTGGCATCTTTTTGGTGTATTCTTTTGGGAGTTTCAGAAACTGGCAATCCAAACGAGTCAAAAACTGTTATGCCAGAAGTCTAGTGAGGCAGTGTACTTTGAGTATGTTAATGGTCACTGTCACAGAATCTCTCCTCCTTCTGTGTTTAGTTACAAATGTGTGTCTTGAAGTCCCACAGACTTCCCTGGAGGTGGGGCAGCTGGATTGCGCTCTGGGTTCCAAATATCTGGATCCTCCTCTGGGCTCCAACTTCCTGCCAGGTGGGACCGGGCTTGTGGGGGCCTTCAGCTCACCTCTGACTGCACAGGGAAACTTCTCCCTCCCTCTGGCTCCTCAGGGAGCCTTCTGCCAAATTCAAGCAGTCTTTATTGAAGAAAGGTCCCTATTCTAAAATGACACTTTGGAGACAGGCACACTCTTCCACACGCCCGGTCTGCCCTGGCTGTGGGTGCCCACTCCCCCTTTGGGTTTGGACTGCTGGCCTGAAGGGGCCTGGCATGGGCAAACTTCCCAGCTCACCTCTGGCTCCTCTGGGAGTCTTCTGCCAGTTTCAAGCAGTCTTTATTGAAGAAAGGTCCCTGTTTTAAATAGGCAATGCGGGCACACACTCCCCTGCGTGCCCAGTCTGCCCTGGCCTTGGGTGCCCGCTCCCCCTCTGGGCTTGGACTGTTGACCAAAAGGGGCCTGGCCTGGGTGAACTTCCCAGCTCACCTCTGGCTCCTCCGGGAGACTCCTGCTGGTTTCAAGCAGTCTTTATTGAAGACCAAGAGGTGTACTTTGTAATATTTGTTGACCTGTTTTCCCGTTGCCGGATGCTAAACTTGTTTTCATTATTTTGACTTTTAAGAATGATACTTGTGCAAGTCTTTCTGTGGTTGTGTTTTCATTTTTTTTTGGAAGTAAAATTACTAGAGTGTGTGCCTGTTTCATTTATAAGAAACTTCCCAGCAATTTTATAATAGTCATTGCAGGGCCTCCCCTGCTGGCGCAGGCAGTTTAGCGCCACACTGTGAAGCTATCTGCAGCCTCTGCAGCTCCGGTTCTATCCCGGCCAACTGGCAAGGGTCCGAAATGGTGGGGCAGACCTCTCCTGTCTCGCCTTCTGTTCCCCTCAGCAGTGTATTTCATCAGTCTGCCTGTTCTGCTCCCCGCTCTGTCTCTGGTGAATCCTCTCACCCTCCTGTGCATCTGGTCTATACCCTGGTTCTTGTATAAAATAAATAAATAAATCTTTAAAAAAAAAGTCATTGCATCCACAACAGCAATATATGAAAAAGCATTTACTTTCTATCCTCCTCAACATTTTTTTTAATTTTATATATTTTTTACATCATTTTTCATTTTTGCACATTGTATGCATTTCATCTTGGTTATAGTCCCCGTACAATTCCCATCCCCCCTTGTTTTGATCCTACTCTCTTCTCCACCTGCCTCCCACTCTCCTCCCCCATAGGAAGTGTGTCTCTGTTTTATAGTTGCTTGTTGATTTTGATTTTTACTTTATTATAATTAGCATTTTCCTGGTCCCTTATTTAGGTTTTCTAAATTCCTGCTATGAGTGAGACCATCCAGTATTTTTCTTTTTCTTTCTGACTTATTTCACTGTGCATGATCCCTTCCATCCACGTTGCTGCAAATTGCATGAGTTTATCTTTTTTGATAGCTGAGTAATATTCCATTGTGTGTATGTACAACATCTTCCTGATCTAGTCACCTATTTTTGGGCATTTGGGTTGTTTCCTTAGCTTACCTATTATAAATAGTGCTTCTATAAACATAGGGGTGCAGGTGCCCTTTTGATTAATGTTTCTGTGTCCTTTGGGTGGACACAGATATGGAGTGGAATTGCTGGATCATATGGAAGCTCCATTTTCAGCAGATTGAGGAATCTCCATACAACTTTCCTTAGTGGCTGGACCAGCTTGCACTCCCACCAGCAGGAGAGTTCCTTTTTCTCCACATTCTCACCAACATTTGTTGTTGCTACTTTTTTAATATGTGCCATTCTCACTCTAACCGACATTTTTATTAACAATTTCTTAAATGTAACAATTCTTCTGGTTTTGTCTCATTTGGCTTTTATTTTGCATTTCCCTAGTAGCCAATGTTATAGTAGATGTTATAATGAATTTAGCAGGACACACACACACACACACATAACGTATCTAAGTGTTCCAACCATTTTCCAACATATTTACATATTTACATTATTTTGTATGTAATTTCATTTTTTTAAAGATTTATTTATTTATACAAGAACTGGGGTACAGGCCAGAGGCGTGGGAGGGTGAGAGAATTCACCAAAGACAGAGTGGGGAACAGACCAGAAAGATGGACCAAAAAAACTGCTGGAGAAGCAGGAGAGGTCTGCTGCGCCATGTGGGTATCTCCCTGGCCGAATGGGAATTGAACTCGCGCTTCAGGGACTGTGGACAGCTTCACACGTTGCACTCAACCCACTGTGACACCAGGGAGGCCCTATAATTTCTTTATTAGATATTTGTATTATTCGTATTTTTACCTGGTGATGAATTTTTTAAGGTTTCATTGATCTTAAAGTATATTTATTTCACCTTTATTTTTGAAACATATATGCTGGATATATAGGATTCCAGCTACATATATTTTTCTTTCCTTAATATTTCAAAGATATTGTTTCATCATTTTCTAGCTTGCATATTTCTGATGAGATGTTAATAGTCATTTTTATCATTGTTCACCTTGAGATATATTTTTTCACTGAATTCTTTTAAAACTAACTCTTCATGTCTTATTTTCAAAAGCTTGATTATGCTGTGTCTGGATGAAGCCATATTTGCATTAATTATATTTGAAGTTTATTAAATTTCTTAAATTTCTGAGTCAATATTTTGAATTAAATTTCAAAAATATTTGGCTAATACTTCAAGTACCTTTTTCTTTCCATATTCTGTCTCTCCTCTCTTCCCAGGACTGCAATTACAAATATATTAGGTGGCTTGATATTTTTTCCTTTAGCTTACTCCAGTCTTTTCTTTTTCTCTCTGCTTCAGTTTAAATAATTTACTTGTCTTTTTTACTTATCTTTTATTCCAAAGTATTTAATCTGATGTTAAAATTATTTAATGAATTTTGAATTTCAGATATTAGAACTTCCATTTGTTTCTTTGTTATAGACTCTTTTTGCTTTACATTTGTTATATCTTTTTTTTTTAATTCTTTATCCTATTTAGAGAATTTGTTTTAAAGTAATTGTTAACTCCATTAATTAGGTCATCTGTGTGTTTTCTTCTAATAACTTTGTTTTCTTTATTGTGGGTCATGTTTTCCTATTCATCATTTTTTATTCTATTGTATGTAAAATGATAGTGGAAATTGGTGAATAATTTTGTTTTTATTGTTTATTTGTTTTGTAAGAGAATGCAAGTCCCTTTCTTTGTCTAATGGTTACAATGAGGTTCTGCTAGAGTAAGTTTTTTGGGGCTGTAACTGTGAGCATCAATAAATTCTAACAAATTAGTATTTAACCTGTTTTTTGTTTGTTTGTTTTTGTTGTTTATTTTTTTAATAGAGGGGATATATATCTGGATTTGATTTCAGGAGGCTCCATAATCAAGGAACAGGGAGAATGTATAGGTTTGTGATTTTTCTTTTGATTCTGCCCTCCATTGCTTTTTTCTTGGCAAAATTCAGTGGTTGCTTAGGGAATGAGAATGATTGGACCACATTATTTGTTTTTACATATGTCACTTTTCCCAGATTCCAAAAATTCCCACCAGCACCTGCTGTCATTTAAGGCTCAACTGATGTCTCCTTATCCCTGTGAAGTCTCTTTGTTTACATGAGGCTTATTCTACCACCCAACCTCCTCTTCTCAGACCTGGAAGAAGATGCTGAGGCTCTTTCCTCACTAATTAAGGGCTTATTTTTCTCTAGAATTCAATTTAACAAGGTTTATTTACACTTCCTCTTTGCTGTCTTCATATAAAAGTATTGTTTCTATTTTGTCCAGGCTTTTCCTGTGATTTTCATGGGATCACAGGTATTTCACATTCTGTATCCTAACTGAAAGCAAAACTTTGACAAACAGTAGAAAGATTTACAAAAGTGAGAATGAACTTCAAAATGAGACCAAAATACTATTTTACATATGAAAGCAGCACTATTTAGTTTGGAAATTCTTCATAGAAAATGTATAAAACACAAAATGGTAGAATAAACTTGATACAATTATAATCTCATTTTGCTAATCATTCTTAATCTTTTTAGTATGTATGTGTAATATAAAAAAGACACTAAAGCATCTATAACTAAACATTCATAAAAATTAGGGTAATATTATGGTAATCATTCTGTTATTAATTATTAAAATTTAGGTCAGTTTATTTTGTTTAACAATATATTTAAGTACCAAATATTCTAAGTAGTAAGAATAAAAAAATGTATATGACCCAGTTCTTAATCTCCAGGATTTTGTAATTTATTGGCGAGACAGAGAAGTGTACAGCAAAGTATATGATGATAGTTGCAGTACTATTTTTGAATACAAACAATATGCTATGGGAATTTAAAGGTGTGAATAATTGTGTGTATAGTGTGAATCTATGAATTATCTAAAGGACATCTGATCAGAGCTTTGATATATTTTCAGATTTTCATAAGGATGGATATGGGTGTTATATTTCTGTGTGTGTGAATGTATGCACTCAAGTTTGCACAAGGTGAGTAGTTGCTCAGTGGGGTGGTGAAGACATTCCAATCAGAGTGAGTAATACAGAGGCAGAAACATTTAGGATATATTCAGGGAACAGCAAACGGTGTCTCATATAGCTGGGAGAGTCTGTTGAAGAGCTAGTATGAAAGTAGTAGATAAGGCTAGACAGGAAGATGAAACAGGTTATCAAAGCCCATGAGGTTGTGCTCTGCCAATTATTACCAGTCATCCCTATGCACCTTGCTTCTCCAGGGAGATATTTCAGGAAACATAAATATGTCTGTGAATTAGAAGTGTAGTTCTACCAACAATGTAAATGGGGAGAGACCAGACAAGAGACAGGGAGATTAATACTTAGGCTGTTGTATATTAGCTTAGGGTAAATAAGAAGCTGAACTTTCAGGTCATGGAACATAATGTATGAGACGCATACTTAGGTACCAGGGTGCCTGGGTTTCTATCCATGTTTTTGAAGTGCTTAGACAGTGCCTGGCACTCACTAAAAAACATGTACTTGTTAAATAGAAAATAAATAATACTAGTAAATAAAACGAAAGATGTAATGACTAAATGAAGATGATGTGATACATGTACACCATGAAATACTATTCAGCTATAAAAAAGATGAATTCCTGCCACTTGTGACAACATGGACAGACTTGGAGGGGATGATGCTGAGTGATATCAGCCAAAGGGAGAAGACAATGATTAGATAATTTCATTCATATGTAGATACTGAGAAACAAAACAAAGGAACTGACAAAATGAAACTAAAACAAAGTTTTGAAATCACTGCATAAGGGAGGCTGTTACAAGGGATAGAACAAAGGAAACTGGAGGCTTAATTGTATTAGACAAAGGGATATGGGTGCTGTGGGGTGGGGGGTGGTGATGCGCATTTGAAGAGGTATGGACCTATTTCTCTGTGTCACATAGTGTTTTATGGCAATGTTACCTCAAAAATGCAGGAAGGGAGGAAGGAAGAGAGAAAAGAAGGAAGAAAGATGTAAAAGAAGTCATATATTGGGCGATTTCAGAAGAACTGACAGGTGTTTGTTGATTTTGCAGACAGGCTGTGACGACATTTTCTGCTTGCTGAGTAGATGTGACACATGATCCGGAAATGATGCAGGTATCATGTTTTGCTTTATTTTTATTTTTTTTCTCAAATTATGCTATTGAGTAAAATGGGTTTACATCTTTTCATCTGTTCTGTGGGTTGTAGATTCAAACCTCTACAAAAGTAAACTTTCCCACCGTGCCCATCACCAGTGCTCCTGCAATCCTCCACTGTGCTCCATTGTTTTAGAAGCAAGAAAATAAGTGCAGTGTAATGGACTATTTAAGATTTTTTTAAAAATGAGTCCTATGTGACCAGGATTGGAGATATTTGGTGTGAAAATAGTTTACATAATGAAACTCACAGGAATCCAGTGACTGTAAGTTCCCTGGGAGTAAGGGTAGGCGGAGTTAGTAGAGAAGTGATGGACAACCTGCAGGTAGCCTGAGCTGGACTACATTCTCAAGTATGGTGTTAATTTGCAGGCTGGTTATGCCACAACGGAATGTAGCCAGAGAAAAGTGGCAGAGCAGTGAAAAACCAATTTGCTGTTAGATTTATTGAACAGTAAGAGTCCTGGGAATATTTCATCTGTGCATTCCTATAGCACTTTGTTCATACCACTTATATTACATAACATCACTTTGGGGGAGAGTTAATTACTTGTATATCTGTCTCTTCCAGTATATTATTATGTTTTGAATTATTCAGTATCTCCTCTGTGCTTGGTTGACATAGTAATATAAATTATTGCATTCTGTTTCCACAGCAAACTTATGTAGAAACTATCATAAGAAATTCATTATAGAATGGGTTTTTTTCAATATACAAATATAAGATCAACACATAATTCACAAGAATGAGATAAAGCAAAATCAATGAAAGAGGGAAGAGGTTATATGGACCTCATAATCACATACTTAAAAAGATACAATTTCAATAAGAAGAAAGCTTGATCATTTGTAGGAAAAAAATACAACAGAAAAGAGGAAAGTTTAATTTTCTGGTCCCAATTGCCAAGGTTCTGTGTAAGGAAGAGGGTTTTCAGCGCTCATCTTCAGTTGTTTCTGTTCCCACTTACAAAATCACCTTTATGGTATTATGAGTGCATCCAGATTCCTTTAATGGCTTGATGTCATTAAATATCCAATTTGTGCTTCCTTTCTTCTCTCTCCATGTTCCCCTAACAAACTTCTAATCCCTGTGTTTACCTATATGGAAAAATCTTTCATTATGTGGTTACAGGTATTTTTGTTCTGCTCCACAATATTGTTTTCAGATAAATCAATAAAGTAGCTTCTGAGTAGTGTTTTGGCTTTCCTGAAGCCTGACTGCAGAAGAGCATGCTGTTGAGCATATGGCCACCACATATTTCTGGTTGCGTGCAAAAGGGATTTCTAACTGTAGATCAGTACATTAGCATTCTGACTTCTGAGCCCATTCTGTATGTTTCATTGTTCATGAATCAGGCTGTCAGGATCCCACCCATGATATGACAAGAATATGCTCCCTTTTTTAGAACACATTGCTAGAGAAATACATGCACATGTGGTTATAGGTATACATTTTACTTTTATTGTTTTAGTGCATGAGATAAAGCATGGTGTAGATTCTAAGTTGCATGAGGCCCCTATCTGTTTTGTTCAGCACTGTTTATATTTGGTACATACCTTTGTGTGACTCAGAAGTTTAATCACTGACTTCCAGATTGACTAATCAAAATAATGCAAATAAATAAATATGTAAATAAAAATGAAATAGAACAAAACTAGAAATGATGGATAAGCAAACAGAAGACAAAAACAACAGAGTTCAAATAAGTAGAGATAAGGCTGGAGACAGTTTAAGCCAGGGGATAGCAATTTTTTTGATAAACTGATTCTTGTGAGCCTAGAATAAGTTTGTCACCACCACTCAATTCTGCAGTAGCAGCATGAAAGCTGCCACAGGTGATAAGTAAACAAATAGCATGGCTGTGTTCCAGTAACACTTTCAATAAGTGCTGGGCCACATCTGACTCAAAGACTAGTTTGCTGACCTCTGGTATAGACTATTACAGCCTTGAGTAAGGATGATGAGGAATTGAATCGTGAAGCTCATGCTTGTAAATGTACAATGTATCAGAAGGAATCCAAGTTCAGGAGTGCTGGAGAGTATTCATCACCTGTAATTTCCTGTCTACTCACTTTACACGTCCCCACACGTAGGGAGAGGATCCAGAGGATACTTCACAAAGTCACTTAGAAATGTGCCAGTGGGGGCCATTGGTATTTTTGAAAGGCTATGTAGTGGCTACCTTTTGTAGAGGGAGAAGCTGCTTTTGGGCGAGCCCTTGAACTTCAGCGGAGATTCCACATTGGCGGGAGCCCAAGACCAACATGGTGATGTAAAGTGCCAGGAACAAAGTAACATGTTAGCCATAAAGGGAAGCAGAGGTGAAATGAAAATCAGGGTTATAGCCAGCCTTGAGGGGTCTTTTATATTGGCTTGTTTAATTATGGTTTCCCTATGGACGTGTGATCCATTCTGTGAGTGTTGGAAAATATTTTCCACCAGAACCCCAGTGTGGCTAAATAGGCTCAAGTACAAGCTGTACTTGCAGGAGGGAGGAGGCTTATGTATGTGATTAACAATAGAGATGTCCCTTCATGAGGACTGATATAAATGCTGTCATTGTCTGGGCTCTAACCAGCCTACAACATAGACCAGCATTGTAGGAGAAACAGCCACCCAACTGGTGGCAGGTTGGGAAGCTTCCATCATGCAGGGGGCAATACTTTCAACTCAAGAAGTGACCATTCATTCTGTGTGTGTGTGTGTGTGTGTGTATATATATATATATATATAATATATATATTTATTTATTTATTTTTCTTTCCTGCTAGCAATGCTTTTGCCAGTAAATCTTCTAGGACTTAAGAAAATTCTGTCTCACTGTCAAGATTTTCAATACAATGTTGCATCTAAACAAGAAACTCATTTACTGGGAATAGAAATATAGCAAAAATTATTATCAAGAAATTATTAATGTTGCCACACTTTTTGCCAATTACTCAGCAATAGTTTGACAAATAAAAGACTCAGTTACTATGCCTATTGGGTGAAATACTTTTAAGACATTGGCATTATCCTATTGGACATGCTTTTGACAAGCAGCCAGTAAACATGGGTCTAAAAACCAAGAGATGAAAGTTGGAGAAACACCTCTCATTATGTGTAGGATGAACCATTAAATAACTCAGGCTTCCTAAAGCTGAAACTTTAGGCTCTAATGATTGAGAGATCATAATGTTCAGGACAGAAAAACTTCTACCCCGAGAATCAACAATTTAAGTCCATTGAGTGGGAGCTGCTATTGCCACCTGACCATATTGGGCTACTCATGCCACTAAAATCACAGGGGGAAAAAAGGGAATTTTTCTGCTGCCCAGGGTTACTAACCCTGATCACTAAGAAGAAACCAGGTTGTGACAGCAAAAGGAAGCAGGGACCACTATACATGGATTCCAGAAGACTGTAGTGGGGAAGGGCTCTTCATTCTTCCATTATCATTTTTCCACAGTAACATTTTGTTACTCTACATTTTGTTACTGTAGAGTAATAAAATGAAAACAATGCTTCTGATAATTCATATTCATCACAAATTCATCATGTGTCATTCTTAGCTCATATAGAACATTGACCAGCTGAGGGCAAAGAGAACATGGACTAGTTAGTAGAACAAGGAAGATGTAAGTATCACTTATGTTCCTGAGACCAGATTTAGAATTGACGACTACAGCAGCTGTGCAAATTTCTTCATGCCATTTTACATGTATTAGTTTAATTTCCCTTTCTTTTACAATTTTCTTATCCTTTATAACATAGTGCTTGCTTTTAGCAGCAAATTTAGTCTTTCTGTTGCAGAATATTCCAGTGGCGGTTTTAATGAATGAGAAGAGGAATAACATTGTCCAGAGATGGGATTGTAACTTGGAATTTGTTTCTTCCCTTTTGGGGAGATGAGAGAATTTGGGTTTTTATAAAGAATACTTGCACTTTATAGGAATTTGCAAGTTGTTGCTGTGTGGAGATTTAAATAAAAGTGAGAGACTCTATTGGGGTACTGACTCACCCAAAGTACAGATTTTGCTAGTGACCTACCTCTTTCTCAGCATCAAGCTTACATTTAAATGTTCTACTCTCTGAATATGAGATTGCTATTCTATAAACTACACTTTCCAGAGTACTTTGTAAATCCCCTTCCAGTTGGTTTTTGCAAATGGCAATGACAGATGGCAGATAGGAAGCAGAAAAAATGGGGAGAAAAATTCCATTCTGTTCTGAACTCTGTCAACTTCCATAAGCAGTTAAGTACAGCAATGGTTTGACTATCTTTTTGACATTCAATTGTGGAGGCTCCCTCCAAGTTCCAGAACTAGCTGGCCACTCCCCTTTTGGTGGTCCAAGCACTGGTTATACAGTATACTTCCCTCCAGGGAAAACTGTTGCCATATATGCTGTGCTGACTTAGAGATCTGAGCACCAACCATGAGGTGGCCCCTCTGCCAAGTTCCTAGGTCCTGCAAGTGCCAACCCTTCCTAATGGTGACCATTGCATCCTGTAGCTGCTAATCCTGAGTTAGCTTGGCTCCTGGGATAGTAATTGCTTCCTGTAGGTACTAATATGCATTACCCAAATTTCCAACCCTTTTAGCCTTTCAACCCATGATTATCAATCCCTGTATTAATTTCCATTGGCTTAAAATTCCTGTACATTTTATCTCAGTATTTTATTTTGGGGGCGCTAGACCCTGATGGAAGACAATCATTAGGTATGATTAATCTTTAATTATTAGCTATTAGCCCAATGCTGGCATGTAGCATTGATGAATAAATACAAAGGTTGAGGTATAACAATTTTTGTAAGAAGTTTAAAGATGAGCAAGAAAGATTTTCAAGCGATATATCTGGTTATATTAGAAATTATGGAAAATGTTTCAATTTCAACATAAGAAGAAAATTTCTGTTTCTATTAGTAAACTACTGAAAAAAAATACCAAATTGCCCATCAGTGGAATTATTTAAGCTGAAGTCAAGTGACTTTTTGTCATGATACATTTCCTGTCTAGTAGAGGGTGATTCCTTAAATGGGGTGAAGAGTAAAGAACATAGATACTTGATTACCTTCTACCATTAAGATTGTATGATTCTTGATAATAAGGTATTTCCTAAATAAGTCAATTCAAATATGCCCTTTATCTTGATAAGTTTACTACACTGTTGCCACAGAGAAGGATAGTAGTAGTAGTAGTGTGGGCATATCATTTATAAAAAGCCTTTCATTCATTTTTTTTTTAATTTCACCAATTTTGGTAAGGCAGGAAAAGATGTATGAATAATTATATATAATTATATGTTATAGTTGGGAAAACTGAGGTTTCAAGGCATAAACAATTCACCCATTGTTCTTTTATCTTGCATAAGGTCAAGATTGAAATTAGAGCATCAAGTTTGTGCTCTCTCCCCGGTGTGTGTGTGTGTGTGTGTGTGTGTGAGAGAGAGAGAGAGAGAGAGAGAGAGAGAGAGAAAGAGAAAGAGGCAGTCAAAGACAGAGATAGATTAAAGAATAAGAAAAATATCTCATGATTTCACTTATAGCAGGAATATAGAAGAACCAAATAAGACATCAGTGTAAAAAAATAACAGTACAAAAACACAACAAAGCAAAACCAGACAATTATAAATCAGAGACATCCTGCATGGGAGGAGGAGGGAGAGGGATCAGAGGGAGGGAGGGAGGAGCACAGGGGTGCATTGGGGAAGGAAATTCTATGGGGACTATACCTGAGGTGATAGGGGGAAGCAAATACTGTTTATAAATGAACAATGATGTAAAAAATAAAAAATAAATTAAAAAGAATGTTTTCTTTATTATAAAGCAGATATCATACTGCTGTACTGGGAGAATATCAATTTTGGAAATACGGAGCTTAGGTTCATTTTGGTTTTTGACTTTTCTTCCTGACTTAGGCTCTGCAGTGCTAAGTTTTTGGCTGAGAGCTACCTGAATGGTTTGACCTCTTTGATGACTTCATATGTGCAAAACAAAGGAATGGCATCAAGAACCTATTTTTTTTAAATGTGAAGATTATTGAAGTAATCTTTGGCACCTGTCAGAATTTCCAGACCCCTAAAACAATGTGACATTTAAGCTCTAAATGCCCTTAGTGTTCGTTAAAATTAATAACAGAAAGCACAGAGCTTAGAAAGTCTGCTCAATGTTGAGCTGAACCCCAGGAATTTTATATGTACTTGAACTAGGAAAGATACCAAAGAATGTAGGTTTAAGCCCAAGAGATGTCTTGTAAATTAATAAGCATCCCTCTGGTTCTAAGTTACCCTTCTAAATTTAAATGTTGAACTACATAATATTTTATTTGTGTATTCTCCTTGGCATGAAATACATGTAAACACAACCTCTTTTTATAAGGTCTTCTTTCAAATGTATTAAAATAGAAAGCACTGATTTTAGGACATAGCCAGTGGGCTCAAATTTATTTTCTACTTCTTGGCTTATATTTGAAACCCCTACTTCTCCTCCCTGTCCACAGCAGCTTAACAAATACAGGTCACATTGCTTGTCTCTGCTACTAGGAGGGGTGATAGGCTACTACTTTGAGGAAAATGAGGCTCAGGGATTTTAAGTTAGTGACATAACACAAGCCACCAAGTTGTTGCATGGAGGGGTAGAAGTTAAAACTGAAGACTCCAGGAACTTTAGTTATTCTGCTTTACTCAAGAAGCTGTTCCTTTTTCACAGATTATTGAGTAAATGCTCTCTGTCTCTTCCTAGTGAAAATTAAGTAATTTAGTCAGGCTATGCTGGGTACTACATGAATTATATCTCTTTCCAATTCTTTTAATTTTGGAATAACCATTAGGCCATTTTTTGATGTATAAATATTGAGTTCCTACTATTTTAAACACTAAAGATATAATAGGGAAAAAATGAGAGTGAACAGCTATGGCTGGAGAGGATACTATCGGTTTGTTTGTTTGGGTTTGGTTGGGGAGATTTCTCTGATAATATTATATTAGAGCAGGGTCTCAGAGTTAAGGAATGAGCTAATGTTTCTCTGCATAAAGAGAGGCTAAGGGGACAGAAAAAAAATTTTGCTGTAGACCTGAATTTTATCTAAAAGAGAAAATCCTACAGTCAGATTTCTAGGGTATGTTATTGCTTTGGCTTTATCTGATCCTTTGTTTGTTTCTATGTTCCACAGGTAAGGGACACCACCCAGCTGGCATTTGTCTTTCTCCTTAGGACTTATTTTGTTCAGCATAATCTCTTCAGTTCCATTCATGTTGTTGCAAATAGCAAGAGTTTATCTTTCTTTTCTTTAATATCTGAGCTGTATTCTATTGTGTATATGCACCACATCTTCCTGAACCACTGTTTAGGGGTACGTAGGTTGTTTCCATAGCTTGGCTATCAAAAATAGTGCTGCAGTGAACATAGGGGTGCATATATCCCTTTGACTTAGTACTTTTGTTGTCTTATAGTAGTGGAATTGCTGGTTTATATGATGGATATCTTGAGAAGTTTCCATACTATTTTCCATAGGGACGGAAAATACATCCTCACCAATGATGTATGAAGTTTCCTTTTTCTCCACATGCTCATGAACATTTGTTGTTTCTGGTCTTTTAGATAAGGGCCATTCTCAAAGGTGTGAAGTGGTATCTCATTGTGGTTTTGATTTGCATTTCTGTGATGGTAAGTGATGATGAGCATTTTTTTCATATGCCTGTTGTCCATTTATATGGAACAAATTCCCTAAGTTCTGTGGAAGCAGTGCCTAATAAGCTCTTCTGCCCATTTTTCGAATAGAATTGTTTTCTTTTGCTGAGTTGTATGGGTTCACTGCAGACCTGGATATAAGCTCCTTGTAAGAAGTGTAGTGTGCAAATATTTTCTCTTGTTCAATAAGGCATTTTTTTTGTAATTTTTTTTTTTTTGCTATGCAGAAACTTTTTAGTTTGATGTAGCCCCAGTGATTTATATTCTGTTTTGTTTTCCTTGCTGTTGGAGATGAATCCACAAAGACATCAGTGAAGCCTATGAGGAGTTGTGGAGTGATTTGCCTGTGTTTTATGTTTTTTATGGTTTTATCTAGAAGTATATAGTGGTGCATTTCTTCAGGAATAAATATATATTTCATAAATAATGAAGTATTTACTCATACTAAATCCTACTTTATATAAGTTATAATTAAACTACCTCTGACTTTTCTTTTAACTTAAAGCTTTGTACATTTGTTATTTCAATACTTTTCCTTTCATAGTGGGTGTCATTTCCAAATCTTTGTCCTGTTCTTACTACTAAAATTATTTAGTCAAATGAAAACCGTGGTCCAGAAAAGGCTTGTATGATTAGTAATAGTAATTATTATTTCTTATTTGCTGTTTTCTGAAATAATTTACCTACTTTCCCAGGAATTGAAGATAAGGAGTAAAAACTATGCTGCGTTATGGTTAGGATAGTCGTTCCATTGCTGAACTTTTATTCTGTATCAGACCAAATCAGACAAAGATGGATTGCTTAAATTTTTTTTTAATCTGGTGGTTTCATATGTCACAATTACCTGAAAAATCCTCTTTTTAACCCCAAAACTAGTGTAGGAATCAATTATCAATTCTAGCGATTCTATATGGAATAATAAACAAGAACAAATTTATGACCAAGTAAAAAGAGAAAGTATTACTGACAAAAAGCAGCTTTTTGTTCTTTTCATCCTGCTTCCTCTGAGACTATGAAACTGGGCCCGTAGTCCTTGGTTCTTGGATAAAAGCCTATCAGCACCAGGAGGGAGCAACAGGGATAAAGAAGGCTGTGTCAGCCATTCCACATGCGCTCTTGTGTTCACAGATTCATGTTTGCAATAAAAAAAGTCTAGGCTGAAACTTTATACTGCAAACTTTACACCTCAGTTTAGGAGCAATTCTATTTTTTTTTTTTTCAATTTAGACAAAAGCATCTTAATGGATTGAATTTCTGGAAACATTAGAAGTTAGATATTTCAAAGACAGCTTGTGTTTTCTTATAAGATGACTTTATTCTTTTAATTATAGAGAAAGAGGGTGATACTATCATAGTGGACCTCTCCCACCCCAAAAGGGCCATAGGTTGGCTCATTTGTTGGGTAACCAGTGGCTATGAAAACACCCTGTTGCCTGCCAGTCTATTACTTAAAATAACAATTAAGTGCCATGATGTTGCAATTTACAGGGAAAGTCTTTTACAGTAAACTCTCCCATAACCAGGCCATTCAAAATCCCATCTGATAATCTGTGGGGCCAAGTGAAAATAGAGTGTAAAATGAAACACAGCGTTACTAACTTTGAACAAATTACAAGAGGCACATGCCAAACTGAATTCTCTTGAACTTGGAAACTTTTTTTTTTTTACAGAAATGAACATTATTAATAAGGAATTAGAGCACAAAATAGGTGAGTAGATTAAGAGACATAGTTGTTTTAAATGAATTCAAGACTTTAGGCTACACAGATTATAAACAAGGAGCTTAAAAGACCCTGGAGCTGGGATCACAAAACCACTGTTTGTATCTGAGGAAATGTGGAAAATGGGAGAGTGGAATGAACCCTTATCCTTTGTTAGCCAGGCTCAAAGCCTGGCCTTCCTTGACTTCTTCCTTTCCTGTATACTGGTCAGGAAGACACTTTGAGAGGTATATGATCCAGGGTCTAAAGGACTTTTTAAAGAATGTTTTAGGACAATTTCTATTGTTTTCTAAAACCTCAAAGGCAACAATTTCTACATTTCATGACTTTCATTATGTGCATTTGAGATGCTGTTGTTATGCTAATTACTTTTTTCATGACCATTTAAAGTCTTCTTGGGTCTTGATAAAGTCAACTTTTTCCTTTTTTGGTTCTTTATGAACCTAAGAGAACAGGTATCAGCATTTTCCTTGCAATAACCCTTCTTATTTTGTGATGAAACTGCTTTTGACACAACGATCACTTATGACTTTATTATTGCCAAATTTGGTGCCATTTTTGGTGACATTTCACACATTCTTGAAATAATGATTAACAAGTGCTTGTCATAGACTATTAATTTCAAATCATAACCTCTGTGAAGGTGGGAACTATGTTTGTCTTTTCACTAATATATACCCAGTTTCTTACTTTAACATGTGCAAGGTCTCAGTAATAATTGCTTAATAAATAAAATGCAATATTGACACTCACTTGTACTCTAACACATAATTTCCAATTGAACAACTTGCATTGACTTAAATACAAGATAATAAAAATGCAATTAATGAGTTCTTATACCTCCCCAATCTAGGTTATTTACCTCAATTTAACATCTCATCCAATGATAATGTCTCACAGTATTTAACTGATCACATAGAAATTTTACCTTTTTTCACATCCTCTCATTCACCAATCTTACTGATATTCCATCCTCTCTAGTTTCATGGACATTTTGGATCAGTGATCTTTATTCTACTAGTTCAAAAGGATGAAATCCATCCATTTACAAATAGGTGGTAAAATTGAAATAAAATATCGATGAAGCTGGTGTAGAAGTCTGACTGCTTTTTAATTTTGAGCTGTGGAATAATACAAGAAAAACAAAACAAATACACTATTTATTTTCATCTTTATTTTATTAAAACAAAATCTCACATTGTAAACCCTTGGCCACTGTGATCTTGCACAATTGTCAGGTGCTTTAGTGAATGTTGGTCACCTGTGGTAAGTAGAACATTAGGGTGATGGTGCTTCATTGCCCACAACCTCACCACCTCTTTTGATGTTCAGAAGAATCAGAAGCCTAAGGAAGAATTTGCTAGGAATGTAAACATTTATTAGCAAACAGAAAAAAACCTGTTCAAGAAATAGACAAAATCCTTTGCTTTCTGGCCTGTCAGACATTCTGATTAGCATAGAGCATGAACGATCACTCCAAGGAGGAGGTAAAACTTCTGTTCATAGGATCAGTGAACTTTTCTAGTGAAATCATACAAGTGTATCTTCTTCTTCTTTTTTGTTTTAACTTACTGTTATTATTTTTATTTTTATTTTTAATTTTTTAATTTAATTTAATATTATTTTTAATTTAAATTTCATTTTTATATTCCCCATACAATTACAACCCCCTTATTTTGACCCCAAGCCCTCCTTTCCCCGCCCTTCACCCCCCATAGAGTGTCTCTTGTTCATAGTTATTTGTTGACTTTGATATTTTCTTTCTTATAGTTATTCTTTTTCCTGGTCCCTTATTTGTTTTCTAGATTCCTGCTATGAGTGAGACCATCCGGTATTTTTCTTTTTCTTTCTGGCTTATTTCGCTGAGCATGATCCCTTCCAGCGCCATCCATGTTGCTGCAAATTGCATGTGTTTATTTTTTTTGAATGCTGAGTAATATTCCATGGTGTATATGTACCACATCTTCTTGATCCAGTCATGCATTTTTGGGCATTTGAGTTGTTTCCAAAGCTTAGCTATTGTAAATAGTGCTGCTATAAACATAGGGGTGCAGGTGCTCTTTGGAATTGATGTTTCTGTGTCCTTTGGGTAAATACCTAGGAGTGGAATTGCTAGATCATATGGAAGCTCTATGTTTAGTAGGTCAAGAAATCTCCACATAGCTCTCCATAGTGATTGGACCAGTTTGCACTCCCACCAACAGTGCAGGAGAGTTCCTTTTTCTCCACAACCTCGCATGGAGAGAACCAAGCTAGTTTTCTCTAAAGGTGCTAAAGTGTTTGCTTGCCATTCATATGCGTTCTTCATGCAAAGACATAGATAACTGTATAGTACTCCCAGCCAACCATTTATCTTGAATGCTGCTCAGGTTATAAATTATTTTTAATATCCTTAATCAATTAAGAAGCCCTTTAATTCAGTCATTCTACTTGAAACATCTATCCTAGCCACCTCTTTGGTGTGGATTAGGGTGTGCCAAGTGCAAACTAAGTATACTTATAGTTTAGGTTCCTGATTAGGGTACTTTATAAGCTAATTATCAATTTCAACTGATCCTCTGTTAAGGCACAGATTAAAGATAACTTAAACACACACAGAACACACACATATTGTTTTTACAGAATTATTTTAAAAAGAAATAGTCTGAGGGCCTCCCCTGGTGGCGCAGCAGTTGAGCGCTGGGCTGTGAGGCTGCCTGCAGCCTCTGCAGCACCGGTTTGTTCCCCGGCTGCCGGCAAGGGTCCCACAAAAACAAACAAACAAATAAATAAATAAATAAATAAATAAATAAACAATAAAAAGAAATAGACTGAGTTGTAAATTCTTTTTAGATATTATAAATATGATTATAATATAATTTATTAAAACCAGGATGCTTTAAAATGAGAAGACAAATAGTAATTTGCATTAGTCCAGGTAAGTATTGTCTGGGATAAATCAAATTATATATACAACATATTCTTTATACAAAAATAGTTCTTTAAATAATGTTAATTTAACTTTATATAAGATGTGATACATTCTCAGCATGTAGCTTATTTTTGTGGGGGTTGTTGTTTTTTTGTCTCCATAAGCTGTTATCAGATGTTGGTAACTGTCCTTCTGAGGGAGTTCTAGTTTAGTGACTAGCAAGAAGCATGATGAATAAAGATGCATTTTTAGTTTTATTTTTGTTACTCTGTTTTTGCCTTATCAGTCTAGTAAATGTATAGTAATAGCTCATTTGAAAATTTTTATTAATTTGGTTGTCTTCTCACTAGTGAATTATGAGTTATTTATGTAATCTCAATACCAGTCTCTTCGAAGTTAAAAGTATAAGTATTTTCTCTAGGTCTGTGGTTTGCCTTTTTCTTATCTTAATGGTGTCTTTCTAAAAAAGAAAAATTTGTCACTATAAATGATCTGCATTTTTAAATTTTATAGTAACCACTCTGTTGCCTGGGAAATCTGGGCCTACTCCAGAGTTATAAAATTTTTCTTCTTTTTTTCATTTTAGAAGTTTTATATTTTTTATAATTCTAGTTTTTAGATTTAGGTCTATGATCCATTTCCAGTTATTTTTTGTGTATGGTGAGAGCTAAGAGGCAAGGTTTATTTTTTTTTTTCATGTGAATGACCAGTTGTTCTATCATCATTTAAAAGATTAGCCTTTCCTCCATTGAATGATTTTGACAACTTTGTTATAAATTAATATGTGTGTCAACTTAATTTTGGACTCTATTCTGATCCATCGATCTATGTACTATCCTATACCAATACCACACTATCTTGATAACTAACTATAATAAATCAAAAAATCAGGTGGTATAAATCCTCCAAATTAGTTCCTTTTTTCAAAATTATTCTAGTTACGAGGGCGGAGCAACATGGAGGCGAGGAGATGCTGTGAGTAAGATCTCCCATTAAAAAAGTTAATAGAGAGGAAAAGCGGCAGGTCCCAGTGAGAACTGGGACACGGAAGATAAACAGGTGACTCCAGCAAACTACCCGAAGAAGAAAGTGGCCATAAAAGAGGACTAGAAGGGAGGAAAGCACAGAACCCTGCTCTCCTCCCCCACCCACAGAGTCGGCACTCTCCGACCGGCAGAGAGGAGGAAAAAACACACTAAAACGACCAACAAGAACAAACTACGCAGCAAGCGGGACTGTGAGTGGAAAGGAACTATTGCAGCCACCACACCCCGTGAAAGGGAGCTGTGGAGAACCCTGCAGGATTCGCCCCGGAGGTGAGCTCCAGGCGCCATTAAACAGAGACCCCACCCCCCAGGAGGAGGCCAGCACCAGCACACAGCCCCTGGCCGGCTGGTAAGCTTGCGCGGAAAGCGGAAAAGTGGCGTGCTGGAAAAGCAAACGCGGATCGGGATCGGGATAGCGCGGAAAAGCAGCGCGGTTGAAAAGCAAACGCAGATTGGGATCGCGGCTGCCCAGGTCCCCGCGCCTGCGACCTAGGCTTGCAGGGAGACGCGCGCGAAGACCCTCACTGAGGTGAAAGTCCCTCACTGAGTATCCAGGAACCAGGCACCCAGGCACGGGAGCGGGGTGCAAAAGACGCCATTCTGTGAACACTGAACTGGGGTACAGCCCGCGTCCTGGACCTGAGGGCTTTGGAACTGAGATCCAGAGCACAAAATTCGGGGCGTGGGTTCTCCACGACGGTGGGGCTCAAGGCAGACACAGCACTCCAAAGCCGTTGAGGTTTACCCTACCATTCCCGCTCTGTTTCCTGTCCCACGGGGTGAAAAAACAAAACAAAACAAAACAAAAAACAGCTCCCCAAGGGCTCTAGGAGAGATCTCTGGCGCCACCTAGTAACTTGAAACCAGCAGAGGCTCCTGGAGGAGCCAGTGGCCAGCTGGGAAGTTAGCCCATGCCGGGCCCCTGCCGACCAGTAGTCTGAGCCCACAGGGGGAGCGAGTACCCAAAGCCGGGGCAGACCAGGCACGCAGAAGAGTGCCTGAGACTGGACACGCAGGGAGTGTGTCCCGCATCGCCATTTTAGAACAGGGACATTTCTTCATTAAAGACTGCCTGCAGAAGGCTCCCCCAGGAGCCAGAGGTGAGCCAGGGAAGTTCGCCCACACCAGAACACCTCTGGCCTGCAGTCCAAGCCCAGAAGGGGAGAGGGAACCCACCGCCGGGGCAGACTAGGAGCACAGGGGAGTGTGTCCCCACATCGGCATTTTAGAACAGGGACCTTTCTTCAGAAAAGACTGCTTGAAACTGACAGATGGCTCCCGGAGGAGCCAGAGGGGAGCAGAGAAGCTCACCCAAGATGCCGGCCAGTCCCAGCAACACAGTGTCCCAACGCATACGGCAAATTAGAAAACAGACAGTAGGGAGTAGAAGAACCACATGCAACATAGCAACTCCTCAGGGAAGAAGCACACCACAAAAAGAAAACCAGCCCCCAGATTGCAATGACAGTAACTTGGAAGAACTTCTGAGCCTTCAGAAAGAGAATTTCAAATTGCCATGATTAAAAAAATGACAGAACTCATAAAGGAAAACAATGATAAGGGAAAAATAATCAACGATCAGAAGAATGAAATTGAGTCCCTAAAGAGGGAAGTAAAAGAAATGCAGGAGATCAAAGAATTAATGGAAAACTAAAGAATTCTGGGAAAAGCAATGAAAGCAGAATAGATGAAATGGAAGAACGAATAAGTTCTCTTGAAGACACAGAAATAAAAAGAACCAAAACAGAAAAGGAAAGAGAAGTACGAAGGAAAAAGAACGAAGAAAGACTTCTGGAACTATCGGACACCATGAAGAAAGGAAATATAAGAGTTATAGGAATACCATAAGGAGAGGAGAGAGATGTAGGAACAGAGAAAATATTCCAGGAGATAATTGAAGAAAACTTCCCAAATGTGAAGAAGGAGCTGAAAATTGATATACAAGAAGCAAGAAGAACACCAAACTTCCACGATGAAAGGAAAAATACAGCAAGACACATAATAGTGAAGCTCCCAAGAATCCAGGACAAGGAAAAAATAATGAAGCTGACAAGAGGGAAGAAACAAATAACATTCAAAGGAAAACCAATCAGGCTGACATCAGACTTCTCTGAAGAAACACTACGGGCAAGGAGAGAGTGGAAGGACATAGTCAACAGACTCCAAGAAAACAGATGTCAACCAAGAATACTCTATCCCGCAAAGCTTTCCTTCCTCTATGAAGAAAGAATAAGGACCTTCCCAGACAAACAGAAACTATGGAACTTCATTACCAATAAACCCCCACTCCAAAAAATACTACAAGGAATCCTAAAGCTAGAACCTCAGAGGGACGAATAACAATGAAAGAAGGCAAGGAAAAAAAAAGATATTAAAAGAATAAATAAAATCAAAGGAAAGACAAACACAATGGCAAATACAGATGCTAACATATCAATATTAACCCAAAATGTAAATGGACTAAACTCTTCAATAAAAAGACACAGAGTTGCAGCCTGGATTAAGAAACAAAACCCAACCTTTTGCTGTCTCCAGGAAACACATTTAGCTACAAAAGATAAAAATAGACTCAAAGTTAAAGGATGGAAAACAATCCTACAAGCAAATGGACCAAAAATGAAAGCAGGAACAGCTATACTTATATCAGATAAAACAGATTTCAAACTCAAAAAAATAAAAAGGGATCCCAATGGTCACTACATTATGATCAAAGGGACAATACTTCAAGAAGAAATAACACTAATTAACATATACTCACCAAACGAAGGAGCACCAAAATATATCAGACAACTGTTGTCCTCTCTGAAAACAGACATCAGAGAAAACACATATGTAGTGGGAGACTTCAACACACCACTATCAACAATGGATAGATCAACAAGACAAAAAAATAGTAAAGAAACTAAAGCTCTAAATAAGGACCTAGAGCATTTGGGCTTAACAGACATCTATAGAACACAAAACCCCCAAAAAACGGAGTACACATTTTTCTCAAGCGCACACGGATCATTCTCCAGGATCGATCACATACTGGGGCACAAGACAAACATCAACAGATACACCAAGATTGAAATCATACCAACCATCTTTTCTGACCATGAAGGCATCAAGGTAGAAATAAACCATAAAAAGAAGGCAAGGAACTTTCCTACCTCATGGAGACTAAAAACCACACTACTGGAAGACCACTGGACTAATGAGGAGATCAAAGAGGAAATTAAAAAATTCTTTGAATTGAATGACAAGGAGGACACCAATATCCTAAATGTATGGGACGCAGCAAAAGCAGTAATAAGAGGAAAATATATAGCAATAGAAGCTCACATCAAGAAACAAGAAAGAACTCAAAGAAACAACCTAATCTCGAAGCTCAAAGATCTAGAAAAAGAACAACAAAAAAACCCCAAAACCAGTAGAAGAAAGAAATAATAAAAACCAAAGCAGAAATAAATGAAATTGAAACTAAAAAAAACAATCCAAAGATTAATGAAACCAAGAGCTGTTTCTTCGAAAAAATCAATAAAATAGACAAACCCCTAGCCAGGCTCACAAAGGAAAAAAGGGAGAAAGCACAAATAAACAGGATCATCAATGAAAGAGGAGAAATCACAACGACACAGCAGAAATAAAAAGATAATCAGTAACTACTATGAAGAGTTGTATGGAAAACAGTTCAACACTCTAGAGGAGATGGACAAATTCCTACAACTCTACAATCACCCAAAGCTAGATAAAGAAGAAATAGAACACCTAAACAGACCAATTACAAGCAGCGAAATTGAAATGGTAATCAAAAACCTCCCCAAAAACAAAAGCCCAGGACCTGATGGATTTACAAATGAATTCTAACAAACATTCAGAGATGAATTGGTGCCTATCCTTCACAAACTCTTCCAAAAAATTGAGAAGGAAGAGACAATATGTTCTACAAACACATTCTATGAAGCCAACATTACACTAATACCAAAACCGAATAAGGACAACACAAAAAAGGAAAACTACAGGCCAATCTCCCTAATGAACACTGATGCAAAATCCTCAACAAAATTTAGCTATAAGAATCCAACAATGTATCCCTAAGATAATTCACCATGACCAAGTAGGATTCATTCCAGGGACACAAGGATGGTTTAACATCCAAAAATCAATCAACGTTATCCAACACATCAACAAAAAGAAATATAAAAACCATATGATAATATCAATAGATGCTGAGAAAGCTTTCGACAAAGTGCAACACCCATTCATGATAAAAGCCCTTGAAATTCTTGGGATACAAGGAACATACCTCAACATCATAAAGGCCATCTATGAGAAGCCAACAGAGTATCATTCTCAATGGTGAAAAGCTGAAGCAATTCCATTAAGATCTGGAACAAGACAAGGATGCCCACTCTCACCACTGCTTTTCAATATAATACTGGAAGTCCTAGCCAGAGCAATAAGACAAGAGAAAGACATCCAAGGAATCCAAATAGGAAAAGAAGAAGTCAAACTATCACTATTTGCAGATGATATGATATTATACATAGAGAACCCCAAAAACTCCACAGAAAAACTAATTCAACTCATCAATCAGTTCAGTAAAGTGGCAGGATACAAAATCAACATGCAAAAGTCAGTAGCCTTCCTATACACAAACAATAAATCTGAAGAAGAAGAAATCAAAAAACCATCCCTTTTATTATTGAAACAAAAAAAATCAAATATTTGGGAATAAATCTAACAAAAGAGGTAAAGGACCTATACAAAGAAAACTATAAAACACTGTTAAAAGAAATAGAAGAAGACACAAAGAAATGGAAAGACATCCCCTGCTCATGGATTGGAAGAATAAACATTATTAAAATGGCCATCCTACCAAAAGCAATATACAGATTCAATGCTATTCCAATCAAAACTTCAATGTCATTCTTCAAAGAAATAGAACAATTATTGATGAAATTCATATGGAATCACAAAAAACCCCGAATTGCCAAAGCTCTCCTGAAAAAGAAAGAAGGGAATGGAGGCATCACACTCCCAGACTTCAAACTATACTACAAAGCCATAATCTTCAAAACTGCATGGTATTGGAACAAGAACAGACATACAGACCAATGGAATCGAATAGAAAATCCAGAAATAAACCCACAGATTTATGGTCAACTAATCTTTGACAAAGGAGCAAAGACTATACATTGGAGCAAAGAAAGTTTGTTCAATAAATGGTCCTGGGAAAACTGGGTTGCTACATGCAAAAGAATGAAGCTTGACCACTACCTCACACCATACACAAAAATCAACTCAAAATGGATTAAAGAACTAGACATATGACCTGAAACCATAAAATATATAGAAGGAAATATAGGCGAAACACTACGTGATCTGCACATCAAAGACATCTTTACAGAAACATCACCCAAAGCAGTGATAGTGAAGGCAAAGATAAACAGCTGGGACTACATCAAATTAAAGAGCTTCTGCACAGCAAAAGAGACAATAACATAAACAAAGAGAAACCCCACTGATTGGGAGAACATTTTTGCACCCAACTCTAATGGTAAAGGACTGATCACAAAAATCTGCGAAGAGCTGATGAGACTCAACAACAACAAAGAAAATAACACAGTCAAAAAATGGGCAGAAGAGCTAAAAAGAAACTTCTCTGAAGAGGAAATGCAAATGGCCAACAGGCATATGAAAAAATGTTCAACATCACTTGTAATCAGGGAAATGCAAATCAAAACTACCATGAGATACCATCTTACACCAGTGAGAATGGCACATATTAAAAAAAACTAGCAACAACAAATGTTGGTGAGGTTGTGGAGAAAAAGGAACTCTCCTGCACTGTTGGTGGGAGTGGAAACTGGTCCAACCACTATGGAGAGCTGTGTGGAGATTTCTTGACCTACTAAACATAGAGCTTCCATATGATCCAGCAATTCCACTCCTAGGTATTTACCCAAAGGACACAGAAACATCAATTCCAAAGAGCACCTGCACCCCTACATTTATAGCAGCACTATTTACAATAGCTAAGCTTTGGAAACAACTTAAATGCCCAAAAATGCATGACTGGATCAAGAAGATGTGGTACATATATACCATGGAATATTACTCAGCATTCCAAAAAGATAAACACATGCAATTTGCAGCAACATGGATGGCACTGGAAGGGATCATGCTCGGTGAAATAAGCCAAAAAGAAAAAGAAAAATACCGGATGGTCTCACTCATAGCAGGAATCTAGAAAACTTAAATAAGGGACCAGGAAAATGAATAACTATAAGAAAGTGAAAATCAAAATCAACAAAAAACTGTGAACCAGAGACACTTTTTGGGGAGTGGGGGGCGGGAGGGGAGGGATTGGGTTCAGAATGGGGGTTTGCAATTGTATGGGGAATATAAAAATAAAATTTATTATAATAATAAATAAATAAATAATAATAAAAAATTATTCTAGTTACTTTGAAGTTTCTAGCACTTTCATGGAAATGTTGATTGTAGAATCATTTCATTGGATTCTACAAAAAAAAAGGGGGGGGGCTGGGCCTCCCCTGGTGGCGCAGCAGTTGATTGCTGGGCTGCGAAGCTGTCCGCAGCCTTTGCAGTGCCCGTTCAATCCCCGGCCACTGGCGAGGGTCCCACATGGCGCGCAGACCCCTCCTGCCATGCCTGCTGCTCCCCTCAACAGTGTATTTCATCAGTCTGCCTATTCTGTTCCCAGCTCTGGCTCTGGTGAATTCTCTCGCCCTCCCATGCTTCTGACTGTACCCAGTGCTTGTATAAATAAATAAATTAATCTTTGGGGGGGGGGAAGGCCTGGAACTATATTGAATCTAAGGATTTTTTTGGAAAAAGTTACCTTAGGAACACCATCCAATTCCTAGTCATGACAGAGTTCACCATATATTTAGGACTTCTTAATTTCTTCCAGCAATATTTTGTAGTTTTCAGTTATCCTTAAGAATTTTATGTATTTGTTCTATCGACTTGAAATTATTTTATACATTCATGTTGCAATATATTATTAATTGAATATAGAAAAATTTACCTTTTAAACTGACCTTATATCCTGTGAGCTTGAAAAATATACTTATTAGTTGTTATGCAGATATTTTTAGGGTTTTTCTATATATATGATCATGCTGTATATGAATAATGAAAATTTTACTTCTTTCTTTTTTTTCCCACTGTCTTATTCTTCTAAGACATTCAGTACAATGTGAATAGCAATGGTGAGGGTGAACATTCTTAATTTTTTCTGATCTTAGAATTTCATCTTTAAATACAGGTTAGCTATAGGGCCTCCCCTGGCGGCACAGGTGGTTGAGCGCAGCGCTGTGAAGCTGTACGCCGCCTCTGCAGTGCCAGTTCAATCCTGGCCAGCCAGCGAGGGTCCCACATGGCACGGGCAGACCTCTCCTGTTGTGCCCAGTGCTCCCCTCAGTAGTGTATTTCGTCAGTCTGCCTGTTCTGTTCCCGGCTCTGTCTCTGGTGAATCCTCTCACCCTCCTGTGAATCTGGCCTGTACCCCAGCTCTTGTATAAATAAATAAATAATTAAATCTTTAAAAAAAATACATGGGTTAGCTATAGATTTTTATTGATACTCCTTATGAGGTTGATATAATTCCTTTCCATCCTTTCCATATCTAGTTTACTAAAAATTTGTCTTCAGTGAATGCTAAATTTTGTTAAATGCTCCTACTTTCATTGAGATGCTAATAAATTTTCCCTTTATTCTGTTATGTGATGAATTACACTGATTTTTTTTTCATTTCTATTTGGTTTTATTGTTTTATTTTTGTTTTCCCTATGATCTGAAATGTGATAAAATAAATTGCTTATTGATTACAATTATTTATTTTTTAATATTTATATTACATTAATGGGACAAATTCCCTTTGGATATGATAGCATTTATGTATTACAGTATTGCTAATACAGATTGTCCTTGACTACTGATACTTCCCAATAAACCTGTCATATGTTGAAAATATCATTTAGTCAAAAATGCTGGCAGAGAGTTGCGGCTTACTGCCACTACCTAGCAGGATGAGCAAATATCATGCCATGGTTTCTACTGAATATTTATCACTTTCACATCATTGTAAAGTTAAAAGCCCCTAATTGAACCATCATAAATCAGACAATCAAACGATATTTGATTAAGGATTCGTGCATCTGTTTTCAGGAAGGAAGTTGTCTTCCGATTTTCTTTTAAGGTCTTTTTCTGATTTTCTTTGCGGGGTTTATGACTTGAGTACTGTTTCCCTTCTAGTTTCTGAAAGGGTGGTGAAAAAAAACTGTATAATTTGTTATTTAAATATTTATTGAAATTAGTAAATTTTATCTACCTAATACAGGAGTCTCTTGACGTAAGGTTTTTACACTATTGAATTTCTTTTTTTCTTAAGTATGGAGCTATTTAGAATTACTATTTCCTTTCTTTCTTTTTTGGTAATTTGTGTCTTTTAAGAAAGTGATTTATTTTATTTAAGTAGGCAAATATATCTAGTTTTTTGTTCTTTAAACATCTATTGGATTTTTAGTGACATCTTCTTTTCTATTCCTACTAAGGGTAAGTAGCAGATGCTAGACCACTGTTCCAGAACTCATCAAAGCTCCATTCATTCTTTTTCATAGTTCACTTTTTTCTCTCTCTTCTTTAGTTTGGAAAACGTTGATTGTAAAGTTTTATCTGATCTTTCTTTTGGAAATATCTAATCTTCCATTAATTCCACTCAGTATATTTTTGCTTCAGTTGTTATATATTTTTTAGCTTTAGTAATCCCATTTGTTTCTTTTTTTAAAACTTTCATTTTCCTTTTCATTGTTTTAATAATTTCCTTTAAAGTCTTAACATTTCTAAAAATTGTTCATTTCCATTATACTTGGTTACATTTCAAATGGCTGTTTTTGTATTCATTAAAATGAGTGCTATTTACTGCAGACGATTTTCTTGAGCCTTATTTCTAAGGCTCTTTTAGGAAGGTTCTCTAGTAATATTTACTTTTAAACTACTTTAATCCCACTTAGATCACTTTTTTGGTATCTGCTAGGATTTGAGTAAACTTGGACTAGTCAGGGCTCAAACGATTCCTAGAACTCTTTCAGCTGTTTGGAATCATTTAATTACAAGTCCTAATGTTTCTTCATTGATAATTGTTTGTTCAACACTGACATTGTGGAATCCTTCCCTTTGCATGGTCAAATTTAGAATTCAAAGATTCAAGGAATAATCTTCTATGCAAATTTATGAATTTCTTTCTTTCTTTCTTTTTTAAATCTCTCCTTTCTGGCATTCTGTCTTAAATTTCAGCCATCTTGGCATCCCCATCTGCCCCCATTTATTCCTATGTTGTCTTCTGAGTTATACCTTAATCTGGAAAGTACCTTCAGCCACAAAGCCAGGCAATATTTGGGCTTATGTTTTCCCCTCTCTCTTAGTAATTACAGATAAATGTTGCTTGTTGTTCAGGGCCTGCAAACAATTGCTTCATATTTAGTTCAGTTTTCTAATCATTTTCAGTAAGGTAATTCTATTACCAGTTACTCCAGGTAAAAGTTAAAATCTTTTAAAAATATATATGTTTAATGATACCTGTTACATGGGAAATAAAATAGCTTATAAAACTATATTCATTCAGACAGCAGATTATTAATATATTTAAAGAAAAGTGATAGAAGTTTACATGGGAAATAAAATAGCTTATAAAACTATATTCATTCAGACAGCAGATTATTAATATATTTAAAGAAAAGTGATAGAAGTTTACAAATAATGGTTCTGAGGATGTTGGTGAGACTTTTGTCTTCTTTATTTTGCAAATTTTCAATAGTTTATTTATATGTGTTTATAATTCAATTAGGAAGATATTATTTTAAAAGTTCTATACAATGTAGAATATAGCTTTTTAATGAGCAATGGAGTTAAATATAAGTCTCTTAATTTCAGTTTTTAACTTTATCAAGACTTTTTCTATGTTATACATGAAAATTAGTATCATACCTAGTTTAAAACTTAATAATAGTTATAAAGTTTAAAGTGAAAGTAACTTCAAAATATTATCGAGCTCAATTCCTGTAATATAATTAATACAGTGAAGTTATTTGTTTAAGGTCTAACAGCTAGTTAATGGCAGAATTAAACATTTAGGTATTCAAGAGATACAGAAGTTGATGCTACTAGTGATTTAAGATGGTATAATTGGGCACAAAATCAAGTTTTCTGTTGTTGAGACAAAATTGGAAACATGATTCCTACCAGAACAAGTATGGCTTATATATATATATATATATAGGGGCATGCTTTTTTTTGGGGGGGGGAGATATACATCATAAATAGCATTTACTGTGTGAAAATGTACTCTGATATATTTAAAACAAATTAAATGACTCATTTGTAATTAACAAGATTGATTTAACACATTCATGCACAAATATCACTGAAACTACATTAAACATCTGTGATATTTTTGTACTAATAATTTGCTGAGTAAAATTTATCTTAAAATACTGTAAAATAGCAAGCTTTAGTTCAGCTCAGGTCAAAATAATTCTAATCAATTTGTTCAGAAAAAATGAAGATTTTTTTTTTTAGGATAATAGTGATTCATATTCAGACATATAATTCCTTCTCTTTGTAAATACTTCACATAGCTTTCTCCTCTAGGATGTCCAGAGCACAGCAGAGCTCTTGATTCCTCTCCACCCTTACTCTACCAAACCAATTCTTTGTCACTGTCCCTCTTCTCAGAATATAACATTAATATTTGCGCCCCCTGGTGGCGCAAGGAGTTAAGCAACAAACGACGAAGCAATCCGCATCCTCTGCATTTGGAGTTCCATCCCTGGGTGGCCAGGGAGCAACCCACATGGCCCAGCAGACCTCTCCTGGCTCGCCCCTGCTCCCCTCAGCAGTGTACTTTGGTCAATCTGCCTGTCTGTTCCCCACTCTTTCTCTGGTTAATCCTCTCACCCCAACATCTCTGGCCTGTACCCCAGCTCTTGTATGCATCAATAAATAAATTAAAAAAAAATATTTAGCAAGTTGGTCAAGCCCCAAATCCTGAGTAACCCATGATTTAGACCATAGCCTAATAATCCAAATCACTTCACTAGGAAATTTGATTGGCTCTGCTTTCTAAATATGTTCAGAACTTTTCCATTTCTCATAACCTGGGTCCAGGCCATAATCATACTTGCGTCATTGCAATACCCTCATGCCAGTGTTCCTGTGTTAAACCTGCTCCAATACAAGCTTTTCTACGACAACATTCAGAATACTTTTAAAATTTAAGTCAATCATGTCAATCTTACGTTCCAAAACCTCAACAAATTCTCATCACAATCAGAATAAAAGCCAATATTTTTGTCAGACTAAAAATAACTACATCAGAGATATTTCAGATCCACTCATCTACCCTAATCCCTCCCTCACCTTCATGCCTCATGCCTGCTCCTTAAACATGGTGTGCATCACCTACTTCCTTGCCCTTGAACATGCTGCTTCCTCTCCCCTTCAGACCTGACATCTACCCCATTTGTTTACCCCCACTCCCTTCAAGTGTTTGCCCAAAAGTAATGTTACTTTGTAACAGTGCTAGCTCCACAGAAAGGGGAGGGTCCAGGATTCCTACCCTCCCAAGGGAGGGTGGAGCTGAGCAGCAGGAGAAGCTAGAAAAGGACAGGGAAAGGGTTTTAGCAAGGAAGGGGAGGAAAGAAGACAAGGATAACTGGAGGAGGAACATGGTGAAGAGAGACATGTGAAGAAGAAGCCATCCTTGCTTTTCAGTCTTAGACTTGTGCCAGGGACTTGGGAAACATGGAAAGAGACACTTGAAAGAGATATGGGTGGGAGACTGTGGGGAGGCTCACAATGGCAGCCTTCATTGTGACTTGGGATTTTGATTTTGCTCTTTTCTTTGCAGACTTTCCTGGTCCCTTGTGCCCCTTTCCCATAGGTCCCCACCAGAAGGAGCCTTAGACTCATGGCAAGATTTCAGGGCTAAGTGGCCCTGCTTTGAGCAGATCCTTTTGGCTGGATATTTACCCTGAGGGCATGGGTAACTTCGGTCGTTTAGTTGGATATTATTTTAGTTACATTCTTTCTCTTTCTTCTCTCTATTACACACCAGTTTTCTACTGCACACTAATTAAAGTTCTTTTTTTATTGAAGATATCATGCAATTAGAGTATATATTGTCTTGATGCAGCAGATGGCAGAACCCATTTAAATAAGGCAGGTTTGGGGATCCCAGTTTGCTCATCATTCTGTCCATTAACAGTTTGAGGTTGTCAGTCCTTCTAGAACTGCTCTTTATGAAAGAGAAAAGCACCTCAATCTGGGCCCACTCTATTTCTCCATTTTGTTTTATTTTCTTCAGATCACTGATCATAACCTGATAGTCTATATGTTTGCTTGTATATTGTTTTTATCCTCTTTTATAAAGCAAAGTCAATGGAAATCTTGTCTATTTTATCTTACTGCACTAAACCTTATGCTTAGAACTGTGCTGGGCATATATTGATAGCTGGTTATCAATGAGTGGTATTAGATGACTGATTGAATGAACTTTAGGACCCATCTCCAGGATAAGGTTTATTCTTGTCTGCTTCATTCCACCTCAATAATTTATTGTGTAGAGCCTCCCTGATAGTGCAGGGGTTAAAGTCTCAGAGCTATCAAGCTATCACCAGCCACTGCAGCATGAGTTTGATCTGGGCAAGGGAGCAACCCATATGGTGCAGCATACTTCTGTCTCGCCCACTGCTCCCCTCAGCAATGTATTTCAGACAATCCGTCTGTTATGTTCTCCATTCTGTCTCTGGTGAATCCTCTCACCCTCCACACCTCTGGCCTACACCCCAGTTCTTGTATGCATAAATAAAATGAAATAAATCTTTAAAAAAATGATTTATCATTTAGTGATAATGCTTTGTTAGGTATCAGTAGTACAAAGGTTAAAAAAAATATTTAGAAACTTAGACTAATAGACAAATAGACATCCATTGAAACAAACATATCCTGTGATTAATTTTAACAATGGACAAAGTATTTGGAAAACCTAGGGTAAGAGACAACTGATTTAGCTTGAAGGAAGAAAGATTCAAAAAGGAACTAATATTTGGCAAAGAACAGTTGATGAAGATGAGTATTGCATACAGAGAAAATAAGATATTAAAACCATTCTATGTGCATCTAATGGTTGATAATGTAGGAGAGTAAAATATGCCACCTTTAAAATATGTCCTGGGCCTCCGTGGCGGTGCAAGGAGTTAAGCAATGCACTATGAAGCAATCCACAGCCTCTGTAGCATGAGTTTGATCCCCAGCCAGGGAGCAACCCACATGGTGAAGCGGACCTCTCCTGACCCACCCACTGCTCCTTTGGGCAGTGTGTTTCAGTCAGTCTGCCTGGTTCTGCTCCCCACTCTGTCTCTGGTGGATCCTCTCACCCCTCACATCTCTGGCCTGTACCACAGCTCTTGTATGCATGAATGGATAGATCTTTAAAAAAATTAAATAAGGGCCTCCCCTGATGGTGCAGTGGTTGAGTGCTGGGCTGCAAGGCTGCCTGCAACCTCTGCAGCGCTGGTTCGATCCTCGGCCGCCAGGCGAGGGTCCCCCACGGTGCACAGACCTCTCCTGCCACCCACTGCTCCCCTCAGCAGTGTATTTTGTCAGTCTGCCTGTTCTGTTCCCTGCTCTGGCTCTGGTGAATCCTCTCACCCTCCCATGCTTCTGACTGTACCCAGTGCATGTATGAATAAAAAAAATAAAATCTTTAAAAAAATAAATAAAATAAAATATGTCCTTTTGGTAAAGGATTATTTCATAGGAAGGGCTCTGAAAGCTGGGTGGAGGTTGCCCTTTTGTAAGACATTTACAAATGTAAAGGATATTCCACCTTTTTCCAGGTGTCTCCCTTACCCTAGCCTCTTAAACACTTAACAATGAAGATGGCAATTTAAATCTGCATGACAGTTACACCCTTGTGGCTGTGCCTTTCTTGGTGACCTCCCACTTTTCCATTTTCCCCAAACTTCCTTTGTCTGTGGCTTAAGACTTCACAATGATTAAAGCCATTTTATTGAGTAACTCAGTTTTACTGGATTTCTCCTATGAAGACAGGAATATACATGTTACTATTAAACTTCTATTGGTATTTTCTCTTGTCAATCTGTCTGATATTTATTTTATTTGTTAGCTTGGAAGAATTCAGAGCGATATGGGAAGCCTTTTCTCTGTCTGCCATCCCCCACAATAGGGTCTTGTAGTCTTTACTACAGTTGGGAAAATAGTGTAAAATCAGTGCTGAAATACAAGTGTTAGGAGAGTGGATGCTTGTGGGTCTGGGTGTGTAGGTCAGTTGAAGAATTAACAGCCATCACACCAAATGTGAGAACAAGCAAGTGTGGATTTGTTGAAGCAAGAGGAAAGAACTCCTGACAACAGGAGAGGGTCCAAAGAGGGATGTCCGTTTACTCCAGCCCTGTCTATGACTATATCCTGTCAGACTTGCTGTTGCACAATTGACTGTTGATTAAGGCACTATAGGCCAGGGTCTTCTCCCTGAAACTGTAACAGAGTGGTCCCCAGGAAAGGGGGAGGTTCCCTGCCCCACCCAAGAGAGGGTGGAGCTGAGCAGGGAGAGGAAAAGCTGCAGAAGAGACTGAAGAAGGAAGCAGGATGGAGCTAGGAGACCTGGAGGAGGCACATGGAGCCTAGAGACAGGTGAAGAAACTGTTCTTGTCTTTTGGTCGTGGACTGGGTGACACAGATGTGGGTGAGAGACCCTGGGGGAGGTGACAATGGCAGCTTTTATCTTGATGTTGATTTTGCTCTTTTCCTTCCGGGCTTGTCTGGTTGTTTCTGACCCTTTTCTGTGGGTCCCCACTGGAAGATGCTTTAGACTTGTGGCAGGCTTTGGGGCCTTGCTCTGGGCCATTCCCATATGGATGGACTTTTACCCACGAGGGGACGGGTAACTTTGGGTGCTTCATTTAGAAACTAGACTCTTTGCCTTTCCTGTATTGTTTCCTAGTTTTATTAAATTTCCTTCCCATTAAAGTCTCATATGTTTTGTGTTGATTCGGCGGTTGGCAGAACCCATTTAGAATAGGCAGGTTTGCGGGGTTTGGGCTGCCCCTCTCCCTGTCCTGTAACGAAACCAGTGAGGGCTGAAGACCTGCTGCTTGTCCAGCTTGAGAGGCTGCCTTCCACAGTAGATACACAAAAAGAACAAGTCCATGACCCATGTGCACTACTGCCCTTTAAAGGCTCATGAAGTGGCTGGTCTGCTCTACCCACTTCCCAGCAACCCCCTTGCTGGGAAGAAAGGGGGCAGAGTTCAGCCCCTCATTTATACTGGAGGGTCCAGCCATTTAAAGACCTAAGAGATGTCAATATTTAGAATTCTCTTTATATATATTTTTAAATACTGATTATATGTCAAAATAATATAGTCTATAACATAGGATAGAGAACTCTTGAAATTTTGTTAATACTTAGTGTGACACATAGTTGCAGTGCGGTGATATTTACTGTAGTATGACAATAGTTTGAAATATAAACCAAGGTTTTATTCCTGTGTTTTCTAATGCTACTTAGCATTTCTCCAGTTTGTTTATGTAAGCCATTATGTTTCAGTGCTTTAGGGAAGGTATTTAAGAATAAAAAATGGAAGAAAAAAACAAAACAGTTCAACTTTTTCATTGCCCCAAACTGAAGACCTTGGGAGCATGGGGTTCAAGAAACAGATTCAATAACCACAGAAAGAACTCAAAGCAGGGCTTCTGTCTAGAGACAAACATCACTTTTCCTAGATTAAGGTGGGAATTTCCTCAGAAGGGAAGCCAAAAGAGCTTAAACACTGCTGGTTTTGTGAGAAACACTGATCTCTTGCTGGGTGTGAGTTCCACACCCAATGCAGAAATGCAGAAATCCTGGACAGTGTTGTAGAGTCAGTAGTAAAAGAAACCTGTGTCCCTGCAGTTTGTTATAAAAGACATGACAACGTCCACCATACATATGCTCAAGAGTGACCTAGAGTGTTATCTGGAAGCAAGAAAATGATGCTAATACAACAGGGGCCAGCATCAAAATAGTGTAGGAAAATCCAGGGCTCAAAAGCCTTGGGTTTAGGAATGTGGGACAACACAATTCAGACTTACACAGCTAAGGAAGGATGAAGAACTGGGGTATTATAGTAGATATCATCACAAACAAACCTGAAAACAAGAACCAGGGCACATGGCCCTCTCCATGGATTCGTTCTCTTGGTAAAGAGCTAGAACCAAAATGAAAACTGAGGGCAGTTGGGTTAAAAAAATGGAAAGTTGGGGGCCTCCCTGGTGGCACAAGGAGTTAAGACACAACCTACGAAGCTATCCTCAGCCTCTGCAGCATGAGTTCGATCCCTGGTGAGGGAGCTAGCCACATGGCACGGCAGACCTCTCCTGGCTTGCCCTCTGCTCCCCTCAGCAGTGTATTTCGGTCAATCTGCCTGTTCTGTTCCCCACTCTGTCTCTGGTGAGTCCTTTCAACCCCCGCATCTCTGGCCTGTACCCCAGTTCTTGTATGCATAAATAAATAAATCTTAAAAAAAATGGAAAGTCAGTTCAGTGACAGAGAAGGAAATGAAGTTTTACTTTTTACATTTTGAGTTAGTAAGCTAAGAATTGTATTTGCAGTGCATGTATCATTGCACATTTATGTACTTCTAAAAGTTTATAAGGCCTGTTATATATCAAAATGTACAATAGTTCTTATTTTGCAATTGAACACAAAGGATTGTAGGAATTTTTTTCAACCTGACTGATGCATTATTTTTTGAAATCTCCATTTTCTTAGTGGTACCTGAGAGATAGTAAATATTCTCTATAGAGACGCACAAGAGTGGACACAGGCATGCTAAGGGCATATGAATACTTTCCTCTTAAAGGAGTTTTAGGCATTTACTTTATAGATATAAAAAGTGGTTATAGAGCTATTGAGAAGGTAGTTCTTAGGTTGACATCATTAAAAACTTAGAAGCTACCAGAACTAAGATCTTAGTTAATATATAGACTATCAAAGACCGAAAGCCTTTGTCAGGCTTTCTGAGAAAAATATTTGAGCATTTGAAGGGCTTTTATAGCATGAGTGGCTACATGTTATTATTACTAATAGTGCTGCATTTGTATATTGATCTCAGAGAAGCCATCCACTTGGCAAACAAATCAGCAACTCCCATTACAGAGCCACTGAGATGAATGTCAGTCCCTGATGAGGCGGATTAATTTCCCATGAACACATCATTAAAGCCAGCTCTATATGCAATATGCAACATCTCAGCAATCAAAGGTCTGAAGTCCCAGATATGCAAGCGCAGTGGCTGGAATATAATTTACTTCTTGCTGAAGGAAAAGTGATCACCTAGGCACAAAATTCGGTCTGTGGCAAAGAAAATGAGCAAGATGGAACCACTTGAGAGACTCAGGGTCAGTTGCTCTTAGAATATTACTGGGCTCAGCTTCTGTGATTTGTTTTTCCCATGAGATTAACTGTGCAGCCCACTAAGGATATTTGGAAGGTATCCTCTAAGTCTGAAAAAAAAAAAAAAGTATGGAAATGTCAAAAAGTCAAATGATTTTCATGTGTTTCTTGTGTTTTTTCATATAGTGTTAATTTAAAAGAGCGCACAGTGTGCAACATATTAACCAGCTGGAATCTCTGGTCCCTGTTCTTGAGAGAAAAGAGGCAGTTGCATGAAAATCGGAAAGAATGAAAGTGTAGCATGTTAATAATCAAAGAGAAAATTATTTGGGAATACTTCATCGGAAGGGCACGTTGAACACTATTACCATAGATGAAGCACTAAGAAAACCCATACTGTGCCTTGTTTTCACATCTTGCATTTCTTCACGCAGAGGATAAAATTGTTGCTGGCTGTGATTAAATGTTCTCATTGCTCTTTCATTAAAAAAAAAAAGATTTCAAAGTCGATCTTAGACTTGAACTCTCTAATTCACTGTTAATGGGGTAACTTATGAAAAAGTTACTGGAAAAATGAGGGCCCCCTAATTTACTGAATACCTACCATATGTCAGGTCTCTGCTAAATATTTGCATGTGTTAATTTATTGAGCATCTGAAGGAGATGTGATCTCCTGTTTACATGTAAGGGAACTGGGGTTAAAATGTTCCTGATCACAGAGCTAAGAATAACCGTGCTGAGTGCCAAGGCAGGGCTTTTCCACTCCAAAGTCTGTGTTTGGACTACTATACCACCGTCTTGCTCCTCTTAAGGCAGAGTGGTAGCAAATGGCACACTTGCTTTCACAGTGGAAGCCTGAGGTTAGGGGAAAATATGTAGCTTTGTGCAGAATTAGATGAGTTCAGTGGGAAGTCAGCCAGATGCTCATTTCCCAGGAGACCCACTGCCACCGTCCTCTGCCCACTGGGTTGGAGGCTCTTGCCCAGATTGTTCAGAGGAGCTAATATTATCTCTTGAGGGGATCTCATGAGTTACCAGCTGAAAAAAAGAATGGAAAACAAATCCACTGAACACTTAAATATAACATGAATGGAGAAATAGGCATCGTGGCTCTTTGTAAAAGGAAGTTTTGGCCAACGAACCTGCATACATTCTTGGAGTAGATAAATAAACCTGCAGATAAGGAGGAACCTTGTCGACTAAGACAGCTCGAACTGAAGATGGATTTCAGACCATTTTCCCAGTGGAAGCTACTGGGAAACACCATTATCATAAGTTTTGTGTCCTGTTTTTACCATGTCTAGGGGACTGTAACAAAGATAGGAAATCCATGAAGGAAAGAGAGCAATATTTTATATAATGAAGCAGTGTGAGTGGCAGAGTACCCCAAGGATTAACGCTTGGGAAAAGTTTACTTTTAAAATTTTATGCATAGACTTAGAGGATAAAAACTCCAGATTCTCACAAACACATTCTAATTTGAAGAAGGTAGCACAGAAGCAGTTTTCCCAAGAGCATGGGAATGAACTGGAAGAGGAAAAGGGAATTTGAAGTGGCCAAGAATAAAGTAACATACTTTATCATTCATTGAACATCCATTATTTTTTAGTTTCTAGACCAGACACTAGAAATAAATAAAAGGTTCCAGAAAGAAATTAATTCATTATTCTTGGTTTTTCAGGACAACATTGTGACTGTGTTTGCTAGATAATTTTAATAAAATGGGCAAAAGTTCCTTTAAAGGGTATAGATTCTTGATACAAACAAAATGCATAATACAGCAAGTGCAGGGAGAGACTCTCACAAAGGTGCTAGCACACGGCTTCTCTACTCAGCATTATTGACATTTTAAGCTGAAGAAATTATATAGTGGGGGAGGTGGTGGTGGGGTCTGGTCTGTGCAATGTAGGATGTTTAGCAGCATTCCTAGCCTCTGCCCACTAGATGCCAGTAGTCCCTCCTATTCCAAGTGGTGATAACCCAAAATGTCTCCAGATATTGACAGATGTCACAGAGAAGTGATGTAAAACCACACTCTATTGAAACCTCCCCTCCTTTAGCAATGTGAGTAAGGGGACCATGCAGGAAGGTAAGAGAGGAGGCAGAAGTGAAGAAAGGCTTTCGGAGATGATGTCTGAGCATAGTTTTTGGGAAATGAGTAGGTGGTAACCAGTCAGAGGCAAGAGCTACCAGATCAGAAGCATTCATGAAGGCAGAAAGAAACAAAAACCATTGCCTGCCAAATGCCAAGTGCTAAGAATACAAAAGTTAAATGAACTCACAGTCCCATTCAGCAACTCTCAATCCCAGCATCTCCCACACTGTGTATTGTGATACTATGAGTTTGTCTCTACTTTTTGTTATGAAGACTTTATCTTTACTAATTTACTAATGTTTATCTTAAATGTATGGAAGTGATTTGCTAGAATCAACAGGTTATCCCTAATCTGAAATCCTTATTCACTGGCATCCTGATATTTGTTTTGAGCCATTTAAAGGGCTGGTGGTAAAGAAAGGCTAACTTACTGGGTGAAAGAAACTGTGATTCATCCTAATTTCCCTCTGTTCACGATACAGCTCAGAGATGGCTGTGTAAGTGACTTATTTTTCATTTTTAGCAGACAACAGCCTGAGATCTGTCATCTAAATTAAGTGAAAGACAGAAATAATTAAAATAAGGTGTGATAAACACACCCACATTATTTCTGAAAGTTTTTAGCTGAGATTTGTCTCTTCCTTTGGCTTCTTTAGTGTCACCTCTCCCAGTGTTCCTTCAACTATTTTCTCTTTGTCACATTGGGTGTCTTCTGTTGTTCTGATAATAAACACATTATTTTGAGAGCCTACTTCTTGGAGGCCACTATTTAAGGCAATTTTCATGTTTCTCCGGGGTACCTGCATTTGTAGGATTAGCCTCCCTCAAAATGTTCAAATAGGTTTTTTTCTAAGATGTCCAGAGCAGTCGTTTCCTAATACATGCCACATTGACATGTGGGGTTACAGTCAATAGAGACCCTGTGGGTCTCAAGAGAAACTGTTACCATAACCTTAAAGAAATAGGATTGCTAAGATAGAGGCAAAGTTTTGTCACATAAAGCAATTGCCTCCATCATGTGATACCCCCTCTGTGGCTCTGGCCCTTATGCCATTACTTAGCTCAAGATAAAACCCTTGGTGTGTTTCATTTACTTTAGGATTTATAACCATATAAATTCTCCATACCAATGTAATTACATTTTCTTCTCATTAATTTGTTTGCTTGTCCAGCAACCCAGAAAAACCCAGAGGGGTGAATAGGGGAATTTCCTCTGCACCTCTACATATTTATGACTCTTTATTAATGGCGTTTAAAAATCTGGGGGCAAGATGGTGCATATCAAAATGTAGATTTGACTTTATTTGTGTTGTTTTTATCCATCTCATTCATTTCAGTGAGTATATTGCCATGGCAAAAGCACTGAAGGAGGGGAGGATTGGTAAAGAAGGTTATGTGCCTTAAGCTTCTAGTGTATTGGGGGAAAAAGATGTTTAGATCTTCTTGCAAAGAGTCTAGGCAATCATGCAAACATTTGGCTACAACTCTACCTATACACTGGTGACTGTGATTCTCTCTGGTTTATGGAGCTCTTACCTAGAACCATCTCTCTACCCCCTTATAAGTCCCACAGACACCACAAAAATGAGCACATCCTGCAATGAATTTATTATTCCCCAAATATCCTGTCTGCTTTTGTACTTTCTATATCACTACAAGTCACAAATTTCTCATGTAGTAACTCAAGCCAAAGATATACTCATTTTACATTTCAGCCTCCATCATTCCTACTTTTGGTCACCACTGAGAGCTAGATTTTCTTCTTCCTTAATACATTTTCCATCATAATGTTCTCTTTTTCTGTTTCTCATTGATGGATTTTTTTTTTTTCAAATTTCCAGACAGCCTTTCTTATTCCTGCCTTCTACACTATTGTCCTAAGAACAGCTGGATCAAGTCATATCCTAAAATTAGGGTTAAAATTTCTTAATATTTCCTTATGCTTCTAGAACAAATCAAATGTTTTCTACCTAAACTCTTACATTTTATCATTCATAGTCATTTATCTGTCTTCCTTTAATCAAGACCACAAAACTGATCCAAGCCACTAGCCTGGGCAAGTGACAAGTCTTGCTATTGTTTGCTCTGTGTTTATTCATGCCTCCTCATAATCCATTCTCCACATGGTGTCCAGTGTAATCATTTAAAAATATCTGTCCTCTGTAAAATCCTTAATACCTTCTCTGTGAACTAAGAACAGAAGACTATCTCTAAAATCCCATGAGAAATGCATGAGCTGACTCCTTCTAGCTACCCAGCCTGACCCCACTGGCTTTCCCCATTCCTTATTATGCTCCAACCACACTGGCTTCTCTTTAGGTCTGCAAATGTGTCTGGTTCCTCATTTCCCGAGGGTCTTTCCACACACTGTTTTCTCTGCCTAAAATACTCTTCCCTCTACATTTTCCCTAGCTAAATCTTACTTTTATCCTTCGGGTATCATCTTACCAAATGACTTGTGGCTTTTTAAAAATACCAGGCTATTTATGTCACCATTCCTTGCTATTTTTATTTTCTTAGCATGAAGTAGTCTTTCCCTCATCCAACATGTTCTTACTCTGTCCTACAGAACTTGGCTCATGAGAAATTTTCTGATTTGAGAACACTTTATGAAAAACTCAGGCTGATTTGAATATATCTCCTCTATGTTTCTGTGGACTGTGATCTTACTTTAGACACCTCTTTTCAATTCAAGTCTCCTGAAAGATTTTTCTGTATTAAATTTTTCCTTTGTAGTGAAGGTATTAACTGGCCATATTGATTCAGTAAATAGTCCAGTAAGAATGCAGTGTTGAGTTTCCTGGGAATTCAATTTTAAAATTCCAGGGTATTCTGAAGTCAGAATTCTGCTTTATTGCTCAAATTTTGTGATTTTCTCCAGTGACCCATAGCACAAAATGTTATAAGAACTGCTTGCTTAATTGAACTTATTTACATTCCTTTGGAGTAAAATTATTTTTGAATGAATATGAGTATTGCTAGAGTATTTTTTTTTTCTTTTGAGATTTGGGGACGGTTAACAAAGGGGAGAAATTGACTTTGTTTTGCTTATGTTTATTTTTGTTCTTATTTCAATAACCTCCCATATTTTGTAGTTCCAGTGCAGAAATATTTGCTTATCCTTTAGGTGTTTCACCACTTTTGGGTTAGAGAGTGACTCTCTGCCAATCAGTTTTCACACATATGCAGTGTTAGTCTCTTTTTTGCTCATTTATTGGTAGGAAGGACAAACTTCTGGGGAGAAGGTTTCTCCTAGGGGCTGATCGGAGTGGTTTTCATCATACAGGGAAAAAGCACTCAGATTTATCCCTAGTCACTGTTGCAATTTTTTTTTTTGCTGGCTAAGGAATGATGGTGTTTCTTCTTTGGAAAGCATAAAAAAAAAAATCAGCTATATGACAAGATTGAAGTGCCTGGGTGAGGCATTTCATGCTTCTCAACTTTTTGGACTACAGGGATTTTCTAGAATCTACCCAGATTGTCCAAGAAAGATTTATAAAATAGTATTTGTTCATACAATGAGAGAATGATATCAGTGGTGTCATTGATGGTACAGGCACGTGCAAGGCCAGTTGCATTTAGAGTACAAGGTCCCAATCTTATACACCCGTTATCAGCACAATTTAACCTGTGCAGTGTTTCTTTCAGAGGTGCTGAAGCAGCTCTTATCACTTCTTCTAGAGAAGCAATTATAGTGGAGAACAATGAGCATGGCCTCCTTCCTCTCTCCCCTGTGCCCCTCTCTCTGTTTTCCTTCCTGTCTCTGTAGTCTAATATATTTATTAGATATGTATCATATTCATTATCCAATGCTTTTTTGTAATTTTCTTTAGATATATTTTCTGTCTTAGTGCTTTTATTTTCTTTCTTGAGGAACAACAATTTCATGCACATTGAATCTCCTTTGTATGTTTTCTGCACATTATTTTTTCTACTCCTTTGAATCTTCTTGCTCATTTCCATTTTACCTCTTTTAAAAAGTCTTTCATGTCTTACTGGTTTTTGGCAGTGTTTTTTCTCCTTTGTGCTGATTTGAATGTGGCTTTCATGTATGTGGTTATTGTGTTTATTCTTCTGAGCTCTGATGGCTCATCTTAGAGCAGGTTTGTATACTCAGCTTCTCTTACTCACTGGTTCTTGCAAATGTGGCTAGTTTCTCATGACACATACATGCATCATACAAAGAATTATGCTTTTATCAACAATGTGGTCTCTGCTGCCAGAGACCAATTTCAACCAATTTGAAATCAGTTGAGTAAATTTTTTTTGAAAATGCATTTGATATCATTATATGTTTTATGTTGTATTGCAAGTGCTTTTTTTTTTCCTCTGTGTATAAATTCACCCAAAGTAGCAACCATACTTTTTTGCCCTTGAACATTTAGTTCTTCTGATATTGAACATTGTAGCTGCTCAATAAATAACAATTAAATGTCCAAGAAAATTAAACAATACAGAAGTAATTGATACTGTGAAAATAAAGCAGAGGTGATTTAAAGAAGAGGTAATATCTACATTTACTATTGAAAGTTTAAAAATCTAGGACAAGACAGGACAGGAACTACTAAGCTAAGAGAAGGTTAAGAACAACCTTGGAGTGCAAACAACAAATTTCCCTGATTTCCCGTAGGACATGTATCATCTCTGAACTAGCCACAGGCTCTTTGCCTGAGTCTGATATTTGTCGTGATATTTGATTCCTGAGTTTGGGCAGGTTCCATCACAAATCATTGCGGATTGTAAATGACTTTATATTAAATAATGAACCAGAAAAAGTGGAAATGGTCATTAGGAAGGTAAAACATAATACTTACCCTGCCTATTTTGCATCCACATAAATTCTTCAATATTTAGAATTTCAAAAGCTTTTCCATCTAACTTTATGCAATCATGCCATCTACAAGAAATCATGTAGACACTCCTTCCTAAGCAGAAGAAAACCAAAGTCATACCCAGTGGCATTGAACTCTAAGTCCAAGTACTTAAGGGGATTTTCATTCACTTTGGTCAGATTTGATACAATTGCTTAGAATCTGGAGACCTGTGGATAAATTATTCAGTAGAACCACTGCCAAATCATCCAACTACCTGGTAGAAGGGAACCAGGCAAATTCAGATTGAGCACAATTCCATAGAATATAGCATATTTAGCTAAAGAAGGCAAAATTTTACAGACTTAGACTTTCCTGGTTTTTCTTCTTATCTATTAATCATTGTTCTCCATGACCACACTGGAGATGGGAAGATGTGCATCTGAGGATTATGACTATCTTGGGGAAGATTTGAAAATTTAAAGATTACCTTAACATTTAAGTAATCAATCATATAGCTTTATTTTCTAGGCTTGATGTTTATCTGGGAGTTTTAGTAATTTTTATTTGTTAATTCATGGATAACAAAGCCAGATCTTGCTACATCATTGTCCTTAATCTTAAACCATGACCTGGTATTATCCAACTCTAAAAGACTAGATTCAGTGTACTCTGGCCAAACCTTAAACCCTTGGGTGAATGGTTTCTATGGAGCCAATATCTTGGGTCAAAGAAAGTCTGCTAGGGAGGAAGCACAGGCTATTCCTGCTTCAAGGCAGCCTCCTGGTGGTGGGGCTTGTCATCTGCGACAGGCTGAGAGGTGCACAGAGACACTTAGGAGGCATCCTGGGTATCAGAAAATACCTTCTCCCAGATTCCTTCTCACTTTATTTTCAGTCTCCTTACCTTTGCACCCACTCCTTAAGTTTGGGACAATTTGGCTTTTTTTAAAAAATTATTTATTTATGCATAGAAGAACTGGGGTGGCCAGAGGTGCTGGTGGGTGAGAGGATTCACCAGAGACAGAGATGGAGTGGGGAACAGAACAGACTGAAATACACTGCTGAGGGGAGCAGCTCTGCTGCACCGTGTGGGTTAGCTCCCTTGCTGGGGATTGAACCCCTGCTGAGTGGCTGCAGACAGCTTGATAGTGCTGAGACTTAACTCCTTGTGCCACCAGGCTACCCCATCTGGCTTTTTTGACTATACAAGATACAGAACTATATTGATAGATTTTCAGTGACATTTAAAATTTCTGCTGGAATTTAAATTGCTTAGAAAAAGTACATCTTCTTCCCTTTTGGTGTTCTTTGACTGAGATTTTGTCTTTCTCATGGATTTCACTGAAAACGTCAAGAAATTTTAGTAAAATACCTGATATTTTTTATGAAGTCACTCAAGTTCCAGACCCTGTAAAGCACAGGGCCTGTGATTCCAGACATAGGCATCTGCTGAATCAGTTGCTTTCCTGCCAGACACAGGAAAAGCCAATTTCTCAGTTTGTGACAGGGATCTTCTCACTGCCCTGAACTCCATCTTGATACAGACAAGCCCATATTTTAGGATCCATTATGTGTAACATTCTACTTCCAAGTATTGATTTTTGTGTAATTTGGATTTTTTTTAATGATAAATGAAAGAAACTCAAAGTGTTTTACATGAAAAAGCCTTTCAGTTGAATTTGGATGCACAGTGAAGATTTTCTCCACCTATTGCTTTTATTTATTCTCTGATAACTTGCTTCTTTGTATGGTCTCCTCCAGTCATGCATGGTATAGTAGTCTAGTTTGCATCAACTAGATGAACAGATTCAGCAAAAAAAGATTTTCTTTCCCACCTGTTGTAGGTGAAGCGTTCTGAGATTTCCTATGTGTATCACTTTCATAGAGTTGCTGTAACAAATTATGACAAAAAAGATGACATGAATAACAGAAATTTATTTTCTCACAGTTTAGAAGGTGGGAACTGTAAAATCAAGATGTTGGCAGAGCCATGCTCCCAGAGCCATGCTCCTTTCTGAAGGGCCCAAGGGGAGAAATTTTCTTTGCCTCTTTGCAGCTCCTGGTGGTTCCTGGTGGTTTTTCACTGTGGTGCCCTAACTCCAATTCTGCTTATCAGATGTCCTTCTCTGGATGTCTATGTCCACATTTACCTCTTCTCATAAGAGAGCTCATCCTAATTCAGTGGGAACTCATTTTAACTTTATTTGCAAAGACACTGTTTCCAAATAAAGTGACATTCTGAATTTCTGAGAAGATGTGAATTTAAATGGAACCTATACAACCCAGAACATTTGGTGTCACCAAATTCTTTCTCTGCCTACAGCCTATGCACTTACAAAAATATCCAAAATTCTCTGATTCTATCAGTTCTTAAAGTAAATGTCATAGCCTCAGAGAAAAATATAATCTAAGGTAATATCTTCCCATCATACTCAGTAGTATGCCTTTTGGTTTCATCATACCATGTTTTTTTTTTTCCTTTCTTCATTGTATTGATGATTTTTTGTAACATTCATACAAACAAAATGAATGCACACATTAAGACATAGACTAAAATTTTTCAGCATAAAAAAATTACAAATACTTGGGTTTATATGTGGTTCACATTCTTTGATCACTTACACCGAGTAGCAATAAGCAAAGCACTCTCGGAGGGGCACACACTTAATCAACACTCAAGAAATAGTAGGATAAATTAATGAATGAATAGTTTTAAAATGCCTGTCATGGGAATTAGGAGCAGAGGAATCCAGTCATTGCCTCTAAGGAACAGAGACAGTATTGCAGAGCTTAAACTGACAGGAACCATTAATACCCACAGTATTTGTGAGGTATTTTCCTACCAAAATTCCTGGTTAGAATGACTTGAGTGTGGCAAGGTCTGTGTTCCTATTTGAGAGTGAGCAAAAAAAAATCCAAGTGACAACAGAATTATATGTGTTCCTCACTTTTAATTTGGTGCCATTTCATGACCCCTTTCAAAAAAGGTATTGATTTGTAAACTTTCTTTTAGTTAATTATTTTTCTCAGTCTAGATAAGCAAGAGAAAGTTATGTAGCATACTGGAAAACATACAACATGAAAAATATCAAGCTTCACATAACCTATGGACTAGATTGAAGTGGGGGCATTTAAATACACACACACACACACACACACACTCACTCTTACTTACTCTTGTAAGTAATATTGGGAGTAATATTTGACTTTTTTGACACACTACTAAGCATGTCTCGTGATGATATAAGCCATAGTGTTGGTGGTTTTCTTGGCAAAAAGCCTGAGGCTGTATTACTAATTTATCAGCATTGCCATTGCATATCTGAACTTGCTTTCTATAATTCTCTTGTTCTCATTCTCTTGGACCCTTATATTTATTCACCATATCAGGAGTCAACAGTGTTTCTCATTTTTATTGCACCTGCCTTTAGATGAATAATTTTATTCATCACTGTCTAGGGACCCTTTGAGCATTTCTTTGTTGGTGAGTTGCACAGCTGTATCCTGGCACTAAGACCACATTAGAGATCTTTAATAGCATGCTCTCTCACAGCTCCTATTGTCTGTTCTGAGAAGTTCTCTTTCTTGCATACCTGTTTCTTGCAAATAATTTCTTCTTGAATTTTTTACATGGTCTCAAACAGTCAGGCTGCTACTTTAATCTCTTGGAGATGAAGGCTCAGAGGTGATTAAATTTTCCATCCCTTACTCTTCGGGTTTGCTTAAATCTGTGAGCTGTTCACAGAGGAGTCATCTCAACACGTGTCACCAGGACTGTCAATTAGGTTAAAAAAGCCAGGGCCCTGGTATTTTAGCTTAATAGGCAAGCAGGCAGGACCTTGGCATTGAACTGTGTCATTTGCTGATACTGGTATAAACTGAAAGGGGGAGAGTCATGATCTCTCTGACTCATGGTGTGTTCTTTTTGAAGACTGCATTGTGATTTTTGACAGAGGAAGGAAGGAATTTGGACAAAACAAGGGAAGGAAGAATTTATTATCTCCACCAGTCAATTCCCTGGTTCCTGTGCGAAGGATAGAACTTTAATTTATAAAACCAAGAAATATAATTATATATCATTTTAAATTTAATTGTGTAACACCATACCTTTGAGTAATATTTGGTGTTTGGATGTTAAAAAATATGAATGTGGGAAAGGTAGAAATTATAAGGGGCTCTCTAATGCAAATTACATCACTTTTGTGTATAGTTAACATAAATGTGGGTATTGAACTGAATTATATCTATGAATATGTCTGATGAATATAAATTACTGTAAGAAGTGTATTATGGTTTTCAGTAAAGTATAATATACAAAGTCAGTATAAATTAGACCCCCATTATGTAGATATAGCTTAAAACTTAGGGTCATGCCCCATTGTGTCATTTACAAAAAAAGATGAAGGCACAAACTATCAAATTAAAGACATGTAAAATATGAGTTTATACTGAAGAAGATCCTTTCCTATATTTTTCATCCTAAAGTCGAAATATCCTCACTGAAGTTCGATATCCAAAAAAAAAAAAAAGCCAACAAAGAATACAGTTTAATTGGACTAAGGGAATTAATGAACTTAAAAACATAATACTGGAGAACACAAGAACAGAACCAAATAGAGAAAAAAAAAGATTTAAAAAATGAAAATAGTATAAGAATGCTCTGGGATGACTTAAAGAGATTCAAGGAGATTTAAGAAAGAGAAAAACAAAGACATAGAAAACCCATTTAAAGAATCACTGCGAACAATCTCACCTGGGGAAATGAACTGGAAGTTGTGATGCAAGAAGCCCAAAGAGTTCCAAACAAAATAATACCAGATAGATAAAATATATAAACATATAAAATCAGTTAATTAAATAAGACAAAACGGATTGCAGAGTGTAGGGTAAATGCAATGGTTCAGGCTTGTGCGACGTTGGCCTCTGTGGCTATTTCCTGTGGCCTTGAATGCAGGAGGCTCTTGGGAGCATGGGCTCAGGGTACACATGCCTGATGGTGGACACCTGGAGTATGGTGTGGGCATGCACACCTGAGCTGAGAGACTGAGAATATAAGGGCAGCGCCACAGAAGATGACGTTGGGTGGAGGATGGTGTTGCAGAGGACTGATATGAGAGGATGAGCCACGGCAGTGAGAGGAAGCCCAGAGAAAAGAGCATACAAATTTCCCGGGGGCTGGGAGCCTTTTAGCCTCCCAGTCGCCCTGGCCCCCTGCCCACACTGCTCTACTACAAAGCATTATTCCATTATTCATAAAATGCATATGAGTACTGGGGGCCTCCCTGGTGCCGCAAGGGGTTAAGCACTGCACTGTGAGGCTATCTGCAGTCTCTGCAGCATGAGTTCCATCCCCAGCCAGCCAGGGAGCAGCCCACATGGCTGGCGGAGCAGACCTCTCCTGTCTTGCCTGCTGCTCCCCCCAGCAGTGTATTTCAGTCAGTCTGCCTGTTCTGTTCTCCACTCTGTCTTTGGTGAATCCTCTTACCCCCCCCACCTCTGGCCTGTACCCCAGTTCTTATATGCATAGGTAAATAAATCTTTAAAAAATGCATATGAGTACCAACTATGTGTAAAAAACTATTCTAAGTAGTAGAGATAAAGCAAGGACAAAATGGATAAAAATAACAATAAGGCACTATAACTCTAAATGTAGCTCTACATCTATCTATATACTAACTCTATAAAGTATTCCTATAAAGTGGTAGACAAATACAATAAATGAATAAATGAGATGGTTTGTTAGATTCGTGGTAATTTTTGTGATAGAAAATAAAACAGGGAGAATAGGAGATGTGAAACTCTGGGCTAGGTAGACTGGTGATGTTGGTGCTGGATCTCACTGAGAAGATGACCTTAGAGCAGAGCAAGAATTGGAAGGAGGTGAGGGCATAGCTGAGTATATATTCGGGGAAAGATCATTCCTGGCAGACATGTACCATCAGGCAGAAGTATCTCTGCAGGACTGTCTAGACCATTGTGTATGGTGTTTACTCTGAATAAAAAGGAGAGACTTTGCAAGGTTCAAAGAGATTGTGATGATCTGATCACATGGAAGTAGTAGAACCCTATATCCAGGAAAGATAGCAGCAGCTGGACCATCTCTGTGAGAGTCTGCTTGCTTCTCCAGCAAACAGGGATTCTTTTTTTTTTTTTAAGATTTATTTATTTATTTATCTATCTATCTATCTATCTATCTATCTATCTATCTATCTATTTATTTATACAAGCACTGGGTACAGTCAGAAGTGTGGGAGGGTGAGAGAATTCACCAGAGCCAGAGCGGGGAACAGAATAGGCAGACTGACGAAACACATGCTGAGGGGAGCAGCAGGTGCGACAAGAGAGGTCTGTGCACCAGGTGGGACCCTCGCTGGTGGCTGGGGATCTAACCAGCACTGCAGAGGCCACAGGCAGATTTGCAGCCCAGAGCTCAACCACTGCGCCACCAGAGAGGCCCCAAACAGGGATTTTGATTGATTGATTCATACCACAAATGACTACCAGGTCTCTACTAGTCATGGTATGGGGATTCAGGATACTGAGCTAAATGACAGTTCCTACTTAAGGAAATGAGTAAGTATTATGAGTATTTAAAGTGATAAGATGAGAAGTGAGGGTTAACTGATGGCAAAAGATTCTGAGAAGGCAGGAGGAGGTAAAATCCTGTGCTTAATTAGGGGCACATTCTCCCACTTCTGGCACTGAGATTTGGGAGTGAAATATTGAGGGAGCATCTGTCTGATTACATTACTTTCTCTGGGAAGCAGGAGACTAGGCCTCTGCGGAGAGTGCAGGAGGAATTGAATACACTAATAATTTATTCATGTGCTCAGCAATTGGAAAATCTCTGAACTTGAGTCTTTGTTCTATTGGTGTTGTCTGTCCACAAGTGTAAGCAATTGAAAATATGTTGGCTTTGAATATAATAAGGACTATGAGGAAAAGTAGGAGCTGAATAGCCAAGCATTATCAAGTAGAGTGGTGATAGATAAATAGATAGACAGAGCAGACTTAGATTTCCTGACAAGTCCTGGCTACTGTAGTGTTTTACATAAAATATATTTTGAATGCTCTTGTTACTGAACACCCCAAATCAGATTCTTGGACTGATACACAGTTAAATCCAACTCACTAAAGCACTGGTGCTTGGAGCAGAGAAAAATCATTCAAGCCCTGCGCACGAAGACAGGAGGAAAGTTCTCAAATCTATCGTGTTGTAGTTAGCAGAGTCACACATTTCATGGAGAACAGGTATGGCAAGTGCAGTAGGGACTTCCTTTATTGATGTTACTTGTACAACAATTAGTTTCTCACTTGAGAATAGTATTCACTAAGATGTACCACATTATTACGGTTATTAAGATTAGAATTACTCCTTGTGACAACTTATGGAATAATCCTATTCCTGACAGTAACCAAGGAAACAGGACATATAAAGGGTCCTTCTTTTTTTACTCCTTGTAAACAAGTAAATTCAAGAAGAATTTTATTTATGCAGGACTCAACTTCTCCAGAGTACAGCAGGTAGTATTAGCTATAGAACATATCCCACCCCCTCTTGTTGGGCTCACAAGTAATCAAGGTTTATTATGTTGTCAAGAAGTACTCGAGATAATGAGCCAAAGGATTTTTGTTGGGTTGTAAGGCTCTTAGCAACTTCTTCAGCAATTTTTCTAATAAATTTGCCTGATAAATTGTGAATCATATCCCTTTTGATGTATATCCCTGTACTTTGTATGAGGATGCTAAGAATACTCTGCCCTGTGTTATCTTCATTTCTGTCCAACATTTCCCTTTTAAATTCATGGCTAGTTTAGAGAAAGGCCTCAATATCTTTGGTCTTATGCAAAGAAAACATCTTATGAAATGGCCCAGCAGACAAGATCTCTCACTTCGTCAACTTTTAAAGCACCAATGTGCCCAACTTTGGTTAAAGGGTCTGTTCACATGCCAACAATTAAAATATGTCCTGGTGGGACACAAATTACTCCCTCCAAGTTATTTTCATTCTCTCCTTGTTCTGTAAGAGGTTAGAGAAAATGTTTTCTAACCAAGGGTTGGTAAGGCTGCAGGCCTTCCGGACCTGTTCACTTGGTATCCAATAGCCTGCGGCATCGCTCTACTTAGGTGGTATTATTCTTTGTTTAAATGGGTCTTCTCCCTATATATATAACCTATAATATAACCTATTATAGGATTTTGGGCAACACATTTATTAAATAGCTAGTCCATAATTTGGCATGGGGGTGCTGGGGTCAGTCTTCCTATAATCAAGATCACCTTGGATAGGTTGAAGCAAAGGAAGGGAGAGTTTTCATAGAGCAGTTTTATTAAAAAGTGATGTTTGAGGCAGAAAGACTGGGAAAAAATGATCACATTTGGAATTTCCTTAAAACTGGTTAAGGTGACCACTAATGGCACATAATGATCTAGAATGACAAATCCAGCAGTCACTCAGATTGCCTTGTTAGCTACACTGTGTGACAATTTGAATAGAATATTCTTTTCCTGTGCAGAAGCAAGGTTGTTTTTTTTTTTTTTTAACATATCCAAAAGGCAGATTTTTTATAAAGAAAGAAAAGGAAAGGAAAGGACGCTTGCACAGACACAATCGGGCAGAAATAGCTGGCTCTGAAAGGGACAGGTTTATGAAAAGAGATGCCTGCATAGACACAGGCGTGCAGTCTTGGGAGGAGAGCTGCCTGGAGCAAGAGTTAAGAAAAGAATATTTAAAACTAGCATTAATATGTATCTGATTCCCAACAAAGAATTCTATCTGGCAGTCTATCAGTATGTTTCTATACATAAATTAAGAAGGAAAAATAATAGCCAAGCACTGGGGCAAAGGTTCACTCATTATGTCAAGATTTGACTAAAACAATAAATCATTTATGTATTATAACTAAGTCAATAGAGATAAAAGTCACAGGGAGGCTTTACTTCTCTGGGACTCTCCTTTTGAAGAGAAACTAAATATGTAATGGACTCACAGACCTGTTCTACCTTGGGTGTCTGGGAGCTGGGGTGAGTGGAGAGAGTTTGACTAGAGTACAATGCATCCAGGGCCTGACTCTTGCTGCCTTGATGGACAGGTGTGTTTAGTGGGATTAGTGGACATCATAAGATCTATTCCACTCCAAAGTAAGCTTGTCCTCATGTCTTTATTCTTTCTAAGATTTAAGAAGGACTTTATTTCCAGTCTTAAACTGGTGAAAGGCATGTGTATTGGGAACTACAACCTATTAGAAGCAAACTTGTGAATGGAAGTTAGAATTTCAAAGTTTTTAGATAAACAGTGATAGTAATTTTCCTATTTAAGGTAAATTTCCCTCTGGTGGTGAGGCCTGGAATAGTCTTATATTTTCCAAGGGGCAATTGGAATTTACTTCTGGATGCCACTCTTATCTGAAACAAAGCAATAGCCTATAACTTATTTCATGTTAGCTTAGTTTTTTGACAAATGTTTGAAATGGTTTTTCAGTGTGTGGTTCATTTTTTCCTATAGATTGAGGTCCCCAATGATAATATAATTCCCAAGTAATTCCAAAAACCCAAAATACTTAGTTACTTTTGCTGTGAAGGGAATTCCATTGTCATGTTGTTTAGATATAGGAAATCCATATCTAAAATTAGTTCTTTTAGCAAGGATTTAGTTAATTCTGAAGTCTTCTCTATATGAGAGGGGGTAGGCTTTAACTCATCCAGAGAAAGTATCCACAAAGACTAATAGGATCGAAATTTCTGGTGCTGGTCTTCAGAAGGCCATGTCTTTGGTGTTGCGTTCCCTTCCCCATACTGGGGGGCGGAGGTCTAGTCTTGGGTTATTCTTGACATTTACAGGTTTGATAACAAATCTCTAAAATTTGGGACTCACCAGGTAATTTTGTTTTATTCAAATATGCCTCCCTTCCATCTATGTATTGTATAAGGGTCCCTTCTTCCAGTTGAAGAAACCTTAGGTCTTTAGTCAGTGTCTCTGCCAAAATGCTGGGCTAATTTTTGCCTGTAGTTTGTTTATTTATTTATTTAAAAGATGTGTCTACATTGGGGTAAAGAAGGCAACTACAAAGGGCAGATCTCAAATCAAGTGTTTTTTTGGTTTTTGGCCACCACTGTCCCTTGCAGTGTCCTCTTGTCCCTTTCTGTCCCCTCTCCCTCTTAATCTCAGAGCTCTCAGTATGTTTATTAATGTCCATTAGTTTTCAAAAGCATTTTATATTATTGAATCATGTGCTATGTAAATGTCCAGTGTTTGTTTTTTATAGTTCTGACTTAGTTTTTGCACATAATTCTCCCAAATCCCCTCCATTTTGTTGAAAATGGCTGCATTTCATCCTTTCTTTTGGCAGTATAATACTCCATGGTGTGTATATACCACCTCTCCTTATACTCATTACAACCATTTTAACTTTTGAATTTGGGGATAGCCATGAGTTTGTGACCCCTGGGTCCACAAGAATGGCAATTAATTTGTTTCCCATTGTCATTTGTACCCATGGATCTTCTGGAGGAATGATAATAGGCTGCTCTAAATCTAATGGCATCCAAGGGGCCCCAACTATCTTCTTCAGAGTCTCCCCTTTCAGAGCTGCCATTTAGGTGGGTGGATAAAGTGGGACCCCTTCTGAAGTTTCACTAGCAGGCTTTCCTATAATTTTCAAGAGGGAGTAATCCACCAATATTTACATCCCAATTAGACTCCCCTTCATTTGCTTCCTGCCAGATCTGCAAGGTGGAGCCCTCGAACATTTTCTATTGCTTTTTCAATTATCTTATGGCATTTTTTCTTTTTTTTTCTATCATTATTGCCCATTATATACATATATATGTATATGTATATATATTTTACATCATTGTTCATTTTTGTACAATGCATGCTTGTATGCTTTCTCCTTTCAGGTGCATTCCGCCTAAACTTGCCGCCACCAATTCACTTGTGAATCATCACCATAGTCCCTTCTGCTCTTTTCTCCCTTGTTTTGATTCCTCTACCTCTCCCTCCCTTGCAGAATGTCTCTGATTTATAGCTGTCTGCTTATTTATTTATTTATTTTCCTGATCCCTTATTTGGTTCCCCTGTATTCCTCCTATAAGTGACCTTATGACATTTTCCATCCATTAACATAATATTCATAAAAGTTTGTGGGGCAAAGAGCGACAAAAATGGAAACAGATTTTCAAGCCAGTGGGGGTCATCATGGTAAAATAAGTAATTGTTCTTCCAACTGAATAAATCAGAAGCAGAGGAGGGAGAGTATATCCAGATTAACCCAGATGCTTGTCCATCAGGGAACTGGAAAAGGAGAAATTGCTTTGCTTGGCACTTGGTCAAACTGCATATCTCAATAGGTACATGAAGTTGAGAATATTTCTGAAATTCCCTAATGTCAGGATGATTCCTTTCCTTCTTTTCACCTCTATAAAGGGGATTTTAACTTATGCCAGTGGCTGAGGCACCAGGGATGATGACTTGCTGAAGGGCCAGGGGTGGAGGTGCTGTTGATAGATTTAGAACATTCAGTGTTAGAGCTTTGTGATTTTCCTGCTCCAGGGTGGCTACTGGGATTCCCTGAGTGTCTGATTCAAACTAGGCTGGCCTGCCATCGACACAAAGCTCCTAGCTGCCTCATCAAATTGTCACCCAATCCCCCATATCAGGTTCTTGACACAGTGCATAGTTAAAGCCAAATCACTGAAACATTGGTGCCAACAGAGCAGACAGGAGAGAAAAACCTCAAAATTGTCTTTCTGTAGTTAGCAGTTACATATTAGATAGGCGAACAGGGCATGGGGGCTGAGAGAGGGGAGCTCAAGAGGAACATGTATTTTTCCAAATTTTTGAAGTAATTTTCACAGTAGACTCAGGGGTGCTAGGATGTTTTCTGAGTTACTTAATTCTGAGAATGGATTTATGAATCATTTAAGGATTAGTTCATCCTTCTACAAAGAAAGAAAACTAAGTTAGGGAACAAAGTAAGAGTGTGTGCAAATGGGTGGATTTGCTTGTTCTGTCCTGGAAAAACAATGTGTGAAATAGTAATTATTATTCATTAATTATTACATATTATACACACATTATTAAATATTATTTATTAATATTATGAATAATATTAACAATGCATTACTTAGTAGCATGGTACCCATTTTCCTCCTTTTATATACAGTTTGGAGTGTAACTTGGTTTTACTGCCAATTCTTACAATTTCCTAAGAATCGTTTTTTATTACACTATTTTATATACGAAACTCTGAGGTTCATAAGAGTAAGTACCTTCTACACATCACCACAGCAAGTCAGAATTTGAAACCAGGTTTGACTCCCCAAAAGCCTTCTAGTTATTTAGTTGTGTCCATAAAATAAGATCAAAGGCAGCAAATCCTTAGTAGGAGAGGAGATACACTGTTGGGAGGAAGAAGCCCAGAGAAGTGAAATAAAAAGCACTAAATATAGGAGCACAGGGTCTGTGGGTAAAGGATAAATGAGGGACCTACCAGAGACAATAACTTTCCTTAAGGAAGGCAGGCTGGTGAAGGGGTAGCTTGGGTCAGATATCTGGGTCTTTCTGAAGGAGAGAAACTATAGAAGGAGAGAATCAAACTGTCCTGACATAAATGTGAAAATCAGAATAGAGTAATATACATTGTGTTATGATTTGTACCAGCTATTGCAGCAATTAACATAGTTCCTATTGACAGCCAAGTTGGGGAGACCTCTCATACTGTACTGTGATGTTATGAAAGAAGTGTTGTAGGGTACTAGAGGGACACAGAAGAGGAACACCCAACGGAGTGGGTAGATATCGGGAAATCTTCCCGGGAAGATGTGGGAGGAGGGCACATTTGGAGTAGTGCTGGTAATTAACTTAAAAGTATGAAGAACAAGATTCAAGCAAGAAGTGCAAATGATCCAGAGATAGGCAGGCGCCAAATCCACAGGGCATTTTTACATCTTGTTAGAAAACTGTGAACATTAGATGTCAGAACTGTATCTTATTCACCTTTGCCCAGCACAATGCTTAAAACATGCTTGACTCTATAAACATGGGGATAAAGACATTGTGCTTTATTCTAAAGGCAAAGGAGCTGTTGCAGAATGAATTATAAAGGAGTAGCATCATCAGATTTGTGTTTTTAAATGTTTTGAGAGATTCCAGGCAACTGGAGCACAGGCAGAATGACATCTATTGCATCTGGCATGTGGTGGGAGCGAGGACACACAGGTTGGGAACAGAGGGTCAAAGATTTCAGGGAAAGACATGCTGATGTAATTTTTCAATGCCAAAATGAACAGTTTGACCTAAAATCAGGCAAGGAAATCAATTTCTTTATCTGTGGGGTGACAGATGGAAAATAATGCCTTAGAAAACTTAATTGGACAATGAATTGCAGGGGCAAAATTGGAGAGGTGAAGTGTGCAGAATGGTGCTTTATGGAAGTGATTATGCACCAGGAGATGGAAGTTCATGCCAGAGACTTGAGAGTAGAAATAAATGGAACAAGACATTTTTGAAAGAAATCAGCATTTGGTGACTACATTCTCTCATTCATCCATTTATTTAAAAGTATTCAATTTTTATTAAGCCATACCATTCAATAAAGAATTTAAGTGACATGGACCACAGAAGTTAATGAAAGCACTAAGGTTTTAACCCTGAGGAAACTATATTATTGTGCTGAACAGAAATTTCCATGTGGAAAATGAGGAGAGATAAATTTAATTTGTACATAATGATAATGTAGCTAAACACTAGGAAGATGTTTACTAGGCATATGGGATGTGCTTGCCATTCTTCTATGCCCTTTGTGTACTATTTCCCTCTCCCAGCCCTGTCTTAGAGGCTGCACTACTAGTCCCATTTTATAGCTGAGGAAACTGGGAGTTATATAAATTGTTCAAGGTCACAAGAGCTACAAATAGCTAGACTGGGATTCAAGCCACGGTACGTATTCTAAATCCACACTTTGAATCAGTGTGTGATACTGTTCTACCCCATAACTGTGATTCCTAGTTGATAGTTGGAGATGTCCTGGAAGAAGCAGAAAATATAAAATTAGAACTTGACTAGAGGGCTTAAACAAGCATTTTTTTCCTTGAGGAGTTAGCCATATGGTGGTAATATTTGATGTTAAAGTGTGTGGATTTTTTTTTTAAGTAAATGGAAGAAACAGGTTGGTGGAGAGTAGATCTGAAAATATTTAACATATTTCCATTTAAAGGGATGCAGACAGTTTCTGCATTTTAAAGGTGATTTTATCCCTCTTGGAGAGGACACTTTAGAGCCCTATTTCCATCAAATGATATTAAGCTAAGTACACAGTGGTTTTGGAAGACTTCCTCAGACTTGGTTTACTAAGTCTTCTGCCTAGTAACATATATTGCGTTGCATGGGAAGGATAATTTTCTTAAATATGGACTTATATTTCCATGTCTCTGAAAATTGTGGTTGGGAAGAGGTACATGTATATGTGTGTGTAGACCAACTTAAAAATTAGGAAGGTGAAAGGTATAACTTCTTATTCTGGGAGCAAAAGGATGAATAAGGACTGAAATCTTCACCTGGATGGTTTGCTTGTGCCCCAAATGCAATAATTACATAAAACTTTGACATCAACCTCTGGATTTTCTGATTTCATTCTTAGGAAAATGGGGTAAATGTAAACAGATGGCTTTTGTTGTCTAATCTCAACACTGATCTTGCAAAAGTCACCTAATTTCTTTTTTTAAAAAAAGATTTATTTATTTATGCATACAAGAGCTGGGGTATAGGCCAGAGACGCAGGGGGTGAGAGGATCCACCAGAGACAGAGTGGGGAACAGAACAGGTAGATTGACTGAAATACACTGCTGAGTGGAACAGCAGGCAAGTCAGGAGAGGTCTGCCTTGCCATGTGGGTTTCTCCCTGGTGGGCCGGGGATGGAACTCGAGTTCAAACACAAGTTCGTGCTACAGAGGCTGCAGATTGAGGATTGCTTCATAGCATGGTGCTTAACCCCTTGTTCCACCAGGGAGGCCCTAATTTCTTTTTTGTACCTGCAATAATATAAGTAGTAACATCTACCTCATAGGGTTAAACATACGTAAAATTTTTAACACTGTGCCTCATACAGAATAACAGAAGAAGCACTCCACAAGTGCTAGGTTTGTGCTATTAGTAGGAATAATACTGATAATAATAATAAATGGTAATAATATCTGATAGTAGGAAGTACTTAAAATAGGCAGGCACTTTACTAATTCATGTTCATGATCTCATAACAATCATATGATATAATGATATTATCATTCTCATATTAGTTCTGAAGAAACTGAGGCACAGGGAGTTACAGTGACTTCCCCTTGTCATCCAATTAATAAATGAATACAGGATTCAAAACCATGCCATCTAATACTAGGGCACAATTGATTTTCTCATCTTCTGTAAATCATCCTCCATAGGAAAGAGGCCTTGGAATGAGGAAAGGAATGTCCTGTTTTTTCCTCTGTGTCCTAAGAGATTTGGTTTCCAATTCTAAGCAGGGGTTTCCCCATTACTAGATGCTAATCTATGTGAAAACCTTCTAAGTGCTGAGTTAGGAACACTGAACCTAAGACTAGCTGCTTCTTAGACCCAATTCCATTGCTATTTTTTGTGATATACCTTGGTAATTGCCCAAAGTCTTCTGGAGAAGTGGGTTAAACATTTCTTTGTTTTAGCTTTATTTGTGGAATAAGACAGATATAGGCCAAACAATAGCAGCCTGGAGTAGCCAGTTATAAGTGGTAAGGAAAGATCTGCAAATCTCCAGGGCCACAATTGTTTAACCATCAAAGTAACAAGCATCATGGATTAATGTGACATGTAAAATAATGATGAAGCAAGAATTCCCAGAAATTATACGAGAAGGAGACAGTAACAGAGAACTTGGATTTCTTGCCATTAGTTAGACATGGTCTGAGACAATTATTTGAGACTATTGTATTAGAACTTAAAAGGCAGCATTCACCTTGGACTTGGCTTGAAAGGTAAATAATATTTAGAATATAATATGGGTGGTGCCCTCTAGGATTTTATAAAAGACAGTCTGCTTAAAGAAAAATAATACACTCTGAAATTTAGACATTAGAGATATTTGAGTTGCGTAAGATCACAAGATCAGTGCCCATTAACTAGTCCCTGTTATGACCAGACATCTTACCTTCAATATCTTTATAATCCTCATGACACTGTTTCTAGTTATCTATTTTTCTTCCCCATTTTACTTAAACAGAAATAGAAACATGAGTGGTTAAGTGATTTTCTCAGGGTCACAAAGCTAATAGGTGGTCAAGTTGGAATTTAAATATAGGTTAACTTATTCCATGGTCTGGTCTTTTTCATACTATTCTTCCAGGACTGAGTCTTGGGCAACAGAATGAGAATCAAAGTAGGAAAAAGGCTGAGCATTCAGTTTGGCATGTTATAGAGGAGATTATGCACTAGAAGATGGAAGTTCAAGCAAGGGTCTTGACAGTAAGTCCTAAGAGATTGAGTTCCCAACTCTGAGTGGGAACTAACCATTGTTGGTTGTAGGCTGAGAGGAAGGAGAAGCAGAGAAGTGGAGGATAATGGAAGCTGCAGGAATTTCAGGTTGGAAATCACGGTCAGTGGTAAGAATTGCAGCAGAAAGCGAGAAACACAAAAATAAGGACAGCAACAACAAACCAGGATTGCAGTGTGACGGAAGCCAGCTCTACTTACTGGAGGTAAAGGAACATTCAGAAAATAATGACAACATTAAAAAATATCTAAGATTAGAATTAAATACATAAAATTTTCTTAAAAGGCAAAAGTCATGTCAATTAGAATAAACCAGTTTAAGCCACAGTAAAAACAACCTTCAAATCTTAATGGCTACACACAGGTTCTCTTACGACATGTCCTGCAGCTGGCATTCTGCCTCTTGTCTCCTCACTTTGGGTCCCAAGTTCATGGAGCATCCACAGTTTTGAGTACTGACAGGCATCAGCAGGTAGAAAAGGAGCTCAAGACAATCTTGCAGTGACAGTTATGTAGGCTGGCTCAAAAGTGACATGTGTCCATTTCATTCACAATGCTTTGGCCAGATCAAGTCCCATCTGGCTTCATCTGATCACAGGAACTTCAGTAGGAGACACAAACCAGACAGGGCAGGTGGTACTAATGGCTCCCCACAGTTTCGGACCTGAAAGGACTCAGCATTTTCTTTTTCTGAGCTGCTTTATTTTTTTAATATTTAGAGGAAAATGGGAAAGAGCCATTTGATTCAAATAGAAAAGATTGTGAATATGAAAAAAAGTCATGTATAAGTGACAGAGAAGAGTCCTTAGAGAGGTGGAAATGAACATGATAAAGAACACAGAAAAAAAGACTCAATTTGAGAATGGACGAGTCCTTCTGACTCTGGTGAGTTTGTGAGACATATATACCAAGAGAAACATTAGAGTAAAACAGAGAGGGAGGCTGAGACAGTCCCTGTGAGCAATGGACTAGAGAGACATAGTTATGCCTCATCAATCCAGGCAGGGCCACATTAAAGAAATGAAGCTGAAAGCAGAACCCAAAGGGACAAAGAAAACTGTAAGTCTAGATGGCTTCTAAAATAGTATTTTACTCCCTTTCTTTGCTTAGAAAAAAAGAAAGGCATTAAAAAAATGATGTGATTTCCTTCTTGTAAGGAAAATAAAACACAACCACCACCTTATGATTTTGTAACTTGTGATATTGTAATTCATGTGTATAAATGTTAAAAAAATAACAATTCACAGTAACAGGATTTTCCTCATGGGCCTGATTCATTTTTCTAGGCCATCTCTTAATGTGAAGCTGGACAAGCAAACCATCCATATCTTGGTTTATTTAGATAGAACAAGAACTTTGACTCATATTTCTAAGAAAATGAATTCTCTTCCAAGTTTGAGCATAAAATTCCCATAGAGTAGTTTAGTCAATGTCTGGGAACATATTATTATCTTTCCAGAGTCAAAGAGAGCACAAATATAATTTGCTATATATATTACTGAAGACTCTTAGTTCCAAGTAGCAGAAAATCCATCTCATACTGACTTAAGCAAACAGGGGTTTCATTGTGTCTTATAACTAAAATATTCCTGGGACTGGCCCTCGGCTCTGGCTGCAACTAGGAATTTATTTCTCTCTCTCTCTTCCCCTGCCCGTCTCCCACCATCCCCGAGACATGTTTTAATCTTTGGCTTTATGCTCAAAGAAGTTCCCTTACATGGTACAAGGTATCCACGAGCATCTCCATCTTCACATTCTTCAAGTCTCAACACACAGACATTTTTTTTCCCTAGTAATTACCACAAAAATCCCACACCTTGTTTCACTGGCTCTGATTGGCTAACTTCAGACAGGTGACCATCCTGGATGGCAATCCTGTGATGCATTCCTATTAGGCAGATTCAGGGCACATGGACACCCTCCAGCTCTGGATGGTTAGAGGGCAGGGGTGTGGCCCAAGGAAAATTAAAGCATCAATAGCAGATGATAGGTAACAGATGCTATTCAGGCTAAAACAATGTCCACTACAATGAAAAAAATAGAGTATAATTTTAATACTTTCATATATTCCCTAAAATTTTGGAGTTAAAATGATGATCTCTAGTCAAATGAAATAGCATTGTCCATGGCCTTTTATGTGGTGCTCTGAATAAGGACTGTATTGAAAACAAGTGAAAGGTAATAAAAAAAAAGGCATAAACATAAGCTAAAGTCAAGTCAGTCTATTTTCAATAGTGGCTAACTAGAATTATTCTATAATTACTCCACCAAAGCCCTGAAAATGAGTCACCAAAAACTGAATATTTATAAGTTTTCTGACCTCAAAAAATTTAAAATCTTAAATGAGGTCACCTAAGGAGACTGTGGAAAACTTCCATGCAACTTACTGGCAGATGATTTTAGTTCTTATTTCAACAAGCTTGGTATGAAACGCATGCCATCTGGTTACTGGGAAAATTCTAGTGCATATTAACTGCTTGTGTGAGAGACATTCCTGCCATTTAGTTGTAAATGATTGCACCTGCAAATAAAAAAGAGCATGTCTTATCACTTGCTCCTGGGGCTGAAAGATTTGATGACACAATACTGCTATTTCATCCACTTTTAAAATCTGTGTCTGATCGGTACAGCTGTTCTACAACTGTTTTGAATACGCTGCTGTAAACCAGAACAGAAAGAGCTCAGGGAGGAAATGCCCGATAGCACCAAACATGATGACTGAGGCGGCCCCTTTCCAGTTCCCGATGGTATCTCTGTTGCAAGATAAAATGCAGGTACTTCTGGTTTTGATATTTCTATCGAAGAAATATATTTTGGGACAGAGATTGCCTATACTTTCTAGGTGTGCGTCACTTGAGATGGTGGGCTGATCTCTGCCTAAGCTGAGGTCATTCATGTAGACACTTTCCTGTAAGACAATAGAGATATCTATGCCTCTAGCCTCAAATTTGAAGATTCATCACCATGAAAATGATAAAACCTTGTAACAAAGAGACTTGCAATACCGCAGTGTTTTGTGAGTCCAAACTTTATTTCATTTTTGATGCACTGTGTATTGTCCTCAATATTGCAAAGCCAGCATAGAGCAAAGGAGTTCTTGGTAGGACAGAAAGATGACAGAATTGATAGTATATAGTTTATTCATATTCTAGCTTTGTCATTTATTAGCAATGTTATCATAGGGAAATTACTTGCTTTCTGTGACTTCAGTTCCTTAAAAGATGATTAAATATATTTATCCTAAGGCAAGTGATAATTTTTAATGAAATATATGTGAAAGTGGCTGACACATAGTGAGTACTAAATAAATATGAATCTAACATTGTTCAACTCCAGCATTATAGAAGTGCTCTATTGTTGCTGTATTCTTTATTATTCTACCTGCCAAATTTATAGCATGCACAAATTAATCTCTATTTAACAGATATTATTGGCAGACTCAGATTCTAGGCATTCTCATAAAAGCAGCAAAGAAGGGGCTTTCTTGATTTGTATTAGGCATTGAGAAAGAAAAAGTGGATATTATTTGTAATGGCAGGAACGAACACGGAGCAGGTTTTCTAAGATCCAGCAGAACGGGTAAAGGAGGAGTCCTCAGTGGCTTTTCAGGCTTTTATTGGGGATTTACCAGGTATATGGCAGGTAGGGGTGCTGGGGTGCAGGCCTCCCGGCACCCAGGCCTCCCGGCCCCCAGCAAGTCTTCACTCTATCTGGGCTCTCCGGTCTTCTCGGCTTCTCTCTTGGCTTCTACTGGTGTCCCCATGACGCTGCCCTTAAAAAGCACAGTCTCAGCCCGGGTGAATCCCATCTACCTATGCCCACACCCTACTCCAGGTGTCCGCCATCAGGCATGCATTCAGGACCGCAAGGATCCATCATCTATCCTGATGGGGGGAGGGCAGAAAAGCCTGACATTTTTCCTTACCTTACAGTGGGCCTCATTTTATTCTTCCAACATGCTTGAAAACTTTGTAGGTAGTATATTTAACTTGTCTATTTCTGCTAAACTGTAGCTTTGATTAATACTGCCAGGCATGAGCTCTTTCAATGAACGGAGAAGTTCACTATTAATGTGCCCTCATCACAGAAAATATGGTAGTCAGAATCCCAGGAATACTGAATTATCCAATCAAGTGGTGACAAACATACTTATTTAACACCTCCAACCCAAGGAGAACACTGTATTCTGTCTTCAAAGAATAAGACTTTAACTATCAATTATGGCAGCTGACTGGTAATTTGGACCACACCACTGCAATGGAAACTGGATTCACATTATACCTGATAAAGCATTTAAAACAATAAACATGGGGGCCTCCCCTGGTGGTGCAGCTGTTGAGCGCTAGGCTGCGAGGCTGCCCCCAGCCTCCGCAGTGCCGGCTCGTTCCCGGGCCACCGGTGAGGGTCCCACAAAAAAAAAAATGGCCAATAAATATGGGAGTTAAATGGTTAAAATTTTTAAAGCTATGAAGCAAGCTTTTTCCTTATCAAGGAAAAAGGCAGTATAGATTACAACAGAATAAAAATACCAAGAATAATGGTTCTTGACAATTATTCATGTTTGAAAGTATTGAGAAATTGAATTGTTGAATGCTTGCTTATCCTAATGACCTTTTGCTTGCTTATCCTTAATGACCTTTTTCTAGAAGAAAAAATAAACAGACTCATTATTAGAAAAAATAAAAGCAGGACTTTATTGTCATAGGGAAGGTGTTAAAATTAAAAATATGAACATCTTTTTCATTTGTTTCCCAATTTCTCAAGGATGTAATTCACTTCTTTAACATTTAATTTTACTGTGCCAGATTCTTAATGGTGGGAATTTGTGGTTTTATACATTTGGTTTCCCTTAACCACTTTAATAGCTGATATTTGTGGTTAATAATATATATCATTTAAGTAATTTTTTAAAGATTTATTTATGCATACAAGAGCTGGGGTACAGGCCAGAGATGCAGGGGGTGAGAGGATCCACCAGAGACAGAGTGGGGAGCAGAACAGGCAGACTGACCAAAATACACTGCTGAGGGGAGAAGAGGGTAAGACACGAGAGGTCTGCCGTGCCTTGTGGGTTGCTCCCTGGCCAGCCGGGGATGGAACTCGTGCTGCAGAGGCTGTGGGTTGTCTCATAGTGTGTTGCTGAACCCCTTGCACCACCAGGGAGGCCCCTCATTTAAGTAAATGTTTTACCGTCATATTAAAAATTGTGTTTTTAAGGAGCTTATGCTTCCTTGGCTAGAATCAGTTAATTCACACTAATGATGTTTTGATTAAGTGAATTTCTTTTTCATTGGATTCATGTGGTTTTTAAAAAATTTGTTTCAATAGCTCAATATTGAAGTTGCATTTTATTAATCAGAGCTAGGATTTGATTTTTTTTTGCAGTTAAATGTTATAGCTACTGGAAACATTACTTAAATAATTGATTTATTATACAGGTTGGCTAAGGTCAAGGATACTAAATCCCAGTTTGGGTTTCAGAGAAGACAAAATATATCTATCTTAATCAGTGAGGTACCATGTGTATAAAGAAGACCTTTCTCTGGGATCATGCCATTTTGCTATTTTAAGATCTTTAATATTTTATAAAATGTACATTTCTCAGGCAGGAAGATACTATCCCTCACTAAAAAAGCATTTTTATTGAGGAAGTTGTAGCCAAAAATAAGAGTTTATGTTCCAGTTAATAAGAGTTGACTAAAGCTATAAATACACGAGATCTAACTGTGCAAGAAAAATAACTTAAACAATTGTTATCAACCACAAATTATTTTTTTTAAAGATTGATTGATTGATTGATTGATTGACTGATTGATACATACATACATACAAGCACTGGGTACAGTCAGAAGCGCCGGAGGGTGAGAGAATTCACCAGAGCCAGAGCGGGGAGCAGAGCAGGCAGAAGGACCAAAGTACACTGCTGAGGGGAGCAGCGGGCGGCAGGAGAGGTCTGCGCGCCATGTGGGACCCTCCTCTGGTGGCCGGGGAGCCGCCGGGGATCGAACCGGCACGGCAGAGGGTACGGGCGGCTTCGCAACCCAGCGCTCAACCGCTGCGCCACCGGGGAGGCCCACAAATTATTTTTTATCTTGATTTTTGTCTTTATATTATGGTTTGTCTGAAAAACATAATGATTTAAAAATTAAATGTGTTTAAGATAATTATTCAGAGTAAAACAATCAAAGGTATTTAAGGGTATTTTATATTCTTTAGCTTTCTGTGTTTAATTGTACAATTCCTTATGTCATCCATAAAAATAAAGTCTCATTTTCTCATTTTGCCCCTCACAGGAATGTAGTTACTATTTCTTATTTCACCCCAGGATGAGCGTGCTGGCCAGGCAATTGGGTTATAACAAAATGGGGAGGAACAGAAAGGAAGAATTTTGTCTCTTACCCTTGCCACATCCCTGCTTATATTCTCAAGATTGATGTCTTGCATCACTTCAGAAATCCTTGGAACAGAACAGGGTTGGTGTTCTGTGTTTAAGTCTATTGAATTGGCTCTGATTATTTGATGGCAGAATGACAGTATAACAGTAACAGCACTCTTAGAAAATCATACTTGTATATGTACCACATCTTCTTGATCCAGTCATCTATTTTTAGGCATTTGGGTTGTTTCCATATCTTAGCTATTGTAAATAGTGCTGCTATAAACATAGGCATGCAGGTGCCCTTTGGAATTACTGCTTCTGTGTCATTTGGGTACCTAGGAGTGGAATTGCTGGATCATATGGAAGCTCTATGTTTAGTAGGTCAAGAAATCTCCACACAGCTCTCCATAGTGGTTGGGCCAGTTTGCACTCCCAACAGCAGTGCAGGAGAGTTCCTTTTTCTCCACACCCTCGCCAACATTTGTTGTTGCTAGTTTTATAATATGTGCCATTCTCACTGGTGTGAGATGGTATCTCATTGTAGTTTTGATTTGCATTTCCCTGATGACAAGTGATGTTGAACATTTTTTCATATGCCTGTTGGCCATTTGCGTTTCTTCTTCAGCGAAGTTTCTTTTTAGCTCTTCTGCCCATTTTTTGACTGGATTATTTTCTTTGGTTTTGTTGAGTCTCATCAGCTCTTTGTAGATTTTTGTGATCAGTCCTTTATCATTAGTGTTGTGTGCAAAAATGTTCTCCCAGTTGGTGGGGTTTTTCTTTGTTTTGGTTATTGTCTCCTTTGCTGTGCAGAAGCTCTTTGGAATATTACTCATCAATCAAAAAGATAAACACATGCAGTTTGCAGCAACATGGATGGGGCTAGAAGGGCTCATGCTCAGCAAAATAAGTCAGAAAGAAAAAGAAAAATACCAGATGGTCTCACTCATAGCAGGAATTTAGAAAACCTAAATAAGAGACCAGGAAAAAGACTAATCAATACAAAGTAAAAATCAAAATCAACAAGCAACTATAAACCAGAGACACACTATGGAAGGGGGGAGGAAGCACCGGGAAAGGAAGGACTAGAGTCAAAATAAGGGGGGAGGTGCAATTGTATGGGGAATATAACCAAATGAAAATGTATAGATTGTGCAAAGATGAAAAAAGATGTAAGAATTATATAAAATATTTAAATTAAAAAAAACATAAATCAAAAGTAAAAAAAAATAAATGAGCCATTTTTAAAAGCAAAAAGAAAATCATACTTGTGCACACACAAGCACACACAGGTCCACAGGCCCATTGATTTAGTTATTGGAGTAGGTTTGGAATGGAAAGTATGAATGGCAAGAGCAAAAGGTGGAAGCAGAAGGAAAAGAAACACATTCTGGGTGCATCTCCCAGAATGCTTGCTCTGTCTTCCGTCTTCTGTTTCTTACTCCACAGCCTTATCTGTTTGTCTTTCTAGATGAAGTACACTTATGTCAGGGAAGTCAGTGTTCCTGACTCCTATTGGTTAGGAGGTGGGAAAAACTGAAAGATATAACCATATTTTGTAATGATTAGATGGGAAAATACTTCTTAAGTTCCAATGAATGCTCTACAGATAACTTAAGACTAAAACACTCTGTTCCAGGACTGTGATGGATCAAGTATTTCCCTTTCATTAACCTTGTATTTCTGGGGATGTTGTCTGAGTTATGTCCCCACATGACCTTATTCACAGCTGGTTTGTTCACTGTAGACTGACAAAAGTATTCCCACAGGTGGCTTAGTAGTGATACAATGATATAAACATTTGAACTTATGTATGAAAGGCCTAAAGACTATCTCTAATAGATGTGTCTAAGAGATGAGACTCTGTAGAGGTGATTAATGTCCTTGAAGTCCATCCAAGTGGTGGTGATTTATGTAAATAGTAACCTACTTTCCATATTTCTGTCTTTTAATTGATGTAATTAGACAATTTACTTTTGATGTAATTATTGGTCTCTTTGAGCTTATATTAATAGCTGGCATTTTTTTGTTTTCCATTCTTTCACTTGTCTATTTTCCTTTTATTTGCCATCATATGGATTATTTGAACATTTTTTAGACTTTCATTTTGATTTATCTATTGTGTTTTTAATGTATCTCTTTACATACCTAGATCTTTTAATGATTGCTTCAAACAGATGTATATATTTATCAATGTCTACTTACTGGTGTTGACATTGTACCAGTTCAAGTGAAGTATAGTAACTGTATCTTCCTTTCATTTCTCCTGATTATAGTATTAATTCTGTACATTGAAAACCACTTTAGGCAGTGTTATAATTTTTGGTTCAAATATTAGACATAGTTTAGAAAACTGGAGTGTGGTGCCTTAAATGTCCAGCAGACACATCTGTTCTAATTCCTCATATAAGGATTTTGTTTCCTTGATTTACTGTCTGGTTCATCTGTCCATTGATGTAAATGGAGTGTTGAAGTCTTCTACCACTGTTGTCTATTATGGTCAATGTCTGTTTTTATGTTTGTTAATAGGTGACGTGTATTTTAGTGTTCACTCATTTGTTGTTATATATGTTAATAAGTGTTATGTCTTCCTGTTGTATTCATCCTTTAATCATTAAGGGGAGTTTTTTAGGAAGTTCTTTTTTGTTGGATTCCATTTACTGTAGCCATTTACTTTCAACTTATATTTATCTGTGGAACTCATATGGGTCTTCTGAAGACAGCAGAGGTGGATTTTGTCTTCTGATCCATCCAGTCATTCTCTGCCTTTTGATAGGCAAGTTTAGTTCATTGACATTTAGAATGATTGAGATGTGGGGATTTTTTTTCATTTGCCATTTCATTTTAAGTTTTTTGGTTCTGTTTATTTCCTTATTTTTATTCTGGATTTTCTTTATTTTGATTTGTAAGAATGCTCTGTCAACATTTCTTATAGGGTAGGTTTAGTGCTTGAAACTCCTTCAGATTTTTGTTTGGGGCATTCTTTATTTCTCCCTCATATCTGAAAGGGATTATGAAAGACATAGCATTCTTGGTTGGCAGAGTATTTTGAATACGTGAGTCCAGTCTTCCATTGCCTGTAGAGTTTCTTCTAAGAATTCTGATGTAAACCTAATGGAAATACCTTTAGAAGTTACTTGCTCCCTGCCACCCCCCACACACCTGCCTTTAATATGTTGTCTTTGTCTTGAATTCTTGGTAGTTTTACTACTATTTTTCTTGGTGTAGGTCTCATTGCATTTTGGTAACCAGGTATTCTTTTAGCTTTGTGGACTGTTATATCCTTCATAGGAATGGGAAGTTTTCATCTATTGTTTCTTTGAATAGGCTGTCTGTTCACCCCTTTCTTTTCCTTTGGGGATGGATACCCATGATTCTTTTTTTTTTTTTAATCTTAAATTTTATTTTTATATTCCCCCATACAATTGCAAATGCCCCATTCTGACCCCAATCCTTCCCCTCCCGCCCCCACCCCCAAAAAGTGTCTCTGGTTCATAGTTTTTTGTTGATTTTGATTTTCACTTTCTTATATTCATTTTCCTGGTCCCTTATTTAAGTTTTCTAGATTCCTGCTATGAGTGAGACCATCCGGTATTTTTCTTTTTCTTTTTGGCTTATTTCGCTGAGCATGATCCCTTCCAGCGCCATCCATGTTGCTGCAAATTGCATGTGTTTATCTTTTTTGAATGCTGAGTAATATTCCATGGTATATATGTACCACATCTTCTTGATCCAGTCATCTACTTTTGGGCATTTGGGTTGTTTCCAAAGCTTAGCTATTGTAAACAGTGCTGCTATAAACATAGGGGTGCAGGTGCTCTTTGGAATTGATGTTTCTGTGTCCTTTGGGTAAATACCTAGGAGTGGAATTGCTGGATCATATGGAAGCTCTATGTTTAGTAGGTCCAGAAATCTCCACACAGCTGTCCATAGTGGTTGGACCAGTTTGCACTCCCACCAACAGTGCAGAAGAGTTCCTTTTTCTCCACATCCTCGCCAACATTTGTTGTTGCTAGTTTTTTTAATATGTGCCATTCTCACTGGTGTGAGATGGTATCTCATGGTAGTTTTGATTTGCATTTCCCTGATTGCAAGTGATGTTGAACATTTTTTCATATGCCTGTTTTCCATTTGCATTTCCTCTTCAGAGAAGTTTCTTTTTAGCTCTTCTGCCCATTTTTTGACTGGATTATTTTCTTTGTTGTTGCTGAGTCTCATCAGCTCTTTGCAGATTTTTGTGATCAGTCCTTTATCATTAGTGTTGGGTGCAAAAATGTTCTCCCAGTTGGTGGGGTTTCTCTTTGTTTTTGTTATTGTCTCTTTTGCTGTGCAGAAGCTCTTTAATTTGATGTAGTCCCAGCTGTTTATCTTTGCCTTCACTATCACTGCTTTGGGTGATGTGTCTGTAAAGATGTCTTTGATGTGCAAATCATGTAGTGTTTCGCCTATATTTCCTTCTATGTATTTTAAGGTTTCAGGTCTTATGTCTAGTTCTTTAATCCATTTTGAGTTGATTTTTGTGTATGGTGTGAGGTAGTGGTCAAGCTTCATTCTTTTGCATGTAGCGACCCAGTTTTCCCAGCACCATTTATTGAACAAACTTTCTTTGCTCCAATGCATAGTCTTTGCTCCTTTGTCAAAGATTAGTTGACCATAAATCTGTGGGTTTATTTCTGGATTTTCTATTCGATTCCATTGGTCTGTATGTCTGTTCTTGTTCCAATACCATGCAGTTTTGATGATTATGGCTTTGTAGTATAGTTTGAAGTCTGGGAGTTTGATGCCTCCATTTCCTTCTTTTTTTTTCAGGAGAGCTTTGGCTATTCGGGGTTTTTGGTGATTCCATATGAATTTCATCAATAATTGTTCTATTTCTTTGAAGAATGCCATTGAGATTTTGATTGGAATAGCATTGAATCTGTATATCGCTTTTGGTAGGATGGCCATTTTAATAATGTTTATTCTTCCAATCCATGAGCAGGGGATGTCTTTCCATTTCTTTGTGTCTTCTTCTATTTCTTTAACAGTGTTTTATAGTTTTCTTTGTATAGGTCCTTTACCTCTTTTGTTAGATTTATTCCCAAATATTTGATTATTTTTGTTTCAATAATAAAAGGGGTGGTTTTTTTGATTTCTTCTTCTTCAGATTTATTGTTTGTGTATAGGAAGGCTACTGACTTTTGTGTGTTGATTTTGTATCCTGCCACTTTACTGAACTGACTGATGAGTTGAATTAGTTTTTCTGTGGAGATTTTGGGTTCTCTATGTATATTATCATATCATCTGCAAATAGTGATAGTTTGACTTCTTCTTTTCCTATTTGGATTCCTTGGATGTCTTTCTCTTGTCTTATTGCTCTGGCTAGGACTTCCAGTATTATATTGAAAAGCAGTGGTGAGAGTGGACATCCTTGTCTTGTTCCAGATCTTAATGGAATTGCTTTCAGCTTTTCACCATTGAGAATGATACTGGCTGTTGGCTTGTCATAGATGGCCTTTATGATGTTGAGGTATGTTCCTTGTATCCCAAGAATTTCAAGGGCTTTTATCATGAATGGGTGTTGCACTTTGTCGAAAGCTTTCTCAGCATCTATTGATATTATCATATGGTTTTTATATTTCTTTTTGTTGATGTGTTGGATAACGTTGATTGATTTTCGGATGTTAAACCATCCTTGTGCCCCTGGAATGAATCCAACTTGGTCGTGGTGAATTATCTTATGGATACATTGTTGGATTCTGATAGCTAAAATTTTATTGAGGATTTTTGCATCAGTGTTCATTAGGGAGATTGGCCTATAGTTTTCCTTTTTTGTGTTGTCCTTATTCGGTTTTGGTATTAGTGTAATATTGGCTTCATAGAACGTGTTTGGTATTGTCCCTTCCTTCTCAATTTTTTGGAAGAGTTTGTGAAGGATAGGCACTAATTCGTCTCTGAATGTTTGGTAGAATTCATTTGTAAATCCATCAGGTCCTGGGCTTTTGTTTTTGGGGAGGTTTTTGATTACCATTTCAATTTCGCTGCTTGTAATTGGTCTGTTTAGGTGTTCTATTTCTTCTTTATCTAGCTTTGGGTGATTGTAGAGTTGTAGGAATTTGTCCATCTCCTATAGATTGTTGAACTTGTTTCCATATAACTGTTCATAGTAGTTACTGATTATTCTTTTGATTTCTGCTGTGTCCGTTGTGATTTCTCCTCTTTCATTTATGATCCTGTGTATTTGTGCTTTCTCCCTTTTTTCCTTTGTTAGCCTGGCTAGGGGTTTGTCTATTTTATTTATTTTTTCAAAGAACCAGCTCTTGGTTTCATTGATCTTTTGGATTGTTTTTTTAGTTTCAATTTCATTTATTTCTGCTTTGGTTTTTATTATTTCATTTCTTCTACTGGATTTGGGGTTTTTTTGTTGTTCTTTTTCTAGATCTTTGAGCTTCGAGATTAGGTTGTTTCTTTGAGTTCTTTCTTGTTTTTTGATGTGAGCTTCTATTGCTATATATTTTCCTCTTATTACTGCTTTTGCTGCATCCCATACATTTAGGATATTGGTGTCCTCCTTGTCATTCAATTCAAAGAATTTTTTAATTTCTTCTTTGATCTCCTCATTAGTCCAGTGGTCTTCCAGTAGTGTGGCTTTTAATCTCCATGAGGTAGGATAGTTCCTTGCCTTCTTTTTATGATTTATTTCTAGTTTGATGCCTTCGTGGTCAGAAAAGATGGTTGGTATGATTTCAATCTTGGTGTATCTGTTGATGTTTGTCTTGTGCCCCAGTATGTGATCGATCCTGGAGAATGATCCGTGTGCGCTTGAGAAAAATGTGTACTCCGTTTTTTTTGGGTTTAGTGTTCTATAGATGTCTGTTAAGCCCAAATGCTCTAGGTCCTTATTTAGAGCTTTAGTTTCTTTACTTATTTTTTGTCTTGTTGATCTATCCATTGTTGATAGTGGTGTGTTGAAGTCTCCCACTACATATGTGTTTTCTCTGATGTCTGTTTTCAGAGAGGACAACAGTTGTCTGATATATTTTGGTGCTCTTTCGTTTGGTGAGTATATGTTAATGAGTGTTATTTCTTCTTGAAGTATTGTCCCCTTAATCATAATGTAGTGACCATTGGGGTCTCTTTTTATTTTTTTGAGTTTGAAGTCTGTTTTATCTGATATAAGTATAGCTGTTCCTGCTTTCTTTTTTGGCCCATTTGCTTGTAGGATTGTTTTCCATCCTTTGACTTTGAGCAACATGGCGGCGAGGAGACGCTGCGAGTAAGATCTCCCATTAAAAAAAGTTAATAGGGAGGAAAAGCGGCAGGTCCCAGTGAGAACTGGGACACGGAAGATAAACGGGTGACTCCAGCAAACTACCCGAAGAAGAAAGTGGCCATAAAAGAGGACTAGAAGGGAGGGAAGCGCAGAACCCTGCTCCCCTCCCCCGCCCACAGAGGCGGCACTCTCTGACCGGCAGAGAGGGAGAAAAACAACAAACCAAAACAACCAACAAGAACAAACTACGCATCAAGCGGGACCGTGAGTGGAAAGGAACTATTGCAGCCACCACACCCCGTGAATGGGAGCTGAGGCGAACCCTGCAGGATTCGCCTCGGCGAGCGAATGGCTCCGGGCGCCAATAGAGAAGAACAAAGACCCCGGGAGACTGGCACACAGCCCGGGCTGCCGGTAAGCCTGCGAGGAAACGCAGCGCGCTCGGGGAGCTTGAAAAGCAAGTGCAGACCAGAATCGCGGCTGCCCAGGTACCGGCGCCTGCGACCTAGGCTTGCGGGGAGACGACCTAGGCTTGCGGGGAGACGCGCGGAGGTCCTCACTGAGGTGAAGGTCCCTCCCTGAGTGAGCAGGAACCAGGCACCCGGGCACGGGAGCGGTGCAAAAGGCGCCATTCCTGCGCCACTGAACTGGGCTACAGCCCGCGTCCTGGAACTGAGGGCTTTGAACTGAGACCCGGGGCACGAAAATTCGGGGCGTGGGTTCTCCACGACGGTGGGGCACAAGGCAGACACAGCACCCCAAAGCTGTTGAGGTGTACCCTACCATTCCCGCTCTGTTCCCTGTCCCACAGGGTGGGGGGGACGAAAAACAGCCCCCCAAGGACAATAGGAGAGATCTCTGGCGCCACCTAGTGACCAGGAAAAAAAAAGTCACTAACACCCCATAGAACAGGAAATTTCTTAAGACTGCTTGAAAAGGGCAGAAGGCTTCTGCAGTGGCCAGCCGGGAAGTTATTCCACGCCAGGCCCCTTCCGACCAGCAGTCTGAGCCCACAGAGGGAGCAGGCACCCACGTCCGGGGCAGACCGGGGGCGCAGAAGAGTGTGCCTGAAACCGGAGGCGCAGGGACTGCATCCCGCTTCGCCATTTGAGAACAGGGACATTTCTTCAGTAAAAACTGCCTAAAACCAGCAGAAAGCTCCCCCAGAAGGCAGAGATGGCTCCTGGAAGAGCCAGAGGGGAGCGGAGAAGTTCACCCAAGATGCCAGTCAGTCCGAGCATCACAGTGTCCCAACACATACGACAAATTAGAAAACAGACAGTAGGGAGTAGAAGAACCACACGCAACCTAACAACTCCTCAGGAAAGAAGCACACCACAAAAAGAAAACCACTCCCCAGATTGCAACGACAGCAACTTGGAAGAACTTCTGAGCCTTCCAGAAAGAGAATTTAAAATTGCCATGATTAAAAAAGTGATAGATCAGAAGAAGGAAATTGAGTCCCTAAAGAGGGAAAACAATGGTCAGAAGAATGAAATTGAGTCCCTAAAGAGGGAAGTAAAAGAAATGCAGGAGATCAAAGAATTAATGGAGGAACTAAAGAACTCCGGGAAAAGCAAGGAAAGCAGAATAGATGAAATGGAAGAACGAATAAGTTCTCTTGAAGACACAGAAATAAAAAGAACCAAAACAGAAAAGGAAAGAGAAGTACGAAGGAAAAAGAATGAAGAAAGACTTCGAGAACTATCTGACTCCATGAGGAAAGGAAATATAAGAGTTATAGGAATTCCAGAAGGAGAGGAGAGAGATGTAGGAACAGAGAAAATATTCCAGGAGATAATTGAAGAGAACTTCCCAAATGCGAAGAAGGAGCTGAAAATTGATATACAAGAAGCAAGAAGAACACCAAACTTCCACGACGAAAGGAAAAACACAGCAAGACACATAATAGTAAAGCGCCCAAGAATCCAGGACAAGGAAAAAATAATGAAGCTGACAAGAGGGAAGAAACAGATAACATTCAAAGGAAAACCAATCAGGCTGACATCAGACTTCTCTGAAGAAACACTACGGGCAAGGAGAGAGTGGAGGGACATAGTCAACAGACTCCAAGAAAACAGATGCCAACCAAGAATACTCTATCCCGCAAAGCTCTCTTTCCTCCATGAAGAAAGAATATGGACCTTCCCAGACAAAGAGAAACTCCGGAATTTCATTGCGACTAAACCCCCACTCCAAAAAATACTACAAGGAATCCTAAAGCCAGAACCTCAGAGGGAAGAATAACAACGAAAGAAGACCAAAAAAAAAAAAGTTATTAAAAGAATAAATAAATAAAATCAAAGGAAAGACAAACATAATGGCAAATACAGATGCTAACATATCAATATTAACTCTAAATGTAAATGGACTAAACTCTTCAATAAAAAGACACAGAGTTGCAGCCTGGATTAAGAAACAAAACCCAACCTTTTGCTGTCTCCAGGAAACACATTTAGCTACAAAAGATAAAAATAGGCTCAAAGATAACCATGATTCTTATGTTGGCTTTCTTAATGATGTCTGATTGCCTCCTTATTTTTTTACATCTTGTTCCTCTCTTTTACCTGGCCTCTTAGGGCATTATCATTTTCAAGGTCACTGATTTGATCCTCCATTTGATCTATTCTGGTTCCATAACTTTTATCTAGAGTTCTTGATGTCATTTATATTGAGCTCTTTACCTCTCTTGCCTTTTCATTAGTTCTTTTTTTTTTTTTGAGTTCTCTTTATATTTCTTTTACCTTTCTGTACTCTCTTATGTTAGTTTGACTTACCTTTCTGAGTTTTCTTCTGTTTCTTTGAGATTCTTTACTACAGTAGTTCTGAACACTTTATCTGATGGGGAGATATTATCTTCCATTGTTTGTGTTTTGATTTCAGAGAGTTATTCTTACCTTGTGAGGCCCCATATGGGTTTTCTCTATTTTATTATTGTTTTTTACATATCTTCAGCAGTAATTTAGTGGGATAAAGTATTATCCTTATCCCACAAGTTTTGTTTGATATTTTACTATTTATTTATATTGGCCTTGCCTGGCTATTGTATGTACTTGAATCTGTTTCATAGTTGCTGAATCAACAGGGTAGGCGGAGGTCTTGGTGCTATCCATGTTGGTGTGGATGAGTTGGGATTGGACTAGATCATGTTTGTGGTGCCCCTGATATCTCTCCTTTCTGGGGTTTGTGATAACAAACACAGCAATTCCTAGGGTCTCAGTGTACTTGATAAGGTAAGCACCTGTCCCATAGGGTGCAACTGGAGAATGCAGATGAGAATGCCTTCTCTCTTATTATCTTTACCAAGGACTCATCCTATGTAGAACTGGTCTACAACGTCCCCCCTCTTTCAAGGGAATGTGCTTCCATGCAACCTGTGAATCCCCTCCCCAGTTAGCTCCCTGCCTGAGCAACAGTCCTGCGACCAGTGTCCCCTGTTCCAGACCACAACACCCAGGTTCAATTTATCATGAATCTCCTTGTTATCAACCCTGTTGAACTCTGCACTGGTTTCTACTGTCCAAGGAATAATCAGTCCCACTCCTAACCACAGCACTATCCTGCCAAACAGAGTCCATCTGCTTTTGCTGCAAGAGTCACAGCCAGTGGGTACCAGGCCCCACCATTATCTGTGTGAGGGAAATACAAACAAAAAATCACTGTGCACTTACTAGGAGAGTTATAATCAAATAGGTAGAAAATAACAATTGTTACAAAGAACGTGGAGAAAAATGAACTCCAATACATTGTTGGTTGTAATGTAAAATTGCACAGCTGCTTTAGAAAATAGTTTGACAGAAAATAGTTTGATTCTTCAAAATGTTAAACATAGAGTTACCCTGTGACTCAGAAATTTCACTCCAAGATATATACCCAGGAGAAATGAAAACCTACATTCATACAAAATTGTGTACATAGATGTTTATAGTACTATTTTTATATAACTGCTTCAAAGTGGAAACATTTATATGTTCATTAATATGTGAATAGATAAAATGTGATCTATGTATAAAATGGTATATGATTTTTCCCAAAAATGAAATGAAATACTGATTCATTCACCAATAAAGATGAGCCTTGAAAACATCATGCTAAGTCAATCTGTTACTAAAGAAAATAAATTGCATGACTCCATTTCATAAAATGTCCAGAACTGGCAAATGTCTAGAAATAAGTAAGTGGTTGCCTAGGAAATGGGGGAGAGTGTGGGAGTTACAACTTGTGAATATGGAATTTCTTTGGGACGATAAAAATATTCTAAAATTAGATTGTGATAACGTCTGATTATACCAGAAAATTGTTTTTATTTTTTAATAGGTGTATTACATGATATTTGAATTCTATCTCCATAAAACTGTTGAAAAGATGGTATTCCAGTATTTCAACTCATCCAGATTGGGAGAATTTCTAACAGATTACCAGACTGAATTACACTAAGCACTGTTAAGTTACTGAGTGAAGAGAGCTGCAATGGAAAGTTCAGATTTGGTTCATGGCTCTGAGAATGGAATTATCCTTTCAAATTTTTACAAGTTAACATCTGTCTCTGCCTATAAATGTCAATGAATAGTTGTGGTAAGTTCAAAATCAAATCTACTCACTGGTCTTACTCCAAAAGTGTCTAGCTGTCAGTGGACAACAAAACACCCTGTGTTTAGTCTCATGCAAGGCCAGAGGAGAGGCATGACAAACCCAGAGTCCTTTGCTTCCTTCACCTCCCACATTTTGCCAAAAGAAAGGCAAGCTTTTAAAGTACCTTTAGGTGGGAATTGTCCATATGCAAAAAATGAAAGAAATTCTATAAAATATAAAAAATGAGTTGCTTCTATTTAATAGTTTTCCATTTTTAACAGACTTCTCACTTCAAAATATCATAGTATTAATCAAATGCCTTTTGGATCCAAAAAAGTTAACTCCTTTTCGGTTACAGATTTCAGGTTGTATACATTATTATTCTTTGCATATTAAGTAAACATTACTGTGTTTTACTAGGGGAAATAACTATTATCAGAACACAATTTGTTTTGAAAGTGGATTTGGAGAGTCATTAAGATTTAAAGATAAAATTGGGAGGTAGGGAGGACAAATGGGAAATAGAAATACATCTTGGAAAATGATTAATGACATCAAAGGATATAATAAATAGCTTGTTCTATTGCAAATGAACTGTAAACATCCAATGACTGAATGATATTGTCCATCTGTGATACTCACCCCTGCCACCTAAGACCCCAGTTTTTTTGCCATTATAAATGCAGCTGTTATATATCTTTTGCAACTGAATTAAAAAAGAAAGCATTTTATTTGCTATTGATATATTATTAATGCCATTTTTGTAAAATTGATGGCTTTATTTTCCTTTGCTGGGTAAGATTCCTCAGTGGTCAACAGAGAGGTTAGGTTGACTAGAGAGGTGGAAGAAGTGGGGCTGAAAGAAATGGAGTAAGTGAAGACAGATGGTATCCAAGAACCCCCTTAAGGGGGTTAAAATCCCTGTTTCTAAGTGTTGTGAGATATTTCTTAATATTTCTTATGAGAACTAGTATTTATTGATTTGTTTTTAAATAGTTTCTTTCCGTTTGACAATTAAAAAGAGCTCTAAGGTATAAAGTGAAATAAGAGAAGTCAGGGGGCCTCCCTGGTGGCACAAGGGGTTAAGTCTGAGCACTATGAAGCTGTCAGCAGCCACTGCAGCATGAGTTCCAGCCCACTGCTCCCCTCAGCAATGTATTTCAGTAGATCCACCTATTCTGCTCCCCACTCTGTCTCTGGTGAATCCTCTCACCTCTCCACACCTCTGGTCTGTACCCCAGCTCTTATATGCATAAATAAATAAATCTTTTTAAAAAAAGAGAGAGAAGGCAGAAATTCATACCTGTGTGATATGTGGATAAATCAGAATGAGGATACTCCTCTTCCTACTGTATGTCCAAGTTTACTTTTTTGCATTTACACTGTCCAAGGAAGGATAAATTTACAATAACAAATTTTAGTTTCTTTTTTTTAAAGATTTATTTATTTATGCATATAAGAGTTGGGGTATAGGCCAGAGATGCGGGGGGTGAGAGGATTCACTAGAGACAAAGTGGGGAGCAGAACAGGCAGACTGACTGAAATACATTGCTGAGGGGAGCAGCAGGCGAGACAGGAGAGGTCTGCTGCTCCATGTGGGTTGCTCCCTGGCTGGTCGGGAATTGAACTCGTGCTGCAGAGGCTGCGGATTGCCTCATAGTGTGATGCTTAACCCCTTGTGCCACCACGGAGGCCCAATTTTAGTTTCTTTAATGGTAGCCAGACTTATCAAATCACTTTAATTTTGTTTTTTTTTCTTTTCTTTTTTTTTTTTATAGAGGCATGTTTTATTCATTTGTTTATTTGTTTGTTTGTTTGTTTGTTTGTTTATACATGCAGTGGGTACAGTCAGAAGCGCGGGAGGGTGAGAGAAGTCACCAGAGCCAGAGCAGGGAGCAGGGCAGGCAGAAGGACGGAAGTACACTGCTGAGGGGAGCAGCGGGCGGCAGGAGAGGTCTGCATGCCATGTGGGACCTTCCTCTGATGGCCGGGGAGCAGCCAGGGATCAAACCGGTGCTGCAGAGGCCGCGGGCAGCTTTGCAACCCAGCGCTCAACCCCTGCACCACCTGGGAGGCCCAATTTTCTGTTAAATTTTATTTTTTTGCCTCTCACAACTAAGGATATAAAGCCCAAAGGGAAAAATGCAAATGTTTTCCATTTTTGGTTTGTTTTGTGTAATTCACCAGAGGCTAGCATGTGTTAGAGAGGATACACTGTAGGGGAAGCTTCACAGAGTGGCTTGGACTTCAACTCAAGTATTTTTTGTACTGCTAGGTTCATTTTTTGATCAGAATTGTCCAGATTTATATATACAACAAAGAGGAACACGAACCAAGTAGTTTGCTGTTAGTTCTTTGTGTAAACTGGAAAATACATATATTTAGATTGTTACACATCAGGAAATAATTTCTCTCAGTACCTCATTGTCCATGAAAAAATTCATTATGAATGTTTTATTTATAAAGGAAAACACATTTCATTATTAATATAAAACAGCACATGCAAATGCTTCCAAAAGAATAGGACAATAAGCAAAATGTGTTATCTAATTTTGGAAATAATTACATTATAGAAATAACTTCTGATAACTGTTCCTTTTTTGACAAAATTTGCTGACTGTAGAAGCAAAACAGAGCAAGCTAGAATGTATAAGCTTGACTTTTGACATTTCTAGATCATTTTTTAAAATAAACACTTATTTACAAAATAAAAAGAAAATATGCAAATATTGCAATTTTGCAGCGGTTTAGGGCCTTTGGAGTCAGACCTACTTGGATTTAGTCCTGTTCACTCGGGTCCTGACCCTTCACATGGAAGGTGTTTATGTAGCCACACTGAATCTAGATGCTTGATCTTGAGAATTGGAACAATAATATTGACTCTTTCAATCAACAGTTGCAAAAATGAAAAATTTTGAAACTCACTTAATAATTCAAATCACTAACAGACTCTCACAAAAAGTATTAAATTATCAGTAAAATACTTGTTAACTTTACACTATTTCTACAATTATACATGGTAATCTCAAGGTGAGAGAATTAAAGATAGGCTAAATAGATGCTGTTTAAAATTGGGAAGGTTAGAGTAATTGATATTATTTGAGTATACACATTATATGGTTATTTAAAAATTGACTTATAGCTAGAGAAGCTTTTTACATCGGATATAAGTAGATTACACCATAAGGCACCTAGCAATCTTTTTTGCATTTAAGAACCCTAGCAACAATTCTTGGTGGTCATTTTAAATAGCAAAGTCACCAGCAAAAAGCACAAATATGAAACGTGTCACCATATATACCAAAAATATTTGTTTACAGTGTGACAGTTGAAACAAGAAGACAGAGCATCACCTTGCTCAACCTCAGCTGGGAATGTGCTTGCTGCTTACTCAAATTCTTGGCTACACTGAACAGCTCCATAAATATGCATCAGAGTGCCCCAGTATAGATGTTAAGGTTACTAATAAATTTTAGTAAGTGAGCAAATCACAAACACAGCATCACCAGTAATAAAGATCAACTATATATAGTCCACCCTCGGGGTGGGTCTCTTAATACTGGGGAATAATGACATAACCTTCTACAAGTCATGCTCACTCTAATTTTAGAACTTTTTATTAGATTTACCAGATCTTTATTATTATAGAAGTGACTTTATATTTGAAACTTCAGTTGGCTTTTTTCCATTTTCTTTTTTTATCAGTCTATACTATTTACTTTTTGTAGTATAGTTCTGTGAGTTTTCACAAGGCATATCCAGTCATGTAACAACCAGCACAATCGAGATATCAAAATTTCCTCCTTGGCCTAGTAATAGTATCTTTCATGCTGGTTCAGCTGTACATACACTGAAATATAAATAGTACATTTTGATTTCTGATTATTCATTGCTAGTAGGAATCTGGTATAGAAATACTGTTTTGTCTTTTCTTGACCATGGCCTACAAACTTGTTAAACTCACTTGGTAGGTGTAACAACATTTTTGTAGTCATTTTGAACTTCTGCATAAACTATTCTTCTGTTAATAGAGATAGCTTTTTTTTTTTTACAATTTGTTTGGCATTTATTTCATTATGTTGTAAGATTGTGCTGTCTTATACTTCCAGTATCATATTAAACAGGAATAGTTTAATATTGTTCTGGTATTATTGGGGGAATAATTCAGTTTTTTTTAACTTTAAGCATATTTGCTATAGGTTTTTTTTTTTAGATTTATTTACTTATTTATACAAGCACTGGGTACAGTCAGAAGCACGGGAGGATGAGAGAATCCACCAGAGCCAGAGCAGGGAGCAGAACAGGCAGACTGGCGAAGTACACTGCTGAGGGGTGCAGTGGGCGCAGCAGGAGAGGTTTGTACACCATGTGGGACCCTCCCTGGTGGCCAGGGATCGAACTGGCGCTGCAGAGGCTGTGGGGAGCTTCACAGCTCAGAACTCAACTGCTGCACCACTGTCGGGAGGCCCACTATAGGTTTTTTGTAGGTGCTCTTTATCAAATTGAAGAGCACCTATAATCCCAGTTTGCTATAGATTTTTTTATCAGTAAATGATGAATTTTGTCAATTTTTTTTCTTCTTTTATTGAACTGAATTACTTCTTGTCCTTAGACTGCTTGATTATATTAATCGAGGAGGCCTGATATATTGATAAATTTATGTTTGGAATTTTTGTACCCATATTCATGAGGATTAATGATGAGTACTTATATTTTCTTCATTTGATTTTAATGTCCAGTTAATTCTCTCTTTAGAGTATGACTTACAATGTACTTTCTTGTCTCAAATTTATGGAAAAGTTTGTATACAGTTCATTCACCAACAAAACAATATGCATTTGGAGTTTCCATTTTGGGAAGTTTTCGGCTACCGATTCAATTACATTAATAGTTTAATATTATAGTTTAATAGTTCAGTATAATGGTAGGCTCTGTAGTAATGATCCTCTCTTATTCCTGATATTGGTAATTTGTATCTTTTTTTTATTTTCTAACAAGTCTTGCTAGTGGCATCAATGTTACTAGTCTTTCAAAGAATCAATTATGGTTTTTAAAATTGATTTTTCTCTATAAACAATAGAAAACAGATAAAAATCACATTTAAGACATCATCATAGCAGAAAGGAGGTTCCTTGCTTTGTTCCCAAGAGAAACAACTAATAATTAACCAGGAAACATAACACCAAGATAATTCCTAGACTTGGGGTGAGACTGAAGCATCCCTTATACCTCAGAAATTACCGAGGTCTATGCCAGAGGGGTCACAAAGGAGAGTCACACTTCTTTGGACAGAAAGTGGACAGAGGAAATGCCTGGAAGCCGTCATATAGGACAGAAGATACAGATGGCATCACTGTTGGCTCAGCCAGAAGCCATGCTGATGGGATCCAGGCAAAACCCATAAGGAAGATCTGGGGTGTTCCACAAAGACTGAGACCATAGTAAGGAGGACAACAGAGAAGTCACTCTAGACTATGTTCCTCCTTCATCAGTGCTTTAGACTGGCACTGAAGTGCATTAGCAATGAACAGACTATGGAGTCTCAGATCTGGGATCCCAGAGAGGAGATATCATCAGTACCATAAATATGAACCAGCCCACGACCCCCAGCACATTGACAACAGCAACTGGACCCTTCTACAACTCTTCTCTACACTGTTGACACAACAGTTGAAGTCAGATCTTAGTCCTTAAGGAATGCCATTAAGGACCCGCCAAATCAAATCAAACAAAGCACCACCTTGCTAGAAGAAAGACATACCAATGGCAAATAGGCACATTTATTAGAAAAGTGAAGGTAGTTCAAATATCTAAGCTGCTGATCCAAATACACACACACATACACACGCGCGCACACACACACACACACACACGGAACTTCAAAGTAGCAAAATGGACAGAGAAAAAATATATAACATGGCAACTTGAGGTCTCTAGGGAATATAATATTTCAAAGATCCTTCATACTGTTTTCCATAGTGATTATATTCATTTATAATCTCATAAACAGTGCAATCTTTTCTCCATTTCCACATCAGCAATTGTTATCTCTTGTCTGTTTGATGATAGGTATTTTAATAGGCATGAGGTGATACCTAATTCTGGTTTTAATTTCATTTCCCTAGTGATTAGTGGTATTCAATCTCTTCTCATGTATTTGTTGGCCTTTCATGTCTTTCTTTGGAAAAATATCTATTCACCTTGATGGGAGAAAATGGGTTTATGATAGAGTCTATAGATAAATTGGGAAGAACTGACATCTTCACAATGTTGAGTCTCCCAATCCATGAATATGTAATATCTCTCCACTTATTTATTTATTTTTTTTTCCATTAAACTTTTGTAGTTTTCCTCATTTAGAACTGGTATATATTTTATTAGATCTTTTTTTGGTTGCTGATGGAAATGGAGTGTGTTTTTAATTTCAAATTCTGCCTTTTTCATTGCCAGCATAAAGGAAAGCAATTCAATTTTGTGCCTGATCTTTTATCCTGCAACTTTGCTACAATTACCTATTAAGTTTAGGAGCTTTTTGTTTATTCTTTGGATTTTCAACATAGTTGAAAACATTCCTCTCAGTTGTGTACCTTTTATTTCCCTGTCTTGTATTATTGCATATACTTGTACTTCCAGTATAATGAAAAGTAGTGAGGGGAATAGATATCCTTGCCTAGTTCCAGATCTCAGTGGGAAAGCTTCTAGTTTCTTGCCATTGTTCAATTTTAACTGTAGGCTTTCTGTAGATACTTTTAATTAAGTTGAGTAAGTTATCCTCAATGCTTAGTATACTAAGAGATTTCATTATGAATGGGTTTGGAATTTTGTCAAATAGTTTTTCTGTTATTGATATTACCATGTGGTTTTCTACTTTCAGCCAGTTGATGTAATGGGTAAAATAATTGATTTTTGAATCTACTTGGTACTGACTTCATCAAGTGTACTTACAATGAGCAAATTTGTGTTGCATAAATCCTTTGCTACTTCACTGGATTTGATTCCCTAATGTTTTGTTGAGGATTTTTTGTATCTGTATTTATATGAGATGGTGCTGTATTTCTTTTTTCTTGTAATGTCTTTGTGTGGTTTTGAGATTAATGTTGACTCTACAAAGTAAGGAAGTATTCACTCTTCCTCTATTCTCTGAAAGAGATTGTACAGAATTGATATACTTTTCTACTTAGATGTTTGTTAGAATTTACCAGTCAATACCTGGACCTGTTGCTTTCCTTTTTGGAAGGTTGTATAAGTCATTGATTCAATATCTTTAATGGATATAGGCCTATTTACATTGTCTTTTTTTTTCTTGTTTGGGATTTATCAGGTGGTATATTTCAAGAATTGTTCTGTTTATCTAACATCAAATTTATGGGCAGCAACTTTTTTATAGCACTTATTTGCATCCTTTTATTGTCCATGGGACCTGTGATTATCCCTCTTCTATTTCTAAGTAATTTTTGCCCTCCTTCCATTTTTCTTAGTTATAATAGCCCAAGGCATTTCAATTTATTAATCTTTTTCAAAGGACCAGCTTTGGTTTTGTTGATTTTCTCTATTGATTTCCTGTATCCAGTTTCAGTGATTTCTGCTATAATTCCTGTAGTTTTGTTTTGCCTACTGTGTATTTAATTTGCTCTTGTTCTTCTAGTTTTCCTAAGGTATAACCATAGATTCTTGATTTTTATGTTTTTCTTTGTTAATATATATTCTTACAATTTTCTGTGTAAATTCGCTTTCTCTATATACCACAAATTTTAGTAAGTTGTTATCATTTTCGTTTGTAGCATTTTACATTTTCTCAAGATTTCTTTTTTGCTCATGTGTCATTTAGGTGTATATTGTTTAATGTCCATATATTTAGGGATTTCCCTATTTGCTTTCTGTTACTGTTTCCATTGTGGTCCGACATCAAACTTTGCAAGGTTTCTTCTATTAAATTCAGTAAGGTGTGTTTTGTGGCTTAGAACGTGGTCTATCTTGGAAAATGTTTAATGTGAGCTACAGAAGAATATATGTTGTCTTGTTGAATGAAGTAGTCTATAGATGTCTATTACATCCAATTGACTGATGGTGGTATTGAATTATTGCTTGCATGATTTCTGTGGAGAAATCATAAATATAATTAATATTGTTATTCCTGTATAATACGGTATTCCTCCCTTCCTTGACTTTCAGAATTCTTTATCTTTGAGTTCCAGTATATGGGAAATGATATGCCTAGTTGTTATTTTTGGCATCTTTCTTATTTGGTGTTCTCTGTACTTTCTAGATCTGCAGTTTGTTGACCAAAATGGAAATTCTAAGTCATTATTTCATTATTTCTTCTCTTCCTTCCTCTTTTTCTTTTCCTTTTCCTTCTGATATTCTCATTACATATGTGCCATACCTTTTGTAATTGTCCTCACACTCCTGAATATTCTGTTAATTGCTTTCCAGCTTTTGAGCTTTCTATTGAGATCTCAAACTCAGAAATTATCTCCTTAGTCATGTATAGTCTATTAATAACCCCATCAAAGTCATTCTTCATTTCTACTGCAGTGTTTTTGATCTCTAGCTTTTCTTTTTTTGATCATTATTAGATTTCCACCTCTCTGCTTACATTGTCAATCAATTCTTGCCTGCTGTCTACTTTGTCCAATTGAGCCCTTAGCATATTAATCAGAGTTGTTTTAAATGACAGGTCTGATAATTCCAACATCCCTACCATGTCTGATTCTGATGCTTCATATCTCTTCAAATATTGCTTTTTGCCTCTAGGTATACCATGTAACTTTCTTTTTGATACCAGACATGATGTATTAGAAAGAATTGCTGCAAATAGGTCTTTCATAACATGTTGGTGGGCATAGGGGAGGGGAAACACTCTACAGTCCTATTATTAAGTCTCAGTATTTTAGTGAATTTATGCCACTCCACTGGACTGAAAACTTCAAAAATGTGTCTCATCATTTCCCTTCCTCTTTTAGGTCATAGCAATACCTAGAGAGGACTGGAACTGAATATTTACATATTTTTTTTTTTTACATGGATGGCTAGTAGTGTCTAGAGTTGGGCCAGTTGGGCCTTGGTAATAGCCTGCTAGACACTGGTTAACTAGTTCTTCTAAGGGTTAGGCTAGTTAGTAACTCAGTACTGCAGTGTATTTCCAAATATTCCTTCATCAACCATAAATGGGAAAGAAATTTTTCTCAGACATGTATTGTGTATACTTGGCCTAGCTCCTGGAAGTAAATCTCACAAAATTGTGGGGATCACCATATGACTAAACTTTACCCTGGAATTTTTAAACCTTGAATTGTCCACACTGACCACTAGCAATTTGTCAATTACAGTTCAGGTTTTCCTAGCTTAATCTTTGTTCCTGGGGTGGTTTCTTCTGTTGAGTCTTTGACCAGGTTAAGCCATAGCTCTATATTTGCTCCTATGTTCCTCCATCTTGGGGGGGGGGGTTGGTTTGCTCTGTTTTTCATTTCATTTATGAATCCAGGAAGAGTTGTTACTGTTTAGTATGTTTAGCTTTTCACTTGTTAGGATGAAGTGAGGATTTCTACACTTTAGACACCAGAAATCAGAAGTCCATGCTTAAATTATGTAGAAACTGACAAACTGTTTTCCACAATTACTATACATATTACATTTCTGTCAGCAATTTTCTCCACATTCCCACCAGTGTTTGTTTAATGTTTATTTCTTAATACATATGAGTGCATGCAAAATGCATTATGTTGTGTTTTAATTTGCATTATTCTAATGAGTAAGAATGTTTAGCAGAATTTTATATACTTGTTAATCATCCATATATCTTCTTTTGTGAAATAATTAATATATATGACCAATTTTTTTATGAAAAATTGGCTTTCTTGTTATTGAGCTATAAGTTCTTTGGATGTTAAATGTGTTTTGCAAGTATTTTATTCCTCCTGTTTTTTTTTTTTTTCCTTAATGGTGTCTTTTGAAGTATAAAAATTTTAAATTTTGACAATGCCTGGTTTATCAAGATTTTCTTTTATGGGCTATGCATTCGTTCCCATAAATGAAAAATCTATGTCTAGCTCAAGTTAACAATATTCTCCTACGTATTATTAAAGCTTTTATAATTTTCCTCTTCTTTTTGAGTGCATGGTACATTTTGCGTTAATCTTTCTATATAGTATGAACATGGATCTAAGTCCATTTGGGGGTTTATATGGATTTTCAGTTGTCTTGGCATCATTTGTTAAGCAAACAATTCATTCACCCATTGAACTTTTATTTAAAACTTATCAAAAAATTAGTGACCATGGCCTCCCCTGGTGGTGCAGCGGTTGAGCGCTGGGCTGCGAAGTGCGGGTTTGATCCCTGGCCACCAGCCAGGGTCCCACATGGCTCACAGACCTCTCCTGCCACGCCCGCTGCTCCCCTCAGCAGTGTGCTTCGGTCCTTCTGCCTGTTCTGCTCCCCGCTCTGGCTCTGGTGAATTCTCTCACCCTCCTGCGCTTCTGACTGTACCCAGTGCTTGTATAAATAAATAAATAAATCTTAAAATAAAATTAATCACTGACCTAGTCAATTTTCTCATAAAGTTATATACAATATAATGAAACTTAGCTAAATTTTTGCCACCTCTTTTCCAAATGAATATTCTCCATTCCTCTGTGTATCTACAGATTTCCATATGGTATTATTTTCTTTCTGTCTGAAGAATTTTCCTTAACATTTCTTATATGTTGATTAAAAAATGCTTTCAAATATCACTCTCCTTTTTGACAGATATTTTTGCATAGCATAGAATTCTTGGCTGACAAAGCTTTTTTAATATTTTGAAGATGTTGCTTAACAATGTTTTGTTGCGGTAAGAAATACTTCATTGAATATTAGCATTTTTAAAAAATTCTGATTTCAATATTTTATTTTTATCACTATATTTAAGCAATTTGATTGTGGTAACCCTTTGAGTAGTTTTCCTAATGATTATTTTACTTGTGCTTCCTTGATTTTCTCTGATCTCCATGTTTAAATTTTTCAAATTTTGAAAAATTTGACCCATAAATTCTTCAAATATTAATCAAGTACTCACATTTCTCACCCTTTTTTTTAAGCATCTCATATATTGAGCTACCTGTTGTCCCATGTTTTACCATGACTTCTTTTTTAAAAGTTGTATTATTTTGTATTAAGCTAATGTTGGTTTACAAACTGTGTATGCTTTAGGAGTCTAGGTTCACACCTCTATAGCTATGTATTGCCATACCACATCCATCACCAAAGCACCCATAATCCCCCACCATAACCAAAGAAAGAGGGCTTCTCTTCCTTTGCTCCTGATACCTCACCAGCACCTCTAGTAAATTCAATTCTGCAGTTAGATTTTTAGGGATTGTTTTGGTTTAGTTTTGTCTGTTCCTTTGTTTTGTTTCTTTATGTAATATATATGAGGGAAACCACAGTGTATTTGTCCTTTTCCTTCTGAATTATTTTGCTTAGCACAATCCCCTGCAATTTCATCCATGTTTTTGCAAACAGAAAGATTTCATCTATTTTTTAAATAACTGAGTTGTAGTTCATTGTGTGTATGTGCCTATGTATATACCATATCTTCCTAATCTACTACTGAGTTATTTCCATAACTTAACTGTTGTAAACAATACATCTCTTAAAATTAATGCTTTTGAATTCTTTGGATAGATATCTAGAAAATTGCTGGATCATGTGGAAGATTTATTTTCAGTATTTCCATAAGCCTCCATACTGTTTTTCATAAGGACTGGGCCAATCTGCATTCTCACTATCCGTGTACAAAGGAGCTTTGTTCTTTCTTTAAACCCTTGCCAATACTTATTTCTGGTCTTTTAATGTGGGTCATTTTAACAGGTGTGAGGTGATGTCACATTGTGGATTTGATTTGCATTTCCATGATGGTAAATGATGATAGGAATTTTTTCATATGCCTGTTGGTTATTTGTATGTCTTCTTTTTAAACAAAGTTTCTAATTAGTGTCTCTGCCCCATTTTTAAACTAGGTTTTGTTTTCCTTTTTTGAGCAGTATGTGTTCTTTATTTTTTTTAGATTTTGATATTAGCCCCTTGTCAGATGTATAACGTACAAACATTTCCTTCCATTTGATAGGGTGTCCTTTTGTTTTCCTTATAATTTCTTTCACTGTGTAGAAGCTTTTTAGTATGATGTCATCCCATTTGTTTATATCTGTTTTCCTTTTTTTTGTTGCTGTTTCAATGAGTCCCCAATGGCATTACTGAAACCATGTCATGCAGTGTTTTGACTCTGCTTTCTTCTATGTATTTTATGGTTTCAGGTCTTAAAGCCAAGTCTATAATTCACTTTGAGTTAATTTTTTCTGTGTGGGATGGGATAGTGGTCTAGTTTCATTCTTTTGCATGTGGTTTTCCAGTTTCACTACAATACATTATTTGTTGTAGACACTTTCATTTCTCCATTGTAAGTTCTTGGATCCTTTGTCATAAATTAACTGGTCATTGTGGATATATTTCTGGGATCCTGATTCTATTCCAATGGTCTGTGTCTATTTTTATTCTAATAACATACTGTTTCTGATTGCTATAGCTTTGTAGTATATTTTGAAGTCTTGCAATATGATACATTTGTTCTTTTTTCCAGAATCATTTTTTTTTTTTTTAAATATCTTTTTTTAATATTTATTTATTTAAATATACAAGCACTGGGTACAGTCAGAAGCGCGGGAGGGTGAGAGAATTCACCAGAGCCAGAGCGGGGAGCAGAACAGGCAGAAGGACCGAAGGACACTGCTGAGGGGAGCAGCGGGCGGCAGGAGAGGTCTGCACGCCATGTGGGACCCTCCTCTGGTGGCCGGGGAGCAGCCGGGGATCGAACCGGCGCCACAGAGGCCACAGACAGCTTCGCAACCTAGCGCTCAACCGCTGCGCCACCGGGGAGGCCCCAGAATCATTTTTGATTATTTGGGGTTGGTTTTCAGCAGTTTTATATAAATTTCAGCAATATTTGCTCTATTTACCTGAAGACTGACCTTGAAACTTTGGTAGGGATTTCCTTGAATCTCTATAATGTTTTGGATAAGATGGCCTTTTTAACAATGTTTATTCTTCTAACTCATAGCAGGAAATAGCTTTCCATTTCATTGAATCTTATTATATTTCTTTTTAAATGATTTATGTTTTTTGTTATATACATCTTTCTCCTGAGTTATTCTTAAGTTTTTCTTAGGTATTTAATTCTTTTTGATGCAATTGTTAAGGAGATCATTTTTGTGGTTTTTCTCTCTTTTCATTCATTGTTTACATAGGGAACATTACTGTTACTATTACTACTACTGCTACTCCTCTTGTAATGCTGTCAATATCTGTCTTTAGGTTTGGTAATTATTGCTTTATTTATTTTGATTCTCCTTTATTTGATGCATATATATTGATGAGTCTTATTTCCTCCTGATGTATTAATGCCATAATCATTACATAATATCCATACCTGTCTCTTGCTACCTTTTTTAGCTGAACATCTATTTTATCTAAGTATGACTGTTCCTACCAATTTTAGGATACTGTTTGCTTGTCAAATTGCTTCCTTCCCTTTTACTTTACTTTGGTGTTCATATGGGTTTCTGGAGACAGAAGAAAAAAATGTATTTTGTTTTCTAGTCTTACTAGTCCTACCTTTTAACTGATGAATTCAATCCATTTACATTAATGTTGATTATCAATATGAGGATTTGCTACTTACATTTTATATTTGCTACTTACATTTTATCTTTTTATTTCCTTATTTGGTTTTTCTTGTGAAATTTATTTCCTTTTCACTTAGATAGGAATTTTCCTTTCAACATTTCTGATAAGGGAGTTCTAGTGTTGACAAACTCCTTTAGTTTTTGTTTGCCTGGGAAGCCTTAATTTATCTTTCATGTATGATGGAGTCTTTTTGAAGTACAGTATTCTTGGCTGGTACTTTTTATCTTTGAGCACTTTGAGTATGTTATTCCACTGTCTCGGCCTGTACAATTTCTACTGTGAATCTAATGAAAGCCTGATTGGAATATCTTTATGTTACCTGTTTTTGACCCCTACCTGCATTTACTATTCTGTCTTTTTTTCTAACTCTTGGCAGTTTTGCTACTAGATGCTTTGGTGTGGCTCTTACTGCATTGAGCTAACCAAGCACTCTGTTAACTTCATGGACTGGTATATTCAATTCCTTTCCTAGGTTTGAGAAGTTTTCTACTGGGTTCTGTACATTTGTAGAATAAACTCTTTGCTTCTCTCTCTCTCTCTCTCTCTATCTCTTCCCCTCTCCCTTCCATATCTGGGACCCCCATTATTCTTTTTTTAAATTTTATTTATTTATGCATACAAGAGCTGGGGTATAGGCCAGAGATGCAGGAGGTAAGAGGATCCACCAGAGACAGAGTGGGGAACAGAACAGGCAGATTGACCAAAGTACACTGCTGAGGGGAGCAGTGGGCGAGACAGGAGTGGTCTGCTGCACCATGTGGGTTGTTTCCTGGCTGGCTGGGGATCAAATTCATGCTGCAGAGGCTCTAGATTGCTTCATAGTGTGGTGCTTAACCACTTGTGCCACCAGGGAGGGCCCCCCTCATTATTATGTTACCTTTCCTGTGGACTCAGAATAATATTGAAATGCTTCCTCATTTTTTGAATCTTATTTATCTCTGTCTTCTTCCTGGGTCCTTGTGCGTTGTCATTTTTAGGGTCACTGATTTGATCCTCTATTTGGCTTATTCTGCTTTTATAGATTTTCCTAGAACTTTTTATCTCATTTATTGAATGATTTGCATCCTGAATCACTATTTCTGTTCATTAATTTTATTTCTGACCTCATTCATTTTTCCTTCATTTCGTTTTATGTTTGATTATCTTTTTAGAATTAACTTCTATCACTTTGACTTGCCTTTCTGCCTTTCTGTATATATCTTTGACTTTCTTTGTTATAGCACTTTTGAACTCTCTAATATGTTGTTATAATCTTTCATGTCTTTTGTTTGGATTCTAAGGATTTGTTCTTTTCTTGTATGTTCTAGTATGTTCACTTAAGTTCTCATGTGCCACATATTACCTTCTTTGTTTGCCTTTTTTTTCCTCTATCACATTTCCCTATATTTAAGAAATATCTGTAATTTATTGTATTTAAGAAATACCTCTAGTAGTAATTTAGAATGTTGAGGTATGTTCTTTTAGCTGGTGCTGTAGTTAGATTTTATTGCCTTGCACTGGCTTCTTTAGGTACTGAGACCTGTTTTATAATCAGCAGCGTGGGGGCTGGAAGTGTTCAGTCTCTCAGGCAGATGTCCTGGGAGTGGAGAGGGCTGACTTGTGTTTGTGGCACTGCCAATATCTTTCCTCTCTGAAGTTCCATATCTGACATGCTGCAATATGTGCACTATCAGTGCACTTCATAAGGATAGTATCATTTAAGAGGGTTTAGGAAGAAGCAGTGCAGTTTGGAGCAGCATCTCTGTTCTCTTTCCCAGAGACCAGTACTGTGCTGGCAGGCCAGGCATCTGTTTTATCCACCCTGTATTGCAGCCTCCAGGTCTTTCTCTCCATGATTCTCCTGTTCAGTGAAACATGCCTCTCCTGGTGTCTTCTCTATGAAATCTGTACTGGCCTCTGATTTCCAGGAGGTGTTCCAGTTTTGTTCCAAACCATGGGGATTGCTGGTTGTAGTGTCTCTCTGGTTTGGTATTATATGTTCCTCTTGGCAGCAGGGCAAGGATAGCCCTGTCTTCATTTGGTAATGTCTTGCATACTATTGTTTTATTTTTAATTATATTTTTTCCAGGGTACCATTAAGATACTCAGAAAGATTTTGATTCATTCAGGACTTGCTTTTCTTTTCTTTTTTTTTTTTAGGACTTGCTTTTCAATTTCACTTGGAAGAATCAGAACAGCCTTTATTCATCTTTAGGAGATTTTGTCCCATGATTGACATAATATTCTCTTAGTATCCAATCCAATTCCCTATGTGTTCCAGGGTTTTTCCCATTCTAGTTAGCAGGAATACCAACTGTTACAGGTCCAGTATGGGGACTGTTCTTCCTGCTTCTTTCTGGTAGTTCTTTACCTGCTATTAAGTTGTTTCCTCACAAGTATGTTCTCATAAGTAATCATCTGAAGACTAAAAGTAAATAGTGGTCTGCAAACATCCATTATATTTTTGTGTGACTTTTCCCCTCTAATATTCTTCTCTTCAAACTCCAATTGCCTTAAACTCCTGTGAATTCAACTCTGACTACTTAATCAGGGAGACTATTGGGATCATATCTTAGTTCTTTCTTCCTGCATTGTGACTTGGAAATTCCCTCAATGCAGTAAGTTGGAGAAAGATTAGGTTGGTCTCAACTTGCTTGTTCCCTGTTTAACAGAGACATTTAAAAATATTAATGAAATTTATTTTCAGACATTTTATGATCATGTGAGAAAAGTATATAATAATGTATAAATACATTTTAAGAACTATGTCTACCATATTAGGATTAAAACCATTCTTGAGAAAAAAAAACTATGAAAGGATATATTAATTACAAGTACTGTTATATGTTGGGTAGAACATCTTAGAAAAGCCAGAGAAAAGTACTTAATCTGTGGAGAGGAAACTATTCTTCATATATATGCATATTTCTCATTTGGTTACAATTAAACACAATTGATGCCTGAGGAACCTCCAGACAGCTTTCCATAGTGGTTGGACCAGTTTGCACTCCCACCAGCAATGTAGGAGAGTTCCTTTTTCTCCACATCCTCGCCAACTTTTGTTGTTGCTTGTTTTTTTGATATGTGCCATTCTCACTGGTGTAAGGTGGTATCTCAATGTGGTTTTGATTTGCATTTCCCTGAGTATAAGGGATGTTGAACATTTTTTCATATGCCTGTTGGCCAATTGCATTTCCTCTTTGGAGAAATGTCTTTAAATGGAGCTACCATATGACCCGGCAATTCCACTCCTAGGGATCTGCCCAAAGGATACAAAAACATTGGTTCAAAAGAACACCTGTAACCCTATGCTGAAGCCCACACTTCTTTCTTTTCTTTCCATCTTTGTTCTTTCCTCCCTTTCCAGCATTCCAGAATGAACTGATGCCTATTTTTTTTTTTTTTCCCAAATCTGGTATCCAGCCATGGTAGCAAATTAAAATTGAGAAGGAAAAAAATGGTTATTTCTTATGTTTATTGCAGCACTATTTACAATAGGTAAAACCTGGAAACAACCCAAATGCCCAAAAATAGATGACTGGATCAAGAAGATGTGGTACATATACACAATGGAATATTATTCAGCAATCAAAAAAGATAAACTCATGCCATTCACAGCAATGTGGATGGAGCTAGAAGGAATTATGCTCAGCGAAATAAATCAGAAGGAAAAAGAAAAAATATCAGATGGTTTCACTTACAGCAGGAATATAGGAGAACCATATAAGACATCACTGTAAAAAAATAATGGTACAAAACACAACAAAGCAAAAACAGACAATTATAAATCAGAGACATACTTTAGGGGAGGAGAAGGGAGAGGGATTACAAGGAGGGAGGAAGGGAAGGGGGGCCATAATGGACTGAGGGATGATGCACAGGTGCATTGGTGAAAGAAACTCTGTGGGGACTGCACCTGAGAGGGTGGGAGGAAGCAAATACTGTTTAAAAATGAAAAATGATGTAAAAAATTAAAAAAAATAATTAATAAAAAAATTGTTGCCTTGCTTTGGTTTCATCTGTTGGAACTCAACAAAAATGTAGTCAACAGCTGTTGATAGTTTATAATGTTAAGACTTGGAAGATGCTTTGGAGATCATCTGGTAATTCAGCTTCATTATTTTACATAAAAGAAGTCAAGACCTCTTATGTTAGTTACTTTTTATACTTAAAAAAAAAAAAACACCCAAAACCAACAACTAAAACAAAACCTTTTGAAGTTTGGGTTAAGAATATGTATATATCTCAGGACATCTTACCTGGGACTCTTAAGACTTTGTATATTCTACTTCCCAAATAATCAAATTGACTAAAAACTGGAGCATACATCAAATGTATTTCATTTGTGGGAAAACTGTTTCCCTAGACACAAGAGTAGATCACCCTGTATAGTAACTTGTAATTTAAAAATTAATGTACTTTTTGTGCTTGAGAATGTAGCCACTGGCTTTAATTTTAATCTCAAGTGGCTCAAATAAATGTAATTGTAATAGTGGGATTTATAGAGGTATGAGAAGAGAAAAAATGAATATTGAGACACCTATATACCAGCAAGTGTAAGAAGTTATCACCCTATTTAGGACTCTACTACTACTAATTTAGAATCAAAAGAGTAAGAAGAAAAATTAGTTTTATAGGAATCCAAGTGTGAACCATTTAGGAGGCCTCCCTGTATGAGCTATAGATATGGAGAAATGTGGCTCTCTGAGACACTGCCAAAACAGAGAGCAGGCAGAGAAGAAATATTCTGACATCTTTCTGTCCTTGCCCTTCAGTTTCTTGTCAATAGTTCTAAGTATTTGAACCCAGCTGGAAGTCAGCTTACAAAGAAACCTACTGATGTAGTTCATAGTTGTCAGCATCTTGTGCCATAGGGAAGGGCAGAAATTGGAAAAAAATAAATATGGAGACAGAATAACAAGCATCACTACAAGGGCAGAAATTCTAAAGCTAACTCCTGTATGTCCTCTAAGAATATTATGCTCTGCAGTTTTTGAGGAAGTAGCATTATCTTCAGTAACTAGAAATTTTATTTATTTATTTTTATTTAAAAAAATATTTATTTATACAAGCACCGGGGTACAGGCCAGATGCGTGGGAAGCTGAGAGTATTCACCAGAGACAGAGCAGGGAACAGAACAGGCAGACTGACGAAACACACTGCTGAGGGGAGCAGCGGGCGAGCCAGGAGAGGTCTGCTGCACCATGTCGGATTCTCGCTGGCCGGCCAGGATCAAACCCACGCTGCAAAGGCTGCGGACAGCTTCACAGTGCAGCACTCAATTGCCTGCACCATCAGGGAGGCCCACTAGAAATTTTAGATGGGTATATATGCTTCTGAATTTCAAAAGACCCACCAGGTAATTGAAGTTACCATTTGGAGTCTCAAGCATGTCCTGTATCAACCCATATTCTTTCTTCCATTTCAAAGTATCTTAGAAATATGGAGAGGTATGTGTCCATACCTCTGTGTGAGGGCAGACGAGAGAAGTGAAGGGAGAAGTGAAGAAGAGATTGTCAAAGAGTCCATAACAGTGAGGCCTCTGTCACTCAGTGACTCTATTAAATAGACATTTCTTCAAGGTTCTATCACTAAACAGAATAATGCTTTGGAGTAAGGCATACAGAGAAGGCGGGGACACGAATGTGATTACAAACTAGATTTTATACTGAAGAGTTTATAATATGAAAGGCCTGACTAGGAACAGGGATTTGCAATTATATGATCAGTAATTGCCACAAAGTGGTCATAATAGCTAGGATCCTGTGGTCAAGATATGGCTATTCAGACTTCCACCTGTATATGAAAGAATGAGGCAGATTCCAGATAAGGTGGTGATGCACCTATAGTCCAGTCATTGTCTTAGACACTTAGGCTAAAAAATTAATTCCCTCAAATTTTTAAAAAATGTAGATCAAATCAATTATTGAAAATATTTCAAGAGGTTTTAATTCAATATTTCCAATATTCAGTATTTTAATTCAATTAAATATTTAATTCACTATTTCTGTTCAGTTTATTTAAGTAAATACATTTGAAGTCTATATATTTATTTGTTCACTAAATGAGCCTGAAGGTTAAGAATAGCAGGAGAGGTACTTTTTAGTGTATGACAGATTAGAAGACAGAGTCTACATGGGAGGTGAGTTGCCAGAAAGGGAATCTTACAAACTAGTCTCTACTTGCTTTTTTTACTCAATGTACTTCTTTTCTCTATTTTTTTTGTACATCACCATGGTATTTATGAATAAGAGGTGTAAATCACCACAATATCAGAATCTATAAATCTCCAATAGTAGACAATAGTCAAGTATATCCACAATGGATTATCATGCAGATATCAGTATCAAGCATAGTTTTAGTCATTGCCATTATTACCAAATAATGGAATTACCAAAAAAAAAATGTTTGGAACTGGAAAATGCTTTTGTAAATAACACAGTCCAGAGTCAAATCACATAAATGTTAAAATGAACAAATGCTGACTTCATTTTCCTATCCTAACACCTTGGCCAGGAAAAAGAGCAACATTTTTTTTTTTTTTTTCATAAAAAGTCATCAGCCTTTAAAACCTCCCCATTTGTTAGTAATCTAAGTTATTTTACAAAACCCACTAAGATAAAGAAAAAAGAAAAAAAGTAAACTGAAATAGTAATAGTTATAGTGAGTTATGAGAATTAAAAGTATAAAATGCTTAAAACAGCACTTGACCCGTAGTAAAGTAAGTTAATAAATATTAGCTATTGTCACCCCCAATGACCCTCATAGTAAAACTGGGGGTGTTGAAGCAACATTGCTTCCCATGGCCATTGCTTCTTGAAAGAAACTTGAGCATTAAGATGTGATCTTTTCTCTATTTTTAATGAGACCTTTTTGTAATTAGTACTGCTATTTAACCATTGAGAGTTTGAGCCAATCCAAATGGTAAATTCAGAGTACAACCCAATTTAACAGACCTGTTGAAGCCCATACTTCTTTCTTTCCTTTCCCTCTTTGCTCTCCCTTTCCAGCATTCCAGACGAAACTGATGCCTATTTTTTTTTTTTTTCCCAAATCTGGTATCCAGCCATAGTAGCAAATTAAAAACTGAGGAGGAAAAATATTTGGTTATTTCTTCTGTACATGCTATACATGGACTTTAGTATATTTTATAGAGTCTTTAAATTCAACCAAAGAAATCGATCAAGTTACACTTCCCTATTCAGAATATGTATGCAAGTGATGAAAAGGCTGCACACCTGCCTGACTGCCAGGGCTGGTGTTTGCTCTGGTAATTATTCTTGATGAGATCAATGTTTCTCATCAAAGAAACCTTGAAATCAATTGGAAAAGATTGGAAATATGATTCTAGATGTTTTATAACATTATAAAATCTCTAAATTTACACCTGAAAATAAAGAAACATGGAATAAATGGAGACCTATATGTGACATGCAAATTGATATTCCTTCATTAACATAAATTATATCCTTCTGTGGAATGTCTGTTCCCTCTTTCCCTGACTCACAGGGCAATTTCCACAATATTGTTTTGTAACCCTTTGTTTCAAACTTCTTTTTGACATACAAGTCTCCCTGCTAAATAATCCTCTTTTTTTAAAAAAAAGATTTATTTATTTATACAAGAACCGGGGTACAGGCCAGATCCACGGGAGGATGAGAGGATTCACCAGAGAAAGAGCAGGGAACAGAACAAAAGACTGACTGAAACACCCTGCTGGCAAGACAGGAGAGATCTGTCGTTCCATGTGGGACCCTCACCGGCCTGCTTGGATCGAACCGGCGCTGCAGAAGCTGCTGACAGTTTCACAGTGCAGCGCTCAACTGCCTGTGCCACCAGGGGAGGTCCTAAATAATCCTCTTTAATAAAAATCTTCCTTTCCATAGTTTTCTATCTTCTAGAAAACTCCTAACCATGTATCTCAATAATTCTAACAACAGGGTCACAGCCTGTGTCTCCACTCTTCTATCTCTAGCCTCACTAAGGATGTTTCTAACATCCCAATTTTATAATCCCCTGACACCCTTTATTTTTATAAAAGATACTCCAGATATCCACTGTATTTCTTATCACCTCTTAAAATGACTCAAATACCTCAAAATTTTATGAATTTATTTTATTCAATTTCTTATTCTGTTATTAACTGCTGTTTGTAATGATTCCACAAGGAATATCTTTGTGTATTTTGTTGATCCCAGAGGTAACAGGGCCTCAAGGGAATGTGCCTAATTGAGTTCCTGTATCACATTTTCACCTGGGTTAGATATTTCAGGTAGTTCTCCAAAATAGTACCATCTCACAATGTTATCAGACTTCTTAATATTTATCACTCAGCTGGTTATAAAAATTTATGTCATTGTGATTTTCATCTTTCCACATTTGTATGAATGATTTATTCTGTGAAATTCATGCTCATAAACTTTGTTCATGTTTTTATTCACGAAGTCCTCTTTTTCTCATAGATTGGCAAGCTTTTAAAATACATATTATAAATACTAATCTTTTATCAGATAGTTTGCCAATATTGTCTGTAAGTTGATGACACTCATAAGAATGTGGATATTGCTGATAAAATGGTGCTTCCATCCTAATCAGACAAAACACCATGTATAATATATAAAGAATTCACTGCTTCCCTGGTGGCGCAGCCGGTTGGGTGCAGTGCTGTGAAGCTGTACGCAGCCTCTGCAGTGCCTGTTCGATACCCCCAGCCTTGGACCAACCCACATGGTGAAGCAGACCTCTCCTGTCTTGCCCACTGCTCCCCTCAGCATTGTATTTTTTCAGTCTGCCTGTTCTGTTCCCCACTTTGTCTCTGGTGAATCCTCTCACCCTCCCGCACAACGGGCTTGTACTCCAGTTCTTGTATAAATAAAATAAACCTTTTTCAAAAAAAGAATTCACATATTGTGTAAAAAGTTGGTGTGTTTTATCATGGTAGAGTCACATTTATCAAGTTTTTCCTTTGTGGTTTGTCTCTGCAGTCTTGAGAAATGTTTTCCTATACCAATGTTTTAAAAATGCTTTCCTCTATTTCTTCTAAATGCTTTAAGGTTTTCATATTTATACCTTTACTATATGTAAATTAATTTTTGTGAAATAAAAATATTTTATTCTCCATATGTTATGAATTTCTTATTTTTTTTTTTAGTAGTAACTTGCAGTGTCATTGCTAGGATAGTACAAGTTGCCACATTGTGTACTTTTGGCTGATTTATTTGGATCTATTGATCCATTTGATCTTGTGACAATGTTATTCTTAATTTTATTTTTCTTGTTTTTTTTTAGTTTTTTATGGTTTAAATATTAGTATATAATTTAAAGCCAATTCATTTTGAGTTTTTGTAAATTTGAGGGTTAATATATTATGACATCCTCTTTTCCTAGTATATCATTTTGTTGTAGTCTGTTTTTCTAACTTTAGAGGAGTTCTTTAATTTATTCATTAAATGTTTTTAAACCCCTTTAATGCCAGGCAAAGTTATAAGACTGTGGAGATTGCTGATAAAATGGAGCTTCCATCCTAATCAGACAAAACACCATGTATAATATATAAAGAATTCACATATTGTGTAAAAAGTTGGTAAGTGCAAGAGAAAAATGAAAAGGTAAAGTAGATTGATGAACCTCAGCACTGCAAGAGTAAAGCAGCAAAGGCAGTAGATTTCTATATAAATGAGGTAGTTAGTATAGACCTAGTTGCAAAAATAATTGCAGGAGATTACAGGACAGTAACCAGGCAGAGTAATTAGCTGGGCCACATGTCCTGTGGTGGATCCCACATGAAGTATTACAGAATAGCAAGAAAGTTTAGAGGACAATGAATGAAAAAATCAGTAAGTCAGAGAAGGGACAGGGATCACATCTTAATAGTTATTACGAGCTTTTATGAAGTTATGCTTTTGCCTTATGGAAACTGAAGAAATTTGGGGCCTCCCTGGTGGCGCAAGGGGTTAAAGCACCACACTATGAAGCTATCTGCAGCCTCAGCAGCATGAGTTTGATCCCCAGCCGGCCAGGAAGCAACCTACATGGCAAGGCAGACATCTCCTGTCTCATCTGCTACTCCCCTCAGCAGTGTATTTTAGTCAGTCTGCCTGTTCTCTTGCTACTTTGTCTCTGGTGAATCCGCTCACCCCCCAATATCTCTGGCCTGCACCCCAGCTCTTGTATGCATAAATAAATAAATCTTTTTTAAAAAAAAGAAATTTAGAAGAGTTGGAGAGCACTGGCTATAGCAATTTGACTTACTGAAAAGACTCAAGGAAGTCAGGGTAGAAGCAGAAGGCTCAATTAGAAGTCTATATCAGGAATCCAAGTGAGCGATGCTAATGCCTCAAACCAGGGAAATCAGGCCTCCCTGGTGGCACAAGGAGTTAAGACACAACCTATGAAGCTGTCCGCAGCCACTGCAGCACGAGTTCAATCCCTGGCCAGGGAGCAACCTACATGGTGCAGCAGAACTCTCCTGTCTGGCCTACTGCTCCCCTCAGCAGTGTATTTCAGTCAGTCTGCCTGTTCTGCTCCCCACTCTGTCTCTGGAGAGTGCTCTCACCCTCTGCACTTCTGGCCTGTACCCAAGTTCTTGTATGCATAAATAAATAAATCTTAAAAAAAACAAACAAACAGGGAGATGATATAAGAGATGGTTAGATTCTAAATGTATTTTGAAGGCAAAATCATCAGGATTTGCTTAGACAACATCTGCGTTATAAGTGAAAGAAAAGCATCAAGAGGACACCAAGACTTTTGACCCAAAAGACAGACAGTTGTTATTTATTGAGACACGGGAGGCTGCAGTTGAAAAGATCCGAAGCTATTTCTTTTTTTTTTTTTTTTAAGATTTATTTATTTATTTATACAAGCATTGGGTACAGTCAAAAGCGCGGGAGGGTGAGAGAATTCACCAGAGCCAGAATGGGGAGCACAGCAGGCAGAAGGACCGAAGTACACTGCTGAGGGGAGCAGCGGGCGGCAGGAGAGGTCAGCGCGCCATGTGAGACCCTCCTCCGGTGGCCAAGGAGCAGCCGGGGATCGAACCAGTGCTTCAGAGGGTGCGGGCAGCTTCACAACCCAGCGCTCAACCGCTGCGCCACCAGGGAGGCCCAATCCAAAGCCATTTCTAATAATTTTTAGATGAATATCAGAAACTCTAGAGATAAGAAAGGTGAGTTATAGAGAGTAGGTAGGTGGATAAGTTTAAATGAATCTGGGATATAGGGAAGAAACCTGATCTAGAAATATAAATTGTGAAATTGTTGGCATATATATGCTGCTTAAGTCATGAGACTCGATGTAATGAACATGGGAGAAAAGAAGAAAGTCAAAGTTCAAGGAAAAGAGCAAGAACTACCAAAGGATAACAAGAAAGAAAACCAGTGGAAAGAAGAAAAGGAAAGCAGTGAATATAATATATTAAGTAATATATAAAAGGTATTAAGGAAGAGGAAATGATCATTTGTGCCAGATACATCTATTAAGATAAGATAAAGACTAAAATTTAAACATTGGATCTATTCCGAGATTGGGCACCTGAAAAGAGAAGTCTTGGTAGTTTGGTTATGGAATTTTGTTAGATTAGTGAAAGCTTTTTAGGGACCTGTTTAAGAAAGTATTGTAAGAAATAAATAAAATGTAAATTTTTTATGAAAGAAACAACTTGGTAACTGGCAAAAAAAGTTGGGTCAAAAGTTTCTTTATAATCAAGTAATAAGAGAGTATGTCAATATTATATATATTAATGGCAGTAATAAAAAATCAAATTTTTATTTAGGAGGAAAAGAGCAGACTTGGCTGGAATTATATCCATGATGAGAATATAGGGGATTTAGAGGACTAATGCAGTGATAATCAAAGATTACTATTATTAGAAAGTGTGATAAATAGGTGGGTATATTGGTAGGATCTGTCATGAAAAAGATATTATCTTTTTTAGAAGTAATTCATATGACCTCTGGTAGATATCCATTTATCAGGAAAATGTGTGTTTTTTCTTTTAAATTTAATTAGGAAAGAGGATTTAAACTACTCATACCCATAAGAAATAGACAACAATATACAGTCACAGATTTTTCTTCTGTTGTCTGGATATATTCCAAACAGAAGATCTGGCATTCTGTAGACATCTCATTGATCATGAAATTAAGGACATCAGGTTGATCTTGCAGGAGAAGAGGTGGCTGGAGACCTTGGTAAAATACATGTGCTCCAGATAGTGGAGAATAAACCCTGTGAAGATCTGGGACTTACCATACCAGTACATTTTTAGTTCTTCAGTGACTGGAGTCTGCTGGAGCATCCCTCCAGAGTAAAAGGTAAATTGTTACACCTTGCTTCCTGTATCATAAAAATGGAACATACTGTCTAGTAGGCTACTTTTAATATAGGAGAAAACACATTTTATACATAGGAATATTGACCTGGTTTTCATGACATGAATGAGATTTGGATTACACCACCAGGTAAACCAGTAAGATCAACAGAGGGGATTATCTGAGATCAAGGGGGAGTTAGACTGGGTAATGGAGGAAGAGGCTAGAAGGTGCCAGTTGTGTTCCAAATGTGCCAGCTGTGCCTCAGTGATTCTTCTTTGAGATGGTAACATTTCCCTGTATTTATGAGCATGCCTGACAAATACTATAAAGTGCTACACAAGTATAAGATTCACTGAGTCATGCTAACATTTCTATTAGTAAATCTGTTTCAGACGGGAATGCCTTCCTATTAGTAATTCTATTTAGACTGCTATGTCTGAAAGCCAAAAGTAACTGAAAAACTTCCTCAGTAAAAATGATCAACAGTAGGCTCTACAGAAATCCTCCCACAGGAAGCAGCAGTTGATAGAAATGTAAAATTAGGTACTTGGCTAATTATTCTCTGATCAGATAAGAACACCACAATCAAATGATTACATTTGGAATTAAATGTTTCTACTTGCTTGGGGTTCTATTCCTTTTTGTAGGACCATGCTTAGGGAAGTGCCTGAGATATTCATGTTACAAGTCAAAGGAGAGTGAGGCCTAATTCCTTACTTCCCAGTGCCAGTGGAGCATTGCTGTGAAGCTCCTGCCCCAGGTCTCTAGTCCTGTGTGGTAGAAAAGTTGGGGTGGAGAGTATTTGGTGACCACAGGGAGAGCCATCTGATTAATACAAATGACACATTCAACAACTAATCATTCACTGTGTTTAACAAATTTTGTTGGTTGCTTCTTATATGCCCGCAACTCTGCTCAGCATTTTTGAGGAATTAAATATGAATAAAACACAGACCTCATTATGCTGAGGCTGATTCTTTTTTTTTTTTTAAGATTTTATTTTTGAGTAGAAGAAATGGGGTGTAGGCCAGAGGTGCAGGGGTAAGAGGATTCGCCAGAGACAGAGTAGGAAGCAGAACAGGTGTATCTACTGAGATACACTGCTGAGGGGAGCACCAAGTGGGACAGGAGAGATCTGCTATGCCATGTGAGTTAGCTCCCTTGCCAGGAATTGAACTCAGGCCTTTGAGGTGATAGTGCTGAGAATTAACTCCTAGGCCATCAGGGAGACCCTTGAGGCTGATTCTCATTATCCCTCGCACTGTACAGGGGACTTAAAACCAGATCAGCTGGTCTGAGGCATTGTGCAAAATCTGCGTATTTAGCCACATCCTGCAGTGATTCTGATGTTACTGGATAGTGGATCCCACCTTGAGAAACATTTCTCTAGAAGTTATGAAATATTCGTTACAAGCGAAAACAAGACCTTGTAGGAGAAAATAAATGACAAAAGCAAAAATAATAGAATGCTATGAAGCTGTGTTTATGCTACCTTTTAAAATTTGGTAGATATTTGGATAAAAGTGTTTTTACCGGGCCTCCCTTCATGGTGCAGGCGGTTGAGCGCAGCGCTGTGAGGCTGCCCGCAGACTCTGCAGCATGGGTTCAATCCCGGCCGGCCAGCGAGAAGCCCACATGGAGAGGCAGACCTCTCCTGTCTTGTCCACTGCTCCCCTTAGCAGTGTATTTCAGTCAGTCTGCCTGTTCTGTTCCCTACTCTGTCTCTAGTGAATCCTCTTACCCTCCTATGCATCTGGCCTGTACCCCAGTTCTTGTATGCATAAATAAATAAATCTTAAAAAAAAGTGTTTTTACCACTTTTACTGAAATTTAAATGAAAAATTCAAATGAAACTGCACTAGGTCATGGACAACAACATGACACTGGCTGTAGCCAGAGTCAGCATCACACCTTGAAAGAAAATGGTGTATTAGGGAAGGAAGTTTCCTCTCTAAATGCTGTTGCCTTTTATTCCTTGCTGAGCCTCAGCCTGCACTCCAAATACCTTTGTGAACAGCAAAAAATGGCCTCCCCCCTCCTATTTTTAAAGTGCCTGAAGGAAATGCATTCAATCAGTGTGTACTTTTTTTTTTAATTTTGGGGTCAAACCCATGAGCAGTGCCTCCATAGCAAGGTAAATGCTCCAAGGAAGCCATTAGTAAAGTAACTTTTGCACGCCAGCACCTTCTCACAATCTCCTGGAATCCCTCCGATCTCTCCAATGTGCTGGTGCTCTGTCATCCCTTCCTGAAGGCCATTTGCCATTCTCTCAGGGTTGCTGGAAGCCTGTAGGCATACTGCTTATCTCAGCCTCTGCACAGCTTACCCTGTCTCTTTTCATTTTGACAAAAATAAATAAGTAAAAAGCCCCTAATATTTAATTCTTTGAAACCTTTGTAGCCTTTTAAATAAAAAGGAGTGTTTATCCATGTAATCTTGGAGTTTCAAAAATGATTCTGCTATTATTAGAACTGCATGTTTTGTTCAAAACACAGCCCACATGCTTTTAAAATTTTATGGCTAGTTAATAAAGTATTTGTTTCTAATATCAATCCTGTGGTCAAAACACTTGTCATGGTAATAAACAACAGCATAATTAGAACTACTTCAATGGATCTGGGTCAATGTATCACTCTCTTAGAGCACATTTTAAATTTATCACAATTATAGCCTGGGGAGAATTAAGCTTTTTGGCATCCACGAGTTTAAGTTGTTATTTCGACAGCAAATTGTGCTCAACCCGGAGTTCAAGTGCAGACAGACAATAAAGCACAATGGCTGGATAAATAGATTTTGACTGCCTTGGAAGGGTTTAGTTTTCATTCCTCCCATACCAAATCATACTGATTTCAGGATTTCTTGTGATTATACACAATGGAATTTTTTTAAGTTACTTATTGAACCATGTAGTAATTATAGGTTATATTTATTTAATGTTTGCTCCATGCCAGGCACTATACTGGCACCTGTGTGTACTATGACACTGAGCAGTCGCTTCTTTTTATAGGTGAGAGAATTGAATCTTACAGAGGTTAAGTTCCTTTCTCATTGTCACATGTTTATAAGTGACAACTAGAAATAAAACCCAGCAGCTCTGGCAGCATAATTCTTAACATGGTACATTTCCTCTGATATCCTTAGCCATTAAGTTCCCCCAGAAACTCATGGAAATAACTTCCAAAGAATGCATCAGCAAGGACAAAGGAGGGTGAAAATTGAGGAAAGGACATTAGTGTGGCAATAATACATGCACTATTGACATGAGAGGAAACAATGCCTGAGAAGAATGTGCTCAGAAGCAAAGAAAACAGAAAAATGTGAGAGCTACACGTTGTCTGTTTGGTTTCATGGTCTGATTGTTTTCAGTTCCTGAAAGTGTATAGACTCTGAGGAAGCAACATGTAGGGCTCTGCAGGCTATGATGAGGGGGCTGGATTTATTCCAACAGCAATGGAAAGAGGGTGTTTACCTAAAGAGATGTGATTATATGACACATATTTATGAACAGTCATTCTGAATGTTCTTTGGTGAATAGGCTGTAGAGGGACAAGATAGAACACAGAGAGATTGGTGGGAGGCTGTAACCTTTGTAATAGGTAGCAGCAGAGATGGGTGGACTCAAAATACATTCTGGCAGTAGGGCCATCAGGAATAGGTAATGAATCAGAGTAAGCATGAAAGAAAGATTAATAAAAATAAAAGGATGATTCCTTGCTATGACTGCAGAAGGTGCAGGGGCAACTTCCCAACCCTCTGGGTTCTACTTGGGCTGGTTGAATAATTGAAACAGTATCAGACAGGTTAGCAAAGGAAAATTCGATTTCGTGATATGGGCCTGAGGGAGCTACAACCATTGTCGGGGTCCCAATTTCAGTTGGAGAAGAAGAGGTTTAATTCCAAACCAAGGGATTATGTAAGGCAGCCTGGGGCACTAAGCAGAGAGGAGGAGGTGCCTCATTACTAGGAAGGGATGGCTTCATCTTTACTCTGAAAGGAAGACACATTTCTCAGGTAGAAAGGATGTGTTTGTTGATAAACCTACACCTGGATGATACCCATCAATTACATTCTCCTAAGTCAGAAAGGGGAGCAGTAATCACTTCTTTGACTAGGGTTAGGGCAAAGGGAGTATGGGAAAAGCAAAAGCTGCTCCTTAGCCTCCAGAACTTCCACTGTTCTCAGTTCAAAATAATCTTCATGTAGGGCCTCCCCGGTGGCGCAGCGGTTGAGCGCTGGGTTGCGAAGCTGCCCGCGGCCTCTGCAGCGCCAGTTCGATCCCCGGCTGCTCCCCGGCCACTGGAGGAGGATCCCACATGGCGCGCAGACCTCTCCTGCCGCCCGCTGCTCCCCTCAGCAGTGTACTTCGGTCCTCCTGCCTGCTCTGCTCCCCGCTCTGGCTCTGGTGGATTCTCTCACCCTCCCGCGCTTCTGACTGTACCCAGTGCTTGTATAAATAAAATTTAAAAAAATAAAATAAATCAAAAAAAAATGTTTAAAAAAAAAAAAAAATAATCTTCATGTTGGAGCAGAGTGCCTTGAGAAGACCAACTCTGAGAATCTTGGAGTTATCTGATTCTGGAAACTTCAAGGGCTAGTGTTGCCATTATTGAGGTGGGAAAGCTTAGGTTTCGAAGTCAAGTTTGGAAGGACTGGAAGAAGTTCAGGGGAAGAAGTTTAGGGAAAAATCAAAAGCTCTGTTTGGGAGATTTTTGAGATTTTCTTTTAACAGCCAAGAGATTTTAAATAGAAAGTATTACATGTTCAAAACATGGAAGCTAGGTTTCTGGGATGCCCTGAAAAAAAAAATAAGACACAAAAATATTGGGTGATATGAATTGCACTTAGCAGGGGTGAAGGGCAGGCCAGGTGAGGATGCCTGAATATTGAGTGTGGGATTGAGAGTGGAGGCCTGAACTCTTTCTCAGCAGTTTTTCTTGGAAAAGTAAACCTCCAGGATCATGTTCAACATAGGCCTAAACAGAAAATTTTTGAATTGCAGAAATTAGCTATGTCCATTTGGATACTGTCACTGGCTCCAAGAAGCAGTGACATGGATGAGCACGGTGTTGGATACCCCATAGAATCAGATGAGCCACCCCTTTAAACTCACCTGAGATGCTGGTAACACTACAGGTTTTGTTTGCCTTTCCTGGACATGCTTCTGGTTTTTAGTATTCCAATACTAAAGCCCCTTCGAAGGGCTCTAGGTGGCATTTCCTCCCAAGGAAAGCTTCCCGAGGTGATTCTAAGGTGATTTCCTTTCTTTTTATTCTGTCAAGTTGCTGTAACATCCCCTGACAGTGACGTTTTATTTCAGTCAGGGTCCTCCCCACCCACTACATCAGGAATTCAGTTGCTTCTCTGATGAGTCTATGGTAGTTGCATATATTTTAGTTGTACAAATTATTCTTGCAGCAGTGGAACCATTCCATTACTATGAAGACTTTACTTTTTTTCCATTTTACACATTAGGGGAAGCATCAGCTGTTTATGAATCCAGAATATTCTGTTTGGACCATTCTCAAAGAAACACATCATGCAAAGCTGTGTCAATAGAGAATTAAAACTTCCACAAGACTAGGTATTCAAAATGTAAATACAGCCGGCTATGGCATTTTAGAAACCCCAAAGTAAAAACTTTACCACCAAAGGAAAAAAATAGCTTGAAAAGAGGACAGCAGGACAAATGAGGACAGCTAGTCCTTTCAACTTATTTTTGTTGGATTCATTTTAAGTTTTGTAAACCAAGCTCCAGTTAGATCTTGAGGAAAAATATCAAACTGACATAATTCACTGAGTCAACCCTCACGCAAAAAGGTTTTCAACATCAAGGCAGCATTAGCAGCTTTCTAGCCTCATGTCATGACTGATCAATTTAAACAGGGCTAAATATATAACTTTATACATACATCAGATCAGAGTAGAGAAAATAAATTCCATGTGTTCTTTATTGCTTAAAACCAAAACAACAAATAAAAATTTACTCCCTTTAGTTATGTCTAAAATAAAATATATCAAACATAAAATTATATTTGTGTTATATCTTCTCTGTCAAATGTACACTATGTCTCTTTACCTAATATACACTCTTTTAAAGTGGTAGATTATACAGTAAAATAAAATAGAGCAGATGATGCTACAAGGAAACTGTTTCCTGAGTAAGAATTTATAAAATGACATTTTTCTCATAGTGTCACAATCTTTACTCTTCAATACTACTCTGTAATCCCAACCATACATTATATGTTCAACAAAAAGACAGAGTGAACTCTTTGGGGGCCTAAAATTATTCCTCTTGTGTGAGAATGCCTAAGATTTTAGCTAATCTCATATAACATTCGCCAGCTGGCCTTCCCATATTTGACTACCCGTGGGCATTTATCTCACTACAATACAGCATCTTGCTTTTTACCTATTTGCTCAAGATGTTATTTTATAGCCAACAACTCTGAGCCAATATATAACCTAAGAGAAGTTGAAGGACTACCTGCAAGTGTTCATATTTATCTTTATATTATTTAAATAATCTTCACCACACCACTAGGTTCTCAATGGCAAACACACAATAAGAAATTTTGCTCCAGGGCCTCCCCTGGTGGTGCAGGTGGTTGAGTGTAGCTCTGTGAAGCTGTCTGCAGCCTCTGCAACACCGGTTCTATCCCTGTCGGCTGGGGAGAATCCCACATGGCGAGGCAGACTTCTCCTGTCTCTCCCGCTCCTCCCCTCAGCAGTGTATTTCAGTCAGTCTGCCTGTTCTGCTCCCTGCTCTGTCTCTGGTGAATCCTCTCATCCTCCCACGAATCTGGCCTGTACCCCAGTTCTTGTGTAAATAAATCAATAAAATAAAAAAAGAGAAATTTTGCTCCAAAATATAATATTAAGACAGCACTTTCATCCCTAATAAAAGACCAAGAAAACACCTATGTGCTTTCATTTTAAAGTATTATTTGTGTGACTTTCAAAGAGGACCACATGGCTTCTCTGTAAAGGAAACTGGCTAACTGAAATTAGTGTCTTCTGAAATAGATTATTTTAATGATTATATTTCTATAGAATCCTCAAAGTGTAATAGAAATTTCAAAGTTACTAAATGAATTGAAAATAGCAGGGTTCTATTGCATCCATTAAATGAATAATTAGAATTGCTTGGATATTTTTAATTTAAAGTGTCACATAGAATGATCTTGAATAAAGTAAACTTTGAAGACAAAAGAGGAAAGTGAAAGTCATTGGTAGATTTGATACTCCAATAGAAATTTGAGGATTTGTTTTTCCCCTTAAAATATTTCCTTCAGTTTCTTTTATTTCTAAATAAATATTAAGGCTGGATTTTTAAGTAAAGAGGTAATTATATTAACATTTCTACCAGACAGCAAAGGTGGTTCTGGCCAGTCACCCCAATACAGAATGCAGCTTGGTGTGGAGCCCTGGGCCACTGCTGTGAGTCACTCTCCTCCCATCACTCAGTGAGGGGAATAAGCTCCTCATTCTGCTGTGAACTTTCATTTAGGACAACACTGTGGTGCTGCAAACACAGAAGTGTGCTTTTTATTTTTGGACTTTTCAGTCCCAAATTTCAAAGCCAAAGTCAAAGCATAGGCGTGGCCTATACTAGGACTTTAAATAAAGTCAAACAGAATAAAATTCCCTTACTAGCATTTATTCTAAACTGCCTTGTCCAGATGGCTTCTTACAGGGAAAGGGAAAAAGAGGGGATACTCACGCTCTGCTTCCTTTCATGCTGGCGGGCTGTGATTATTGTTAATGACCCACAGCTGTACTAGCTCCCCCTCCACCTCTACCCTCTGCCTGCCCCCACCTTCCAGCTTCCTTATTGAAGCTTTTCTCCAGTAAGCCTTGAATGGAGGGAAGAGGGAGGAAGTTTTATGACGGGTCAGCTTTCAGGACTCACCCTGAATCTGGCTTCTCATGAAACCTGAGCAAAGCGGTAGACTCTACTCCAAAGCTTACAGCTCTGCAAAAACTGGGCAAACCTATAGTTTTTAATTTTTCTGGTGTCCCAATAGATATTTGTGAATTGATTAAAGAAAAAAAACAGTTTAAAGTTTCCTCTCAATCCTTTGAATATATCATTAACCTCATACATGGCTAAAAAAATTAGATGAGTTCTGAATTTAAAGTTGCAAGAAGGACTAATCCTGTCTATCATTCAGCATTTATAAAATGAGGGGCAAATGAAGAGAACTTTTGCTATTAAATACTCTTATGAAAAAAATCCCTTGTGTTTGCTACCCCTGCTTCCTTCCTCACATCACTTCAATTGGGTTATACAAATTGGATTGGCAAGGCTTCCATTGAATGATCTTTTGATTAAGTAATGGACTTGAAATATCTTTGAGATGCTGTCTACTCTAGATCTGTTCATATACATAAAATATATCTGTCTTGTCAGCTGCCCTCACTGTCCACATTACATACCCACCGTCCATGTTCTAGTTGTCTATCCTCATAAGAGAGAGGATGGCTTTTGCTAGGTAAGGGTCTAGATTGTTATTATAATTAATGTTACTGAGGCTCAATGTTGCCATTATTATTATTATAATTATTAATAATGTACTACTAATATTTAAATAACATTTATATTATTTTTCTAAATTTTTTGTATTTATGCAATAGCTGGGGTACAGGCCAGAGGTGCAGGAGAGTGAGAGGATTCACCAGAGACAGAGTGGGGAGCAAAACAGGCAGCCAGACCAAAAGCACTGCTGAAGGGAGCAGCAGACATGACAGGAGAGGTATGCTGCGCCATGTGGGAATCTCCCTGGCCAGCTGGAAATCGAACCCACGCTGCAGAGGCTGCAGACAGCTTCACAGCGCTGCCCTCAACCCGCTGCGTCAGCGGGGAGGTCCAAGTTATATTATTAATATTTACTGTCATTATCAATGTTAATGACTCGAGTTCTCAATGCCACACTTTGTGAAGTCTCTGGTAGAATTTTTTCAATTTTAGGGTGCATGGTTTTCTGAAGGTGTTGTTACTCATGGTTACCTGTGAAAGCAGAGAGAAAACAAGTGTGATATAATTCACACTATCCACATGTTGGCCATCGGTCCCATTGCCTTTGTTTAGTGTGGTTCTTTTATTGTACAAGTGGTTCCCACTCAAAATAACCTTTTGTGGCTATAACATGAAATATGTGTTCTTGGTTTTCTTTGACTTTATCCTTCTATAGCCTCTTCATCTCGTGTTTTATTTTTTTTTTCTTTACTTAGAGTGTAACAAACCCACCATCTGTATTTCCAAATTCCAGTCTTTCCATCAAGTTCAAATGCAAAGATCACTTCTCCCCAAAATGCTTTTCCAGTTGTTCTTTTCCCTAATTCTTCTATTTTCCCATCCATTTCTCATTCCACCACACCCAGTCTGATTAATATTACTGCTTCCAAGGGTCAACAAAAGCCTTCTTTTCCCTAAATTCAGAGAATAAGTTCCATTGTTACCTTTGTTGATTTCATGACCACATTTAATAGAATTGTTGCAGTTCTTTCTGGAAACACTCTTCCCTTGGGTCACTAATAATATGCTCCTGTGTGTGTATGCCTGTATGTGTATACATGCACAGATGCTCACCTGTCTTTTTAGGTACTTTTCTTCAGTTTCTTTTTCATACTTTTGCTTGCTTCTCCTCCCTAACTCCTCTTTTACCTCTCTTAAATGATCATTTCCTTGTGCATTTGTCATAATAGTAAGACAGTGGATGACAACAAAATTTAATGGTTTCTCCTTTTGTGTCAGGAACTATTCTAAACACTTTATATGTATTAAGTCATTCAGTTGTCATCACAATTCTATGAATACGTACTATAGCTACTATGAATGATCTGATTTCTAAAAGAAGGTCCTGAAGGAAAAAGCATACCTTTCTTATCAAAGGTCAAAGTGCTAGTTATCGGTAGAGGTGGGATGTGAATCAGATAGTTTGAACCCAGAAACCACATGCTTACTAATATGCTTCTCTTCTCAGGCACCCCCTAGGTGATAGCCCCTTGTATAGCAAAAGAGCTAATTTAAATTAACTTAAAATATACTTGTTCACTTCATACCAGTGCCAGCTACTGTCCTAAATGTTGGAAAAGTCAGTAGAAGCAAAGCATGATTTCTTACCTAAATTTATATAGTCATTATTGTCTTGTCCCTGTGGAGATGCAGTCTTGGTATTAAGAAGTGTCAGTGATATTTAAAAGAGTCTTCAAACATTCTGAAGTCTTACCATATCTCTATTCATTATTCCTTCTGAGTAGCATTCATAGAATTATTCCATATCCTCCTAGGATAGAGTTATATTTATTATACTCCCTGTAATATTGAAGACTTCCACTCCTCCCTAGGTGTTACTGCTTTTACCACTCTACCTTTCTTTGGCCACATCCTTAAATAAAACATAACCTCTGTGGAACTTTCATCTTAATGTTTAATACAGGCCTTCCTTTTTTTTTTGGCAAGCCTAGCATTATTTGTGCAGTTTTAGTCAAACATGGTGGATCAAAACTCTCACTAAGAATACAACAAAATTGGGCCTCCCTGTTGGTGCAGTGGGTTGAGTGCTGTGCTGTGAAGCTGTCCGCAGCCTCTGCAGCACTGGTTTGATTCCCAGCTGGCCAGGGAGAGTGCCACATGGTGAGGCAGACCTATCTTATTTCGCCCGCTGCTCCCCTCAGCAGTGCCCTCGGTCTGTGTGCCTGTTCTGCTTCCCTCTCTGTCTCTGATGAATCCTCTCACCCTCCTGCTACTTTGGCCTGTACCCCAGCTCTTGTATAAATAAAAATAAATCTTAAAAAAAAGAATACAGCAAAACTGACATACAGAGCATGAGATACAACATAGAAGGTGCAGAGCACACCCAAATATGTAGGAAGCAATACTGCATTTGCACTGTAGCCTAATAATACTTACTGACTCAAAATATATGAAAAACCTATTGTGAATTCTCATTGACATGTATTTATTGTTCTTTAATGGATAAATTAAAATAAAATATATAGTGTTCCTAGAAGGTAGCACAGTGTAGATGTGTTATTAAAAAGTTATGTATGTATAACTATATTAAATGGTGATACTACATTAATGATATTTTTAAAGATGCAGGAAAAAAAAGATGTTCAGAGAGGAAACAATATTTGGGCAGAGAAGCATAATTAAGAGATATGTAGAAAAAAAGGAAAGGTTACATGTGAGTAGAGCATAGATGAAAATTCACCTTAGGAGATGAGAAAAGGGACTGGTGTGAGTGTGTATTTGAGTGTTACTCTGTCCTGAAATCAATGAATAGTTATCATCAGTGGGTTAAAGAAGTAATGATTTAGGCTACATTTAGTTAGAGAAGGCATGAAGTTGAACAAGGAAATAGCCATAAGAAAACCAAATTTAGAGGTAGACATAGGAAGAGGAGATTACAAAGGATATTTAGAGAGGGAAGAAGAGAAATGAGAGGAAGCAGAGTCGTAGACACCAGTGGACAAATGAATAACAAACAAGAGATGACACAAATGGACAAATGAGCTACAAATGAGATGAATCAATAGTATCAAATCATACAGATAGATCTGATTATAAATTGAAACAAGGCAAAGTGACTTGGGTGACTTCGATGAGGTAGGATTTTAAAATATTTTTCTTATGGGAGAAATTTGAACATGATTAAAACCTGAGCAGAAGATGAAGTAGAAGAAATGACATAATCATGAATGAATGAGAGGTATATATGGTCACATTAATGTGGAAAGAAGTTCACATACTTCTGGCAGTCACAAGCTAGGGGTTCAGAACTTTTGCCGAAAAGAACTAGACATGTTGCCCAGATGATGTAGTGAATTTTTGGGTTTCTATCCTTACTGATTTACAGTCCTGAATCCATGACTTGGCACCTTTTATTGGTTTTAGAAAACCACAACTTTATGACAGTTGTTGAAAACTGAAGACCAAGAGTGACAAGGTGACAGAGATAAAAAAAAAAAAAAAACATATTATCTTCAAAATTACTGTGGTTGACTTCTTGATAGGGCCAATGGAAGCCAGTGAACAATGGAATAATAATTTATTCTTGCATTCTTTTTTACTTTTGGAATAATTTTAAAATGCTGAAAAGAACATACTTGTTAACATGGGCTTACTAATGTCAAATTCAATGTAAAAATATACCTCCCAAATAGACATAAGTAAAGGCGTTTTCAGATGATAAAAACTGAGAAAATTTGCTGGTAGGAGAAGTATAATACAGAAATCCAAGTGTGTTCAGGCAGAAGAAATTATCCCACATGAATGCTCAGAGATACAGAAAGACCTGAGGAACACTGAAAAAGTAAATAGCTGACAAAATCTATATGAATATAAAAAAGAATGTCTGGGGAATTTCAAGAAAACAATAGCATGCAAGTTAGAAAAGAGATAAATGATTTTTCTAAGGTCCTTGTAAGAGCAGTGGAAAAGTACTAATTTATGATTTTTTAGGAAGTGAAAAATGCATATGGAAATCTCCATGGCAACTCAAAAACCATTTTAAAATAATATGTAGCAACACAGTAGAGAAAAATATTAGAATACTAAAACATATACTAATAAAAAAGACAGGGAGGAGGGAGACAAAAAATAAAAATTGTTTTCAATTTAAGGCTAAATATTTTAGAAACTATGATAATACTTCAATTGCAGAGAAAGACTGCAGAATTGTCAGAAATCCAAAATCCAACACATATTACTAACAAGACACCTATCTTTAACATAAGTAAAATATAATTGAATGGAAAAAGTTACTCCATGCAAACACCAATCAAAAGGAAGCTACATTAATATGAATCAAGATAGAAAGCAAGAAAGACTTCAAGCCAAGAAACATTAAGATAAGAATTTTTATAAATAATAAAAAGCTTTAATTCAAAGATATAGGTCAGTTTTTCCTAACCTTTTTTGGGTCATAGACTCTGTTAGTGAATCTAATATCTATTATTATCCTTTTGGATTTTGTGCATAACTCCATATTTCCGCTTGCAATGAGTTGAAGAAATCCCTGAGGCAAAGGTTAAGAATTCCTGATGTCCTTTATTTTAAGATACAGAGGAAGAAAATTTGTGAGCTTTCAAATTAAAGTGAGCTTCATTTTTTTTTTTTTTAAGTAAGAATCCAAATTCTTCCAAGAGTGAGAATATTGGAGACTTTGAGGCATTTGTATGAATTTTGAAGTGGAGTATGAGAAAGGGAAATAACAAAATTGGTGAAAATGTTGCTGCATATATTTAAGCCTCTAAATCTAACTGAACTTTGAAATGCAGTCTTTGAACATAGGAACTTAGTTTTCTCTTAACATTTCTCAGAAGCTGAGAGCAAAATCAGAGAAAACAAATGGGTTGATCTAAGATTTGAGTGTAGAATTTGATATTTATTAGTCTCAAAATGTCAAGAGAAAGAAATTTGAAGATATTATGGATGGTATTTGTGAACTGAATTATTATGGCATCTGGAAAGGATAGGGATGAAAATAAACAAGATAGAGGACATGTTTATAGTGACTGAGAACATGAGTTTTGTAGTTACAAAGATCTATTTCATCAGGAGCTCAATGCTGATCAATTTAAAACCTCTTTGTTTTTGGGCCTCCCCTAGTGGCTCAGGTGGTTGAGCGTCGCACTATGAAGCTGTCCGCAGCCTCTGCAGTGCCGGTTAGATCCTGGGCTGCCAGCGAGGGTGCCACATAGCGAGGCAGGCCTCTCCTATTCTCGCCCACTGCTCCCCTTAGGAATGTATTTCGCCAGTCTGCCTGTTCTGTTCCCTTGTTCTGCCTGTTTTAAATCTTAAAAAAAAAAAAAAAATTAAAACCGCTTTATTTTTTTTTTAAGATTTATTTATTTATTTTATACAAGCACTGGGTACAGCCAGAAGTAAGGGAGAATGAGAGAATTCACCAGAGCCAGAGGGGAGAGCAGAGCAGGCAGACTGACAAAGTACACTGCTGAGGGGAGCAGCGGGTGACAGGAGAGGTCTGCGCACCATGTGGGACCCTCACTGGTGGCCGGGGATCGAACCTGTGTTGCAGAGGCTGTGGGCAGCTTTGCAGCCCAGTGTTCAACTGCTGCGCCACCAGGGGTGGCCCTTTAAACCTCTTTAAACCAATGTTTCCCCATTTGTGAAATGGGTCAAATTTAAATACTTTGAATATTAAGTGAGTAACTATACATACAAATCTTAGTATAAATCATAATTGCCATTATATCAACTGGCTGGAGAGGTCAAACAACTGAAGATTATGCTAAAACTAAGAAATAATTTTCATGAGCGAGGATATGAGAGAAGTAGACAGAAGAGTTGATGTCATAAGAGGGATTTCATAAGTTAGAATCATTTACTCCAAAATGAACAACTCTACAGTGAATGTGACTCCCTCCACTCAACTTCTCCAAGGGATGAAAAAGTATATTAACTATTAATGTTTGAGAATTCTTACCCCCTTTTAGATTGTGCAAGCTCATTTTCCACTAAATATTTAGAATTGATTTAAGTTTCTAACCTTTAACATCTTATATTTTCTATTTATATTAATCAAATCTATTGTTGTATCAATTAATCACATGTAGACACTAAGCATGAGGAAAATGATGGAGGTCAAAAGGCAAGAAGCATGAAATATTGCACTGAACTGTACTAGTCTGATACATGCCTGGTTAATATAGAATGATGACAATGAACTATTTCTGGTGCTTACTATAATTGAAAACAGCACTTTTTTTGAGGTTCCAAAAGTGAGCTTAATTCTTATGAACCTCAAAAGGTTCAGTTGAGTTCAGGAAAAGGTTAAGTTTGATGTTATTATCTGAATTAGCTTTCCAATTACAATAGACATTATTTTGAAAATTTGGGAAAGGTTCATTTACATGACAGATTCAATAATCAAATTGTAATCTTTTTTAAAAATATCTGTCCTTTTATTTTCTACAGAAAGCAGTTTTATTTTACTAACGTATTATAGTGATTACTAGAACATTTATATTATAACTTTTTATACTTATAATTGCATGACCCTATATAAAGTCAACTTAAATAGCTTTCTAAAATTTAACTTTTGATAATGTAGATAATATAATTTTGTCTAAGGATATAATTTAATTTACCAACATTCTGATTCCATGATGATACTTAGTTCACTTAATTAATGGATGGACAGTTTCTTCCTAGAGGAAATATCTTACAATGTAACTTGAATTTTTTTTTTCATCTTGTTTACCAAATGTGGAGAACCATTACTGTTGTCATCATTGTTTTTCACTGTTACACAAAATATGACAGGGGGCTGTAAATATACAGAAATGCTTTAGTCAAACTCTTTCTCACCTATCATGCAACTTCTGCCCATGATTCATTCTAGAAGGAAAGAAATCAATCCTGCAACTTCTCTCCTTGACCTTCTTTTTCATTTTGTTTAGATATTAACATATAGCAAAAAGGTTTTCTGTACATGATTTATGAAATCACAGAACATGTCATATTTACTTGCATAATTGTGTTCAGTCAAAAATAAAAAAAAATGTTTTCTATTTGCAAAAAGAGAGATTAATGTAAAAAAGGGAGAGGTAGAAAATGTGTGCAAATATGTGGTTATACTCTGACAACCTTCATTAATCTTTTTGTGACCCCATGTAATAGGTCTTGGGGAGTCGTCCTGCTGTTATTTAAAGACCAATCTGAACATGCACATTCATCCCAAACCACATCAAATCAAACTAAAACCACAAATCTGATGCTCAGTCCTTGAAAAGTGACATTGATCTTTACAATAGGTTTCTTGGAGCGATAAGGGTGGTTACCTGACAAATTATAAAGATTTAAGCATTTCTCTTTAAATACCTCTCTTTTCTTTAAAGTTCTAGTTTTCAGCACTCCAATTTCCCCACCTTTTCCCTTTATCCTCAAATTCACTATTAAAATCATCATTCAACCATCTACCAGAAGTCTAACCTTGGGCATGTTCCTTAACTTTATCAGTTTCCATATATGTACGACAGAAATAATTTTCCACACTTCATTGTGTTGTGGTAAGAATTAGGTGAGATAATAAATGTAAATTTAGAATACTGCCTGTCACATAGGAATAATTGAATAAGTATTAGCTGTCATTAGTTATTATTATTGTTATTATCATCATTTGAGAAATTTTCGAGTCTATCACTTAAAAGAGTAACTGCAAGCTGTGAGAGACAACTCAAATAGTTCTGAAGGAGGATTTAAAATTCTAGAATAGTAGTTGTGCTTATTTCAGTCTGTTTTTAGATTGTTGCCATTTTAATCTTACATTTTTTGCATTTTAAAAAGATATTTTCATAATTTTAGCTCACCTGCATCTTCTAGCTTTTATCTTTAATTTTTCTTTGCTTCTTTCATTTTCACTTTCATCTAAATTCTTTCTAATTAAAAAATTCTTTGGTTGGCTTTAATTACTTTATATTTAATTAAATCAATATACTATTTATTATATAAATAGTTACTTAGTTTTTCACATGTTTTATGGTATTTAAAAAAAATATATCAAAACTGTAATAGTAGTAATATGTGTTAACGTTTACTGATTGTTTTCTATGGCAAGACAAAGATCTAAGGGCTTCAGGTAATTTATTTCATCAACCCCTATAACAGTCCTTTGAAGTAAGCATATTATTATTTTCATGATACAGATAAATTGAGATGAACAGACTTAAAAATTTGTTCAAGTTTACACAGCTAGAAAGAGGAAGAAGTAAGATTTATAGTACTTTCTTTTGATTACTCTTACTTTAATCTAATTTATCATTTTACTTTAGTATTTTTTAAATTGTCGTAGCTATTGTTTTCTAGTTAGCAGTGGTAAGTGGTGGAGTTGGTAGGTGGTAACATTGTAGAATTGTCCACATTCTAAATAAGAAATATTATATGTACCGATTGCTTCCAGTTGGTGCTGCAGTGGCCATTTTTAGATCTGCCATCTTGGTGGAGTGGGAAGAATCACAGAATTTGAACTCACATAAAGCTTGTTAGCAGTGTTATGGGAGAACTTTTATAATATTTAAGTTGCCTCATTCTCTTGTGAACCATGAAGTTGAATAGGTCTAAATTTCATGTAGTTTATTATATAGCGGGCTTTTAGGAGAAAATTAATTAATACTTCTGTTAGACACTGATAAATAAATCTTCAATGGACAGAATAATTGAATCCATCAACTTATTTCTATAATTATATATAATTTATAGTTTCATTATTACTAGCCCAGCATATTTGTTTAAAAAGATTTATTTATTGGGCCTTCCCGGTGGCACAGCAGGTGAGCGCTGGGTTGCGAAGCTGCCCGCAGCCTCTGCAGCACCGGTTCGATCCCCTACCACTGGGTGAGGGTCCCACATGGCTTGCAGACCTCTCCTGCCACCCGCTGCTCCCCTCAGCACTGTATTTCATCAGTCTGCCTGCTCTGCTCTCCGCTCTGACTCTGGTGAATTCTCTTACCCTCCCGCGCTTCTGACTGTACCTAGTGCTTGTATAAATAAATAAATCTTTAAAAAAAAAATATTTATTTCTTTGTACAAGCACTGGGTACAGTCAGAAGCGCAGGGAAGGTGAGAGAATTTACCAGAGCCAGAGCAGGGAACAGAACAGGCAGGCTGACAAAATGCACTGCTGAGGAGAGCAGCGGGCGCAGCAGGAGAGGTCTGTCACACCATGTGGGACCCTCACCGGTGGCTGGGGATCGAACCGGTGCTGCAGAGGCTGCAGGCAGCTTCGCAGCCCAGCATTCAACCACTGAGCCACCAGGGGAGGCCCTCACAGCATCTTTTTTTGAAGGGAATGTCTCTTCGTGTTGTGGGGAAACCTGCATTGTGATTTATAAGAAATACATTTTTGGCCATTCAGCTTCAAATGCCAAAAAATATTTCATATACTTGATTATTGCTTTATCATATATATTATTCATGTATGATTTTCATCCATATCTTCTGAGTCACAACTCCCAATAGCCTTGGAATTTTCTAAGTGTTGAGAGTAATAAAGGTGTCCTTTGTCATGTCAATGAGGTTACTTTTGGAAGTACCCAAAGTTTGAGGCTTGTTGCTAGGAGAAACAACCATGTGATTAGAGGGTTGGAACTTCCAGTTCTACCTCCAGACTTCTGTTGAGAGAAGAGGGTTTGGGTATTGAATGCATTGCCAATGATCAATGATAAAGTAATGAAGCCTCCATGAAATTCCAAAAGAAGGGGCTTTAGAGAGCATCCAGGTTGGTGATCATTTGGAGAGGGCGGTTTGCCAAGGGGGATGGAAACGCCCACTCTTACCCCATACTCTATGCATCTCTACTGACTAGCTGCCTCTGAGTTACAGTCTTTAAAATAAACTGTTGAACTACTTAGTAAACAGGTTTCATGAGTTCTGTGAGCCATTTTAGCCAATTGATCAAAACTGAAAAGTGGTCATGGGTTCCTCCTGTCTGTAGTCCTTTGGACAGAAGTGTTGGTAACCACATGGGTTTGATACTAGAATCTGAAGTGGAGGGCTGTCTTAGGAAACTGAATCCCCAACCTATGAAATCTGATACTATCTTTATATAGATAATGTCAGAATTGAGTTGACTTCTCAGACACCCAGCTACTGTCTGAGAATTTCTTTTTGGTGTGAAGTCCACACACATGCATACTGCAGTTGGGTTCAGAAACCCATAAAGAAACCTAAATGTAGGGCCTCCCAGTGGCACAGCGGTTGAGCGCTGGGTTGTGAAGCTGCCCGCACCCTCTGCAGCGCCCGTTTGATCCCCAGCTGCTCCCTGGCCAATAGAGGAGGGACCCACATGGCACGCAGACCTCTCCTGCCGCCCGCTGCTCCCCTCAGCAGTGTACTTCGGTCCTTCTGCCTGTTCTGCTCCCCGCTCTGGCTCTGGTGAATTCTCTCACCCTCCCACGCTTCTGACTGTACCCAGTGCTTGTATAAATAAATAAATAAATCATTAAAAAAAAAACTTAAAAAAAATAGAAACCTAAAAGTAAAAATACTTTTATCATTTTCCTATTAATGAACATCCCTGAGTTTGCATGTTTTTTAAAGCAGGATTCCAAGAAATGCAAATGAAATCTGATATTACTGTATATCACTTTTGCTAATGATGCCTAATAACCTATTAGCCCCTTTTCTTTTTGGAAATCACATCCCAGTGTCAACTCTCTCAAACTTAGAGTATGGTTCCCAAGTATTTTCCAAATATGTTATTGTTAAATCGTCTTTTTATACTTGGGTAATTAATATTCTTACTCAAGTGAAGGGCTGTGTAAGTTAAGCCAAATCAGGTTCATATTCAAATGCTGAGATATCCTAATTTTATCAAAAAATAGTATTTCTCCCACTTTAATATAGGCTGCTTGCATAAATAATAGGTAATTAATATTTCTGTTCAAATTATTGAGTCTACCAGATACACAAGGTTGTTTTCCTTATTGCCTTCAGGTCTGTTCAAAAGTCACTTCAGAAAGGCCCTCCTTGAACACTGTTTTAAAAATAACTGATCATCCCCCAACCCTGGATACTCATTAGCTAATTGTTTGTTTTCTTTTCATCCATAGTTCTTCTTATCTTATTACGAACTCTGATTTATTATTGCTGTTTATTTTGACAATGTCTTTCTGCTAAACATCCCCCTGAGGGTAGGGATTAGTAGATGCTCAGTAACTGTGATTTGAATGGATGAATTAGGAATCTCTGATTATGAGTGTTCAGAAAATTTTAACTGCCAAGTTTTGCTACTGACTCCAAAGAATTAATAAGATTTTCATAAAATATTATTTGAGATATCTTGATGAAATCATAAACTACACATACTTGAGTCATCTGATGAATAGCATTACGTATCATATGAGGCTTTAAAGTTAGGCTGATTAGATTCAAGTCCTGATACTATCCCTCTAAACCATTTGGCTTTGAAGAACTTCAAATCTTTTTCTGAAAACACTTTTTTGGGGGGGCGCTTTATGATAGTTTTCTCATCTCAAATGTGGGAAAATTAAATAAAGCATTTGAAATATATTAAGTTAAAATACATACAATCCGAAGATAAATTACCTGGCAAATAATAAAAATAAAGGGTGATAGGAAAGACTACTATTTGAATATCTTTTACTGGGAAAAGTTTAGATGTATGTGTGTATTTTAATAAACACCAAAACATAATGATTTTTTATATTCTTGTGTAGTATTCCAGATCTTAAGTTTCTATAATTGATTATGATTTTGATGCCTCAGAAAAATAATGAAAGTATTAGATATTATAGTTAATATTATTTCATGTGTTGTATAATAAGAAATATTCTTTGATTCACACAAGCTTCCCCTTCATAGTTAGCAAGGTCACTTGGTAGTATGGCCATGAAGTCTTGCACAGTATGTTCATATGAGTTTTATTTGTAATAGACACATTCTGGAAATATCTCTGGTGCCATTTCATAAGAGAAGGGAAAAATAAATTAGGGAATATTCACACCACTCAAATTCAAGGAAAGAATTTCTGATAACAGGCAACAACATGGATGAATCAAAATGTTATTTTGCTAAGTGAAAGAAGCCTTACACAATAATACAGAGTGTGAGACCCCATATGGATTACTGAAATAGCTTAATCCCTAAAGTGTTGTGGTGGAGTTATTGACTGAGATACAACTAAATCACAGCAGTGAGAAAATCAGGGACTGGTGAGCCTTGGTGAGCCAGGGAAGCTCACCATGAGTGACCCTCTCCAAGGACTAAGCTGTTCTCTCTCTGTGCTAACTCATCTGCTCTAGGGAGAAAGCATCTGATAGGCCTGACCTATTTTTAGATAATTATATGTTTTTAAGATAATTAAAAATGGGATCAGATTCCCACAGTCCAGCATGTGTCCCAGGAGTTGGAGTCTCATGGTCCACAAATTTCCCTTCAGAGGATGTTGAAATTGCTCCATAAATGGCCAGTGACTTTGCCTACCTTCATCAAGCCTTTCCTGCACTTATGATTGATGGCTGATTTGCTTTCTTCTTCCCTGTACCTCCATATCTTTCCATTATCTGTCATATTACATCCTCAACATTATTCTTTTCTGACAGATATTTTTTAACATTTAAGAACTTTAATAACATTTGTGAAGGAAATTTAGTCTTCTTTGCCGTAATTTCATTTATGCATAAAACAATAGTTTTACAATGATATCCTTTATGCTCTTGCTTCAATATTTTTTCCAATTGAGACTTTGATAAAATGTATGTAAAATAAAATGTAGCCTTTTTAAGTATAGAGTTTGATAAATTTTGACAAATGTAATCACTTGAATATATGCAAGGGTAATTAAAATACAGACTAAAAATAAAAGTATGGCCATAAAATTCTGGGTACTTCTTAAAGTTTTTTACTCTCTTAGGTAACAGCTTCTATAATTCTTATAATTTAGTTTAACTTAAGAATAACACTGTAAAATAATATAATCCTGAGTTAAAGATTTTTCAAGTGAAAAAAATGGGGTAAAAATGCTAGCAGAGACTGAGTCAACTTCAAAAGTATTGCTTAGATTTTTGGAAATATTTTTTAGATAATTAAAATTTCCAGAAATACCAGCAGCTTTGGGGAAACACATGTGAATATAAAAAATCATAATTCTTTCTTTTTGACATGTCAACTAGATAATGAAACAGCACCATGGGTCAGACCAAATTGTGCCCCTTTTTATTGTAGGAGCCAAGCTGAATGGGGGTTGAAGACTGATTGTTCCTTTGGTGTATGATTTTTTTATCTTTTATAGTAAATGATTTTTCTTCTCCTGTGTTTTTATTTTTCTGAGTTGTGTCTGACCATCTTACAAGAGCTCTCTTTTGTAGGTGACATGAAATCTAGAGTTGGCGATAAGACTAGGTTTACATGATTTGACAAATGCATTAATTCAGAATAAATTGTTTTCCTTCCAAGTAATGCTTATCATTGGTGGATAAAAATGAGAACTACAGATTAAGTAAGTAGGAAAATATCTGCATTCATGGGGGTACACATATTTTCATTTCTTCAAAAAAATACCTAGAAGTAGAATTTCTGGATCACAGGGTTCTTCTATAACTTTTTGATGACCTGCCATACTGTTTTTCCATAGTGGCAGTCCCATAGTGTATAGTCCCATCAAGAGTGCACAAGGGGTTTTTTTCTCCACATTCTTGCCAACATTTGTTGTTTCTTGTTGTTTTGATAACAGTTGTAAGGTTATCAAGGTTATCATTATTGTTTTGACTTACATTTCCCTGATGATTGGTGATGTTGATCATTATTTTAAATACTTGTTGGTAATTTGCTTGTCTTCTTTGGAATGTTATTCATATCCTTTGTACATTTTGTAATGATATTTTTCCCATTGAATTATATGTATTCTTTATATATTTTGGCTCTTAGCCCCTTATGAAATACATGATTTGCTAATATTTTATCCAAATTGGTAGGTTGTCTTTTCATTTTATGGATGATTTCCTTTACTGTACAAAAGCTTTTTATAATTTCATGTTGTTCTATTTGTTTATTTTTGAAGTTTGTTAACACTACTTTTGGACAAAATCAAAAAATCATCACTAAGACCAATGAAAGTCACTGTGCTTATTATTACCTACTTTTTTTCTAGAAGTTCCACAATTTGAGTTTGTTTTGCAGTTAAAGTAAGAATTACATAAAACAATATATTTATCACAATCTATGTTAAGTTGAATATAATTTAAATGTAAATACATTCTAAAGTTCTACATTTTTACACCCTTTTGATGTCACAATTTATATATTTTCATCTAGATATTCATTAACAAACATTATATTTATAGTTTCTTTTACTACTTTTGCTTTTTAACCTCCATACTAGCTTTATAAGTGATTATTAACCGAGAAAATTTACAACATAAAATTATTCTGAGTTTTTGTTCATTTTTGTTCATTTTTCTTTATGTTTCTATGACTAAATAATTTCACATGACCTACATTCAAATTGACTGATTCTTTTTTCTGTATGTCAAGTCTCCTATTAGTCTTCACTAATTAATTTTTCAATCCAGATATTCTGTTCTTTAGCTCCAAAATCTTTTTGTGTCTTTTAAAATAGTTTCTATCTCTATATTGGCTATGTTAGATTTTGCCTGTAGTATTATAAATTCTCTGGCACTGCCATAACTGCTGAGTCATCTTTTGTCCTGAGTGAGCCCTGGGCATCCAAAGTATGTTGGCGTCCCATCAATACTCTATATAAGTTAAGATAAAAACCAATCCCTTGGGAGGTCCTTAAGAAACCTAGAGAGTTGATGCTCCACTCTTTCCTTTACTTCCAATGAGAGCAGCTTGCATTGGACTCTTCTTCCCAATTGTGAACAATGCTAACTTGTAGGAAGAATTCACATGGGTGAAATGAACTGCTTTTGCTTGCCAATTTCAATGTAGTTGTTTTTGGTTTTGAGTTTACCTGAGTACTGTGACTTCCTAACTGTTTTTTGGTCTTCTCATAGACTTTTTGGGTCATATATTGTTGTTAAGTTCCTGATTCTGTTGGGGAGACAAGGCCTGGTGCTTCCTATTATGTCAATTTGCCAATGTAATTTTTGAAAACATATTATTTTTTTTTTTTTTAGATAATAAATTTTATTGTTATATTCCCCATACAATTGCAGCCCCCCCATTCTGACCCCAATCCCTCCCCTTCCGCCCCCGCCCCCCTAAAAGTGTCTCTGGTTCATAGTTTTTTGCTGATTTTGATTTTCACTTTCTTATAGTTATTCATTTTCCTGGTCCCTTATTTAAGTTTTCTAGATTCCTGCTATGAGTGAGACCATCCGGTATTTTTCTTTTTCTTTTTGGCTTATTTCGCTGAGCATGATCCCTTCCAGCGCCATCCATGTTGCTGCAAATTGCATGTGTTTATCTTTTTTGAATGCTGAGTAATATTCCATGGTATATATGTATCACATCTTCTTGATCCAGTCATCTATTTTTGGGCATTTGGGTTGTTTCCAAAGCTTAGCTATTGTAAACAGTGCTGCTATAAACATAGGGGTGCAGGTGTTCTTTGGAATTGATGTTTCTGTGTCCTTTGGGTAAATACCTAGGAGTGGAATTGCTGGATCATATGGAAGCTCTATGTTTAGTAGGTCCAGAAATCTCCACACAGCTTTCCACAGTGGTTGGACCAGTTTGCACTCCCACCAACAGTGCAGAAGAGTTCCTTTTTCTCCACACCCTCGCCAACATTTGTTGTTGCTAGTTTTTTTAATATGTGCCATTCTCACTGGTGTAAGATGGTATCTCATGGTAGTTTTGATTTGCATTTCCCTGATGACAAGTGATGTTGAACATTTTTTCATATGCCTGTTGGCCATTTGCATTTCCTCTTCAGAGAAGTTTCTTTTTAGCTCTTCTGCCCATTTTTTGACTGGATTATTTTCTTTGTTGTTGTTGAGTCTCATCAGCTCTTTGCAGATTTTTGTGATCAGTCCTTTATCATTAGTGTTGGGTGCAAAAATGTTCTCCCAGTCGGTGGGTTTCTCTTTGTTTTTGTTATTGTCTCTTTTGCTGTGCAGAAGCTCTTTAATTTGATGTAGTCCCAGCTGTTTATCTTTGCCTTCACTATCTCTGCTTTGGGTGATGTGTCTGTAAAGATGTCTTTGATGTGCAAATCACGTAGTGTTTCGCCTATATTTCCTTCTATATATTTTATGGTTTCAGGTCTTATGTCTAGTTCTTTAATCCATTTTGAGTTGATTTTTGTGTATGGTGTGAGGTAGTGGTCAAGCTTCATTCTTTTGCATGTAGCGACCCAGGAAAACATATTATTTTAAAGGGGCCATACGTTAGATGAAAAGTGGATCGAGCATTCTAATCCTAGTTAAATTAATCATTCTAGTAAAATAAATAAAAACATGAAAAGAATTTGCTATTCAAAGACATTTGCTGGATGGATATGCTTTAGTGAGAAGAAAATTGCACCCAATAGGAAAAAATAAGATATAAGAAGAAATGGACCTTGGGTTTTGGAGATTGGGGAAGGATTGGTAGACATGCTTGAAAATCTAAAGAAGTATATGTTAGATGGCAATTCAGTCATAGAGAAAGGAACAAAATTTTAAAAATCTTTCCTGAAGAAAGACAAGAAAAGAATCACAAATAAAATGTTCAAAAGTCAATAATTTTAGGAAGGAAGATGAGGATAGAGATTAACCTTAGTATTTAACTGTTATGTTTAAGATTTTAATTAAAAGATTAGAAATGACATATATAAATATCTGTCATATTATTAGAGGGGGAAGGGCTAATGATAAATAAAACAATGTTTTTAAAGGAGTGAAAAATAAAAAATAAAAATATGTCTCTAGTAATAAGAAATCAGATCACAAATAATATTAGTTACCACAATAAATATAAATAGATTAAATTGAATTGTCATAAGGTAGTGATTCTGAGATTGGATTAACAAAATAAAATGACAGATGAAAGAAAGAGATAAACTATGGTAACAAACAAAACTATTTAAAAGAAACTTTCATATTTTTAACATATGATAAATTTTATTTGAAACATCTATATTATAAAAAAACACTATTATAAAAGTAACAACTGAACAGGATGTGTTAGCAATCTTAACATGTACACATCTGTATCCATAAGAATCTAATGAGAAGACAGAAATTCCACAGTAATTTATTATAAAATGTGTTGACTATTTATTATAAAAATGTGTTGACTATTGCAGATTGTTAACTATTACAGTAGAAATATATAATTTCCTTTAAAAAATATAGCCCATAACCGAAGTTGTATACTAAAAGAAGAAACAGTCTTAGAAGATGGGGAGAAGGTTGTGGTAGATTATCTAGAGGCTCAGATTCAGACTTCACTAGAGAGGGTATTGTTGATGCCTCTGCATGATGGACAAGTTCACTGGTCACTGGTGTTTTCCCATGCTGGTCCAAAGTTGAATAACATGGCCGGTGAAGTGATTTTTGAGGGGTATCCGCAAAGTTTACTGGGAAGCTGCCCAGGTGTGAGTGGAGGATGTTGTTAAATTTGTGGGCAACTCAGCAGGTGTAATAGCTGCTAGGAAGCTACCAAAAGTGGGATTTAGTAGGTGCTATTGAATTCACTGGGACCCTGTCAGTAGAAAATTTGCCTGGGCACCCACAGAACTCCCCAGAAACTGTTCAAAGGGATACCACATGCTTTTGGGAAACTAGTTGTGATGGTGGGACTGAACTCAGCAGGAGGGAGGAGTGAGTTTCACTGAGTATCCTGTATATCAGCCCAGAACAAGAAAGCAAAAACAAGCAAAGCACAGAAACCAGGAAAAAAAACTCCTTTGATATTTCTCTAGTGCCCTCTACTGATAAGCATGACATCTTGACATTTGGCAAGGGAGAAATGTTCTAGACTCATAAATAGTAAAGGGGAGCCTTGGAATTGAGTGATAATGTTTTGATAACTAGCACAGCACCTACTCAGAAAACTTAAAAAATTTAAGAGAAATATTTGTAGTTAAGAAAGTATTAATAGTCAAATAACAAAAAAAGAAAAAGAAAGTATTAATAGTAATAAATCATGAAGACTTATTTTACATAACTCTGATATATCAGACAAAAATCAACTAGAATATAGACTATTGAATAATATCTTAACAAGTTAGAAGAAATATGATTATAAGCATGAATTATTTCCAACCATGTGGCATATTTTTAAAATTTGGCCATAGGCCACAAAAGAAGTCTCAAGAATTTAAAAATTAATCAATGTAGACAGACTATGTTATAGCACATAACAGAGTAGAATACAAACCCAATAATAGAATTATAAGTGAATATATGAAAAATTGAAAATAAGATGATAATATAAATAATATGAAAACATTAAAATTGAGCAACATTTAAAAGAATTGCTATTAACATTTGTGGAGTACAGCTAAAGTGATTTTCACAGGGAAATGTCTAAACTCAAATACATATATCAGATAGAAAAAAAGTGTATTGGACAAATCAACCACTGTAAATCTATTTATTTGTTTATTTATTTTTTGTCTTTCCTCTGGTTTTATTTATTTATTCTTTTAATAACTTTTTTTTTTGGCTTCTTTCATTGTTATGCATCCCTCTGTTGGTTCTGGCTTTAGGACTCCTTGTAGTATTTTTTGGACTGGGGGTTTAGTCGTAATGAAATTCCAGAGTTTCTGTTTGTCTGGGAAGGACCTTATTCTTTCCTCATAGAGGAAGGAAAGCTTTGCAGTATAGAGTATTCTTGGTTGGCATTTGTTGTCTTGGAGTCTGTTGACTATGTCCCTCCTTGCTCTTCTTGCCCATAGTGTTTCTTCGGAGAAGTCTGATGTCAGTCTGATTGGTTTTCCTTTGAATGTTATCTGTTTCTTCCCTCTTGTCAGCTTCATTATTTTTTCCTTGTCTTGGATTCTTGGGAGCTTTACTATTATGTGTCTTGCTGTAAATTTAAATACATAGAGTCTATGATCATTTGACTTCAAATATAAGTGATTTCAGTTGTTATCGCCATTCTGTTATCTATTTGAGATTCCACAGAAGGAAATCTGAAGACTTAACCCTGAAGTATCTATCAGAACTATCAGGTGTATTGAGGGGCATATGTAGTTTCTAGTCTTGTCTTTTTATTTATTTATTTTTTTGGTTATGGTATTTTATTTTATTTTCTTTATTTGTTTATTTATTTATTTTTAAAGATTTATTTATTTATTTATTTATACAAGCACTGGGCACAGTCAGAAGCGCGGGAGGGTGAGAGAATTCACCAGAGCCAGGGCGGGGAGCAGAGCAGGCAGAAGGACCGAAGTACAATGCTGAGGGGAGCAGCAGGCGGCAGGAGAGGTCTGCGAGCCATGTGGGACCCTGCTCTGGTGGCCGGGGAGCAGCCGGGGATCGACCAGCACTGCAGAGGCTGCGGGCAGCTTCACAACTCAGCGCTCAACCGCTGTGCCACCTGGGAGGCCCGGTCATGGTATTTTATACATATGATGTATGCTGGTATAATAATGAAGTGTATTAATAAACTATATTTTACTGCTGAAATATAGAAATCCAGTACTTATAGTCCTAAGATTGGTTGAAAGAGACATAATTTACAGAGAGCAGCAAAATTCCCCATTCATTCATTCATTTAACAACTATTTATTAAGTATCCTTTATGTGTCATATATTTTTCTAGCCTATGGGGATTCATTACTGAACAAAATAAACGAAATTTCTGCTCCTTTAGTTCTTGTATTGTAGTAGAGGAGTCAGGTGAAAGAAAAGAGGTAGGGAAACACATAGTATGAGATAGTAGAAAGAACTACAGGTGAAAATAAGCAATAAAGAGGATAGAAAAATAACTTAGGATCACTATATGATATATATTGGCCAGGTGAGATCCCATCCGAGGTGACTGAAACAAAGCCTGTGGATGTGAGTAGTGAGGTGGATCTGTGGAGGAAGAGCATTCCAAGCAGAGGGCAGATCTCAGAGGCTGATTGTTAAGGAAGAAAGTTAGTAGATGAGATCAGAGAAGTAATAAAAGTTCAGATTATAGATTACAAAGGACCTTTTTATTTTATCTGGAATAACTGGTGCAATTAATGCAGCAATAGTTAACTTTTCACATTCAGCTAGGGTCTAGTTTTGATAATAAAATATACAAGTGACCCTACTTTTTATAATGATTTAGGCTTTTGCTGACTAAACTGGAAAATCATCCAAAGGTTATCAACACAGCAAAAATCCATTCAGAATCAGACCATTCCTTCTTGCTACCTCCATTACTCTTGTCTGGTTCTTGTGGTGACATGAAGCATTTTTTGCCTGGATTGCCTCAGTTGTTTTCCATTGAGTTATTCTTGCTATATTGGAGTAGAAATACAATTAAGATTTAAAGAAAGACAACTTGAAAAATATATGTATTTCTCCCATGGTTCAAATATTCATAGCTTCTCTCTTTCATGCCTGCACAGTTGTAAAGAGAAACACCATTAATATTTTTTTCTATTTAAGTCATCAATAAGGAAAATATTCTATTTTATTCAAGATTCATCTTTGGCTTCATTTGGAATGAAAGCCTCCCTGTAGTTTTTCTTTATAGAAATAATGATGAATTATATCTCAGCTCCCCTTTTTCTCAGGTAGAAAGACAAAGATACAGAATCAGAACTGAAAAATCATACCTCAATTCTGCTCTATATGTGACATTTAGCTCTAATTTTTAGAGCAGCATTCCTAAGATATTCTAGTCATGTAACTCTATCATGCTAGTAAACATGGTTAGTTCCTTTTTCTTGATCATAAGTCTCCCTGACAGCTAATGTCTTTGAGATAAAAACTGAAAAACAACTTTTTGTCATTATCTTTTTAAAACTTCCCTTGCTAGGTCTTGCAGAAGCTGGAAGTTTGCAGCCAATAGTCCCCTTAGGTACTAGCAACATCTCTAATAGAAAGCTTAAGGTTATATGAATCATTATGTTCAGAAACCCTATGTCTAGTGAAAATTTATATCTCTCTAGTGAAAATCCCTTATGGTGAATATTTAAGCAGAAAACTCAAAAGGCATTTTATTAGATATGCAAAATAGTGTCATTTCTTGTATCATTAGGCTGCAGAAAAATATATTGGTATTTGAAAAAAGAGAACAGAATGTCTGAATTGTCTACCACAATCTAAATTTTGTGAAGTTTCTCCCAGTTTTCCCCCCAACTTTCCTGAATGCACCCTTCTTTCATCTCCTGCAGAAAGTCTCTACCATAAAATTCTTATGCTTTAATATTTTTTCTTCTAAATTTTTGATAATGCTACTTTAAGTGTTCATTGGAATTATTATGTTGTATTTGGTTATTGTGAGCTTTCCATATGATGTTAGTAACAGTCACTGAAGGATTCACACAGGAACTGCTTGGTAGAAGTGAGACTCTATGCCATGACCAAATACTCTTCTAAGGGAATGTGAGTTGTTATTAAACTGTTCCAAACAACTGTATTGTGCTCTTGTAATTTACATAGACTGCGGATGCCCTGGATATTTTCTGTATATATTGAAAGTTAGTGATTGTCATTAAGAAATTGATCAGAAACCTAGTGATTGTACCAGGAACACAGATGTACTTTTATCTTTCATAAAACCAATGGGCGTTGTAAATTTTGAAATTTTTTTTTTTTAAGATTGATTTATTTAGGGCCTCCCCGGTGGCGCAGCGGTTGAGCGCTGGCTTGAGAAGCTGCCCGCAGCCTCTGCAGCACCAGTTCGATCCCCGGCTGCTCCCCAGCCACCAGAGGAGGGTCCCACATGGCGTGCAGACCTCTCCTGCCGCCCGCTGCTCCCCTCAGCATTGTACTTCGGTCCTTCTGCCTGCTCTGCTCCCCACTCTGGCTCTGGTGAATTCTCTCACCTTCCCGCGCTTCTGACTGTGCCCAGTGCTTGTATAAATAAATAAATAAATAAATAAACAATAAATCTTATTAATAAATAAATAAACAAACAAACAAACAAATAAATAAATATTTATACAAGCACTGGGTACAGTCAGAAGCATGGGAGGGTAGAGAATTCACCAGAGCCAGAGCGAGAAACAGAACAGTCAGACTGACAAAATACACTGCTGAGGGGAGTAACGGGTGGCAGGAGCGGACTGTTGCGCCCTGTGGGACTCTTGCGGGCAGCTGGGGATTGAACCGGCGCTGCAGAGGCTGTGCTCTACCGCCTGCGCCAACAAGGGAGGCCCAATTTTTATATATTTCTAATTCTATCAAGTTGGATGTTATATCAATAAATAGATGTATTCATTTGATCAGAAACAACTAGCCTTCAGGTGAGAAAAATTAACCTATAGCTAAATACTAGAAATAATGTCAGCAATTAAGCTCAGTTGTATCATGGTTTAGTTTCATAAGATTTTGGACGAGTACTGGTGATGGAAACCAGCATAGAGAAGATGGGGAAGGCCCAATCCCGGGAAACTTGAGAAAGCACCCACCATAGTGTGGCCCTTATAGTATGACTCTGTGAGTCTGTTCCTGTGTCCCTATATGACTAAACCTGACTGCCCAGGAATGTAGAATACCCACTATATTTATATTCTAGAGGAGGGAGTTGAGGCATCAGCCTGTGAAACACTCTTTCCATTTACCAAGATACTTTCTGGAATGGGAAACACTTCTTTTCAACAAGACTCTGGGTGAATAGACTAAAAATATTTATAAAGAAAAAGAGATTTTATCTCTGAAAATGTCCTTGACTAAGAATAACAGAGAGTAAGTAGAATCCATATATGACTTCTGGAGAATGTCACAGTCTCCACAGCTCTGTGGAGATCTAGTAGTAATGTTTGATAGCTTGCAATGTTTCCACCATGTGAGGGACACCCTGAACCTCACTTAGAAATACTGTCTATTTGGGGCCAGAGAGACATATCCAGTGTGGGGAGGAAAGATCTAGAAAGGTGTCTTCATTGCCCCAGATTGCTTTGTGTGCCATCTAAGTTTTTTCAATGTTAGTACCCTTGTCATAATTTAGTAAAGTTGATATTCCATAAGTTCTCTATTTCCTGAAAGTCTGATTTGATATTTCAATCCTTTGTGTTACTCAGTAATCAGTTATTACTGATATGATTTTCAAACACTACTATTCTGATCAACACTTTATCAAAATCACAGTGATGGTACCATGGTCATAGATGTAATTTATCATGCATAAAACTAGTGAGTTCTGTCATTTTGAATCTTTACAATGTAGTAAGGTTGAAGAATATCTTATCTAAATTTGAAACCTAAAGCCTAGTACAGTGTACCAACTGCCAATTCCCAGACTACTTTCATAGAGATTTTGATTCAGTAAATTTAAGGAGGGACCCATAACCTCTATTATATCTTAGAATGTATATATGACAAAATGATGTAAAAATATCTCTAAATCAGTCTTTTTTATTTTATGCCAAATATATTTATAAACTTTAAATTATAATTATTCTTTAATTCTTAGAATTTCCAAATCGTTTTCCTGTAATTTGTAAAAATATTAATGTTCCCACCTTCCTGAAAGAATTCAGAATTTGTATTCTTTACTTTGAAATATGTCAGTTACCTTCAGGATAATGAGAGAAAATCACTATCCAGTTCTTGTCTTTATGCTGACAAAATTCCACATCTTTCTACTGCATTAAAAAAATCAATTACTAAGAATTTTTCCTTGAACTTTTAATTTTTTTTTTGCTTATTTTTCTGCATCTGCCTAACAGAGAAGCTATATTAGTGATAGAAATACTGTAGAGAACATGATCTCAATGTCTCCTGTTACTAGGGTGAGAAGGAAAAATAGTATATCTCTCTTCATAAAAAGATCATAGAGTTAAATCATTGAAGATTTTGAAAGACTTTTTCCAAACCAGTTGATTGTTTTTTAATGGCACATCTCACAAGTTTAAAATTTATATTTAGAGTCAGAAATGTGGAACAAGTTATTCCATGCAATATAGAAAACACCTTTTAAAGATTCACATTTGATTTTTAGTGTTCCGTTTATACAGTTATATTAGGCTCTTATTGAAACCCACTGTTTAGTCTTAGTGATGATAGTGGGGTGATGCTTATAGAGAAGACAGGGAGCTACAAAGCTGGAAGATAGTCAGGGGGCACGTATGGGGAAGAAGATGAACCTTTTAGCAAGTCTCCTAAATATACAGTATTATCCCAGAGAAACACTTGGCAATTATAACCCCACCTTCTGAAAGAGGTATGCAATTTTTATTTTACTATGTATAATCTAGTGCAAGTCAGATTACAGAAGCAATGTATTCTGAAAACATGCAATTTTCTGGCCACATCCTTTTTCTTACATTCCAGTTTTTAGTTTCTTAGTTAAGTGCATTTCTTTCATTCCCTTGCTCCTTGTGCCATAAAACATTTCACATCAAAAAGGTAGACTGCAAATTAATGATTAGTAAAGAGGGAAAATTATATTTAGCCAAGTATAGAAAAACTCAAGGGGTTTTAAATTCTATTTAGCACAAGCGTAGCCCAACTTCCTGGTTCAAGTTAAAAAAACATGCATACGGCTGGCTCCTTGGTTGTCAACTGGCTTTTACAAAACACCATCTTGATGAATTAAGAGTAAATGAATGAGAACCATATGGATAAATTTCCTTTGAAATACACCCAGGATTAAAAAGTTTAAGAAAAATTGCTTTTGGCAAATATAGTTTTATAGTTTTTATTGGAATGAAAATGTTTGAAAAATAATATGAAGTGTTTTGTTGAACCCAAACCTCAAAGAACCATTTTTTCCAATCTATAAGACTAAGGTGATGATGGTGAACCCTCAGGAAGGTGAAAGTAATGGTCTCATGCTAGGAGGAAGCCAGAGAGAGTATCTTCTTAATCTTATGGGGGGAGTATTGAAATAAGGTTCCTTTCAGAGTTCACACTTGCATATCTGGCCTGTTATTGTGTATTATAATACAGAGATTAAGAGCACAAACTCTAGTCCAATGTTTCTCAACCTATTTCTCATTATTTCTCTCTTAAGAAGTCTTTTTAGACATTTAATCCTAACCCCTCCCCATGAAATTTTATTACTACAATAGCACTGTGTATCTTCTGTGTCCCTATAGGGAGCAAGCATCTACCACCCTAAAATATGTTTGTCTTTTATTTCATATGAAGGACTTTAAATCGGGAAGACCTAATCTCCTAACTCTTATCAATGCAGAAAGTTGTATGTAAATTTACCTAACAGCCATGCCCTTGTTGACTGTGACTTTCCATGTGCCCTGCCATGGCTGACCTTCTCCCTGACAGCCCCTGCTCCCTCTCCACCATTGTCCTTTGACTTAACTGAAGTAATTTAAGGTGATAAGCCATGTGAGTGAGTTACTCAGTCATATGAGTTTCTCCCATGATACAGGAGGTATACATGTTATTATTACTTATTTTTTCCCTCTTATTTGTCTGATGCCAACTTGATTACTTGTCAGTGTTGAAGAACCTAGATGGACAGGAAGATTTTACCTGTGTCCCTACATTCTCTCTCTCTCTCTCTCTCTCTCTCTCTCTCTCTCTCTCCCCCCCTCTCTCTCCCTCTCTGACTGTCATCTATCTACCCACCTGTCTGTCATCTGTATTTGCCTCATAATTAAAGAGTAGGACTTTTTGTACCAAATTTGAATGAAATTTTCCTCTCTAAGACTTGTAGGGGCAGAGGAGAAAACTTTCTCTATCACTCTAGATTGTTCTGGAGACAGTCAAGTAATCAAGATAACATTAGTCAGATTAGTAGGAGGAGAAAATTTAATTGCATGTACATGGATAATGTACATGGTCATATATTTTAGAGTGAATAGGACAGGCTGAGGTTTTTGTCCATGAGCTAATGAGTGGGACAGGGGCCTGTGGCATTAGGGAGAGTGAAGAGGAATCCACATGATGATGTGAAACCAAATACTCTGTAGAAACCTGTTTGTCCTGCTATAAAGATGGAGTAATCTGCCTTCTTCTAGGTAGGTAAGGGAGTGGTGAAAGTTTCTGTTGAAGTCTGTTGACCTTAGCTCCACATGCCAAGGTGACACATCCTGGAAGAGACTGCTCTGGACATTTTAAGATTTACTGAACATTTTGAAGCTCTGTTAATTCACAGTGTCATTTCCCCTTTTGAGAATATGTACTCTAGAACAGTGGTTTTCAACCAGGGCTATTTTTATCCCCAAGAGGAAATTTGGCAATGTCTGAATATTTGTCAGAACTGCAGGGAACAGTAGGAAGAGGAGTACAAGAGGCAGCAACTGGGTGTAGAGAGAAATATTTTTCCCTCTTCTAGATTCTTGCTTAAGTCACCCCCTGTAACTTTATACAGATCAACAGGAGAAAAATAGACATGTAATAACATGTATACCTTCTGTATACCACATGGAGCGTCTAGGAAAGTGAGAAACTTCCTGAAATGGTCCAGTTACCACCTTGAATTCCATGTCCAGCCCAAGACAAAAATTTGGGGGGTGGAAGCAGTTATAGGAGATTATCAGGAAAAGCACAGTAAGTAAGGGCATAGTTGTTATGCTGCTTTATGCATTATGAAGAGTTTCTAGAGATTTGGTCCACCTTCTGCTTCCTGGTACAGAGAAATACCCTTAAAAATGAAGATTTGCTGGGCCTCCCCTGGTGGCGCAGGCATGCAGCACTGTGAAGCTGTCCGCAGCCTCTGCAACACTGGTTCGATCCCGGCCAGCCGGCAGGGGTCCCACATGGCTTGGCAGACCTCTGCTATTGCGCCCACTGCTCCCCTCAGCAGTGTGTTTCGTCAGTCTGCCTGTTCTGTTCCCCGCTCTATCTCTGGTGAATCCTCTCACCCTCCTGTGCATCTGGTCTGTACTCCAGTTCTTGTATAAATAAATAAATAAATCTTTAAAAAAATGAATATTTGCTCTTACAAATACAAATATCTGTCCGAAAAGGATAACTTCTACTTGGTTTTCAAAAAATTTCTTATGTTTTCTATTTCTTAAAAATAACCAGCTAAAAACAATCCTGATGCCAAATAGTGGGGTGCTTTATTCAGCACCTTTTCATGGGAAGAGCTGCAGATGCTGTTAAATGTACAGGGTATCTCCCCTTTTATCCCCACTAATGAGGTATTATCTGGTTCAAATGCTAATAGTGCAAAGGTTGAGAAAACCACTCGAGAGACAGACTATTTGAATTTGAAGTGTGTCACTGGCCACCGGGTACCCATATTTTGTGTTCGTTAAGATAGGAATAATAATGGAACAGACTCTATAAAGTGTCAGGTTTAAATAAGTTAATATATGTAAAGTCCTCAAAACAGTGCCTGGCATATGGACCATGCTAGTTGAAGTTAGATATGACTACTAGCTTAAATCACACTGGAAATGAGTTCTCACATCAAATTATAAAAATGTATAAGCATCACAAAATCTTTTTTGAAATGTGTGCACATACCTGTTCATTTTCCTGAAGCATGAACAACCAGCTTATCCCTATTCCAACTTAAATTCAGGAGACATTTTTTTGTAGTGACTAGCAAACTATTAAATTTGGCAGATTAGTGATTATATGAACCAATATAATGGAAACAAATCAAGGCTGCTACTGCAAACTAATGTATTTTCATTACACCATGGGGGAAAAAAAAAGACTTGAATATAAGAGCATAATAAATACTCTTCTTGGGCTTCAGCAGACAATCAGGAAGTGCCACTTTGACAGTCAATATATCCTGGTGGCACTTCAGGAAATGCTATTTTTAATGAGAATTTTCAGGTTCATAGCATAGAGAAATATGAATTTGTGATGCTGATGTACTTGTGTTACAAATGTCTTTGCAAAATACTAGCTGTAGAGTTTCCTACTATTTATTTCCCTTTCATAAGGATTGCAGTTTTTGCATGCAAGGCAGATGAGATAAATGAATTGCCTTCCAGAACAAAGCATGGTTTGTCACAGAAAACTGAATAGTATCTTCCTTTCCTTTCCTCTCATATTATAATATAAAAAATTAAAAATGAAAGGGGTGGGGGAGGATTCCATTTGCTTTCAGTTCCATGCCTTCAGCAAGTCTCACTGACTTGACATTTCCTAATCTGAGCTGGCTTTCCAGGTCATCAGTTCAATTCCTCAGTGCCTCCCAGTCTTTAGGGAGTGTAGCAGAAAAACATTGGAATCATCCATGGGAGTGAACAGAGGAATCTTCATAAAAAGGGGAGGTTCCAGGGCCTTTCCGGTGGCACAGCGGGTTGAGTGCAGTGCTGTGAAGCTGTCCACAGCCTCTGCACCCCAGGTTCGATTCTCACTAGCAAGGGAGATTCCCACATGGCATAGCAGACCTCTCCTGTCTCGCCCACTGCTCTCCTCAGCAGTGTCTTCGGTCCATCTGCCTGTTCTGCTCCCCATTCTCTCTGGTGAATTCTCTCACCCTCCCGTGCCTCTGTCCTGTACCCCAGTTCTGTATAAATAAATAAATCTTTAAAAAGGGAGGTTCCAGTTTCCCTGCCCCATGTAATAAGGGGCTGAACAGCCAGGTGAAGACTTAGAGGAGATACAGGAGGAGAGACAAGTGGGACAGGGGGACATGTGAAGAAAGACCTGCTTGCTTCTCATTTTGGACTTAACACCAGGGACTTGGGGTCCTAGAAGGAGACATGGAGAGACCCTTGGAAGAGACACGTGGGTGAGAGACACATGGAGAGGCTGACAATAGCAGCCATTATCTTGATTTATACTTTAATTTTGCTCCTTTTCCCCTAGACTTAACTGGCCCCTTTTGCTCCTTTCCTTTGATTCCCCATCAGAATATGACTTTTACTTGTGGCAACCTTCAAGCATCCGTGGCCCTGCTCTGGACCAAAACTGATTGGCTGGGCATTTACTCACAAGGGGCTAGATATATTTGTGTATTTTTTTGTGAAACAATATCCTTCCTCTTCTTCTCTCTCTATGCACAAAATTCTATTACAGTTCTTTTCTATTAGGGATCTTACACACTAAGATTATGATTTATCTTTATGTGGCAAATGGCAGATTCTCTTTAGAGCATGCAAGTTTGGGGGTCCTGTGGTACCCTTCAGTCTACCTGCTAACAGGAGATTATTATAGCTAGGTCTCCCTTATTTCCTCATCTCCTTCAGTCTCCTACAATGCCAACAAAACTTTCAGAGAGAAAAAATGGGTACTTCCAAAGTCTCCTTGATGAAAGAAATGTTTGGGGTTAGAAGAGCAGATTCTTTGGAGAAAAACTGCCTGGATTTGAATTCCATTCCTGCCCCTTGTTAGTTGTTCCCTGATGAGAATAAATGAAATAACACCAGAGAAGGACTTGCATTCCATCTGTACCTGGTACATAAACTTGCTTGTGATGTAATGTTAGCTGTTCATCACTTGCTCACCATGGCCACAATGGAAGACTCACTGAGGTGAACGCAGTGGTTCAAGGGTTGAGTAGACTGAAGAAATAACACACACATACTGTCTTTAAATTTTACCTTCCTATTGTTATGCTGGTTTGGCAAGTCTCACTTTCTGCTATGGAGGGGTCTCTTAGGAATATCAGTCTCTTATTTTAAACAATAAGTTTCTAAATTTTACCAGCAGTGAAAATCAATTCCAACGAGAAACAAAAGCCAGCAAGCTAATTCTTGGATGCTACTAAAAAGCATCCATATAACCTTTCAACGGTTGTCTTAGTTTTATAAAGTCCCTGAAGGCTAAATACCCTTCAGATGTCCTCCCCCTCTTATGAATGAAAAGTTTCTTTATTTGGGCACTTTGGCTCCCAGCAGCCTTTTGTGCTGCCCCTGCAGTGTCAGCATAAGAAAGGGACTTCTGTGTAGGGGAAGGAAGGATATTCTTTGCTGTGTGTGGGAGGGGATTAGAAAGATTCTTCTGATCTCACCACCATACAAGTTTTGCCCTCTCTTAATACTATTTTTTTTTTCTATAGAATCTTATTCTTGTGAACATACTATAAAATGTTCAGGAACCTATCCCTTCTTGCTCTAGCAGACAAGTGAGCAAGGCCATCTGTATAGATTGGAAGCCTGTGGAACTGCTCTGCAAAATCTGCTGCCTGTGGGTATAGACAGTCTTTTTACCCCCACTGATGACCAAGGAGCTAAATAGAGATTTAACACCTAATCCTGGTCCTTGCATCTCTGCAGTGCATTTTTTAGAAAGGAAGAGATTAAGTCCCTGCATGGCCTTCATCTGCTCTTAGATAGCAGCAATGCATTTTTAGAACAAAACAACTTAGAACCAGAAGCCCCCTCCTCCTTCCATAACTCCCACAAAATAATTACATTTTTAAGGTCAATGACTCGCTGTTCCTATCTAAATAAACTCAACTCAGAATTACATATGATGGAACATATCTTGCAGAGTAAAATATGTTGGACTGCTGCCTGGGTTTGAATCCCTAACCTTGATTATCTAATAAAATCTGTTGATCTTTGAGACTTTTATTTCAGTAACATTCTGGTTGTCTAAAAATGTCCAGGCATGAACATAACATTTTATTGAATTCATATAATGTTGTTTTCCTCCCTGCTTCTGGGAATTTCAAGGATGGAAGACTTCTACATATAAATCAGGCCTCTTTGAGGGTCTGTTTTGCCCACACTGACTCTACAGAATTATCTTCAGAAGCACTTGAGTTAGGGAAAAAAAAAAAACATGACTCACCATTCATGAACTGGTGTCCAACCTCAACTACTAATATCACTAGAAAACCATCTAACCTTTCTATACCATGATTTTCCTCAGCTGCTACTTAGATGGGAATAGGGGGTATATAGTGAGAATAGGGATATAGCCAAGGCTAACCTCACAAGGTCTTATGAGGCTCAAAATGGGCTAAATGCAAATGTTTTATGGAATTAATGTTAGGAAAGTGCTAGTCTATACCAACTAGCTTTTCCTTTCCCTTCTCCAAATCTACTCAGTAATCTAACTTAATTTGCATCCATTTTACACTGATAGGTCTTTGAAGGCTAATATTTTGTATTGTTTCAAAAATATCAGAGAACAGTGCAGAAAATGAATGCATATTGATTATAAAGCCAAGTTTCTATAGGTTGTACAAAGTCCCATAATGATATCCTCCAGAATTCGACTAATAGAAGGGAAGACTAGCAACTGAAATATGATTTTAGATTGTGATTGCCACAATTTTATGTGTGAGGAATAGAAGGGAGATACTTTTTTAAAAAAAAAAAAAAACATCTTTTTTTTTTTTTTAATAGAGGCATGTTATTTATTTATTTATTTATTTGTTTGTTTGTTTTGTTTATACATGCACTGGGTACAGTCAGAAGCGCGGGAGGGTGAGAGAATTCACCAGAGCCAGAGTGGGGAGCAGAGCAGGCAGAAGGACCGAAGTACACTGCTGAGGGGAGCAGCGGGCGGCAGGAGAGGTCTGCGCGCCATGTGGGACCCTCCTCTGGTGGCCGGGGAGCAGCCGGGAATAGAACCGACGCCGCAGAGGCCGCGGGCAGCTTCGCAACCCAGCGCTCAACCGCTGCGCCACCGGGGAGGCCCTAGAAGGGAGATACTTAACAAACAAGACCTGTTAGCTCATAACCAAGTCGCTCCCAGGAACCCCAAATCCCTATTCTCTGATAGGGATTTAGCTATCTACATAGACAAAGGAAAAGGAAGCAGACTTCTAGTTTGAAGATTTTTAATAGAATTGATGTGCATAAAGAGAGAAAATAGAAAGGTTTTCCAATAATAGTTTCCCAACAAAACTCTCCAAATTACCCATCTTCTATGGGCAAATGCCTAGCCAAACAGGCTTGGTTCAAAGTCAGGCTGCTGAGGCAAACAAACAAACAAACAAACAAAAAAAAACAAACACCTTGCTACAGGTCTAAGGTAACTTTTGGCAATAAAAAAGGGATTAGGCAGGTCCCAGTGAACTGGGACAGAAGAGAGACTCAAAATTCAAAATATACTACATCATCCAACCTAAAAACAAGATAAAGGATGCTTGGTCTCTGCCAAAGACCAGGAGCAGCCTCCCACATGTCTGTCACCCATGCATCTCTTCCAAGCATCATCTCTTCCAACTGTCTCTATATGTCTTCCCTCAGTGTATGTCTATCCTCACCAACCTCACTCCTTCTTGGCTGTACCCCCATTCAGGAAGTGCATAGCATGCTGGACCTTGTAGTCCAAGGTGGGACTTGTAAGTGGGGGCAGGAGAAATGCTAACTGCACTATATGAAGGTTGTATCTGTAACAAATCTAGCTTAGAAATTTCTAATTTTAAAAATTTACTATAAATCATACTTCTGACAGAAGATCTCAGTTTGCCTTTTGCACTGATCAATAATGATAAAATGATCTGGGCCTCTCCTGGTGGCACAGTTGCTTGAGCACAGCGCTGTGATGTTGTCCGCAGCCTCTACAGCGCCGGTTTGATCCTGGCTGGTGAGGGTCCCACATGGTGTGGCAGACCTCTCCTGTCTCGCCCGCTGCTCCCCTCTGCAGTGTATTTCGTCTGCCTGTTTTGCTCCCCGCTCTGTCTCTGGTGAATCCTCTCACCCTCCCACGCATCTGCCCTGTACCCCGGTTCTTGTATAAATAAATAAATAAATCTTACGAAAAAAGAAATAATAAAAAGATCTGTCTCTCTGTCTTGCTTCTAATGTGTTGCTATTTTATTCTTAGGTTAATTGTGTGGGAGATAACATTTCATTCAAGAAAAACTGTTGCTGAAAGGCAAAGAGGGGAATTTCACAGCTAGGAATTTTAGGTTAACAGACCTTTTCTTGTGCTAGAGATGTAGGATATGTACTGAAATTTTAGAAATGTCAGATCATTCACTTATTTAGCTACTCAAAAACAAGAGTTGACAGCTGAGTCTGAAAGCATAGTGTCTGTTCTTCAGACACTTATTTAGAATACATCAGTTAATTTTAGTGTGGGTGGAGAGAGAATTCTATTTATTTGAAAATGTAATGTAGATGGAATGTAAACAATGTAAAAGGCTATGTTTCCTAAACTTGTGTATATCCATAAATATAATTTGAATATATATCACTTGCCAGACATTGTGCAAGCAAGCACAGGTTTTTGTTTTTTAATAAATGGTTACTTTCCCTAGTTGGAGATATTAGATAATTTTTTTTTTTTAAAGAATGAAAATGAGGCCTCCCTGGTGGTGAAAAAGGTTAAGACTCAACCTATGAAGCTGTCTGCAGTCTCTGCAGCATAAGTTTGATCCCCCGGCCGGCCAGGGAGCAACCCACATGGCGCAGCAGACCTCTCCTGACTCGCCCACTGCTCCCCTCAGCAGTGTACTTTGGTCAATCTGCCTCTTCTGTTCCCCACTCTGTCTCTGGTGAATCCTCTCGCCCCCCACACCTCTGGCCTGTACCCCAGCTCCTGTATGCATATATAAAGAAATCTTTTTTAAAAAGAATGAAAATAGATGGCCAAGTGCCAGATGAAAGGGAGATAAATATTGCAGAAAGTCAGAAGGTGCAAGATTATGAGAGGAATGGAGTGGTCAGGGAAGTCTTTACTCGATAAGTAGAATGTGAGCAGGGTTTTTAAAGAATGAGTGGTTTTTGAATAAATGAGAAAAAGAGTTAAGATTGGAGGAATTCTATGGCAGCTGGATTAAGCTCAGTGAAGGAGAGGTTGCTGTCAGATGAAAGCAGGAGGCAGGGTTATGAAGGCAAGTCTAGATGTGATCATATGGCTTTTGATCATCATAGGGTACAGTGCACCTTTTCCTGTGGAATCCCATGAGAAAAATGTTATTTCAGTAATATTGCTATAATCAATTATATAATTATAACTAATATTATATTGCAAGATTGATTAGAGGGGAAGTCATAACAAGGAAGATACTATAATAAGACTGTATTTAAAATTGGGTGATGGCAGGGGAACAATATGTAAACAATGTGTAAACAATGTAAACATATGTAAACAATATGAAAATTATCTCTTAAAATTAATAAATAATGTCAGCAATGTTGTTGCTGCAGAATGCTGACCCAATAGTTTTCTCCAACCTACCAAAATAATATGGAAAAAACATCCTTTCTTCCTCCGTTCCTATATAAAACACTTTCGCCTTCTGTGACTTGCACTTAGACTCATTTTTCTCTGAGAATGAATCAATTCACTTCTCATTACTTCTCACAAGATACATCATTGTTCCTTCCAGCAACACAGTGCTCTCCCACCTATTTGAGTATAAAGAGTAATGTATCCTTCTGTTTTAATAGAAAAAGTTACTTTAAGTACTGGTGATAGCTTTTTGTTATCTTACTGATGACTCACGGGACACTATTGTGCCCATTTTACAGGGGAGGTCACTAAGGATAGAGAAAAGCTTGCCCAAGTCCACACAGTAAAGAATTGGATGGCTCAGGGTTCCAACAAGATCTGTCTAGTTTCTGCATGCACCCTCTAAACTGTGACCCCACACTGCCTTCCACATACCTCCCATCGCAATTGCCTCTTATGATCTATGAAACACCATCACATTATATTATCTCACTTGATTCCCTAATTGCCTAAGTGAAGTATTCCTTATTTTCCTTTTTCGAATGAAAAAAGGGAGACTCAGACATAAAAGGGACTCAAGTCTCATGAACTTAAATGCAGGACATCTCTAGAGTTGTTTCAGACCCTGAACAGAACTTAATCCTTACACACATTGAAACTAAGCCAGTGGAGAGAAAGCAGAGTAGTGGAGCAGTGTCCTGTAGTTATGTTTTGATGGTTGAAAAATCAAATAGTGCTTACCAGGAAATATAAAAGAGATTTAGAATTCTTTTTTTCTCTTTAAATCTTGTAACCTTTTCCCATAATACGCTGAAATGCTCCGAGAAAAGCCATGAAGTCTAACATGGGTACCTTTGACCACATGAGTTTCTTCTCCTATTATGATTAAATGGGAAAAGCATTTTCTACGTTATGAAGTGACATTATAAAGACATGAACATCACCCTCTATAGATCAACAGAAAACATGCACAGGGCAATATGCTTAAATATTCCTACTCCACGATGTTGTTGGAAGATCTCTTTGATTTTTCATTGGATGAAGGTGCAGTTTCCTTGACAACCAGCATTCTGAACAGACTGCCTACACCTCTGCTTGCTGTAAAAGTCAAAGTGTGATATTCTTCCAAGATGCACATAAATTTACTAAGGAGGTACTTTGCAATTCCTATATGATTTCTACTAGACACTACAGCAAAGCTATTATCTAATTAAAAAAAAAAGCTGATATACCCTATGTGTTCAGGACCATAAAGGACTCTTAAACTTATAGTTGTTGCTTTAAAGTGATCAGCTCTGTGATTATCTTGCTATGCCTGCTTGTTCATTAATCCAGAAATAGGTCACTCTCACTTTATACTAACATCATACTAACAATATATCTAAAGATAGAAATATTAGGAGAGTAACAACTAGTTCTGACAATTCTTTAGTCAGTCACCAGGAGCAATGCCAAACTGTTCAAGTTGACTGTGAGCATCCATGCGGAATCTTTCTGCTAAGCTTGCTTTTCCAGAGGACTCTTGTTACCTCAGGGAAGTTTGGTTCAGTAGGAGAAAAAGTGAAGCAAATGGAATTGGGTTTGGCAGAGCTTTTCAAATCACTTGTTCATTTTCTGGAAATGGGAAACCTGCCTAGCCTGTGGCACTTGTCCAGAAGCATCATATTCAGGTCCATTTTTCTTTAGAAGAGTAAAACTATATATTTTCACCACTTTTACCCTTAAAATTAAAAAAAAAATCACAGCTTAATCTCTGCACACTTGAATATGCCCTTTAAAACACAACTGTGTTGCCCACATAATCTGACCCATGTTTTGTCTCTAAAATATATAGTTTAAGACATTCCCAACTTCTGGTTACGAGCCTCTATGCAAAACTTCATTTATAAGTGATGACATGTATTTTTCTGAAAGGGGTTTTAATTTTTCTATGAGACTCTAAGCATGTCCTTTTTCATATATATGTTATTAACTGTTATCTTCTATAGTTTTCTGCTTAACTTCCCAGTTTTCCCTCTTTCTCACCGACAATACAGTTTTGCCCTGCTTTAATCCTTTTCAGCATTCTCCTTCCCCATAAAACATTCCTGATTAATTCTACTCTGTTTCAATTACCCCTTTACTTTAATAGTTTCATTAAGATTTTTTGGCTGCAGATTAGCCAGCATATTTCTTTACCTATTTAATCAAGTAAGACTCTAATTTAGTTAATATAACAGCAAAACACACTAGCTCATCAAATAATAAATTAAAAACAAATATCAAAGAAACTATACAAATCCTACAACCTAAAGAACAAACACATTTCAGAGCTTCCCTTTGAGGTCAGTGAGCGTCTATCCATTTTTAGATGCTGTAAAAAAACATATAAGGTAAAATAAAAAAAGAAAGATCTAATGAACACGAATAATATGAAGTTAGTTAAAAGTAGCTTCCTTTTATTGAAAATTATATTCATATGACATAGCTCATAAGATATTGAAGGCAGACAGTTCTAGAGTACCCAGGGAGCCAAATTCTGAGCCAAGCAGGACATCCCTCAGCTTTTTACAGCTATGAGGTTTTCCAAATGATGGAAAATGGGACACAGTCACCTCATCAAGTCTCATGGAGCTTGTGAACCTCTCACGGAGGTGGGAAAGGATCCTGTGGCATGTTTTAGAAGCTATATACCCTTAAACATGCAGGTATTTTTTTTTAAGATGGATATTTCTACATGAAAAGCTTTCTTGCCTGGTTCATGTGGGAGAATTAGATACAGAAGACATGCACGGAGGCATGCTAACTCTCAAATGGAATTAAATAGTTTCAGTGTGTATATCACATTCATTGTGTTTTATGATGCATTTTTTTGCGTGTGAAAATGTCACTGTCATTTTTATTCAATGCAAAAATTAATTGAATTACATATTGTTTACAATTTTTCCTAAGTGCATTATCCCTGAAACTCATTTCTTCCAGTGCCACCAAACCTTCCACTCCAACACAGATGACTGCTTTCCCTTTGCTGGAGAGAAACTTGGGAACATTTCATAGACACATCCAAAATGGCTTCATATCAGCACTTTCTCATCCCTGTGCTAATCCTTTCTCCAAACTCAAAGAAGAAAAATCTCTCTTCTCTCTGGGCAACACTTTTAATGGTATGCTGAAACCCATTACTTTGGAAATGCTACAGCATCAAATTCTCAGATATTCTTCTCTTCTCTTTAACCAATTTGGAATCTAATTTCCTTCAGATTTTCTTAGGATTTCCTTTAAGTAAGAAATCCATTTTTTTCCTTCTTAGAAGTATGTTTCACTCCTCTCTCTGATGCTTTGTTCATATAGGTGGTTAAAATTGGGGGAAGGAAATGTTGATGGATGTCCTCAACCTTTCCTTCTTTTCTGTTTGCCTGCTGCATGGATATATTGGTTCTTCTCCAGGTTCCAGATGGTAAGTAAGTCAGAGTCAGAGCAAAGCTTTCCTCCTAAAGACAGGTATAGAGGCCAATATCTGTCCATTTCTTTCAGTGGACCTCAACAGATTTGGGACAATGAATTAGTTTTTTCAGTGTTTAGTCATGAGTAAAGTGTTAATAGACAACTAAGTGTGGTCAGTACACATTTTACAACCCACCTTTAACCAATGAAAAGGTGGATAATTTAATAATAAAACTCTGATTTTTTGGATTCATTCCCTCTTCAGATTCCAACACTTCATAATAAGGTAAAAAAAAATATGATATGCTTACTTTAATTTTTTAAGATGATTTTTATATCAAAGTAGTATATACAAGTAGCATATATAAGTAGTTTCAGGGTTACAACAAAATTAAGAGATAGAGATTTCCCATATTCCTTTTGACCTCACAAGATAATGAAGGCAGATTGTTCTAGAGTACCAGGGGAACCATTGCATTTGTGTTCCCTCAACCTGAAAGGCTCTTGGTTTGTATATTCACATGCTCCCCCCTTCTCACCTCAGTTAGGTTTCATTTGAAAGACTTAATTTGAAAGTCTTCTCATTGGAGAGATCATCACTTCTGTCCTTTTCCTCTCAAAAATTTGTAATCTCTTTTTATACCCTTACCTAGAATGTAAACTACATGAGACTGGGGACAGTGTTGGTTTTTCTTATTGCAAATATCCAGCATTGACAATTACCTGTCATTAAAGAGTACTTGGTAAAAATTTGTAGAATGAATGAATACATAAGTAGATCAGTACTACAGAGAAAGCTCAGGTGTGGCAATGCTGTTCTAGATATGGCATTCTTGGTGTCTTGAATACTGAAGGATCATCACTTCACAGAAATATGAAAATGAGAAGACATTTACACTGGGTGGGCATCCTTAATGCTTGATAAGTTACCACAATAAAAATAATATAAAATTTATTTTATATAAAAATATAATATAAAATTTATAAAAATCTCTGACATTTGCCACTTTGAAAGGATCTGTGATTTGTTTCCATCTACTTGGGAGCTTATTTAGGCTAAATGTATCTAATTTCAACCAGGCAATACATTTCTATTGTAGACATTTAAGAAATTATTCCAGTTCAGTCATTCTGAGTAGTCTAGAAAGAAATCCATTTGTAAACATTATAACTAAAAGATAAATTAGCATATCTCAGAAACAGAGGCTCTAAACTCTCCTTTGGCTATGATTCTCTGTTTTGAGATCAACTTGTTTAGAAATAATTGCTTTTCCAAATGTGAAATAGTTCATCATACTGCTATGTTGTAATCTTATTTATAGTCACCTATCCTCAGTTCTCATTTCAGCTTACCTTATACACTCTCTTATCCAAAACCATGGTATTAACTGTAACAAACTCAAGTCTTTACTATGTTTCACGTTTATCTAGTTCAGTGGTCATCTTTATCTAGATATGTCATAGAAATATTTAATGAACAGAAATGTGTAATTCTCCCAAATCTGTTCTTGTCCCTGTATTTCTCATCTAAGAAACCTGCTGTGATACCAGCTCTCCCCTTGTCATTCATCCTACATAAGCAAATAGTAAACCTGTATTATAGATTATAGCTCAGAAGATCTGTGTCCTATTCTGTTTTGATTGAGACTTTTGTCCTTTACACCTTGTATTAGTACTCTCTTGCTTATAGTTACACCCTTCCTGATTTAGGCTACCATTCTTCCAAATTATCAGTATCTTTTATATTCAAGAAAAATTCACACTTGGTTATGGTTGTTGTCCTTCCAGTGACTCCCTGAGTCTCCAGAATAAAGGTCAACTGAAGAGTATCATGTTCTGCCCTGCATTGTTAGACTATTTCTAGCCCACTGTCCTTTGCAGATACCTTGCACCACCTGCTGTTCTGAATAACTAACAGTTTGCCAAATTCACCATGGTGTTTCTCTCACATATTGTACCCTCTACTTCAAGTGTCCTTGGCTACAGTCTCTGTTCAGATAATTTCTGCTTGTCCTTTAAAAGTCAGCATAAGCATTTTCTCTGCTAAGAATCCATTTCTGAATTCCCAGCATGATATACGTGCTCCTCCTTGGTACTCCCATGACAACATGTGTAGATCTCTTTTATAGATTTATCATGTCATACTATCTTGCTGTACTATCATTCTTATCATTTATCTTGCTACACTGTCATTTGTGTATGTTGCCAACTAAACAGTTAAAGGTTAATAACACTGTTTTAATAATCTTTATATCTATACTGTCTAGCTATACTTAATGCTCATTAAGTATTCTCAGAAAGAAGAAATAAAGAGTGAAAGATTCAATGAATGGAAGTTTTACTAGTTAGAACTAGAAGAGATTATCAGAATCAAATGACATGAAGAGGCAGCATTAGGGCATTGTAGTAAATGTTACATGCTGTTGTTACATACAGTGTGATATTGCATATACAAAAGTATGGGAAATGACATTTCTATTTTGGTTTTTAACTAAAAAGTAAGTACTATTGATGTTGTATACTGCCGTCCAAGAGTGATGATGAGTATGTAGGGGTCACAAACATGACTTAGAGGGGATTCGTGGTTCAATTGTATTGTTTCATTAATAATTTCCCACATAATTTTAAGTTGTTTATTTGCTGTTGTTAATTTGGATGAGACATATATACATGAATTCCATATATTAAATATATATATATTTATATTTTCATAAATAGGGAGGTAGATCTTATTATCAAAGCAATTATCCACTACCAAAATTTTAAAATATGCATGAAATACATAGATTAAGTGATGTAAAATTAATACAGTTGAAATTCTTCTAACAGTACTCTAAATATGTGAATTCATATAGTTTCTTCCTAATAAATAAAATTTAAAGATCACAAACTTGATTTCAGGCATGCATTTACCATTCTCTTTATTTCTTGCCATTTGCCGGTATGCTTTTTATGCACATTATTTGTCTAGGTTTGTTTCTAATTAGGGTCTGAAAATTGTTAATTGATTGTTCATGCAGAACAAGAAGAAATAAGAAAAAAACAATTTATCAGTTTAGATAAATTTATCAGTTTCCAGCCAGGGCATACAATTGTTGAAGAAACCCAGTATCCTTCACCTCAAAAACTCTGCCCAGAAGGCCATTCTTAACATTTATTACATGCAGTATGAAAAAGTGCTTCCTTATATCTGCACTGAATTTATTTTTTGTTTAACTTTCATTAAAGCTCTCTGAGCTATATAAGGTGAAAGGAAAAAGTAACCTCCATTATCTATCTTTATGATTCTGCGCAGTTGTGTCATTTCCATACTTAGTTGTAGCATTTTCATTGCAGGAAGGGTCACTTCCACTAATCCTTGTGATTTGGTCCTTTCCAGCTATTGTTATCTAGGTTCAGCTTCTTTCTTTTCATTCTTCCTTTAAATTCAAATTTGTTTTTAAAAATGACTACTGAGATGTACATACATGTAGAATTACACATGTAGGAGGGATACATCTTCACATATGAAAACAAAAGCAACAGCTCTGAAAGGTGATGATAAAAATGTTTCTTCTCTGGCCAGTGTGTGATTAAGCACAATGGCATATAACAGCTTTTTAAGATTTTTGACGTTAGAGACCACCTCTTTTATGTGCTCTGAATTGTTACTGGCACCCCATAGGTATTTAATGAATATTAATACTGCTAAGTTTAATAATAAATGAAAAAGGAAAAAACTGATCTTGAGAAAATCCTGTAGTGAATACACGTTGGGAGATATGATTCATTGTTCCCAAATGTCATTTTCTTTTATTTCAGACATAATCTTAAAGATTTAAAATTTTATCTGTGTCATTTAAAAATAATATAAATAGCCATAGCCAACTTATTCACTTAGTGTAGAGTAAAATTTCATTTTCAGATCAAACTTAAACAGAAGGACATAATCCAAAATTGTTGATCAATTCATGATGTACAATTGTATATGCAGAATTAAGGCCAGATGGGGCTATAAAACTTGTGCCTAAATCTCAAGATATAATTCCGTATGTTTCAGCAGCAGAATAAACTGGAATACCAATTAGGAAATAGATAGGCATTGGAATTGTTCTGCAGTATCTAGCTGCTATTTTCTCCCTACTCTGTCAGCCATACATACCGGCCTAGAAACTGACCATCCTTGACTGAGTAGAAAGCAAGATAAATGTGACTTTGTGTACCAGAAGGAGAGGACTAAGGATGGGTTGAGGCAGTTTTTATTCATTCAGATTTTTAATATGAAAGTTAACTATATAAATCAGTCAACAGGTCCGACCACTTTTTTCCACATCTTACTTTCTCCCAAATTGTCCTATGAGAAGGACAAACTTTAATGTAAATTTTATTTTTTAATTATCTCATCAACTTATGTAAATGCTTCATCACCTGTATAAGAAAAATGCTTAGAATCAGCAACTTTCACTGACTAAACATAACCGTAGAGGCTATTTACACATAACTTTATAATAAGAACAGATCTGAATAAGGATTCTATCCATGTCTTGGCTCTTATATTTCAAAAAAAACTGATGGTGTGAAAGGACTTAAGGGAAACATATAGAAAAGAAACAGAAAAGAGAATATGTATACATTGATCATACTCTACTGCAATATTATGAATTATAGGAAATATGCATATTTGGTCATTCAGATTTTTACATGACCTTGTTTTTCTCAACTTTCTGTTATTGAGCACCCAGGCTAAGAGGCCTGGACAGCCAATTACCAGTGACAAGCAAACCCTCCACCCTGCAGAAACTTCAATCAGTGGGCAACAGCTCCAGGACTGGCTGAAACCTGAGGGAAGAGACTCGTAAGAGAAGACTCACCTAGAAATAATCTAGGTTCATTAGTCTGTTAAAACACACACACACACACACACACACACACACACACACACACACACCCCTGGTGGAGACTCAAGATACTACTGAGACATTCTACCTATGAAGAAGCATATAGTTCTTCTGCATATGAACTACTATAGCCTGGTGCAAAACATGCTCCCCCCACCCCACCCCAGTAATCAACTACATAAAACCAGGATTCCCACCATTCTAAGGTTAAGGCTTGGGATTCTTCCTGCCCTCTCCTATTATGTGATCCACAATATTCCTTGATTGAAACCTCAAAAAATCTTTTTTGAGGGAGTGTTAATTGGTTAAAATTAAACAAAAATCCATAGTAACTAGTAATAAGGTGACCAAAAAATATTTCTCATGCATATTTGGTCTTCTTTCATAGTTCATGGCTCATAGGAAATTCCTTGGAATTTCCTAATTGTTGAGAGTGATAAAGTAGTCTCTCATTTGGGAAGCACCTAAGGTTCCAGTTTCACCCCTCTAAACTCATGAGAGGGGAGGTAGAGAGGCTGGATGTTGAGTTCATCACCAATGGTTAATGGGTTAATCAATCAAGCCTAAGTACTGAAGCCTCTCTAAAAGCCCCAAAGGGGGGACTTTGGAGAGCTTCCTGGTTGGCAAACATGTGAAGAGGTTGGAAGGAATGGCATGACTGAAAGGACATGGAAGTCCTGTCCATTTCCCCCATACTTTGCCCTGTGCATCTCTTCCATCTGTCTGCTCTTGAGTGATATATCCTTTGTAATAAGTCATTGACCTAGTGAGAAATGGGTTTCCTGAGTTCTAAAAGCTGTTCTGGCAAATTAAGCAAACTGATTAGTGGTTCCTGGGAACATCTAATTTAAAGCCAGTCACTTAGAAGCACAGGTAACAATTTAGGCTTGTGATGGGCACCTGAAATCTGAAAAGGTTGTCATGGGAGTCTCCAGTTTGTAGCTAGTTAGTCAGAAGCCCAGGTGGCTGCTGAAGGGGAGGGCAGTCTTGGGAGACTGATTCCTTAACATGCAGAATATGATGCCATCTCCCTGAAAATCAGTGTCAGAATTGGGCTGAACTGAGTTGATTTAGCAGACACACTGCTGGTGGCTGAGATTGCTATTTGGTATGGGGAAATCCCTACCCACCCACTTACATTGAAAATTGTACTGCAATGACACCTTCTCTACACACCCTCTTTACTACAAATATATATATATATATATTTGTAGCATGCTTAATATTAACATCATTTATATATATATATATATATATATGTATGTATGTGTGTGTGTGTGTGTGCGCGCACACACACACACATACACACTGCAAACAATGATATAAACCAAACAGGGTTTCTCTCTTTTTTATTTTTTTCAGTTTGCCAAAGAAAATATGGTGGGTCTGATATAGATCTTTTTCATGACTATAGAACATATAGGAACAAAGTATAGGACAAATAGACTCAAAATTATACTTGAACTTTTTGATTTTTAAGGTATTCTCGGATGCTTCAATTTTAACTTGAGGGAGTTAAGATTACCTGGTGGAATATTCCAAATAGTGTCAAAGTACATTATGGCAATTGATGTTAACATTAAGCAGGCTTGAAAGTTCTTGCCAGAAATGACACTACAGTTCAAGACCAACTAACAGGCTAGAACTAGGCATCTTTCTGGAAATCTTTGTCTGTCAAAGATAAAGTATTTTTACATACTTGCATGCCTGAAGTATAATTTCCATGTAGATCACAAACTGGGAGATTATGATGGCTACTGAAATGCTCAGCTTGCTCCCTTTTCAACTGAATTTGAGACTAAAATGGCAATTTAGATTTCATGCTTATATTCCAGACAAAGCTAGAGTGGATTCAGCAAAAGAGAAAAGTCTCATCTTGGTGCAGGTACCAGGGTGGTGTCCATGAGGTATCACTTGAAGTATAATCTTTCTCTAATTAATAAACTACAATTCTCAAATTCCACCTTTTTAAAATCAGTTCTTTATGATTTTGATTTTCCATTTTAGTAGAAACACAAATAGGACCAACCATTAATACTATTTTTAATATTATTAGAAGGAAGTCCTTAGTTAAAACAGGGATCAGTATTTTCTGGGTAGTGTCAAGGGCAATTCTGGATGTCAGGCACAGATAATCTAAAGAGACTGAGGGAAAAGCATAGAAAAACTTAAAAGTGTGAAGCTATAATATGGTTATTTTCTTCTTTTCAATACATTATATAATGATTTTTCTGATCAAACAAAATCACTAAAATAATAAAAGAAGGTTCAAGAGTCAGAAAATGGGATTTACTTGTACTTCAACTATTCTTCTAAAGTAATCTTCATTTGTGCATTTTTCTTTTAATTTATTTTTGCAAGTTTAGGATGTTCAAACTATTTGTCATGTGATAGTTATATATTTTAATAAGTTTTCATTTAAATGATATAAGTATTATGCATGTTTCATTTCATCTTCAAACTTTTTATTTTTTTATTACTTGATCTTTTTTCTTTTTTTTTAATTTTAATTTTATTTTTATATTCCCCATACAATTGCAACCCCCTTATTTTGACCCTAATCCCTCCTTCCCCCTCCACCCCTATGAGTGTCTCTGGTTCATAGTTGTTTGTTGATTTTGATTTTTACTTTCTTAAAGTTACCCTTTTTCATGGTCTCTTATTTAAGTTTTCTAGATTCCTGCTATGAGTGAGACCATGCGGTATTTTTCTTTTTCTTTCTGGCTTATTTTGCTGAGCATGATCCCTTCCAGCTCCATCCATGTTACTGCAAATTGTATGTGTTTATCTTTTTTGAATGCTGAGTAATATTCCATGCTGTATATGTACCACATCTTCTTGATCCAGTCATCTATTTTTGGGCATTTGGGTTGTATCCAAAGCTTAGCTATTGTAAATAGTGCTGCTATAAACATAGGGGTGTGGGTGCTCTTTGGAATTGATGTTTCTGTGTCCTTTGGGTAAATACCTAGGAGTGGGATTGCTGGATCATATGGAAGCTCTAAGTTTAGTAGGTCTAGAAATATCCACAGAGCTCTCCATAGTGTTTGGACCAGTTTGCACTCCCAACAGCAGTGCAGGAGAGTTCCTTTTTCCCCACAACCTTGCCAACATTTATTGTTGCTAGTTTTTTTAATATGTGCCATTCTAACTTGTGTGAGATGGTATCTCATTGTAGTTTTGATTTGCATTTCCCTGATTACAAGTGATGTTGAACATTTTTACATATGCCTGTTGGCCATTTGCATTTCCTCTTTGGAGAAGTTTCTTTTTAGCTCTTCTGCCCATTTTTGGACTGGATTATTTTCTTTGTTTTTGTTGAGTCTCATCAGCTCTTTGTAGATTTTTGTGATCAGTCCTTTATCATTAGTGTTGTGTGCAAAATGTTCTCCCAGTAGGTGGTGTTTCTCTTTGTTTTTGTTATTGTCTCTTTTGCTGTGCAGAAGCTCTTTAATTTGATGTAGTCCCAGCTGTTGATCTTTGCCTTCACTATCACTGCTTTGGGTGATGTGTCTGTAAAGATGTCTTTGATGTGCATATCATATAGTGTTTTGCCTATATTTCCTTCTATGTATTTTAAGGTTTCAGGTCTTATGTCTAGTTCTTTAATCCATTTTGAGTTGGTTTTTGTGTATGGTGTGAGGTAGTAGTCAAGCTTCATTCTTTTGCATGTAGTGACCCAGTTTTCCCAGTACCATTTATTGAACAAACTTTCTTTGCTCCAATGCATATTCTTTGCTCCTTTGTCAAAGATTAGTTGACCATAAATCTGTGGGTTTATTTCTGTATTTACTATCCAATTCCATTGGTCTGTGTGTCTGTTCTTGTTCCAATGCCATGCAGTTTTGATGATTATGACTTTGTAGTACAGTTTGAAGTCTGGGAGTGTGATGCCTCCATTCCCTTCTTTTTTTTTCAGGAGAGCTTTAGCTATTCGGGGTTTTTGGTGATTCCATAAGAATTTCATCAATAATTGTTCTATTTCTTTAAGAATGACATTGAAATTTGTATTGGAATAGCATTGAATCTGTATATTGCTTTTGGTAGGATGGCCATTTTAATAATGTTTATTCTTCCAATCCATGAGCAGGGGATGTCTTTCCATTTCTTTGTGTCTTCTTCTATTTCTTTTAACAGTGTTTTATAGTTTTCTTTGTAAAGGTCCTTTACCTCTTTTGTTAGATTTATTCCCAAGTATTTGATTTCTTTTGTTTCAATATTAAAAGGGATGGTTTTTTTGATTTTTTCTTCTTCAGATTTATTGTTTATGTATAGGAAGGCTATGACTTTTGCATGTGGATTTTGTATCCTGCCACTTTACTGAACTGATTGATGAGTTGAATTAGTTTTTCTATGGAGTTTTTGGGGTTCTCTATGTATATTATCATATCATCTGCAAATAGTGATAGTTTGACTTCTTCTTTTCCTATTTGGATTCCTTGTATGTCTTTCTCTTGTGCTATTGCTCTGGCTAGGACTTCCAGTATTATATTGAAAAGCAGTGGTGAGAGTGTACATCCTTGTCTTGTTCCATATCTTAATGGAAATGCTTTTAGCTTTTTACCATTGAGAATGATACTGGCTGTTGGCTTTTCATATATGGCCTTTATAATGTTGAGTTATGTTCCTTGTATCCCAAGAATTTCCAGGGCTTTTATCATGAATGGGTGTTGCACTTTGTCGAAAGCTTTCTTGGCATCTATTGATATTATCATATGGTTTTTATATTTCTTTTTGTTAATGTGTTGGATAACGTTGATTGATTTTCGGATGTTGAACCATCCTTGTGTCCCTGGCATGAATCCTACTTGGTAGTGGTGAATTATCTTATGGATACATTGTTGGATTCTGATAGCTAAAATTTTATTGAGGGTTTTTTCATCAGTGTTCATTAGGGAGATTGACCTGTAGTTTTCTTTTTCTGTGTTGTCCTTGTTTGGTTTTGGTATTAGTGTAATGTTGGCTTCATAGAACGTGTTTGGTATCATCCCTTCCTTCTCAAATTTTTGGAAGAGTTTGTGAAGGATAGGCACTAATTCATTTCTGAATGTTTGGTAGAATTCATTTGTAAATCCATCAGGTCCTGGGCTTTTGTTTTTGGGAAGGTTTTTGATTACCATTTCAATTTCGCTGCTTGTAATTGGTCTATTTAGGTGTTCTATTTCTTCTTTATCTAGCTTTGGGTGATTGTAGAGTTGTAGGAATTTGTCCATCTCCTCTAGATTGTTGAACTTGTTTCCATATAATTGTTCATAGTAGTTTCTGATTATTCTTTTGATTTCTGCTGTATCCGTTGTGATTTCTCCTCTTTCATTTGTGATCCTGTTTATTTGTGCTTTCTCCCTTTTTTCCTTTGTGAGGCTGGCTAGGGGTTTATCTATTTTATTTATTTTTTTGAAGAACCAGCTCTTGGTTTCATTGATCTTTTGGATTGTTTTATTAGTTTCAATTTCATTTATTTCTGTTTTAGTTTTTATTATTTCTTCTACTGGTTTTGGGTTTTTTTTGTTGTTCTTTTTCTAGATCTTTGAGCTTCAGGATTAGTTTGTTTCTTTGAGTTTTTTCTTGTTTCTTGATGTGAGCCTCTAGTGCTATATATTTTCCTCTTATTACTGCTTTTGCTGCATCCCATACATTTAGGAAATTGGTGTCCTCCTGGTCATTCAATTCAAAGAATATTTTAATTTCTTCTTTGATCTCCTCATTAGTCCAGTGGTCTTCCAGCAGTGTGGTTTTCAATCTCCATGAGGTAGGAGAGTTCCTTGCCTTCTTTTTATGGTTTATTTCTAGTTTGATGCCTTCATGGTCAGAAAAGATGCTTGGTATGATTTCAATCTTGGTGTATCTGTTGATGTTTGTCATGGGTCCCAGTATGTGATTGATCCTGGAGAATGATCCGTGTGTGCTTGAGAAAAATGTGTACTCAGAATTTTTTTGGGTTTAGTGTTCTATAGATATCTGTTAAGCCCAAGTGCTCTAGATCCTTTTTTAGAGCTTTAGTGTCTTTACTTATTTTTTGTCTCGTTGATCTATCCATTGTTGATAGTGGTGTGTTGAAGTCTCCCACTACATATGTGTTTTCTCTGATGTCTGTTTTCAAAGATGACAATAGTTTTCTGATATATTTTGGTGCTCCTTTGTTTGGTGAATATATGTTAATGAGTGTTATTTCTTCTTGAAGTATTGTCACCTTGATGATAATGTAGTGACCATTGGGGTCTCTTTTTACCTTTTTGAGTTTGAAATCTGTTTTATCTGCTATAAGTATAGCTGTTCCTGCTTTCTTTTTTGGTCCATTTGCTTGTAGGATTGTTTTCCATCCTTTAACTTTGATTCTATTTTTATCTTTTGTAGCTAAATGTGTTTCCTGGAGACAGCAAAAGGTTGGGTTTTGTTTCTTAATCCAGCCTACGACTCTGTGTCTTTTTATTGAAGAGTTTAGTCCATTAACATTTAGAGTTAATATTGATATGTTAGCATATTTGCCATTGTGTTTGTCTTTCCTCTGGTTTTATTTATTTATTCTTTTAATAACTTTTTTTTGGCCTTCTTTCATTGTTATTCATCCCTTTGTTGGTTCTGGTTTAGGACTCCTTGTAGTATTTTTTGGACTGGGGGTTTAGTCGTAATGAAATTCCAGAGTTTCTGTTTGTCTGGGAAGGTCCTTATTCTTTCTTCATAGAGGAAGGAAAGCTTTGCAGCATAGAGTATTCTTGGTTGGCATTTGTTGTCTTGGAGTCTGTTGACTATGTCCTTCCACTCTCTCCTTGCCCGTAGTGTTTCTTCGGAGAAGTCTGATGTCAGTCTGATTGGTTTTCCTTTGAATGTTATCTATTTCTTCCCTCGTGTCAGCTTCATTATTTTTTCCTTGTCTTGGATTCTTGGGAACTTTACTTTATGTGTCTTGCTGTATTTTTCCTTTTGTCATGGAAGTTTGGTGTTCTTCTTGCTTCTTGTATGTCTATTTTCAGCTCCTTCATGTTTGGGAAGTTCTCTTCAATTATTTCCTTGAATATTTTCTCTGTTCCTACATCTCTATCCTCTCCTTTTGTATTCCTATAACTCTTATATTTCTTTCCTCATGGAGTCAGATAGTTCCCGAAGTTTTTCTTTGGTCTTTTTCCTTCGTACTTCTCTTTCCTTTTCTGTTTTGGTTCTTTTTATTTCTGTGTCTTCAAGAGTACTTACTTGTGCTTCCATTTCATCTATTCTGCTTTCATTGCTTTTCCCAGAGTTCTTTAACGCCTCCATTAATTCTTTGATCTCCTGCATTTCATTTACTTCCCTCTTTAGGGACTCAGTATCATTCTTCTAATTGTTGATTATTTTTCCCTTATCATTGTTTTCCTTTATGACTTCTGTCAGTTTTTTAATCACTGCAATTTTAAATTCTCTTTCTGGAAGGCTCAGAAGTTCTTCCAAGTTACTGTCGTTGCAATCTGGTGAGTGGTTTTCTTTTTGTGGTGTGTCTTTTTCCTGAGGAGTTGCTGGGTTGCCTGTAGTTTTTCTTTTCCCTACTGCTTGTTTTCTAATTTGCCGTGTGTGTTGGGACATTGTGTTGGTGGTACTGGCCGGCATCTTTTTGGTGTGCTTTTTGTGGGGTTCAGTAACTGGCGGTCTAAACGAGTCAAATACTGTTATGCCAGAAGTTAGTGAGGCAGTGGTACTTTGAGTATGTTAATGGTCGCTGTCACAGAATATTTCCTCCTTCTGTGTTTAATTACAAAAGTGTGTCTTGAAGTCCCACAAACTTCCCTGGAGGTGGGGCAGCTGAATTGGACATGGGTTCCAAATCACTGGATCCCCCTCTGGGCTCCAACTTCTTGCCAGTCGGGACCAGGCTTGTGGGGGCCTTCTGCTCACCTCTGACTGCACAGGGAACCTTCTCCCTCTGGCTCCTCCAGGAGCCTTTTGCCAGTTTCAAGCAGTCTTTATTGAAGAAAGGTCCCTGTTCTAAAGTGGCAATGCGGAGTTACACTCCCCTGCATACCCAGTCTGCCCAGGCCTTGGGTGCCTGCTCCTCCTCTGGGCTGGGACTGCTGGCCAGAAGGGGCCTGGCACTGACGAACTTCCCAGCTCACCCCTGAGCTTCTCCAGGAGCCTTCTGCCAGTTTCAAGCAGTCTTTACTGAAGAAAGGTCCCTGTTCTACAATGGCGATGCTGGGACGCACTCCCCTGTGTGCCCAGTCTCTCATCTTCAAATTTTTTAATGCCTACACAGTAGTCATTCATCTGGCTGAACCAGTCATTTACACAACAAATAATTATTTAATACCACATTCAAGGTATTATTCTAGTAACTGCTTATATAGCAGAGAATACAATACCCAAAATTCTTTCTTCATGAGGCTTACACTTTAAAGATGGACGCAGAGAGTAAGTAAATAACTATGAAACCAGCAGAGATAGCTGGTTTAAAGGACAGTTAAAGCATCAGAAGTATGTAGGACTGGGGAAAGAATGCTGGAGTAGAATCACTAGATTCAAACTGGCTCAGTAAAATTGTAATTGTTTGTATTTGCATCTTGATAAGATGCAAATCTTCAAGTTAATAAGTATTTTAACAGATTGTGAGCTTTTAATGAATAATATATATTTATCACACAAAGGCACCTCAAGACTTCATTGAAAGGACAGGTGTTTTTCATCTGCCTTATTTTTTTTTAAAGATTTATTTATTTATTTATTTATTTATTTATTTATTTATTTATTTATTTATGCAAGCACTGGGTACAGTCAAAAGCACGGGAGGGTGAGAGAATTCACCAGAGCCAGAGTGGGGAATAGCACAGGCAGACTGATGAAATACACTGCTCAGGGGAGCAGTGGGAGAGGCAGGAGAGGTCTGTCACACCATGTGGGACCCTTGCAGGCAGCTGGGGATCGAACCAGCACTGCAGAGGCTGCAGGCAGCTTCACAGCCCAGTGCTCAACAGCTGCGCCACCAGGGGAGGCCCTCAAGTGCCTTATTAATGCATTTTGTATTTTTCATTTTTGCAAAAACTTAGTGAGTAAACCTAGAAAAGAGGCAAATTATAGGGATGAGGTCAGTAATTAGTTACCAATTGTTAAGCATTTAATGTATGTATAACATTTTCATATAAATAATAGGAATTTTATTGTTTTTTTTTTGATATGATGTATATCCTTAAAATGAATTCCCAGGAAATGAATTAATTGGTCCCTATATAATTTTGACATTTTATATTAAAGATTGTTTGGATTTATTAATAATATATTATTCCAATTATGTTATTTTTTAACCTAACCTGGGTTAGGTTTTTCTTTACTATTATTATAGTTTTCTTTCCCTGTTTTCCAGATTTTCCTTATCCGTAAAAGCTGTGGATCTTAATTAGCATGTGATTGGGGCATAACAAGAATAGTAAAACTCCTTCCAATCAAAAGTTTACTTAAAACATTTAAGTCATTGTATTTAGCCCATATCTGAAAAGCAGTTTTTAAAAGGGCATTATTGGGCCTCCCCGGTGGTGCAGCAGTTGAGCGCTGGGTTGCGAAGCTGCCCGCAGCCTCTGCAGCAACGGTTCGATCTCGGGCTGCTCCCCGGCCACTGGAGGAGGGTCCCACATGGCGCACAGACCTCTCCTGCCGCCCGCTGCTCCCCTCAGCAGTGTGCTTCAGTCATTCTGCCTGTTCTGCTCCCTGCTCTGGCTCTGGTGAATTCTCTCACCCTCCCACGCTTCTGACTGTACCCAGTGCTTGTATAAATAAATAAATAAATAAGCAAATAAGCAAATAAATAAATAAATAAATAAATCTTAAAATAAATAAATAAATAAAAGGGCATTATTATTAAATGTGTGCTATTATAATTACTATGAGAATGGAAAGAGATTATAAGATACAGTTACTGCCTTTGAAAAATCTATAATTTTCCTTCGATGAGCTGTGAATTCTGATTTGACACATAAGTAAGATTTGAAAGAAGTGTAATGTGGGACAGGAATAAGAACATGAACTCTGGACACAGTTTTAACATGTACTAGATGTGTCTTTTATACTTCTTCCCTATGCCTAGATTTCCCTCCACTCTCTCCACCTCCATCTCCCTCAAACCTTCCCATTTTCAACCCAGCTCAGCTGTCTTCATGAAATGTTGCTGAATCCATCAAGGTGACTCTCACCACAGGCCAGCTCCTCTATTTTCCCCGCATTGGGTGTATAGATAAATCTCGATCACTATGTTATACTAATACTGGAAAAGTCTAAAAATATAAAAGTACTAATTTTTAATTATTTCTTAGAATCATGATTAAACTAAAACAAGACACCTAGAAGAATGTGTGTACCATAAACTTCACTCTCTTTAATGCTTTTGTCTCTGTAAGTAAGTGAGCACAGAGCATCACATAAAGGTCTCAAGTCTGAAAAACCATGAAATGCCAGTTCCTATGTCAGGTAGGAAAAGTGAAAGTCATATATAACATATGGAATGTCTGTCTTTTCTCCTCTCTTTTTCCCCATGGTTAAGCATTCTTCATGGTGCTACTTTAAGGGCAGCATAGTGTATGACAGGCATCTCACATTCAGCTTCATTCAAACAGAAGAATCTAATAGTAACAGATCCCATTGTTTTAGGAGAACATTAACAAATATCCTACCAAAAAAGGAATTTTGAACCTATGTCATAAATGTCAACATGCAGCAAACTGGAGAAGAGTATTTATTGCCCATCTAATTTCAGCCCTGCAAAACAGGTCTTGAGTCATGGCCCCACCATGGGTAACATTCACTGCTTCTTGAGCAGTTTTCTGAATTTAATCTTAATGTCATGTTCAACGGCCAATGACAAGACATGATCACCCACAACAAAGCTCTGGGATGCAACTAATTTGCGGACCTTCTTGTAATACTGTCAACAATTTAATGTAACAATTTCACATATAAATATGATATAAAAAGTAAACAGATGTGTCTCAAACAGGGAAAGACAAAGACCACACCACACCTGTAAAAAAAAAAAAAACCCTTTGAGCTGCATTACTTGAATAGCTAGGAAGCAATGTTTACTTTGCAAAGAAAGGCATATTTACTTGTAAGCCAAAAATATAGGTGATTTAGAGGGAAGGTGGTAAAAATAACCTATAAGCAAAAGGACAAAATCATAAGAGCTATAATTCTATGCCCAGAAGTACAAATACCAGTTTTCATAGAGGCAGGATGACTTTATATGATATTAATAACGCTGGGTAACTGATCTATAAAATCTATTTTCCAGAATTATGTACTGCACATATTCTGGTGAGCCTAATTCTAGTGGCAATAATACACCTGCTATAGAATGGTCTAGAATAAAAGTGGTTCCTTGCATTTCTCAGAGAGTAACATACTTCCAAAGCTATACCATGACTACATATGTATGAAATATCTGTGTCCACTAATGTACAGAATCTGAGACTTAAAAATGTTAGTCTTCCAATGATGCTAGTAGTAGACATGCAAGCAAACAAGTATTGTACTGAAGTTACTGGGTGAATTAGGGGAATAATTAGCATAGGGATAAACCTGAAAAATAAGATTCTAGGTCACAGGTAAGAATTATGAGACAACACTGAAATATTAATATAGGAGAACACTCAGAAATCAAGGAATTTGATTAAAACCCATTGAACGGGTTTTAGACTTCATTACAGGAGAAAAATAAAGTGAGTGACTAGAAAGAGAGGATAAGAGAAGGTTTAGATAAATCAGAAATACCCATTTTTCATTTGTGCATGAGGGAGGAAAAAGTTAGGTAGACAATTAGGATAGATATACAATTTAGAAGTACCGGTTAGTGCTCTAAACCAGTAATATTAGATTAGACAGGATCCTTTCTACTTAGGTTTGTAGGATATATCCTTGGTATGGATCAAATAAATACGATTGAAAAAAATAATTCATAATAATGTTTAAGAGACTGACAGTTATCACACAAGTCCAACTACTGCGGTCCAGTCCCTATTTCTAGGACTTGGATGGATGGTACTTTTTTTTCCCTAAATCTATTCAACAAGCCTTATATTAAGGGGAAATTGTTTAAATTTCACAGAAATGGAAAATTCTCACACCTGGAGCAGGGTGGCAGGAAGTACTTGTGGTTCTGATTAATCTACCTACCCCTGGGTGGCTGCTATTGATCCTGGCTTGGCTGAGATCATGATATTTTAATGACAGGGATTTATTTCTGCTGAAAAAGTTCTGGAACATTTATATCTTTCAGACATTTTGGGTAGCAATCTCATGTCTTAGCAGAAGAGTGCACATTCAGGATTAGTGATTGTTTACTTGAGACCATATAATTTCTATGACAAATTGAGGAATAGAAGTCACAGTGATTGCTGCTTTATTTAAAGCAGACCAAGAGACTCCACCCATCACATGGGGGAATAGGGAGTTTTTCACGAACGTCTCCCCTAAGTACAACTAGGAAAATTAAATTTGCTTACAGAAATTGCACCAGTTCATTGCCTGCAACAAATGGGAGGCTGTCCTGTGGATATTTCACACTGAGATGGATGGTTCAATGTGGGAGCAAAACAGGGAGATGCGAGAGTAGTTGTGGCCAGGGTGGTGGCCATTCAGACAGGCTGACAGCTGTCTGGTCAGCCAGGCAGGCTGGGGGATGGACACAGACAGTGTGGTGCAGGAGAAAAGAATGGCTAATTTTGCTCAGTGGGACATTTCAGTGAGGAGTTGTGCAGACCTGTAGGCACACACACACCGGCCACTGGTTCAGATGCAAGAGTATATGACTGCCAGAGCACATAAGGGAGCCCCTGCCTCCTCCTGGCTTGGAGCCTGGAGAGAGAGACCTACTGGGTACTGTACAGGGATGTAAGGAGGCCAAATCCTGGAACTTGGGCTCCATGAAACAGTGAATAAAACTTATTCTGGTGAAAGGGGAGAGGAGGGCAGTGCAAATGTTTTCACCTGGAATATCTTTCCTCCACAGCAGGAACGAGACTGAGTTTATGCATTCCAATGTCCTATCTGTCCTCACCTGCCACCAAGTTAAACAATGACAAACAAAACTAAAGAACAGCACCCCAAACAGAAAAAAGAAAAACATAAGACCTAGGGGAAAAAAAAGAAAGACATGATACTTAGGAAGCAAGGACTATCTCAATGAAAGATGGAAAAGCTGAAAGAGAAGAGTAGAAAGCCGGAAATCTTATCAAAGACAGAATTTGAAGGCCTAATAAAGATTTTGGGATAATAATTATATAAAAAAATAAACCTCAATAAAGTCCTAGAAGGGTAATCAAAAACAGAAAGGCATGTTTGGGATCTCAAAAATAGATCCAGGAACAAAAAGGATTCCCTCAATAAAGAGATGGAAAATATTGAAACATGCACACAAAGAGAAACTGAAATGAGAACAAATATGGAAAGCATATTAAGTAGACTTAAGCTGGTACAAGACAGTTTTGGAAATTGAATATATACAATTCACAAATGTAAAATATATAAAATAAATAAATATATAAATATATAAAATAAACTATATAAAATAAATATACTATTATATATAATATATATTATATTATAGTATGTATATATATTTACTGTATAAATATAGTATATTTATATAAAAAGATATATATAGTATTATAGTATATGTAGTATATATATGGTGTGTATATATATATATATATATAAATATATATAAGAACTATTAACAGATATAAAGCACGCATTGAGAGCAACCCAATAACAGGGGATTTAAACATGTCGCTTTACAATAGTGGAAAGATCATCCAGATAGAAAGTAAATAAGCAAATAATTACCTTAAATGAAGCAATGAATTAGACAGACGTCATATACATTTACAGAGCCTTCCATCCCAAATGAGAGAATATATACTCTTCTCAAGTACACATTGAATCTTCTTAAGGATATATCATATGCTGGGACATAAACATGTCAATTTTTTTAAAGATTTATTTATTTATGCATACAAGAGCTGGGGTACAGGCCAGAGATGTGGGTGGTGAGAGGATTCACCAGAGTGGGGAACAGAACAGGCAGACTGACTGAAATACACTGCTGAGGGGAGCAGCTCTTGAGACAGGAGAGATCTGCCTCGCCATGTGGGTAGCTCCCTGGCTGGCCAGGGATAGAACTCATGCTGCAGAGACTGTGGGTTGCTTCATAATGTGGTGCTTATACTAACCCTTGCGCCAGTAGGGAGGCCCAACATGTCAAAATTAATGAAAATAGAAATTATATCAGGCGTCTCTTCTGATCACAATAGTAGAATGCTAGAAATCAACCAGAGGAAAAAAACACAGAAAAAAATATTGGAGACTAAATAAAATGCTTTTGAATAACTCCTGGGTCTGTGAATAAATCATAGGAGAAATTAATATTTATCTGGAAATGAATGAAAATGGAGAGACAATCTACCAGGTCCTGAAAATGATATTAAGAGGGAAGTACAGGGGACCTCCCTGGTGGAAGAGTGGGTTGAGCATAGCCATGTGAAGCTGTCCCCCCGCCTCCCCTGGACCAGTTCGATTACTGCCTGGCCGGGGGATTCCCACATGGCGCGACAGACCTCCCTGTCTTAGGCACTGCTCCCCTCAGCAGTGTATTTTGGTCCTTCTGCCTCTTCTGCTCCCTGCTCTATCTCTGGTGAGTCCTCTCACCCTCCTGCGCCTCTGGCCTGTACCCCAGCTCCTGTATAAAAATAAAAAATAAATCTTTTAAAAAAAGAGGGAAGTACATAGCCATACGGGTCCACATCAGTAAACCAAAAAGATCTTAAATAAATAATTAAATTTTACATTTGAGGGGGCTAGAAATAGAGCAAGTGAAAACAAAAATCAGTAGAAGGAAGTAAATAATAAAAATTAGAATGAAGGGCCTCCCCTGGTGGCGCAGCTGATGAGCGCTGGGTTGTGAAGCTTCCCGCAGCCTCTGCAGTGCCTGTTCATTTCCCTGCTGTGGGCGAGGGTCCCACATGATGCTCAGACCTCTCCTGCCACACCTGCTGCTCCCCTCAACAGTGTATTTCGTCAGTCTGCCTGTTCTGTTCCCCGCTCCAGCTCTGGTGAATTCTCTCACCCTCCCACGCTTCTGACTATACCCAGTGCTTGTATAAATAAATAAATAAATAAATAAATAAATAAATCTTTAAAAAAAATTAGAATGGAAATAAAATAGAAACCAAAAATATGATACAAAAGATCAATGAAACCAAAAGCTGTTATTTGAAAGTATAAACAAAATTAATAAATCCTGGGCTAGGCTCACTAACAAAAGAAGAGAAAAAGCCCAAATAAAAATAATCAGAAATGAATGAGGCAAAATTACAACAGATACTGCAACACAAAGACCATAAGAAGTCACTACAAATGTCTATATGCAAACAAATTAGACAACCTAGAGAAAAAATGACAAAATTTTAGCATCTTACAATATTTCAAGACCAAACCAGGATGAAATAGACAGCATCCAAACATAAGCAAGAAGGCAAACAAAGTAATGGAAAGTCTCTCTGTAAGAAGCCATCTCCCAGGACCACATGGCTTCACTTGTGTATGCCAACAAACCTTCAAAGAGGATTTAATACCTACCCTTCTCAAACTCAAAAAATAAATAAATAAAATCGAAGATGCCGACAGTTCCCAAACACATTTTACAGACAAATGTTACCTTTATCCCAAATCCAAGCAAACAGCATTAAAAAGAAAACTATAAATCTATATATTTGATGAACATAAATGCAAAAATCAACAAAATCGTGATAAATTGTATCTAGCAATATATTGCGATTCATCCATCATAACCAAGTGGCATTCATCCCAGCAATGCAAGATTGGTCCAAAATATGCAAATCTATTAATGTCATTGACATTAATCAACAAAGAGAAAGCCAAAAATCACATGATCACTCCAATAGATGCTGAAAAGGCATTTGACAAGATTCAACACCCATTTATGATAAAAACTCAAAAAAAGGAACTTACTTCAACATAATAAATGTTATGTATACAAATCCACAGCTACCGTCATATGCAACGGTGAAAGCTGAAAGCATTTTTCCTAAGGTCAGGAACAAGACAAGGATATCTACTCTCAACTTAGCATTAGGCAACAAAAAGACATAAAAGGATACAACTTGGATAAGAAGTGGAACTATTTGTACATGACATGATGATACATGTAAAAAATAAAAAGGTTACCAGAAAACAGCTACAAAATAAAAAGGTTACCAGAAATCAATCAATCAATCCATCAATCCATCAATCAATCCTAACTGCTCACAGCAGAATTCCAGCATTTCCATCCCTTAGGCATTGTTTAGCTCCCACTCTCATAAATGCAGCATCCAAGAGAAGTGCTTCTCCTGCTAATTTCCTCTGCCATAATCAGAACCAGTGCTTGAGGTAGAGTGGTTTTAGACATTTCAGCAACCCCAATACCAAAGGTCATTCAACTGGTTGAGAGCTGAAGTCTCAAAGCATTTTACATAAGCACAAACCTACTGACTTTCTCCTATTCCAGGTAGCTGCAGTGCTAACTGTAAGTCCATATGTTCTCTTTTTAGAGGACTGCTGGACAGATTCCCAGGGCCTATTTGATAATTATACAAAACCAACAGAACTCAGCCAAGAGCAGGTTAGTCTTTTACCTTCAAAGGTCTTGGGTTAACCCTATAGCCCCCTGGTGATTTGCATACAATGATTTCATCCAAGTTCTTTGAAATTGTTAGTGATTGGTTAGATTCACAACTTTGGTTTGATGTGGTTAATCAACAAAATGTTTGAAGGCTTATAAAAAACTTTATTTAAACCAACATATCTAGAGTTATAAATGTAATACTGATAGAGTCCTTTGCATTCTTTCCTGTGGGATTGAAGGCAGACAAAACAGCATGTCAGGGCTTTTCGTGCTGACAGATTTGAGAAAAACCGCTGGCAAAAGAGAAAAAGTCAAATATTTTCACACTTAAATAATGTATTTTTTCTTTTTAGAAATTGGTTTGGATATTTGGAGCCAATGCTTATTCTTTAAGCTTTAGTTTTTCCATTTTGAACAGACACTTGTCTATAGCCATCAAATATTACTCCTTTTAGTGGGCTTAAATCAAAGATATCCAAATACAGAATTTTGTTTTCATATAAAAATCTGTTTCTCATTAGAAACACAGGACCCAGTTCTAATCTCATTCTTAGCACCTTTCAGCAAAAAGCTCAAAAAGAGCAAAAAATTCCATTTAGTTTACATATGTGCAGCTCAGCCACCAGATTTAAAATAAAATTCCTCCTCTCTTGAAGCGTAACATAGAAAAATTTCAATCCCTGAGGAAAATAGTATGAAAACACAGTCAAGAGTCACTTAACAGCAGGAATCCCTCCTGAAAAATGCATGGATTCTGCCCCCTGGGCAAATGTGAACATCCTTACACAGACTATGCAGCTGACCACACCTTTAGGCTGTATAGTATGGTGTGAACTTTTGCTCCTGGACGACAAACATGTACAGCACATCACTGTGCTGGACACTGCAGGCAGTTGTGACATAAAGGCATTTGTGTATCTATCTAGTTCATATCTAGACAGAGAAAAGTGACAGTGAGGATAGGAATAAAAGTTAAAACGGTGCACCTGTAGGGGGCGTTTACCAGGTAATGGCAGGACTGGTAATGGCTCTGGATGAGTCACTGAGGGGCAGTGAGTGATTGTGAAGCCTACCTAGGCTGTTACTATGCACTGCTGTAGAAAATGAAGGTATGCTTGATTTATTTAAATATTTTTTTCTTTCTCAATCATAAATTAACTTTTGCTTACTGTAACTTTAAAACTTGTATTTTTCTTTCTTTTTTAATTTTAATTTTTTTTTTATTTTTATATTCCCCAAACAATTGCAACCCCTTTATTTTGACCCCAATCCCTACCCCCCCGCCCCCCTCCCCTCATAAAGTGTCTCTGGTTCATAGTTGTTTGTTCACTATGATTTTCACTTTCTTATAGTTATTCATTTTCCTGGTCCCTTATTTAAGTTTTCTAGATTCCTACTCTGAGTGAGACCATCCGGTATTTTTCTTTTTCTTTTTGGCTTATTTCGCTGAGCATGATCCCTTCCAGCGCCATCCATGTTGCTGCAAATTGCATGTGTTTATCTTTTTTGAATGCTGAGTAATATTCCATGGTGTATATGTACCACATCTTCTTGATCCAGTCATCTATTTTTGGGCATTTGGGTTGATTCCAAAGCTTAGCTATTGCAAACAGTGCTGCTATAAACATAGGGGTGCAGGTGCTCTTTGGAGTTGATGTTTCTGTGTCCTTTGGGTAAATACCTAGGAGTGGAATTGCTGGATCATATGGAAGCTCTATGTTTAGTAGGTCCAGAAATCTCCACACAGCTGTCCATAGTGGTTGGACCAGTTTGCACTCCCACCAACAGTGCAGGAGAGTTCCTTTTTCTCCACAACCTCGCCAACATTTGTTGTTGCTAGTTTTTTTTTAATATGTGCCATTCTCACTGGTGTGAGATGGTATCTCGTGGTGGTTTTGATTTGTATTTCCCTGATTACAAGTGATGTTGAACATTTTTTCATATGCCTGTTGGCTATTTGCATTTCCTCTTCAGAGAAGTTTCTTTTTAGTTCTTCTGCCCATTTTTTCACTGGATTATTTTCTTTGTTGTTGTTGAGTCTTTTTCTTTCATTTTTTTACATCAGTGTTCTTCTTTTTTTTTAAAGATTTATTTATTTATTTATACAAGCACTGGATACAATCAGAAGCGCGGGAGGGTAAGAGAATTCACCAGCGCCAGAGCGGGGAACAGAGCCGGCAGACCAATGAAATACACTGCTGAGGGCAGCAGCGGGTGAGGCAGGAGAGGTTTGCGCCCATGTGGGACCCTCGCTGGTGGCCAGGGATGGAACCGGCGCTAGTGAGGCTGCAGGCAGTTTTGCAGCCCAGCGCTCAACCACTGCGCCACCAGGGGAGGCCCCATCTGTGTTCATTTTTAAACAGTTTTTGCTACCCCACCTCAGGTGTAGTCCCCATAGACTTTCCTTCACCAATGCACCCGTGTACCATCACCACAATCCCCTGTGCTCCTCCCTCCCTCCCTCTGATCCCTCTCCCTCCTCCTCCCCTGCAGGATGTCTCTGATTTATAATTGTCTGTGAAACTTGTATTTTCTAACTTTTTGACTCCTAATAAAATTTAGCTTAAAACCCAAACACATTGTACATCTGAACAAAATATTTTTATAGCATTATTCAAAAACTGTTTTCTATTTTTAAATGTCTATTTTATTTATTTATTTTTTACTTTTCAAATTTTTTATTTAAAATGAAGACACAAACACACTAGCCTAGGCTAATTTGGATTATCAATATCAGTTTTTCTCCCCTTCATCTTATCTCACTGGAGGGTCTTCAGAGCAGTAAATGCATGAAGCTGTCATCTCCTATGATAACAATGCCTTCTTTGGGAAAATGTCCTGATGGAACCTGCCTGAGACTCTTCTTGAGGAGGTGTTGCTCTTTTCAGAAATTTGTACATGGTGATTTGCTTGGTTTGGTTCTTTTTCTCAGCATAGTTTTGCTTTTAAGCAGATAATATACCATGAACATTCCTCTCTGCTAATGAAAACCTCTTGTGTTGGGCTCCATGTTTTCAAGCATTTTAAGACACATGCTGTTGTCTTCAGGCTAAGCTCCTCATTATGAATTTTCTTTGGGATTCTTGTTTTTCTTCTGCAGCTTCCTTTTCTTCTGCCTCTTCTTCATCCACGTGTTCCTGTTTCAGCTCTACTACTTCCTTATTAGTCAGTTCCTCAGAAACTGCCTCTAGAAGCCCCTAATGTTATCTTAACCCACATACTGGTTAAATTTGTTTGCCTTCTCCACCACAGCCTTGTTGATACTTGGCACACTCCTCACCCTTGGCAAAATCTTTGAAGTCATAGATGAACCTTTGGGCATCTTCTTCCAGATGCCACTCAGATACTTCTTGGTAACATCATCCAAAGCCCAAGTGAGCTTTTATCAGAAATATATCAATGTTTTTAGCATCTTCCACAGTTACAACAACAGCCTGGGCAAAGATCCTCCTCAGATAGCAGGCCTTAGAAGCAACTTTAACCTCTTGATTCATCGGTTGGATCAAAGATAAGGTATTTAGAGAAATATCACTTTTATATTGAGACAAAAAATCATCACTAAAGGAGGCTATCTAGGAGGATTCTCAACAATAAGAAAAATGTTAAAGTCATGTTATTCTCCAAGAGGGACTTCTCCATTTCACTGGCATAGCAACTTGGGGGAGGGGATGCTTCTTTGAAGAGTAACTGTGTCATCCATGACTTTTTATTGCTTCTGTAGTGCAGTAGTGGTGTGAGTTTACCAACAGACTTGAAGGTCTTGGATTTCTCACTGCACCAAATCCTAAAGGATTTTAATTATAACCTGCAACACTGCCCCCAATAGTTATCATGCCCTTAGAAGCACTAAAGCCGGGCAGTGACTTGACCTCATTAAGTATGAAAGTCCATTGGGGCATCCAGTTCCAGAAAAGAGAGGATTAATCCATCATGAAGAATTGCTCTGGCAACTAATTTATCTCCACAGTCAGCTTATCTAGTGTTTCCAGTATTTTTTCAGCTACCTTGATGGCAGCAGTCACACTTACTACTCACTTTCACATTATGAAATGAATAACTATTCTTGCATCATTTAACCCAACTAGAGCTAACAATAAATTAAACATTGTAGGTGGGCCAACATTGAAGCAAACTTTTGGTTTTTGTCACCATCATCATGGTACTGAGGGGGATATACTTCTGTGTCTGGTCTTCAATCCAGGTTATTAGAAATTTATCTTTATCTGATCTCTCCGATTTTTGTTAGTCTTGTTGCTTTTAAGTAAGCATCCATCACTTTGTTCTTGTTCTTCAAGATAGTAGATATGGTGGCCTGTGGCAAGTGAAAATCATTACTGATTTTCCACTTGTGTGGTCCCTAATCACTATTAATTTTGTTTCCAAGTTAATGGCTTGACCTAGCTTTTTACTAGCACTTTAGCAACAGATTTTGTATGCTTAGGGGACATGGTGAACAAACAATATAAGATTAACTCAAGCACAAGGGAAAAACAATGATATTTAGAGAGACACTGTAAACACAAGATATATGAGGTTGTTGCTGGCATAAAATGCCATGACATTAGGATGACTACAACATCACCAGGCAATAGGAATTTTGAAACCACCTCTGTATATGTGGTCTATGATTGGTTGAAATATCATTATGCATAAATTACACAAAATTACATCATACAATTAGCATTATGCACGTGAGTGTATTATGTCCTTTAGCATTTAAGAAGGCAGATCAATTGAGATTTGTAAAGAGAATTTCTTTGTAAAAACCATTGGATTTCATTCCAAAACTGCCTGCTCTTTTTTTTAACAGTGGCAAGTTAATGCTAAAAACGTGATATTCAGTGTTGTGTACTGCTAAGTTCTAATGTCTTCTCAAGGAAGAAAGCAGAGAAGGAAGCAATCGTTCTCTTGACTACTATCAAGGCACTAATCACATTCATGAGGGCTCCACTGTCATGACTTCATCTAATCCTAATCACCTCCCCAAAGCCCCAATTCATAATACCATCATCTTGGGGAACAGGGCTACAGCACATGGTTTCTAAGAAAAACAACCATTTAATCCATAATATGATAAACCAAGTTAAAAAGTAATGTGTAAAGAACAATTTAAATATCAGGAAGTACAAATATCTATATGTGGAATATAAAGACTTGTAAGTCATAAGAAAAATACAATAATGGCCAAAAATATAGACTTATCAAAATAAAATAAACACATATATGACTACAGTGAGCATTGAACCAACAATCACACATAAGCAAAACTTCAATGTTTGTCTTCTAGTTACAAACATAATTCAGTTAGTTTTCTACTTTATAACACAACGGCAATGACAATGACAACTAATATTTATGGCATGTGTGCTTTGTGCTAGACTTTTTTTGAAAACTGTATGTAATATTATCACCTTCATTTTTCACATGAGAGAGCCATAGCACAAAGCAGATAAAAGTGGTGGAACAAGAAGTCTAACCTAGAAATACATGACTCCAGTGCTTCATCTGTGTGCACACAGCCTCTGCTCAGTTTCAGGACCATATTTTATAATCAGTGTTCATAAACCTGACCAGATGGCACATGAAGTCATGAAGTACATCTTGAGTCACAGGATAAGTTATGTTTCATATGCTTTCACCATCATAGTCAATATGTTACAGGTCTTAAATTATCTCCTGTAAACTAGATTATCAGTCATATTTATTAGAGTTATAATAGAAAATGCCCCTATTCAATATCTGTGCTGAGGTTTTACATGTTTTTATTAACTACAAAACAGGTATTTCCTTGGAAAATTTAATTAAAATTTTATCCTAGTATTTCTTCACATATAAAGTAGGTGAGCAACATATTTTCCTATTGCTCAGATGCTGTTATAATTTTTACCTTAGAAAAATCTAGATGGTTCCGACAATTTAGTATACATGTTAGTTACACTAACTTTGTCTTGACAAGTTGAATTTGGTTGCAATTCACATTTATTGATATCCAGCTTCCACTGACAGCAGAAATCTATGCATATTTGTTAACAAAGTAAAAAAGATACAACTTGATTAGGGACAAAATAGTTGACCCTTCCCTATTGAGTGTCATAGTCTCATCTTTGCAGACATCTTGTATAACCTTGGAATTTTTCTGAACCAAGTTGTGTAGATACTTTTGTCAGTAAATACAGTTTGCAAGAAAAATATTCCTTTGGGTCTTTTATTTCTGGGTAGAAGTTTATCTTGAGAATTAATGAACAAAGAAAATGTGGTGTGGGGAACTGGTACTCAAAAGAAGTATGTTAAACAATTAAAAATAATCTAACAAAAATTTATAGTGAGTAGAGCATTGAATTAGTATCAGATTACTCAAGTTCATTACCAAGCTCTATAATCTTAGCAAGTTGTGGATCTACTCTGAACTTCAGTCTCCATATCTGAAATGTGGGAATAATAATATTGTTTACCCCATAAATCAAGTACTATTATAAAGACTTTGTAAGTATTCTATGAAAACCACTTAGCAAAATATAAAACACATATAAAGTACTTTAAGTGTTACTATTTTTTTCATAGTACTGTGAACACAGTAAATATAAATATTATTACCATTATTGTTATTGTTAGGAACCTGTGATGTTATGGGTAGTGCAGATATGATGAAGATAAATAAAATATGTATATATTCTTCCAACCTAGGACTGAAAACCTACTTAATTTTGAAATAATTTTGGGTTTCCCTAATAAGTTATCATGGTATACCAAATATTACATAAGAAGTGAATGAGAAATTAATCTTGTATGAGCATAGAAAATTGATATCAAGGATTTAGATAATGTTGTAAAAGTGATAGAAGATGAGAGCAAAATAAGTACCTTTCTAGAGCAAAAGAGTGTGGGAAGGAGGAATTGACCGCAATGCAGGATACAATACACTTGGAAGAGCCTTGGAATTGAGCAGTTTTAAGATATTGCAGAGAGAGACAGATTGCGATGGGGAAGTAGGGAAGTAGTTACTTAGAAGGATGTACATTTAGGGCTATCAGAAAGAAAAAAAAAGCTCAGAAGAAAAATCAAAACATCATGAATTTGGGGGTGATTTAAAAATGCCTAAGCATTTCCATTGGTCAGTCATCTTACATTAGATTTCTAAGTTGTGTCATTCATGAAATAAAACTTTGAGTGTTTTATTTAAAGTTGTAAATAGAAGTCACCCATTGTAGTGGTAACATAAATATAACAAACATTACAACTCCTATAAATCATGCACTGAAAAGTGGTAATTCACTTTCTCAACATGTGCCAGTATTGATAGACATTTTTCTTTGGAAAAAAATAAAGCAGATTGTTAAGCATAAAATGGATATTATTCATAATTGTCCCCCCAAAATTAAATTTTAGAAGGTCTCTTTACAATAGACCATAAAGTATCAAATTTATTCACAGCTGATATATATATATATATGTATATATGTGTATATATATATATATACACATACACACATATACTGTTTCCCTCCCATGGGAATAAAGTATTTTCTTAAAAAAAAAAAAAAAACTTGAAAGCCATGTGAGTTGTTAAGTAAAATAAATAAGCAAGCACAATCTTTTTACAGAGGAATTACGTAAGAATGATAAAGAAAATTATTCAGCGCAACAATTAGCTGCAACAGTTGTGAGGGTTTACAGTCTGGAAAACATCTCTCTTTTTTTTTCTACATATGGGAATTACTAACAAATCAATAGCATATTTGACAGCCATTCAAATAGTCAAAGACCAGCTTCAAAGCCAGATTTTTTAGAAATCTATATTTATTTTAGTATATCAAAAACAAGGAGGAGATGTGGTATTTCTAAAGTATAAAAATTATACTTATATTAATATGAGAGTAATTAGTAACTATGGGATAAAGCTAAATCAGTTTTTCTTGTTTATGTTTTCCAGTTTTTTACATTTATAAAGGTGAATGAGAAAAAGTACTCCATATTGTCAGGCAGTGTAAACTACATTAAATTTTTTTCTTGAAATAACCAAGTATATAGATTTCTTTTTCTTTTTAAGATTTATCCATTTATACAAGAACCGGGACACAGGCCAGATGCGTGGGTGGGGTGGGGGAGGGTGAGAGGATTCACCAGAGACAGAGCTGGGAACAGAACAGGCAGACTGACTAAATACACTGCTGAGGGGAGCAGTGCATGAGACAGGAGAGGTCTGCTGCACCATGTGGGATTCTCGCCTGCCGGCTGGGATTGAACCACCACTGCAGAGGCTGCAGACAGCCCCACAGTGCAGTGCTCAACTGCCTGGGCCACCAGGGAGGCCCCCAAGTATATAGATTTCAATTTTGATATTTTAACACTCATAGAAACAGGAGGTTGTGACATATTTCTCCTAACTAAATAACATATAGTGATAAAAATCATTTTCTCAAAGGTATCATTAAAACTCAGACTGAACTGTTTTCCATATTTAAATTGGTTATTTATTATACCTTGTATTTATAGGAAAGAGGCATGAAAGAAGTGTTTCATTTTACTCTCATTATAACCAATCAGACTATATTAAGTTTATATCTAGTATGAGGTAGTATACCAAGTCAGCATGGCATTAACTAATGAAGTGTAGTGGGAAGTTTCATCCTGAAGCCTTACTTTGAAGATAAACTAAATAAGAAAAATTTTTAGTAACCTTTATACTATGGTTTTGCATCATCCTTAATTCATGCATAAATTTGGTTATTATTATTCTATAATAAGTTTGGTTGATTTTTGGACAACCTCATTGGCAAAAAGAGTTTTTGTAAAGTTTCCACTTTCTAATATCTTCTTAGAAGTTAAAATTTTCCTCTTGTCTAGTAATTTCCAGCTTTTTCCATTTGGTTGCTATTACCATTTATTTTTCTTATGTTTCAACTGCAAGAGTCGCCAAGTTAAGATGTCTTTTCAGGACATTGAGATGGAGTGCCAGTGGTGGCCTCAGCATTGCCACTGGGTGGTTCTCTGCCAGTTGTCAGGAGCTCAAGTTCATTCTTTTTCCTTGGCATTTAGAACAAGTCATATGACTCATCTTTTCTACAATGCTTAGAGGTATTGTGAAGAGTTTATTTTAACGCACAGGTTTTAAAATCAGAGGGTGTGTCTGAGCAATGTGAATTTCAAGGAGGTATTTAGTTGAAGCAGTGGCATGAAGAGACTAGACTGTATGTTTTGTTAAAATAGAATAAATTTAATATATGCGAAATATCAGTAGTATTGATCAAATGATTTGACTGAGACATGCTAGGACCTTTGTTGTTTTTAATCTGATCCTACCCCCCCTTTTAAAAAAAAATAGAAACAGCATAGTACAAGAGGTCTGTTAAGGCACTTTCTTTTAGGAAAAGTATGGTATAAGAACAACACAGTAAAAAAAATAAAAAGGTCATAAGACATTTAAGGAAGCATCAGGGAGGAGGCTGGTGAAGTTTCCTGTGTATATGATTTTATGTAACATTAAATGTCTTACTTAACCTCTATGCCTCATTTTTTCCCATTCATAAAAATGACAATAATTACATTTACCACCTGTGTACCTCAAAGGAGACAGAGAAAACTAATGAAATGTCTGTGGAGGACTTTGAACTTACAGAATAAAGCTTTTATGACTCCATAAAGTACAAAGTAGTATCCTGCACTTGAATTTTTCCTGGCACTTACCTCAATCTCCAGTTCTTTGCACACCATCAGCTACTGTTGCTCCTAACCCCCTTCTCTTCTGATCATGGGCAGAGCTATTCTAGAGAAGCATGAGGCTACTGCTGGTTTTTACCCAAGGTTAGGAAGGCTTTTTCATTCATGACACCTGAAGCTTTTATTCCCGTTGCCTGATCTCCTGTGCACATTAGGTTATTTTGGAGGGCTGGAAGCATGGGCAAATGACACGAGAATCAGTGTGAGAAATGTCAACTCAGACATTCCCAAATGACACTTTTAATGCTGAGAATATATTATTATAGAGCCAAGTTGGAAGGCTACAGTGCATCTACTGCTATTGTGAAAGAAAGGTTGGTCCTGCCAAAATGCAATCTTATAGCTTATAAATATATTTTTTATTATTCATATTCTGTCACCCTCTCTCTCTTTTTAACTTTTGGTTTTCCTTGAAAGTAGAGCCAGAAAAAAAAATTTCTGGCTGTTGAAATCAAAACATGGATCTTTAAGGTAGTCAATCCTACCTTAAGTGTATTGATTTACAAAATATCAATGCTTGTGAGAATTCTGAGATGAGCCAATGCTGAGTGTCATGGTCAAATCACAGCAGTGGGTTACTCCAGTTTATTACTATAATACTGAAAAAGTTGCAAAGAAACTGAGGGTTCATGTGGCTCAATCTCTAGGCTTTGATATTTGGTATTGGGCTCATTTATTCTGAAAACATCATTTGAAACATTAGAATATAAATAACTTTCTTGATCAATGGTGTTGCAATAAGCAGTAATAATTAGCTCATTCAATAATTTTACTGAATGTCTGCTTTGTGCCAAACAACATTGGGGCATTCAAGTGAAATAGGAAAACTTAATCCAGGTCCTCAAAGAGATGCAATTCTCATTTGCCAAAAAGGAATCTCCACATATCCAAAATTACACATAGGCAAAATATTTAAACCTACACTGTTTTAGACCCTGAAATGGTGCACTTGCAAGAGCAGACAAACACGCTTTTCCTTCTTGATTCTATAATGCTTAAAATGCTGATGTCTATTACTGGATTGCCAGGTTTTGCTTAACACTTTGAGCTCTGTTAACAATGTGAACTCCTTGTGGAGTAACTACCAGTTCAGATTGTCATCATTCATTTCCTCGCCCCTGAGGTGAACTTCTCATCTTCAGAAAGAATCAGCTTCTGATGTGGATGGTGTTTACTGCAGTTGAAGTAAAGATATCCCCAAACCATGCCCATAAGTCGGGTTTGGGGAAATGAGATGGTTCAGCAAGTTTCTTGTTGTCATAGAATTTCATTTATAAATAATCATGTTTCAACTTATTAATGTTTATCTAATTTGATTTTTCTCCTTAGCCACCACTCAGTTTCATAAATAGCAATAAATAACAATTATACTCAAATCAGTAATGTTCTTTCTTTTAGTAGTTATGGACATAACAAAAGTTAAAATAGGCCTATGTTTCTTATGTCAAAGTATATATGAAAATATGTGAAGTCTTGAATGTGAATTAGGTCTGCAACTAATTGGTTTATTGTAATATAGTATGTGCAGTAAGATCAGTGTCTTGTGTTTTAAACATTTACATATTTTTAAAAAAATCTCACTTTTTTGGGTAATAATGAAATCAGTAATATTTTCCTATTTTGAAAACTTGATTTTTAGAAAATATATACGTGTATATATAACAATAGTGAAATAACCTCTTGGTATGATTTAAATATGGTCAAATATGAACAATTTGAACATTGAAATTTCCAATATCTTCATATATATTTTATTAAATCATTAGCTGTGAAACATAACACACATGGACTAATTAGAAACAATATTGCATTTGGGTGTGTAGTATGTAAAACCAGACTTTAAATAGCTTCTGTTCTTTCCCAGTTTCAACAAATGTACATAATAAAATACAAATGAAATTTAATTTTACATGCAGTATTTAAATTGTGAACCACAATAAAAAATGGTAGCTGGCAGGTGTTTCAGGGCTGATGGGACAGAATCAAGTACATTATTGGGTTGTTTTCAAATTATTATAAATAATTAACATATATTTACTCATTTTCAATAGTAATGGAAAAAGTGCTTGTAGGGCTAGAGAGATTGAAGACAGTGTCCCACCCTTCAAGTAGTTTACAGTATAGTATGAATACAGACAAGTGGCCAGTCACATATATATATATATATATATATATATATATATATATAAAGAGAGAGAGAGAGAGAGACATGCATGTGTTTTTCTAAACCAGTTTTCAAGGACAGAAAGAATAAGCAACTTTCCCAAAGACATATTTATGAAAGCATGAGATAGAGATGTTCCAAAACTATACTAGGTAGTTCATCATGAGTGAGTTGTAGGGCAAGAAATGGGGAGTGTCAAACATATTTGTATTAAGATGATTAGGTCAGCATCAAGGATGGATCTAGTGTGGAGAAAATATGAGAATAATGCAGTACTGGTACATGTGCCAGATGAAGGCACATGGGTCAATGACAGATGGAGTCAAAACTGGGCCATGGGGGGAGTGGCCACATGCCCACATCTCACAAGTGTGAGTATTGTCAGTAAGTTTTTACATATGTGTTAGATTTGTTTAAATGTCAACACTGAACTATATTAAATATTTCATAATTCTTTGGATATTTCTTTACTTTTATCTAGAAAATGCTTCAGAAATAGAAAAGGACTGCATTTTCTCTGGCCCTGTTGTCAGGAAAAATTTGAGAGTTCTTATGCCGACACAGGTGAAATATTTTGTCCAATTTTATATGGTTAGCTATAACAAGGCAGCAACATTCTAGACTCTTAGTCCAGTGCTCTCCTCAAGCCCCTGCCCTGCTTCTATATCACTTATGTCAGAACAACAACAGCTAACACAAGCATACTGGTTGTTTAATGCTTACAACTCTGATGACGAGAATAGAATGAGGCAGTGTTAGACTTTTTTGAGGAAGGAAGAAATAAGTGCTAAAAAGTAATGGAGTGAAAAACTCATAGTTTCAATTGAAGAAAGAAATTAAATACCTGGGAAAATAGATTAATATTACTGTGGAGGAACTGAAAGGAGAGCCATCTAGGCCTGGGGTGGTAGCAGAAGAAAAGTTTCCCCTTGTCTTCTAGATTTGTTAAGAATATCCATATTCTTATAAATGTTTAAGATGTCTTCATCTAAACAAACATCCTATTATAGGCCTTTATTATGTAGGTTAACTTGCAATTGCAATTATTTAAGTGAAAAAAGCAGACAGTGGAACAAATCTAAATTTACTCACTCTAAGTGGGTAGTAAAGAATATATGTATATACATCCATACATACATACATATATAAATAAAACACCCTACCTGACAAATCTTATTGATGGATGAAAATCTTAAGAGTTTATGCGATGGTCACACAGATTCTCAAATGGCTAATATTTGGGCACCTGCAGATTAACATTCAGTAAATTTACAACTTAAAAAGATCTGCCCAGTTTGGACAAATTATTTTCCCATCAACAGTATTAACCACTGCCACAGCTGAAAAGACAAACAAACCACAAACATCTGAGAAAGGGATGAATTAAGAACACAAGGAGGAGAACTTCTGCAGACTGCAACCAATACAACTTTCTCTTTCTTTCTACTGGATTATCTCCAATCCACCCTAAATTGCTGAACTGACATGTGGTAAACTTGGAAGCCCCAGAAGAGGCGAAACACATCCAGCTGTGCATATCTGGCAGTCTGCTGTTTCACCTGGTATTTTTGGATAGCAGGACCCTTGCCACACTTTTGGATCAATCAGTTGTAGTAAGCTAAACATTTTCCCATTTTCCTGGCACAAGCAGTGAAAAATATCTCAGGAAAGATGGAGTTCATAGAGCAGACTTATAAGTCACTACTCCCTCACTAGCTTTACATCTTTTAAGGTACAGGATTGTAGGATTTGTTTGCTTTATTTCTTTGATTAACTTTGCTCCTCTGCAAGAGAAAACTAGCTAATAGTTTAGGAGTATTTTATGAATTTTTTATGTTTCTATAATGAAGATTTTAATTGACTTGAAGGTTAAAAATGTGACTTGAAGTTTCCCTGCACACTAATTAAGTCTACCTGATATTGCAGTGGTTGAAGCAGTTGCCCACCTGGAACTCAGAGTTTCTGTGATGTTCTTGCCTTACCAGCTATTGCCTAATCCTTTTCATCTTCTCAGGTGCTCAGTCGATAACAATAGGTACAATTTTAGTGACACCCTTTGGGAAGACTTTCTTCATTTGTATTTAAAAGATTTGTAGCCCATTGAAAACTTTAAAAAATATATTCAAATTACTGTATCATATTGCAGGATATCACAAATACTATAAGTAAAAATAATAGTGAACACAAAGAAAATCGGGTTTATTTGTGGTTGGGGGATCTAGAATGAACCGTGGATGATGTAAAAAAAGAGCAAGTTGCTAAAAAATAGAAAGAAAATTAAAACAGACTCAATATGGAGTCAGTTCATGCTGGGCTCACAACCAGACTTAATACCTATTAAATTTTCAGCCTCTCCAAAAATGTTTTCTTATACCAATCAATCTGAAGTTTCCTAATCAGCATCAGTGAGGTAGTCTGCATAGTAAGACCCCTCTACCTTTCCCTGACAAGGTGATTTTACCTGAATTTTTTTTTCTTTTGCTAAATATCTTGTTTCTCCCCTTTCCCTCCCCAAAATACCCTCCATCGTATGCAGTCTCTTGTAGTATCTATAATAGACGTGATGTTGCTCAATTCATGAATCATTTTAACGAGCCAATTAAATGTCAAAAATGTGAATTTTGTTTTTTAAACAATATTAATACATGAAACGAACATTAAGTAACAGATGGAGTAAACTGTGTGAAAAAGACACAAAATTAGAGATACCAGCCTCTATCTAGGAAAAACAGTAGTTCCCTGAGCTAGAGAACTGGAAAGTGTACACTTGAGCAAATGCACACTTGAGAAACGGAATGACTATAGGCACTTAGGGAAAAGTTAGTCAGCTGCATCTTGTGGGATACTGAAATCCATAGGAAGGAATGTGTGTCTTTTCCTGTGGCTAAATCCACCGCCCCCACCGACTCCCTCTTTTTCTGAGACTGGAACTGAAAATCAAATTTACAGCAGACAGATTAGTAAGAGAAAAGCCCAAATTGTGATAACATACTGTAGAGAATTCACATGGTTGTAATTCTAAAGAATAATGAAACAGACCAGGAATATTGGTCCTGCATTTTGGGACCTGGGGCATAGAGAACAGAAAGGAGGAGACTTCACATGAAAATCAAGGAGTGGGTTGGTTACCTCATTCTTACTCTGAGAATAAAGATCAGATTCTGAGAGAGAACATCTGGAAGGGACCCTCTTAGCTACAGTACATTCTTCTAGGTATGACTTCGTAAGGCCAGGTAAAGGACTTTGGCAAGGACAGAAGGTTCTCCTAGCCTACAGGGCCTTCACTGCTATGAACCCAAAACAATATGCATTCTTTAAGTAAAGGTAATTGTCCTTCCAAGGCTCATGAGACTTGACTGGCCTCTAGTTTTTTACCAACAGGATGAGAGGCCTACTCTAGATATGTGATGATCTTGGATACTCTAGATATGTGAACAAAAGCCTGTCTGACCCTTTTGGAGAGATTGACCCCAAATCATGAAAGTTCAAATGCCATAGGCAGGTGTGTAAGTCCCTGTACCATCATTCTATTCTCTGTAGATGTATTTTCTATGGCTTTTCTTCATGAACCACAGTGAGATGAATTGCTTATTTCCTCCACAGAGCACTAATTTTCCTTTCTTTTTAACTTTGCTATTATTTTTCCTGAACTGTTTTTGTATCTCCACTTCTTGTGTAAATTGAAAACCTTTTTTTTTTTTTAATGTTTTCTCAGCGAGAGAACTTTTTTTTTTAAAGATTTATTTATTTATTTATTTATACAAGCACTGGGTATAGTCAGAAGCACGGGAGGGTGACAGAATTCACCAGAGCCAGAGCAGGGAGCAGAACAGGCAGACTGATGAAACACACTGCTGAGGGGAGCAGCGGGCGTGGCAGGAGAGGTCTGCACGCCTTGTGGAACCCTGCCAGCGCCGGGGATCGAACCAGCGCTGCAGAGCCTGCGGGCAGCTTTGCAGCCCAGCGCTCAATTGCTGCGCCACCAGGGAGGCCCTAAATTGAAAATCTTACTTGGGATACCAAGTTTTTCTTCACTTCCTCCCTGAGCTGATTGAATGGTAGAGACACTCGTTGACAGAACTTATTTTCTATTTTGTATTAAGGTTAAGTGTGGACATATCTTACAGTCCAAATTATAAAAAATATTGAGCAAGATCTCTATTCATTTCCTTTTGTGTATTCTTTCAGAAATTAGCACATCATACACATACGTTATCAGTAAATGTTAGCTGGGTGGGTAAATGAATGGGTGGATAGAAAGACTGGAGCACAGAAATGACATGATTTGGAGAGTTAACTAAAATAAGTTATTTAGTGAGATGAAACTTTTTTCAGGCATAATAATATCACATTGATTTATGAAAATAAGGGTTAATAAGGAAATCTATTTAATAAAATATATTTTATTTTTTAGATTATTCTAAAGTACAAAATATGTACTAATGAGTTGATCAGTTATTAAAACATCTGTTTCACAGACAGACATTATTAAAAAACTGTTTTCTTCAAATTTTTAAGAAACAACACAAATGAGAGAATAACATTTAGGGAATATTTGCTGTATTAAATCTTTGATTGCAAAAATTACTTTAGGGCCTCCCTGGTGGCCTAAGGGTTAAGTCTCAGAGCTACAACTGTGGCCTGAGTTCAATCTCCAGCCAGGGAACTAACCCATACATGGTGCAGCAGACCTCTCCTGTCTCATCTGCTGCTCCTCTTTGCAGTATATTTCAGTAAATACACTTGTTCTGCTCCCCACTCTGTCTCTGGTGAATCCTCTAGTCTCCCGTACCTATGGCCTGCACCCAGTTCTTCTACACAAATATTTAAAAAGAATACTTTAAACTATGTTCCGTGGTTTTGCAATTCAATTTTGAAAAAAAAAATATTTCAAAATTTTATTTGGTAAATATATACTGAGATTTTTTATTTGTCTGTTTTATCCAATTATATTTATTGAGGTAAAGTTAGTTTACATCATTGTATCTGCCTTGAGGGTTATAGATTCAAATCTCCACAAATGTATGTTTTCACTCTGATCACCACCAGTGCCTCAATGACACTTGAGATATAATGTTTAAAATTCTGAGTTGACAATATTTTTTTCACAGTGAAAAAAACCTGGGTATAGTACTTGTGTTTTAAATACTATTGATAATTAGGGCATAAGTAGACAGAGACAGAGAGAGATTAAATAGAATTATATATGGTTTTATATTTGTTTTCTACTTGAGAGATAAAGTATCTTCCCATAATATTCTCTTCTATTGCTTCTAAATGTATATGTAATATAAACAATCAAAAATATACTGGAATCTGGGCCTCCCTGGTGGCGCAGCGGTTGAGCGCTGGGTTGCAAAGCTGCCAGCAGCCTCTGCAGTGCCGGTTCGATCCCCGGCTGCTCCCCGGCCACTGGAGGAGGGTCCCACATGGCGCGCAGACCTCTCCTGCCGCCCGCTGCTCCCCACAGCAGTGTACCTCGGTCCTTCTGCCTGTTCTGCTCCCTGCTCTGACTCTGGTGAATTCTCTCACCCTCCCGCGCTTCTGACTGTACCCAGTGCTTGTATAAATAAATAAATAAATCTTTAAAAAAAAAAAAAATATATATATATACTGGAATCTGAGAGTGCCCAAACTTGACCACCCCAAAATTCTCAGAACTCATCACCTCAAGATGCCCCACTGTCATATACAGAGTAATTTGAGCAAAGAGCATAGAAATCCTTAGAGGATCTGCCTTTGCCTAAGTCCTTTGCCCTTCACTGATGAAAGAAGAGCCTATCGTGTTGTAAACTTCTGTCTTTAATGAGAAAAAATCACTGCTCCCCCTTTATGACCTACAAGAACGTAGTGGAGTGGGTGTCTTATCAAGTTCTAGATTTATCAGTGAACATGTCCTCCCTATCAAAGAATCTCATTTTACTCTCACAGTCAGGATAAGGTAACTTCTCTCCTTGTACATCATATGAAATCTCCCCTATCTGTCCTTGACGCACAGTTCCCAAAATGTGTAATAACTTTTCCTGGAAGACTTCATTATTATTTTGAATTTAAACCAGTCCATTGGGGCTGGGCCAGTCTACATTCCTACCAACAGTGCAAGAGGTTTCCTTTTCCTCCACATCTTTGCCAACATTTGTTGTTTCTGGATTTTTTGGTATGGGCCATTCTCACTGGAGTGAGGTGGCATCTCAATGCAGTTTTGATTTGCATTTCCCTGACAAGTGATTTTGAACATGTGCCTGTTGGCCATTTGTATATCTTCTTTGGAGACGTGTTCTTTTAGCTCTTCTGCTCATTTTTAAAAATGTTTATTAATGAAGTACTTTTGTTAATATTTTGACAGTATAGGATTTCTCCCCTTAGGTGTGATCATCATAGCTTTCCCACCATCAGAGTATCCATAGTTCTCCACCATAATCTGTTGTTCTCTTCCTTTGTCCCCCATTTATTGGAGAGATTTTCCTCTTTCTATTGTATATTATTGACTCCTTTGCAGTAGATAAACTATCTGTAAACATGTGGGTATATTTTTGAGCTCTCAATTTTATGCCATTGGTCTGTGTGTCTTTGATTTTTAATTTGATATGGATGAGTCAGGGTGGGGCAAGGTAGTGTTCCCAGTACCAAACTGCTTTGATTCTATAGCCTTGTGGTATAGTTTGAAGGTGGGAAGTGTGATACCTTCATATATCTCCTCTTTTGTCAAGTTTGCTGTGGCAATTTTAGGTCTTTTAAAATTCCATATAAATTTCAACAAATTTGCTCTGCTTCTTTGAAGAATTCCATTAAACCTTTGATATGGATTGAACCCATGTGTTGCTTTGGGCAATACAGACATTTTACCAATGTTAATTCTAATCCATGAGCATGCAGTAGCTTTCCATTTTCTGTGTCTTCCTCCATTTCTTTACAATTTCTCAGAGTTTTCATTGAGTAGATCTTTCATTCCTTTTGTTAGGTTTATTCCTAGGTATTTAACTCTTTGATGCTATTGTAAATGGGATTGTTTTCTGGATTTCTTTCTCTTCTAGTTCATTATTTACATATAGGAATACATGGACCTTTGTGTGTTGATTTTGTAGTCTGCATTTTACTGATTTGTTTCTGATAGTTTTGGGTTTTTTTGGTGATGTCTTTAGGGCGATATATACATACATGTTTTTCATGTCATCTGCAAATGGTGATAGTTTTACTTCTTTTTCAATTTAGATTCATTTTATATCTATCTCTTGTCTAATTGCTTTAGTTATAATTTTCAATATCATGTTGAACAATAGTGGTAAGATGCACATGCTTATTGTGTACCTGCTATTAGAGGAAATGACTATTGACTATGATGGTTTGGCAAACATGGCCTTTATTATGTTGAGGTATGTTCGCTCTATCCCCATTTTACTAAGAGTTTTTGTTATAAATTGATGCCTTAGTTGTCACGTGCATTCTCTGCATCTATTTATAAAGTCATATGGTTTTTAACTTGATATGGATGAGTCGGGTGGGGCAAGGTAGTGTTTGCAGTACCCCCAATATACCTTCTCTCTGGGATTTGTGATGAAAGACTCAGAAATCCCTGTGCTATCAGTGCACCTAATGAGCTAGGCGCCTCTTACAGGGGGATGTGAAAGAGGAGTGCAGATCACAACACCTGCTCTGCTACTCTCTTTACTGGGGAGCCAATCTCTGTGGAGCACCCCAGCTCCTCCACAAAGATTTCCCTTCTTTCAGGGACCCCTGACTAAGCATCAGTGCTGCTACCAGTGTCCCCTATGCTAGATCACGCCCTCCAGGATCTTCTTTATTGCCTGTTCAATGTAAAATGTATATCCTTATTGTCAACGCTATTGAAATCTATACTGGTCTCTACTGTGCAAGGGATAATTGGCCCTACTCCTATCTGAAGGACTAGCTTCCTGTCCTTCAGGCTCCCTATTCCATGACCTACAGCCAGTGAGGATCAGGCCCTACAGTTGCCTTTTTTGGGGCCTGGCATGTCTGTATCCCTTGGCAGAACTGCCTCCACTGCTTGCCAGGACCTACCAGGTCTGGGTTGCTCCCAGAACCCTCCCCAAGGCTCACTGGAATCCATGGAGCCTACCACAGCAGGCCTGCTTCCAGGACCTGTCCTGGGGCTTGCTGAGTTCTTTGGAGGCCTACTGTGGTGGGTCTGCTTCCAGGTCCCATCCCAGGCCTCACTGATGTCTGCCAAGGCCTGCAATGTAAGGGTCTTGCCAGTTCCACTGTGCTGCTTACAAGGTGTTTTGGACTGCCAGGACTCACTTTGCCTATCTGGGTAGGTTACCTGCTTGGCCTGTTCCACTACTCAATGGGAGCTCCCTCCTTCTAGTGAGTACTGTAATCATGTTTTTCCTTTAGGAGTTTTCTTACCATTACACACACACACACACACACACACACACCAGTTTTCTAAAAGAGAATTCTTTTTTTTTTTTTAAGATTTATTTATTTATTTATACAAGCACTGGGTACAGTCAGAAGTGCGGGAGGGTGAGAGAATTCACCAGAGCCACAGGGGAGAGCAGAGCGGGCAGACTGACGAAGTACACTGCTGAGGGGAGCAGTGAGTGGCAGGAGAGGTCTGTGCGCCATGTGGGACCCTCACCCAGTGGCCAGGGATCGAACCAGTGCTGCAGAGGCTGCAGGCAGCTTCGCAACCCACCGCTCAACCGCTGCACCACTGGGGAGGCCCTAAAAGAGAATTCTTTAAAAACTGAAAATGAAAATACCTCTTGATTTAGCAATACCACTCTTAGCATGAAAACACTAATTTGAAAAATTTTATGCACCCCTATGTTTATAGCAGAATTGTTCACAATAGCCAAGACACGGAACCAGTGTAAATTACCATCGATAGATGACTAGGTAAAGAAATTATGGTATATTTGTACTCAATGGATTACTACTCAGCTATTAGAAAAAGATGAGATAGTGACTTTGGCAACTTGAGGTGAGGTGATTATGCAAAGTGAAGTAAGTCAGAAAGAGAAAGACAATTACAAGAGATGACTTCTCTCATTTGTAGAACATAAATAAACTAAGAAAACAAGCTGACAAAATATAACAAAAATAAGTCAGAAATAAAGTCATAAGCAGATATAAAAGACTCACATAATTAAAGTAAAAACTTTATACTAGCCCTATAATAGACTCACAAAGAGTATGTTGTATGTTTTAGAATAAATTATTGACAATTGTCATAGGCCAAAGGAAGTAGAGTAGATGAAATTAGAGTACATGAAATTGTAAAATTTGGGTGTAATCTTAAAGGATCTTTTCATTCAATGGTTTTAAGAAATGTCTAAGTAATTCAAATCATCTTTTTTAATTGAAATCTTACATAAACTTCTATATAAAATACTAATGAAAGTAGATATATCTTGGTTAAGGCAGGAAAATGAGTTTAAATCCAATAAAATTTCTAATATTACAGAGGAAATAATTTAAGTCAAAAGATATTTTCAGTTTACCAAAGGTAATCAATAAGTTAACTATGAGTAAAAATACATATTTAAATTCCAATCCAACCATATATTTTTAGTAAATTATAATGAATCCTGTATAGAAATATGACAATAGGAAAATTAAGTTGTTTTGATTCAAAGACTACTTAATTTTCTAGGGCTGCCATGACATGATACCACAGACTCGATGGCTTAAACTTCAGGTATTATTTTCTCACAGTTCTGAAGATTAGAAGCCCAAGACCAGCAAAGGGTTTCATGCTCTCTCCTTGTCTTGTAGGGAGAACCCTTCACATGCTCTGCCCTTTGTGTCTCTGTCACAATCCTTTTCTTTAGGACATCAGTTACATTGGATTAGGACCCACCCATCTGAGCTGTTTTACCTTAATTCCCTCCAAATATAGCCACATTCTGAGCTAATGGAGGTTAGGACTTTCACACCTGTTTTTAGGGGGAGGGATACAATTTAGTCTATAACAGTGACCAATCAAAAACTGACCAGGTATGGATTAATGTTATACATTCTGAAATAGAGAAGTAATCCGCATAGAATTTGGTGGTGGCCCTCTAACTTGTTAGTGCAGTGAATTCACATTATGAGGCATGGCATACTGGCCATTGGTAATCACTTCTGAGGTCTGTGGAAAATAATTTGTCACCACTTAATACAGTATTTAAGTGCCTCGTGTATTATACAAAATGTTTTATAGACATGTAAAATATAGAAAATCAACATGGGTTTGAAGTTGATTCTCTAATTCACTGACAAACAGTGAATATTTTTTTTTTCTTAAAAGAAAAGAACAGTGATGTGAAGAGACCTCCACAGCCTGCAGCCTCCTGGGGTATGTCCCTGCACAGGGCGAGTGACTAGTACCCATGTGCCAGTAACTGCTGTAGGCATTTCCACTTACCTCTACCATAAATGCTTGTTTTGTGTGATTCCGGCATGCCTGTAGGACAGTGATGTGCTTGTGACCCTAGTCCCCCAGATATGCAGCAACAGGATAAAGGCTGAGAACCAAGCAGTAGTAGTTGTGGTGCTAATACATCATCTTCGTCCAGGGGCTTCCTTCTTTGTACTAGAACTCACCAGTAAGTACAGAGACCCACATGTGTTTGTATGATAACCTATGGTTAAAAAAATAATCCCTGTGCCATCATTATAGATTGCTCGAGCCAAGGTTAGACTGTTCTGAATTTTTTTAAAGCAATAAAATAAACACTAGACACAGTGAAAGGGTAGTACATTTCCTAAGGAACCAAACTCCACTGTCAACTGTTTTGGACCTTGAAAGCAGCTTGGCTGAGAACACCTGATGGGCTGTATGTAGCAGGTGGCATGTGGCAGAGGGCACTGTGAGAGAGGCCTGGAGAGAACACAGACCTAGCCATAGCTCAGCTCCAGCAATGCCAGGCCCAGTCACAGGAGACTTTTCCATGCCAATGCCTCTGCTGTCACCTGTTTCCCAGAGCTCAGAGTTTGTAGTGGAGAAAAACCCTTGCTTTAAAATTTACCTGGAGGTCACCGTGCTGCAAATCTGATAAAATCTTCCCTCCATTGTCCATTTCTTGGTTTCCATCATCTTCCAATTCTTGCTTGAGATTCCCCTGTGGTGGGGTCTCACAATAACTTCAACAACTCAAATTCTCATGTTACAAAATAACTGAGGTCCCTACTCCTTATTCCAACTATCATTTACAACACAAATTACCTAAGGGCTAGCCATTAAGCTAGATATTAAGATCTTGACAGTTCATTGAAAAAATTTTTACCTTGGTGAGAGTCACTAATGAGGAGACTATCCTCACTCTCCAGGGGCACTTGCATTTCAATAATGGAAATTTGTTAGTGCAAATGAATTGCCAATTAGTGGACAGCATTGCAGTAAGAAGGGTAAAAAGTTTTCAGACAGTAAGGAAATAGTTCTGAAAAGAAAAACCTCCATTATTCCCCTTAAGTCTCATTCCTTTTGACTCACACATTTTAATTTTAATTTTCTTGCAAAATTAAGAAATTCAAACAATTTCAGAAATTTCATAGACTCTGAAAATAACCTCATTGAAAATTTGCTTTTTAAATTTAAATGTGTTTCTTCTTCCCTTTTCCTGGATATTATACAAGTTAACTGAAGAACATTTTCATAAATTCCAAATATTTTTCTATTGAAAAACTTGAGGCTATCTTATATTAAATAATGCAAGATTTTTGTTTTTTTTTTCCACAATTTGTTACTAATAGTTTAAATGTTTTGTTTTGCTTTTATTGGAACCGTAATAACACAAAACAACAGCATCAAGGATTTTTGAGTTGGACTTTATTGCATTAAATACATGTTCTGCTACTTACTGCTTACAACTTGGGGCAAGTGACTTTATCCTCACTGTGCCTTAATTTCTTCCTGTGTAGTAAAAGTACCTATCTTGTGGAACTACACTGAGGATTAAATCAAATAAGGCATATAAAGAGTGTTTGTCATAGATCTTGGAACCTGTTGCTATTATCTCCTTATACTTCCTTTTTACTTCCAAAAGCTGAGTTCATTTAATGCTCAAAGCCCATATATAATTTCCATACAGAGGAAAACAAATCTGGGCCATGCAAGTAGAATAGCTTAGGAAGTGTCATAATATACCCACATGTACTCTCAACTTAATAGCATCTAAACATTACTTCATTTTCCATTTCTTGTTACTATACTAACAGTTTATAAATAAATACAGAGTAACCTCAGAGGGAGGGCTGGCATGTCCGGCATAGGTCCTAGCCAGCTGGGCTGAGGTTTGCTGGCTTTATGTCAAGAGCAAGCCCCTCCACCCCCACTCCCAATCATTAGCTGCCAGGAAATGCCTTCCTTATTAGTCATTATTGCCTGAGGATTTTTAGAGTGATAGAGTGTTAATACTGTATGAAATGCTGTAATTGCAAAGCTGGATTAGGAGATTTGTACTGTACTTCATTATTCTACTTTGAAGTTTACCACTAAAGGGATCACTTTGTCAAAGAAAAAAAATATGCAATATATTTCAAAAAGCTTCCAATGTGAGTATGGATTTAGTACTAAAATTAAAAGTAAAAACAAGTGGTACTAGAATGTGAGAGTTCATTCTAACAATGGATGCATTTATTGGGGGCCTACTACGTGCCTAGCATTGCTCTAATAAGGATGAGACATGGCCCGTTCCTACCCATTTACTTGGCATTTACAGTTGTATTAGAGAGGCAAAGCTATGGCTTAAAAACAATGGAAGAAATAGCACTACTCTGTCACAATTGTATATCGACATAAACAATATTGTGTTTCAATCTGCTTGGTAAACAAAGTCATTTGACTTAGGCCAGACATTTAAATATTGTCTTACAATCAGCAATGATATTTAAGAAACTCTAGCTTGATTTCAAATGTTTCACTTGAGTTCTAGGATAGCAGGTGCTCTGTCAAAAGCCCCTTGGTAACCAGATCTCAAAACAGTAACATGCTCTTAAAGAGACCATTTTATGAAATGAAACATTTCTGCTAAGAAAACTTAGAACAACACAGAAACAGCCACAAAATGTACCCAGAGCGACAACTGAGGGTACTAACTTCAGAGACTCTTTGTGCAAAACATTTTACTAGGTGTCAACAGGAATAAAAGATACCCAATAAATGTTAGGTGAATCAAGAAAGGGAGAAGGCAGTGGGCAAGGGGAGGGCCATGCTAACATCACTGACCACCCAGACCTGCTCTTTACCAGGTTCTAGGCAGGAAGTTAATCATATAAACTCGGCAGGAGAAGAGTCCATCTTGCAAGATGATTCTGCTGTCCTTGATGCTTTATATTTCATCTTCAAAAAGCAAAGAACAGCTCTGAAATAGGCCTGACATTGGGCTTTTCAAACAAATGTTTTAAAATTAAGCTTACTTCTACATTATCGTTGAGGATGAATGGAATGAAATCCCATTTCTTGGTTTCTAATGGGCATTTTATTTTGGGTACTAAATTACAGGCACATGATTGGATCCCAAACATATTTGATTCTCTATAATTACTAGTTGTGTTTAAATAGTATATGCTTCTTTTCATATAATTTTTAAGAACATTCAACACTGAAATCCTTAGCCAATAAAGTTCGCTTCTCTTCTTTATGGTGGATGTGAGTTGTGTCCTAATGGTATCTTAAAGGGTTTGACTTATAGCATGTACTGACTCTGACTCTGATATCTTTCAGTAAATTTCTTAAACTAGAATGTGGCCTACTCAGTCAACTATGGCAATAGGAACCAATATAGATAACTAAGATACTTCATACCATTTTAAATAGATTTTTCTGATAGTTTCAACTTCCTCTAGAGGCTTAAGGGGAAAAAAGGAAGACTCAAATTTTAATTCTTCTCCCTATGCTTTGCATGGACTGAATGTTTATGTCCCTTCCCCCTCAAAATTATATGTTTAAATCCTAACTCCCAGTGTGATATTAGGAGCTGGGAGGTGACAGATGATAAGAGTAGGAACTTAAAATATGGGATTAGTCCTCTTACAGAAGAGACTCCAGGTTATGCCCTAGCCCCTTTCTGCTATGTGAGATCACAGCCAGAAGGCAGCTGTCCATGAACCAGGAAACAAACTGTCTTTGAAATCTGACCATGATGAGATCCTGATCTTGAACTTGCACTCCAGCATTGTGAGATATAAACTTCTGTTGTTCATGAGCCACAATCCATTGCAAATTACTATAGCAACTTCAATAGACTAAGACATGTTCTATGTCAAGTATTTGTTTTCTAATAACATAATACAAACAATAGCAGGAAGGGAATGATGAAGCATATGGTGGACAGACCCTGGAGTGGCAGCCAATCTTACATAACCAACCAATACAGTAGAGACTTGTGATTGGTTTCTAGTCAATAAATAAGAAAGCGGAGATGGTTCAAAGTTCCTGTGATTATATTATAGCCAATTGACTCTTACTGGAGTGACAGATTCTTCTTGAAAGGATGATGAAATTAGCAGTCATGAGAGGAAGCATATGTGGTAAGGAAGTTCTGGAGGGGAAAGTGTCCTCTAGGACTGGAGGGTGGCTTGAGAGGACAGTCTGCTGAAAAGTCTGTCCCTGTAGAATGCAAGGAAATGTATTCTTCCAACAACCTGAATGGGCTTTTAAGTGGATTCTTTTCCAGTGGTGTATTTAGGTGATAATGAAGTCCAGTTGACACCTTGTTTGCAGCCTGTGAGACTATGTGCAGGGGACACTGTTAGTCCTTCCCAGACTATTGCTCCATGGACACCATGACATAATAAAAGTGTATGTGTGTTTAAGCTGTCAAATTTGTTGAAATTTGTTACACAGTGATAGAAAACAAATGCTAGCATACAAGAGTGTCTTTGAAAGTGAACTGTGAGCAGAGACCTTAAGAATTCTGAGATTCTGAGGAACACAAGAAGGGACCCTAATTTGCTCTTGTACAGGTTCCTTACAGAATTCTGGACTTTAGGAAAATGGAGGGCATGGACTCCAAAGAAATGAGGAACACGTCACTGGAAACTAGAGGAACAGAGACCCTTACTATGTAATGGTAGAAAACAATGACATTTCTCCTCCAACACATGGAAGGCAGACCTTCTCTGTTATCAAGTTAGAGAGACAGTCAGCTAAGGAGAGTTCTCAGCCAAGACCCTAGGGTGCTGTTTGGTCTCTTTTTAGAGCTTATAGCAAAATTAGAGAAGAGAAAAATAAATTAAGAGAAGTGTTAAACAAAAAGGAACCAGAACTTGATGATTTGAAAATTCCTGGCTTTTCCAGATAGTAATTAAGAGCCTTTATTTTTTTTTCTTCTTGACAGCAAAGCATGCCTTAGAGAAAAAGCCAAAAATGCGATTATACTTTTAGTAAAACTTCAGGAATATCAAAGGTCAAAACACTCAGTCACAGAGTGCTGACTTATTATCTTAGTTTCTGTAATAGACTAAGGTATGCCTCACAAATAATCTGTCAGTCTAGAGGGCCTCTGGGAAGCTGAAGGAAACTGTCTCTCAGTTATCTCAGGAGACTAATCTATAGGATTTCTCTAAAAAGGAACTGTGGATGTGTTTCTTGTTTAATGAAGTGAGCCCCTTGAAAATCACAGGAGACCCACAAATTTCTTGAAAAAGTTACTTCAGCAAACATCGCTATGCTTGTACTGAAAGTGACAGAGAGCATGAATTGGAAGGAGGCTGTTGAACTTCCATATTTCTGCTGACTGGAACCAAGCTACTACTTAGTTGCAAACATGTTCTGTCATTGCTAAAAAAAGAAGGATGACCAAGAGGATGTAATAAGGAATACAGAGGGTCGAGTACACAGCAATGGAATATTATTCCAGGCCTTTGTCCATCAAGGAACCTGGTAGGAGTTCGGCTGAGTTTCAGGACTGCTGTGAACCAATGATTCCTTATCACTGCCCTCTTTTCTCCAGTTTGAGCTGGAATGTCTGTAGCTAATATCCTCTGCCTGTGCCACCATTCTATATTGGATTTGTTGCGTGTCTCTTCATCTATACAGACTCAGAAATGGAAAGGATTAGTATTTACTGGATTATAAGCAGGAGTCTCCTCCACACCTGTACCTGATTTACATGAGATTTGGGACTTCAAGTTGATGCATAGTGGGAAGAGACTCTGAGATCTTGGAAGTGGTGAATGTGTTTTGCCTCTAGGAAGGATATGAATCAATGGGAGAGCCTGTGGAGTCTACTCTGTGGGTGGGTAGTCCCCATGTTTACCCTGTATGATCCCCTACCCTTGAGAAGGGCACAACTTGTGACTTTCTTCCAAGAGAATATGGCAAAGATATCCTGTGATGACATTATGTTATAAAAAAAAAAAAAAAACAACAACCAAAGTTTCAGCAGACTGGAGTGAGAGACTCTTCATACTGGCTTCTTGAAAGATGTGGTTCATGTTGAGGAATAAAAGGCTGACCACAAGGAACTGAGGGTGGTTTCCACCTGAATGCCGGCTTCGAGCTGTTGTCTCAGTTATCAGATCTCTAGAAAATAAACTTACCAACAACTTGAATGATGTTGGAAGTGGGTTTTTATCTAATAAAGCTTCTAGATGAGATGGTAGCCTAACAAATTGATGATAATGTGGCAGTTTTAAATAGCATTAATTTATTATCTCAGTTTCTGTAAGGCAGAGGTCTGATATACCATATCTGGATTATCTAGTCACTACTTTTTTTTTTTAAGACTTTTTTTTTTTAAAGAGGCATGTATTTTTATTTATTTATGATTTATTTATTTGTTTTGTTTTGTTTGTTTTGTTTATACATGCACTGGGTATAGTCAGAAGCGCGGGAGGGTGAGAGAATTCACCAGAGCCAGAGTGGGGAGCAAAGCAGGCAGAAGGACCGAAGTACACTGCTGAGGGGAGCAGCGGGCGGCAGGAGAGGTCTGCGCGCCATGTGGGACCCTCCTCTGGTGGCCGGGGAGCAGCCGGGGATCGAACCGGCTGCGCAGAGGCCGCGGGCAGCTTCACAACCCAGCGCTCAACCGCTGCGCCACCGGGGAGGCCCTAGTCACTACTTCTTAAAACGGAAATCCAGCTGTGGGCAGGATTGATCTCCTATCTGGAGATAGTAGGGATGAATCTACTCCCAGCCTTTTTCAATCATTGACCAAGTTCCTTGCAGTTTTGGTACTGAGATCCAGGCCTCTCTGGTTGTATGCCAGAGCCCACACTCAGCTACTACATATTGTGTGTCTTCCTTGTCATATGGCCCCTTCACCCTCAAATCAGCAATGCTCTGTGGAACCCTGTGTGCTTTGAATCTCGGACTTGCTCTTCTGCCACCAGTGGTGCTTTAAGGGTTCATGTGCTTATATCACACCAACCCAGGTTATCTCCATAATTTAAGGTAAGCCGAGCCACTATAGAACATCATCATTATGAAAGAGATATCATATGCTCAGCTATCTGGAATTAGGATGGTACAGGTTTGGAGGGAGATGAAGCATTGTAGAAATTGTGCCGACCACAGCATATTCAGAAAACAGGGCAAATTAATCATTGTTTTCTTTATGAAAAATAAAGGTTGGGCCTTTTGCACAGCATTAAGAATCACTTTAACTTTAGTGCTCTTATTAAGAAAACAGTATAATTCAGAAAGCTTTTCTTTTCTGAGTTTAAAATAGTTACAGTTTGCATCACTTATTTATATCAGCAACATTTCCAGTTCATTGGGTCCCTCAACAATAGAAGCAGTGCTCTTACCATTTTCTTTTCTCCAACCTTCTGCTTAGGAAAAAAGATAACCCATTCTAAGGAGATTCAATTATATGGGAGAATTATATAAAATAATTGCTTTCTTTTGTTAAAATTTAAGACTAAGTATTCCAAAGGGCGAAAAAGGGAAAAAAAAAGTAGTCTTCTATTTGGTCCACTATCCAAAGAAACACAATTTTCAGACTCTCCCCCTCACCCTCCCCCATAAACCTTCCTTTCACAGCAGCTTCTGTTGCAGGGAGCCTGCCTGTCTCAAGACTGCCCCTAAAGGCAGGACCTCCTACCGGACTGTGTCCAGAGATAAAAGCAGAAGGAGAAAGAAAGGCAAAAGAGAAGGAGGCTTATGAGTCCTAGGAAACTCAGTCAAGATTGTGCACTTAACTGAATTAGTGTTTCATAGGCTCATAAAATGCATGCAAAAAAAGTCAGAAATGTTGACTTTCTAATCTAGTAACTATTTAGAAAAACTCTCTGATGAAATTACTTCCTGAACTATTTTGCCTTTGAATTAATACAAAAAGGCAAGTTATTTATCAAACATCTTTGGTTTAACAGTTCTTTCCCCAATAATGACAATGGTCTAGGATAATTGAAGGTGAAAGTGGATATACATTTAAACTCTGTGTTCTCAACTACACTCTTCATGAAGAAAAATTTACCTGTAGCCCAAAAAATGTTTGAAAGGCTCCTAGTGCACCTAAGGGACCTCTGAGAACTGCAAGTACCTGGATGGTTACACAGGCATAAGATGTTTAAAGGAATTACTAAGTAGCAGTAATGATGGAATGACTCATTCAAATTACATGCCAATATATTTTTTTTAATTTAAGCTTTATTGAAGTAACATTGGTTTATAATATCATGTAAATTTCAAGTGTACAACATTATAAACTACTTTCTAGCTTTATCATACAGTTCACGCCCTTTAACCTATTTGCCCACTTGCTTACCTCTTCCATTATGGTAGCTACCATTTTGCTCATTATGTAACAGTTTATGTTTTGTTTGTTCCCTCTTTAAAAAAAACACTGCAATTGTATGGGGAATATAAAAATAAAATTAAAAAAAAGAAAAAAAGGTGACTGAAGTAACATTGATTTACACATTTATGTTTTAGGTGTATAGAATTAGAATTAAACATCTGTATATGCTCCATAATGATTGTCACCAAAGGTCCAGGTTCCATCCACCAAAAATTGACCCACTTATGTCTTTTACCTACCTTGCCACCCCCTTTCTTACTGGAAACTGCCATTCTGTGTCAGAATCTAAAGGCTTGTTGTTTTTTTGTTTGCTATGTTTCTCCATCTTCCACATATGAGAGAAATCGTAGTGTTTGTCTTTCTCTGTCTGACTTTTTGCAATTTGCATAATACCCTCTAGGTCCATCCATTTTGTTGCAAATGGATGGGTTTTATCTTTTTTAATAGCTGAGTAGTATTCCATAGCTGAGTAGTATTCCACTGTGTCTATATCCTGCATCTTTATACAATTATTTTTGATGCACATGTAGTTTGTTTTCAACTCTTGGTTATCATGAACAATACAAGGGTAATGGGGTGCATAAATGTTGTTGGATTAATGTTTTTGTACTCTTCCAATAAATACCTAGAAGTGGGATGACTGGATCATATCATATGGTATTTGTATTCTTCATTTTTTTTTTTTTTTTTTAGATTTATTTTTTTATTTATTTATTTATACAAGCACTGGGTACAGTCAGAAGCGCGGGAGGGTGAGAGAATTCACCAGAGCCAGAGCGGGGAGCAGAGCAGGCAGAAGGACTGAAGTACACTGCTGAGGGGAGCAGCGGGCAGCAGGAGAGGTCTGCGTGCCATGTGGGACCCTCCTCCGGTGGCCGGGGATCGAACTGGCGCTGCAGAGGCTGCGGGCAGCTTCGCAACCCAGCGCTCAACCACTGAGCCACCGGGGAGGCCCGTATTCTTCATTTTTTAAGGACTTTCCATACTATATTCTATAATGGCTGCATGAATTACATCCCTACAATTGTATACAAGGGCTTCCTTTCCTCTACATCCACTCCAACACTTGTTGTGTCTTATCTTTGAGTAATAGCCATTCTTCCAGAATGAGGTGATACCTCATTGTTTTGATTTGCTTTTCCTAAAAAGGAAAGATGATAAACATCTTCTTATGTGTCTGTTGACCATTTATATGTCTTCTTTGGAGATGTGTCTATTCAGATCCTTTGCCCATTTTTTAATCAGGCTGTTTTTTGTTGTTCTTGTTTAATTGAGTTATATGTTTATAACTTGTTTATATGTTTGGGATATTAATCCATTATTGGATATATGATTTGCAAATATCTTCTCCAAGTAGATTGCCTTTTCATTTTGATGATACTTTTTTCTGCTGGATAGCAATGTTTTAGTTTGATGTAGTCCCATTTTACATTTGTTGTTCCCCTTGCCATTGAACTCAAATCCCCAAAGACTTCTCTGAGGTTAATGTGAAGGAGCTTGTTGCTTATGCTTTCTCCTATGTATTATGCAGTTTCAGGTCTTATATCTAAGTATTTAATCCATTTTAAACTTATTTTTGTGTATGTCTATTTCATGCTTTTATGCATGATTGTCCAGTTTTCCTAACATCACTATTGAAGAGACTGTTATGTTCTTAACCCCCTGGTCATAAATTAACTGTCCATATATGTGTAGATTTATTTCTGGGCTCTCAATTCTGCTCCATTAGTCTGTGCATCTATTTTAATCCCAAAACCATGATGTTTTCCTTGTTATTGCTTTGCAGTATAGTTTGGATTTGAGGAGTAGTTTTGATACCTCCACTTTTTATCTTTTTTTTTTCTGAAGAATTTTTTGGCTGTTGGCAGTCTTAATAGTTCCAAATAAATTTCATTATATTGTGTTTTATTTCTGTCACTGGAATGTCACTGGAATTTTGCTAGAGAGTGTATTGAATCTATGTTACCCTAAGTAATGACATTTTAATTACGTTTCTTCTTCCAATCCATGAGCATGAACTAGCTCATAATCCTTATATTTTCTTCTATATCATTTTTTAATGATTTATTTATTTATATACAAGAACCGGGGTACAGGCCAGATGCGCAGGAGGGTGAGAGGATTCACCAGAGACAGAGCGGGGAACAGAACAGGCAAAGTGACGAAATACACTGCTGAGGGGAGCAGCGGGCATAACAGGAGAGGTCTGCCGCACCATGTGGGACCCTCGCGGGCCGGGATCGAACCAGCGCTGCAGAGGCTAAGGGTAGCTTCACAGCGCTGTGCTCAACCACCTGGGGAGGCCCTCTTCTGTATCTTTTAACAGTGTTAAAGTTTTCAGTGTACATATATACATTCATTCATTCATTTCAAAATGTGAATGAAGACTATAACTATTTCACCTCCATGGGTAAATTTATTCCTAGGTATTCTATTTAGTAAGACTATAATTGGAATTATTTTCTTGATTTCTCTTTCTGCTAGTTTATTGTTTGTATATAGAGCTGCAAAAGATTTTGTGTATTGATTTTGTAGCCTGCTACTTTACTACATTACTGTTTATTAATTCTAAGCCATTGTTTTTAAACTTAAGTGTTATGTATTCCTGTTGCATTAATTCCTTTATTATAATGCCCACCTTTGTCTCTTAATTTAGCTTTTTTTGGCTGGAAGTCTATTTCATTTGAGATAAGTATAGTGGTTTCTGTGTTTTTGTTGTTTTAGTTTGGAGTATAATTGGCTTGCAGTACTACATCCCACCACTTCATTCAGTGTCTAGATTTTTCTTTATATGTTAAATGAGTCACAGTTAGGCCGATTTTGTTTTTTAACCCAACTATCTACTCAGAGGCTTGTGATTGGTGAGTTAATCCACTTAAATTTAGGATGATTGTTGATATATGAGGACTTATTATTGCCATTTTGTCTTGTGTTTTCTGCCTGTCCCTTACTCCCTTTCTTTGTGTTTTTATCTGCCATTTTATTTTGATGGATTTCCATGGTATGTTTCTCTATTTCTTTGTGCTTTTGTTTTACATTTTTGTTTTGTGGTTACCATGGTTACTGTGTGGTTATATCTCGTTTTTCAAATAAGATTTTTTCTGTTGATGTTCTATATTCATTTGCCTCTACAAGCTCCAACTTTTCCATTCTCCCTTTAATATTCATGTTGTGATAAATTATCTTTTTATAGTGTGAAATCATTAGCAAACTCTAATGTCTATTTTTAATGTTTCTTTCCTATTATCCCTCATAAATTATATAAAATAGTGTTTAATACTGTGTTCTGAGATAGTTATAGCTTTCTATTTATTGCCTTGTTTAACTTTTCGTAAACTTTTTTTATTTTTAATCTCATAGAAGAGTCTCCTTTACACATTTCTTATGAGGGAGGTCTCATGGCCATGAACTCCTCAGCTTATGTCTCGGAAAGCCTTCATTTCTTTCTTATATTTGAATGATAGAAGTTCTGCAGCATGGAGTATTCTTGATTGGTAATGTTTATATTTGAGCACTTGAATATATCATATACTCTTGGTCTATAGAGTTTATTCTGTGAAATCAATCACAACTTATAATTTGTTTTTTAACAGGGCTAGACATAGAGGCCACCCGTGAAACAGAAACAGAACTTATTGCTTTGAATAATTATACCATTCTTTACCCAATATGTGGTAGGATCAGGATCACAACATATGAACATCTGATATTAAAGATAAAATAATTTTCAGGACTATACTGGATTCATCTTTTGTAGGGATGTTTCTATGCTTTTTACTTACTGCCATCTTCTTCCATTAATCCATCTCTTTTCAGTCAGAAAGTCATAGGTTTCAGTAATTTTGTATCCATGGTAAAAAGGAAGTACAATTAAGAATATATTGAAGAATAGCTATTTAAGATATTATACCATTTAGCCTTTATTCATCTATCTTATACCACTTAGCCTTTATTCATCTATCCATATCTATCTATCTATCTAAAATTTCTGTACATGTTCATTTACTTTTATTTTTTTGCCCATTTTTATTGTTGATTTTTATTGTTGATTTTGATATGGAAGAATTCTAGTCTTTTTCTGACTGTTCTGTGATCTAAGTTAGAATAGTATATCCCATATCTTTAAACTTTTTTTTTTTTTATAGAGGCATGTTTATTTATTTATTTATTTATTTATTTATTTTTATTTATTTGTTTGTTTGTTCGTTTGTTCGTTTATACATGCACTGGGTACAGTCAGAAGCGCGGGAGGGTGAGAGAATTCACCAGAGCCAGAGCAGGGAGCAGAGCAGGCAGAAGGACCGAAGTACACTGCTGAGGGGAGCAGCGGGCGGCAGGAGAGGTCTGCGCACCATGTGGGACCCTCCTCTGGTGGCCGGGGAGCAGCCGGGAATCGAACCGGCGTTGCAGAGGCTGCGGGCAGCTTCACAACCCAGCGCTCAACCGCTGCGCCACCGGGGAGGCCCCCATATCTTTAATTGTACCAACATGTGTGTAGTTTATTACATTAACAGCACCTCTGGTCTTTTATTTTTTATTTTTATCCATAACAAATAATCTTCACCATATGCTCATATTCAATTTTATGTATATCTATTTACACAAATAAAATTTTCTTCCTTTTTGTTAAGGCAGTTTTTTATTTTTTTTTAATTTTTTAAAAAGATTTATTTATTTATTTATTTATTTATTTATTTATTTATTTATTTATTTATTTATACAAGAACCGGGTTACAGGCCAGATGCACAGGAGGGTGAGAGGATTCACCAGAGACAGAGTGGGGAACAGAAGAGGACGACTGACAAAATACACTGCTGAGGGGAGCAGCGGGCGAGATAGGAGAGGTCTGCAGCGCCATGTGGGACCCTCGCTGAACGGCAGGGATCAAACTGGTGCTGCAGAGGCTGTGGACAGCTTCACAGCACTGCACTCAACTGCCTGCACCACCAGGGGAGGCCCGCAGTTTTTTTTTTTTAAACATTGCAATTTTCCTTATTGATGATTCTAGTCTTCAGTCTTTTTTATCACATCTAAATTGTATCTCTCCAATGACATCTAATGAGATTTATTTCCTGTCCTTTGTTTCTTACTTTGTTATCTGAACTGGGTGTATGTCTGTAGATCTGTGCTATCATTTGTTTCACAACTTTCATCTTAATTCTCATCAGAAATTCCTGAGTCCTCTACCAAATGACTTTTTTTTCAAAAGCTATTGTTTATGTTTACATTTTTATCTGCATGACAAAGCTCCACACCTAAATTCATTTTAAATAGCTCTTGATCAAGTCAGAACATGAGGGAATTTGTCAAGCACATACTTGCAAACTTCTGACATGTACTAATGCATCTATTGTCAGTAGTTGATGCTTATGGAATTTTTATAAAATTATATCCAGTTTTTCGACAATGTATATACATAGACTGCTATTCACTTTAATTCCCTACCAAAAATGTAAATGACTTCAGATACATATTTTAGATTTGTCTACTCCTCTTTTCCCATGTGGAATAATAGAGTGAATAGTAACTAATTTGTTTGATTTTTTTCTAGCTAGTCATTACACTTCAGACACCCTTCTCAGGAGGAATATTCATTTAGTGACTACTACTTTCATTTCCACCACTGAAGTATCTTCACCTGTCGTCAGTTTGGTGAAGTAGCAAGCCTTCACACTTTTTTGATAGGATTTTTTAATATGCTATTTTATTATGAATGACACGAATCCAACCAGAGTATTGTAAAACCTCAATGTGTCTGGGAGAGCTATAAAAATGAAGTTAGAGAGGCCTCCCTGGTGGCGCAGCGGGTTGAGCACAGCACTGTGAAGCTGTCCGTAGCCTCCACAGTGCCAGTTCAATTCCCGGCTTGCCGGGGAGATTCCCACATGGCACAGTAGACCTCTCCTGTCTCCCTCTGCTCCCCTCAGCAGTGTATTTCTGTCCTTCTGCCTGTTCTGCTCCCTGCTCTGTCTCTGGTGGATTCTCTCACCCTCCTGTGCCTCTGGCCTGAACCCCAGTGCTTGTATAAATAAATAAATCTTAAAAAAAAAAAATCCTTAAAAAAAATGAAGTTAGAGGTAGTCAGGTGATATCTGTGCATCATGTGTTGTTTTGCTTAAGACTGGGCATGCTTCTGGGCATACTTTAGGAGTCAAATTTGAGAATAACTGTACATTGTGCACTGGAACAGCTTAAAAGCAGATTGCCTTACAAGGCAAGATAAAGCTCAGCTAGAAAATTCCAAATCACAATTCATAGAGAAATTTCAGAGCTTTTCATTATCCCACAATCTTCTCTTTTTCTGCTGAATTATGTTTTTTTCATGTGTTCTTCAGCCACTGATAGTGCTTTTGTTTTAGAATTTCCTCTTGGATTAATTATTTTCTCATTTGGCCTCAGAACATTAATTTGTCCTCCTTAATGAACCAGACAAAGAAATATAAATCAGAGCTTTTCCATTAAAAATGCACTTTCTTGCATTAGTAGTAGATATAATGAATGGTTAATTCAGATGTACATCCCTCACACTGCACTTCGAACTTAAATGGGCATACCGTGTGTACACATGCAGTTTGATGCACTCTGCACAACACTTATTTCTACCCTTTGCCTCTACAAAATGTCTGCAGGCACAACCAAAAATAGATTTTGATCAAATCTATGTGGTAATCTGAAGATCTACTCACAAAGAGATGCATTTAAATAAGTATCTATTTCCAACTCTGCTCATCTCTGGTCTAGTAGTTATTTGAAATTTAAGTAAGCACCAAAAGATCTTTGCCTTGACATAGGTAATACCTTATGGATCAAAAATACCTGGGATAAAAAAATAAAGCACAAAAAGGAATATAATTTTTGGTAGAATAAAGTTAGGACAGATAATATTAGATTTGAAAGTATAATAACATAAAGTAGAAAAATTAAAAGCAAATTATAAAAAGGCAAGATAGTACCATGACTTATCAAAGTGTACTTTTTGAAAATCCTTTTAAAAACAATTTTATAAGTAATTTTTTGTACAGCTTTTTATATCACTTATCAAGGGATCATAATTTTCTTATTAAATATTGACTGTGGTAGAAAACTTAAGTGAAGTTCTTACTCTATGCACTTTCATCCCAGTTTCCATGGAAAATGAAATTTATTCAAGTTATTTTGCTTTTCTGTCATCTTAAAGAATGAAACACAAGTTTCTTCTAGATTGCTTGATTTTTCAAATAAAAACAGGCTTCCATTGACCAAAATTCTCCTGATGGCTAAAAAATAAGTAAATTTGAGTGAGTTTTTCCTCCCTTCCTTCCCCAGGTGGAGTAGTTGAATTGATATGCTGCTTGCCTTCAAGACAGTCAGATGTTGTGATGGGGCTAAGAGTTACATTCATAGCCATCCTTTTCACCCTGCTTCATCTCTGATCTAAGTTATACCAAAATCATTACAAATTCACCCTGACTGTACACAAACATCTGCATATCTTCAATTTTTCTCTCTCCCTCCCTTTAAGAATGCCCATCATTCTTCGTCTTCGGTTATTAATGTAACTCATTATAGGTTTCTCCAGCTGTCTTCAAAATGTATGCTGAATAAGACATGAGGAGGAAAGCTTTTTTTTAAGAAAGCTTTGCTGGTCTAGGCAAGTCATTAAATGAATTTAGTCAGAAAGCAGAAGAAAATCTTCCATACCATACCACTTTGTTACTTAGTCATCTGCACTATGAAGTAGAAAAAAGGATACTTCTTTATTTGAATATTATTATCGATATTCTCATCTAGTTTTAGAAAATGCTTCTACATTCAATTTTTTTCTTCCTCAATGATAAAATTAAGTAAAGGATATTTCTCTCCCAAGATTTTCATTACTTGGGCCTCCCTGGTGGCACAGCGGTTGAGCGCTGGGTTGTGAGGCTGCCCACAGCCTCTGCGGTGCTGGTTCGATCCCCCGCCACCGGGCGAGTGTCCCACATGGCACGCAGACCTCTCCTGCCGCCCGCTGCTCCCCTCAGCAGTGTACTTCGGTCCTTCTGCCTGTTCTGCTCCCCGCTTTGGCTCTGGTGAATTCTCTCACCCTCCAGCACTTCTGACTGTACCCCGTGCTGTATAAATTAAAAAAAAAAAAAAGTGTTAAAATTTTTTTTTTCATGACTTATAATAAGGACTTATAACTTTAGCAGAAATGTTCCTTTATTAAATTCAATCATTTATTTTCAAGTGTATATAGGCATATATATGTAGATATGCACATAATTGGTGTATGTACATGTTTTCAGCATTAACTATATCACCATATAATTATAGATGATGAATTACTTTATAGTATCTCATAGACAGATGCCTTAATGAAATATAATAAAGAACTAGAGAACATGGAACTAATCATTGAATCCTTAAAGTAGTATATTATTCCCTTTTTTAAATGGCTGTAAGCATGGCAATTCATATTTTTCTTTTCTTTTTTTTCTTTTTTGAGGTTAACACTGGTTTACAACACGGTGTATGATTTAGGAAAATAGGGTCACACCTCCTCAGATGGATATTACAGCCCACTCCCACCATGTAAACATCCACTCTTAGGCAGATTTAACACAGTAGGTGGCCATGAATATGTATAATTTCACTAGGTACTTGAAGACATCATTAGCTACTTCCATGACTTTCCTCACCCAATGGTTAATACCAAATAGCTAATATCGCACCCTTTACTTTGTTTTTGGTCACTTCTTTGTTTCCTTTTCCTTTATGCCAGTTATTTAATCACTAAGTTTTCATTTATTCTTTTATTCCTTTATTTGATCATTGAATGAAAGCCAGGTACTTTGCTAGGAATACCAAGATAGTAACAGTGAAGGGTTTAATATTTATTCTCCTACAGATCCTACCAGAAAGATGTTCAATAATTTGAGAACTGAAATAAAGAACTGACTCCTCACTATGGCCAAATCATGTAAGAATAGTATTTGAAAACGGGGTTAAAGAAGAATATGAAGGTTTGGGGTAGTTGATTTGGAGAAGAAACACCAACAGGGCAACAAATAGAGATGTTCAAGGCATTGAGTAAACCCCATTAAGTCACTATTTTTTTCCAGAATTCGCATCGCATTAGAAAAATCTAGATTTGACATTACTTAAAATGGTTTTCATTTAATCATTAAAAAAATCTTTGATATATATATATCTCAAAATTTATATATATATTTGTATATATATTTAATATATATATAAATATATATTATATATATATTTTATATAGATTTATATATATATATATATTCCCTCCAGGAAATGTCAGTTATCCAAATATTGCACACAGATCTTCAGATTTCTAAACAAACAGTCTTTTTACTCAACATTACTGTTGCATATTTTGTTTTTTCCTACAATGATTCTGTTTTGTTTAAATAAAAATAAAAATAAAAATACCTAACTTTGGGGCCTCCCCGGTGGCGCAGCGGTTGAGCGCTGGGTTGCGAAGCTGCGCGCGGCCTCTGCGGCGCCGGTTCGATCCCCGGCTGCTCCCCGGCCACCAGAGGAGGGTCCCACATGGCGCGCAGACCTCTCCTGCCGCCCGCTGCTCCCCTCAGCAGTGTCCTTCGGTCCTTCTGCCTGCTCTGCTCCCCGCTCTGGCTCTGGTGAATTCTCTCGCCCTCCCGCGCTTCTGACTGTACCCAGTGCATGTATAAACAAAACAAACAAACAAACCAGCAAACAAATAAATAATAAAGCATGCCTCTATAAAAAAAAAAAAAAAAATACCTAACTTAGTGTCTAGGAAAGTCTTCTCTCCCATTTGTTTAATTTGCAAACTTTAAGTGGTAGTTTGCAAAGATTGACCATGGGGCAGGCTGGAGGATTGCTGGAGGAACTAGAGACTGGAAATGCGAAGCTACAGCAATTCCATTTTTTAAACTTACAACAAATATCACTTTCTCCCATACTTCCCTTTAGACCCTCTTTCACCCAGATAACACATTTAGCATGTGGGGAGACACACATATAACTGTTTTTATGGTTGTGTTGTTATTTTATGTATATTCAAATGCATATGGTGGTCCATGATCCACATCAGAGATAATATAAAGTATTTTAGATTATTTTAGTGGTAATTGAACGGAACTTACAGAATGAATATGAGATCAATCGTGAGGGAAGAATCTATAGAGCCTGATAACTTGATTATATATCAAGTGGAGGGTGTCTTAGGGAACCGTGGTACCATGAACAGAAGTCCCCACTTTTTATCGTGAACTGAGCAAGAGTCAACTTAGTAGAAAAGGATTAAAGAACGTTGACATTAGGCGAAACCCGGAAATGTATAGTGCAATGAATACTCCCCATGCTCAGGTCCGGATTTCTCATTTCACGTGTGCAGCACCACCTCCACCCATGCAACCCAGCCTCAGTAGCCTGCACCCCAGGTGCACCCACCCAGCTCCTCATTCAACATGCCTGCACCCCTAGTCTCCCCATCTGGTAGAGGGCAGCGCGGTTTCTCCTTTCCCCCTGCTGGAGTGCTCTAAATCTTGCTACCAGTCTTCACCCCTCCCTGAAATCTCCAGACCAGCTCCCAGTTTAGGTATTGTCGGCTCCATCACCATCAAGAGCAGCGCCTGCGCCACATGACGCCCTGGGGTGGGAGCAGACCAGGGCAAGCTCCCAGTGAGGACTAGCTGCCTGGTGCTCTCTGCCCGACCGGCCCCCGGTAAATCCTGGCAAGAACCGGTAGAACCCCAGGCCTGCTTCCCAAGGTCGGCAAGGGAGAAACTCAGGCAGGTGATGGCTCCTCTGATTGGATGGCTGAGCGGCCTGGCCCGCATGGCTCCTCCCACTGGAGCCCCACCCCTCCTCCAGGGCGCCCTCCTTTCCCAGACCCCACCTGGAGCCTTTAGGCCTCCTGAAGCTGCTGGAGAAGATGCAAGTTTCTTCCTAGGCCCCCTCCACCCACTGCCTAACCCACTACTACCTTTTCCCACTGGTAAAGCCGTTACTGCTCCCCGTCTTGAAGCAAGACATTTCGAGCTCTGGGTGCTCTAGACTGGAAGCTCTTTACTGAGGCCTCTGGGCCAGACTAGACCCGGGGATGTGGGGTTAGCAGCTCTGTCTCCACCTCAAAAGCCCCCTCCTCTGCCAGATCAGCCCTTTCCGGGCCCTGCCCCAATCCTGCCACCACTGAGGGGCCCCAAGCCCGCTAAGAGAGACAAGAGGAAGCAGGCGGAGAGCAAGAGTCATGGGCTGGAATTCCGCAGCCTGTGGATGCAGGAGAAGGCTCTGTGGAACAGGAGTTTCAGTACGTATCTGCTCATCAGTTGTACAAAGGTTCAAACTGGAGGACACCCAACAGCTAGACTGGTGGGGCATTGGTCTGCAGAGATAATTCGTGTGTTCTAGGAAGATATGAGATCTTTCTCTTTCATTATCTTTCAATGTTTTTTAAACATTAGGAAGATGCACATATCAGCTAACAGCTATAGTCCTTAGTAGCTCATAATTTTATATTAATTATGCAAACATATTTGAAAAAGTAGTTACATGATAAATTATTGTCATGCAGACAAGACAGCAGGGCAGGCTGGGAGGCCAGGAGGCTGGCAGGATTATCATTCCTTGGGCTTTCTCTGGCATTCTCTCATTATCCTATCTCTTTGTAGTCACTTGTCCTCTTACAGCTTATAGCCTGGGCCTCCAGGCTCAGGTTGCACACTTAATGCATGCCCACACCATATTCCAGGTGTCCACAATCAGGTGTCCACAATCAGGCACATTCCCAAGTACCTCCTGCATTCAAGGCCACAGGTGATAGCCACAGAGGCTAGCAGTGTAAAAGCCTAAATGTCACTTACCCCACAATTACCAAATAATGTTATTGTTAAATAAATGCAAATGATTGAATTTAATCCCAGTTTTTTGATATTAAGCTCTGTGTAAATTGTACTTTTTCATGAAATAGCCTATCAACTTCAGTGTGGCTTGAATGCCACAAATATTTTGTTTTTCACACCCAGGTTCTTGGTTGCAAATGGCAGAAATCAATGCTACTTATGGGAAGTAGTAGAGGAAAAAAGATTGCAATGATTTGTGGTAGCTTACAGAACCAATGGAAAGTCAGGAAAGGACATTCTGGAAAAAATGTGCTGGAAATAATCGAGGCCAGGGAACCAAGAAATCAGATGTCTCCACTGGACTATTGCTACTTTTTCATCTTAATTCCACCACTGTCACTTAATAATTCATATGTGTGGTCATCCCTTAAGCTTCAAAGTTCTGATCAAGAACCTCTGCTATATACCGTCCATTAATTGACAGAGAACAGAATAAGCAAACCATTTCCTTCTGTTTAGCTTCCAGGGTAGGAGATAGGGCCCTGCCTCAACACCATTTTGGAGATTTCCAAAAAAAGTATAAAGTGTTTGAATGTCAGTTAGCCACATTACAATTTAGTAATGGAATTGTATGTTAGGAAAGTTGCCTTTTCTTTCTTTCTTTTTTTTTTTTTTAATACAAGAGCTGGGGTACAGGCCAGAGGTACGGGAGGGTGAGAGGATTCATCAGAGACACAGCAGGGAGCAGAACAGGCAGACTGATGAAATACACTGCTGAGGGGAGCAGCGAGTGGGACAGGAGAGGTCTGTTGTGCCATACGGGTTTCTTGCCAGCTGGCCAGGATCGAACTCACTGCAGAGGCTGCAGACAGCTTCACAGCACTGTGCTCAACCAGCTTCGCCACTGGGGAGGCCTGGAAAGTTGCCTTTTCTCGAAAATACCTGAGTCATCTAACAGTTTCAATGAATAGCAAAGTGAGCATATGCTCATTAACATGCTTTTTACATCTACTTTTGTCACAAACCTTAAATTTTTTTAAAGATTTATTTTTATTTATGCATACAAGAACTGGGATCTAGGCCAGAGGTGAGGGGTGGAGGGTGGTGATAAGATTCCCCAGAGATGGAGTGGGGAGCAGAACAGAGAGATCTACTGAAATACACTGCTGAGGGTAATAGTGGGCAAGACAGGAGAGGTCTGTTGAACCATGTGGCTTAGCTCACTGGCAGCTCACTGGTTGGGGATCGAGCTCGTGCTGCAGTGGTGATGGCTTGATAGTGTTCAGACTTTAACTCCTGCACCACCAGGGAGGCCCACAAACCTTAAATTTGTAAAAAAACAAAACAAAACAAACAAACAACAACAACAAAAAACAAAACCACAATCTGCAAAGTGCAATAGGGTAAGGTCAATAAAGCAAGGCATGCTTATAGTTTATAGTTTAGTTATAGAAAAAGACATTCAAAGTATAAAGGTAAAAAAGAGTTTTTCTTTGTTAAAGTTATACATAAACAAGTGTACACATATATACACACACAGAGTGCACCAATAGGTATTCCAGTATTTTATAACACAGCTAAGAAGACAAGAACAATGTAACAATATAATTGTACAATGTAGCATGTATGTAAAGATTTTTAAGTGCTAATTTGAATCTTTAATTAACATAAATGATAAAAATGTTAAATGTTTCTTTAAAATACTTATTTGCAGTAAGAGGGCAAAAAAGTGTTTTGTAGCCTTTAAAATCCCTCCATTAAAATAGAGCTAATAGACTAGAGTAGAAAAGAAAAAAACACTTGGTAAATCTGCTCATTTAAAACAAAACTAAGATATCCCTGCAAATATTAAAGTGTGGGAGATAGGGCCTCCCCAGTGGCTCAGTGGGTTGACTTCACTTTGATATCTGCTAGTAGTCTAAACTCTTAACATAATCAAAGGGAATTATTTATTTATCTCAACCTAACACCATAAAAGTTCTCTCCAACTTTCTCTACCCTACTAAATGATATCACTGTTCAACCATGTTTACCAGTCAAAAATCCAGAAGACATTCTTGATTCCTCTCTTACCCTTTATTCAATACTAGAGAGTTCTGATGCTATACCATCAAAATAGATTCCAAATTATTTCATTTTCTTCTGTTTCCAGTTCTGTTATACATCATTTCTGAGTTAGGGTTTTACAGTTACATTCCTAAGGCTCTGTATAGCCACTTGTATTTTTATAATCTATTCTTCAATAGATTGGTCAACATTTTCAAAATGTAAATCAGTTTAGTTATAAGCACCTTCTGTAGCTTCCATCACATTCACAAAAATGGACTCTCACTAGTCAGTCCCAGATGAACTTGTTGCTGTCTCCTCTGTATCATAACTCATGTAACTCTCCCCTTACTCCTTTGGCCACACTAGCATGCTTTCTGTTCCTTAAACACAACAATGTAATCCTTATGCATGGAACTTCTACCATTGGATTTTTGCTTTCAATTCATTCCCCTTACTTAAAATATTCTTCCTTCTAATTTTGGCATGGCTGTTTTTCTCTTGTGATTCAGGGACCATTTTAAGGCAAACTTTCCAGAGATAACTTTTTCTAGACACCTAGTCTATATTTGTCACTCTTTTAAGCATTTGTTTACTTTTGTATCCCTGCTTAGAATGTAAGATTCAAGATAATAGGGACTAGTATTCTAAGGTCATAGAACTATGCCAATACTAAATACATAAATAATAAATAAATAAATAAATATTGAATACTTGAGTGGAAATGTCAAGCTTATGAAATTTATGATATATCTACAGAATAATTGTTTATTTAAAATGAGACTGAGCAAAGAAAATATATATTTGAACCTACATGATCATTATTTCTATTTCCATTAATCATACTACCTTGGAAGTCAGACCAGAATCAGAAGGCTTACTTGTTAATCTGAAGTGAGAAGTCATTTCAGGGAATGGGCTACTTGTGATATTTCTACTTTCAGGTCATAATCTACTAGTGAATCTTACTGAGAGTCTAAGCAAAAATCACCAGAAAGCTTCATGAACAAGTAATTAAGATAAAGCGAGTAAGGGAAATCAATTTATGTCATCAAAACAAAATATAATGATAGTATTTTATTTATTTTATTTTATTTTTATACTCCCCATACAATTGAACCCCCCTTATTTTGACCCCAATCTCTCCTTTCCCCGCTCTCCCCCCCCCCAGTATATCTCTGGTTCATAGGTGTTTGCTGATATTGATTTTTTCTTGCTTATAGTTATTCTTTTTCCTGGCCCCTTATTTAGGTTTTCTAGATTCCTGCTATGAATATTTTTCTTTTTTCTTTTTGGCTTATTTTGCTGAGCATGATCCCTTCCAGCTCCATCCATGTTGCTGCAAATTGTATGAGTTTATCTTTTTTGATTGCTGAGTAATATTCCATTGTGTACATGTACCATGTCTTCTTGATCCAGTCATCTATTTTTGGGCATTTGGGTTGTTTTCAGAGCTTAGCTATTGTAAATAGTCCTGCTGTGAACATAGAGGTACAGTTGCCCTTTGGAATTAATATTTCTGTGTCCTTTGGGTAAATACCTAGGAGTGGAATTGCTGTATCATATGGAAGCTCTATATTAAGTAGATTGAGGAATCTCCACACAGCTTTCCATAATGGTTGGACCAGTTTGCACTCCCACCAGCAGTGCAGGAGTTCCTTTTTCTCCACAACCTCACCAACATTAGTTGTTGCTGTTTTTTTTTAATATGTGCCATTCTCACTGTTGTAAGATGGTATCTCATGCTAGTTTTGATTTGCATTTCCCTGATTACAAGTGAAGTTGAACATTTTTACATATGCCTGTTGGCCATTTGCATTTCCTCTTCAGAGAAGTTTCTTTTTAGCTCTTCTGCCCATTTTTTGACTGGATTATTTTCTTTGTTTTTGTTGAGTCTTATCAGCTCTTTGTAGATTTTTGTGATCAGTCCTTTATCATTACTGTTGTGTGCAAAAATGTTCTCCCAATTGGTGGGGTTTCTCTTTGTTTTGGTTATTTTCTGTTTTGCTGTGTAGAAGCTCTTTAATTTGATGTAGTCCCAGCTGTTGATCTTTGCCTTCACTATCACTGCTTTGGGTGATGTGTCTGTAAAGATGTCTTTGATGTTCATGTCATGTAGTGTTTCGCCTATATTTCCTTCTATATATTTTATGGTTTCAGGTCTTATGTCTAGTTCTTTAATCCATATAATGGTAATATTTTATAATTAAAGTCATCCTGCCACTTAACAAAGTGCTTCTTGAGTTTTCACATATTTCACAATTTGTCATATGTTGCCCAATTGAATTACATGTATATATTCTATACCCTGTCTAATACTGGGTTCTTAAATAAATGAATAGGGAGAACATACATGCTTTATTTTAAAATTTGCTTTGGTTTGTATAATTAAATTGAATAACTCTTATGTTGTTATGCAAATATCAGTTCAGATGTTTTTCTCCATTTAGATTGTCTTTAATTTTTAGAAGTTCTCTGTATGTTCTGGATATAAATTCTTTGTCAGCCAATGAGTTGATGGACTTTCTTTTTGCCTATTGATAGTATTTTTTTTATTTACCATAAATTCTTATTTCATAAATTGCAAATAATAAAATCTTCACAGTTCTTTTTGTGTTCTATTTAAGAAATAATTTTAACTCCTAAGTTGTGGCACATATTTTCTTGTATATTTTCCAAGTTTATTATTTGATTTTTATCATCCATTTGGTAGTGTATATTATGGTCCCTTCTCAGATCCCATTTTTTTCACATGGATGCTTCATCCATCTCAAGCTATTGTGAGTGTCAGCTGCTAATGGCTCATACTCACTGGGGATATAAGCCCTCCCCTCAAATCCCTGCCTTGGCAATAACTGGCTGATACAGGTGTATAAAATGCCAACCTCCTTTTCTCAAGGGGAGGCTCTAGGGCCATACAATTTTTGCTTCAGAGACATAAACTGAGGATCAAGACAAGACTTTATCTGAAATGAAATCTCTCATTTTTTTTTCCCCAGAATAACATGCTACCAATATATCCTGCACTAAATCACTGTGTTAGTCTCTGCTTTCAGAGATTTTATTGGAGATACATGTCAAATTAAATTTTTGTGTACAGTGTGAGTTAGGAGTATTTGACTGTTTATGTCGCCTCCTCAAACTCATATGTTGAAATACTGTCAGTGTGATATCTGGCAGTGGCACTTTTGGGAGGTTATTAGGGAATGAAGGTGGAACCCCCAAAATGTGATTAGTGCCCTTAAAAAAATACCCCAGAGAGTCCTTTCACACTCTGTCCACCTTATGGGGATAAAATTAGAATTTGCAGTCTGCAATCAGGAAGCTAACTCTCACCCTCACCCAACCATGCTGTTAACCTGCTCTCAAACTTCGAGCATGTAGTAAATAAATTTCTGTTATTTATAAGCCACTCAATCTGTGGTATTCTGTTATGGCAGCCTGAACTGACTATAGAATCCTGGGAGTGTTTCCCTTTTTTCTACATGGGTGTCCACTTATCATAGATTGGCATCATTAGTTAAAAGATTATCCTTTCTCACTGAATTGCCATGGAACCTTTGTCATAAACTATGTAAGAATCTGTTTTGAGAACTCTGTTCTGTTTTATAATTTACTTTATCCTTATGCCATATTCTATCTTAATTATACTGTTGCTTTACCATAAGTTTGATATCGTACAGTGTAAATCCTCTAAGTTTGTTCACCTTCTTCAAAATTGAAATGGTTGTTCCATACATGTCCACCATAATTTTATAATCATTTTTTTTAATTTCTAAGAAAAAAGCTCCATTGAGGTTTGCAGTAGGCAGAGTAGTAACCTCAAAAATATTTCCACATCCAAATCATTAGAACCTGAAAATGTTAACTTATTTGTAAAAAGAGATCTTTGCGGACGTGATTAAGTTGAAGAGCTGAGATGTGAGCAACCTGGTGTATGCCAGTGGACCCTAAATCCAATGACATGTCCATTTAAGAGAGTGACAGAGAAATTAGAGACACACAGAGGAAAAGACTGTGTGAAGACAGGCAGAGATTGGAGTGATGCCACAAGTCAAGGAATGCCAAGAAATGCTGACAGTCACCAGAAGCTAGAAGAGGCAGGAAACAGATTGTCCCCAGAGCCTCTGGAGGGAGGGTGACCATATTGACAGCTTGATTTCAGACTTCTGGCCTGTAGAACCGTGAAAAAAAATAAGTTTCTGTTTTTTTAAGCCACCCAGTTGTAGTAAATTTTTTATAGCAGCCACAGAAACTAATACAAGATTTTACCTTGTACTTTTTTTTTTTCTATAGATCAATTAAGGAATACTTAACATTTCAATAATATTAAGTTTTTCTGGTCCATAAGCATAGTATATCTGTCTGTTTGTTTACGTATTTGTACATTTCTGTCAACAGTGCCATGTAGTTTTCAGTCAAGAGGTATCTGTTTGTGTATATTCCTATTGCTCTCTAATTTTATTGCAATTTCCGTTCTACTTTCTTTGTTGTTTATGGTCTCATTTCTTGACTTGGCCACTTAGTAATTTGTCGTCTTTTTTTCTAATTAGATCTTCCTTGCCTTACAATGGGACTATGTCTTGATAAAACCACTGGAAATTGAAAATATCCTAAACTGAAAAATGCCAGCTGAGATCTGTGCTGCCACTGCTTAGCCTCAGAAGGATCGTACTGTGTATCCACTAAGTACGTGAAGTTGAAAAATGGTAAGTCAAACCATAGTAAGCCCAGGATTGTCTGTGTTTACATTTTTACATTCATTTCTACAGATTTTCTCCTAGGTACTATTGAAGTAATTCCTACTATTTAAGTAATTCTGTATGTTTCATTATTATTCTGGTTAAATATTTTCCAATTTTCATTTTGTTGTATTCCTTACTCATTGCTAATTAGAAATGTATTGACTTATTTCCAACTGTGTGGGGATTTTCTAGTTATAGTTCTATTCAATTTTAATTTTGTTGATTTCTAATTTAGTTTCTGTTGTCAGAATATCTAGTCTTTTCAAATTTGTTCATGTTAGTGTTCTGACACTAACTTGATTTCTTATTTTAAAAGTTGCATAAAATTATATCTGCTCTTCAGTGTGTGCAGGCCTTTATAAAATATCAGCTAAATCAACTGATTAATATAAATACTCTACATCCTTATTTTATCTCTTCTACTAGATATTTAAAAATATATTTTTTTATTATTCTTTTGGCTACCATAAAGTTAAAATATGTATCCTTATCTTATTAGAGTTGCCCTTAAATTAGAATGTTTACCATTTTTGGAATGATGTAAAAAATATGAATGTTTATTTCATGTTTAACATGTCTCCACTCCCCCATCCACACTTTTTGGTATTGTTGATATAAATTTTCTTTCTTCTTATGTTATAAACCCACAGGCATAATTATCATTCATTTTAAAAATCACCATTATTTATTTGTATTTCTCCACAAGTTTAACATTTCTGATGCTCTTCTTTCCTGCAACATTATGCTTCCATTTATTTTCATTTTACTTTAGCTAAAGGAACTCCATTAGTAATTATTTTTGTTCTAGTCAACTGAGACACATTTTCAGCTTTCCTTTTAGGGGTATTATCTGAAAATAGTTTATATCATCTCATTTATTTGAAGGATATATACTGAAAGATTAAAATAATAAACTGGCAGATTTTTCCCTGTTAGGCAGAGGTAATTTCTTCCAATTGGCAGTTATAACTCCATTGTCTTCTAGGTTCTGATGTTTATCTTCAAAAGTCAGTAATAGGATTTGTCACGTTTTAAAAAACAGTAATATCATTTATCTATGTCTGCTTTTAAGATTGAGTCTTTGTCTTTGATTTTCAGCATTTGAATTTTGATGTGCTTAAGTGTTTTTATTCTTTTGAAATATTCTTAAGGTTATCTGAATTTCTTGAATCTGTGGATAAACATATTTTCACTAACTTGGATATTTTCTATTTATTTATCTTTTCATGGTTTATACGTTTTTATTCTAGGAAGGACACTGCTATTAAAAGAATCCTAGAAACTTCAGATTGTAATTTCTCATCCCCATATCCCCCTCCCAAATTATTGTTACACATTAGTAATTAAGCTGCACTGATTCGGAGCTGCATTTTAGTAAGAATTAGTCGGCCTATGGCTTTTCTCTATACCTCAAGTTAAACCCACTTGCACTATGAATTTAAATAATGCAGTGCTTATTGCTGCAGGTCTCCTTCTCTCTCTTAAACTGTCAAGGATTATGGGAAATTAAGTTATGTCCTACAGAAATGCAGCCATACTGTTTTTGCTGCTTTAATCTCTAATCTCAAATTCCTTATATGCATTTATTGTTAGTTGTGAGGATTTGAATGAGCTAATGTATATGAAATATTTAGTGCAGTGTTTGACATATAGTAAATTCATAAGAAATGTGCATTGCATTATAGTTGATTGTGTAAATTGTTCCTTCAATTATGTATGATTTTAGTGAGTATCCTTTGGAGTGATTTAGTGAGCTGTTATTTGCTTGCAGATATATATATAGGTGTAATTATGCAGACTATATGGATGATTGTGCAACACATGTTAAATACATGTTAAAGCTGAAGTTGATGGCTAAAACCAACCCTAGCCTGTGACAGAGTATATTGACAAGATGGCTGCAAGTCTCTCATTTTATGTACTTTTCCTCCAATGTGACTTTCACTTCCCTCCCATCGAGGAAACTTTGGTGACTTATTTCAACCAGTCAGTTATGGCAGAAGTAATTCACTGTGGTTTCTGAGGCTAAATCTGTTAGCCCTTCAGGCACATAGGAGTGATCTGCCTGCCCTAATATTGCCATAGTAAAAGAATATCAAGTTAGTACCTATGAATAGAACCATTGAGGAGTTCTGAGACTACAGAGAAGGCTTGCCCAGCCCCAGATGCTTTAGGTGCCCACTGTCTTGCTCTAGTTCTTGCTACTAACTGATGAACCTCATGAGACAACCTGAACCAAAACCACACTTCTGTCTTCTTCCCCCATTTCTGATCTACAGAAATTGTGAGACATAATAAAATAAGTGAGTTTGTCTAAGGTCGCTGTGTTGTGGAATGATTTATTATGCAATAATAGATAACCTGAATGAAGTTCTCTAAGATGCATTTTTTTGCTCTATGCTTTACTTTGGGAGCTTTCATTCTCCTTTTTGAATTAGTTCTCCCCTCCTAGCAGAGGGACAATACATTGTTCACATTGTCATCATAACCTCCTAAACCCTCTTTGCCTAGACCATGCTAGACTTCCTCATGTACAGTAAAATGGATCTATCTCTCTGGAATCTGCAAGATAATTGGCTAACTAGCAAACGAATTTACCCTAAAGAATTTATGTTTATTTATATCTTAGCATATTTCCCTTTATAGAGAGGCATTTTAATATCATTTAAAATTTTCTAAACTGTTACTTAAAATAGATTGTTTGGATTTGAGATAGAGTGAAGGTCCTTTTAGGGAAAATATTTTTGAGAGTTGAAAAAAAAAGGTGTAGAATGTTGCAACTGTATCTACAGTACCTGAAAAATCATACTATCTGGTCTGCCTGTGGCTTGTTAGATCTTTTATCCCTGGGCAGTTAAAATAGATAGCATGATGGCTACTCATTTTGCTTTTGGTTTTTCATCCGAAAACATAATGTTCTAAATGTTTCTAAGACATTCTGAATTCCTTTTATTTTATTAGTTATTTTATTAAAACTAATGTAATAATTTTAAGTTGTGATTGTCTTTGCATAGGCTTCCATGCAATGAGATTCAAATCAACTCTTTAAGCTTAACTGTATTAGGAAAGCTACTGTACACATGCTGATACTACTGTTAATCTGATTGCTGAAATGAATTGACCTAAACTTCTACTTTGGTGAATGTCCTTTAAACTACTGAACAAATGGTATCTAAATCAGCAGTGTTTTTCATCTCCTAATTCAGCCCATGGTATATTCATACATTTTTCATGTTACATATAATTAACTTTGTGACAGATGTAGTTGATTCAACCTGACCTGCAGACTACAAAATGTTAATAAAATATTTCTTTTTTATCCCAGGCTGGAATCTAATATATATGTACTTTTCAAAAGAGACATGTAGAAGTCAAGTAATTTGCATGACACAAATATTTTATCAGGTAATGCCGAGATGGTATTCCAGTAGGTCCCATGGACAATCCAAGGAGTTATTCTTAGGCTCTCCAAAAAGATGTCAGGCATTATCCTGCCTGTTCTTCTAAACTCTTTTGCTCTAGAGCCAAAAGGGAAATGCTGAACTGGAAATCAAATGCCACCTATTCCTAAAATTCTTTCTCTAGGCTTGTTTTTTGATTGCTATTTTTTTAGAACTATCCAAGAAAATGTTCTCGGGATTTCTGCTTGGCCTCACTCAACCCTTCTTTCTGTCCATTGACGTGTTTCTTGGTTTTCAAACGTATTTCAATCTTTCTCTTTTAAAAAGAAATGAAACATAAACAGATACACACAGTGTAAACACTTTGCTTAATACTTCAGACTATACTTGTCCTTTTTTCTTTTGCTTTAATATCAATCTTCTATCCATGACATTTTAAAATTAAACCTTGATTTCTCTATTAATTTCTCATGGTATTCACACTATGACAAATTCCTATCTTTTTGCCTTCCAAATGTTCCTTCAGCCTGTCTTTCCCCTTTCGGTGCTTTTACTCTCTTTGCCTATGCCCAGCATATAAAGATAAGAACAGATGTGCATTTTACAGAAAGGGGAGGGATCACAACTACACTTACTGTTTTCTATGTTGTGTCAACTGTATCTACAAACAACTCTGAAAAACTAGGATCTGTGTTAGTTCATTGAGATGTGAGCTCCTTTGGTGTTGTTAACTGGACCATGTGATGGGGAAATATGACAGGCTGGCCTTCCACATCAACACTTTTGTTAGAGACTAGCACATAGTGAATAAGGTTTTAGTGTTCGGGGAGCTTTAACTAAAACTATAGTTTAGTTCAGGCAAAAAGAGAAAACAACGAATTTCATTTAATAATATATCCAGATTTTGAAACTGAAAAGAAGTAATGAAACCAGAAAACTTGGCTTTTAAATTTTTACCTTTTTCTTGAAAATATTTACAATGATATTATGTATGAAGGTGCATATGGGTAGTAGGATATAAATTATTCAGTAGTTTTTAGTGTCCTTTAAAATGTTTATTTCCTCAGTACTCTTTTGCTCAGTGATATTATGACTAATTTTATACTAAAAATTAAAGTTAGTATAAAAGGAATTTCATTATAGAGACAAAAAGTTCTTGAATTCACTTATATTAAATATGCCTCAAAGGCCACAGAATAAATTCTGTGGCATAAAATTCTCAAATTTCAAAACAGGGTTGTGTGCATCTTATGCTGGAATGTTCATTTTATAATCAGTTATGCATAATTTTATTTATAACATACACAAGCACTTTCCTTCAAATTATGTGGCCTGAGACCAGGCTCTCTTAAACATATATAAGTCAAATTCCTACAAATACAGGGAGATTTTACTTGGCCAGTGACTGGTCTGTCAGGTTTTGCCATAAAGTCTGTCCAAGACACAGCTAACAAAGGAATTTTTCGCTTGTAAATAATGGGCCAAATACCACCCCCCACCCATGAGCCTCTTTCATTATGTTTCTTCTTGAGGCTGTTCATTCTGTTTTCTTTTCTCCATGGTTGGATTTGTTGGCATATAAAATAGCAGAGTTTCAAACATTCTTTGTGATGGGTAATCCTATTAGTTTGGAAAAATGATTTTCCTGAAATTTGGAGAACAGGATAATTTGCTTCATGCCACTTTTCACATATGCCATTATTTGATCACAAAACACTTTTAAGTTGCAAAAAAAATGAAAAAGGCTCTGGTCTTTCTTTTTTTTAACATGTCCCTTTATTCTAACTGGGAACCCTAATTAGTCCAGATTGTATTAAAATGCTTTGTTTTTGCTGCTTTTGTGAGAGAAGAGGTAGAACATGATGCCTCTCTTAGTAGGTCACAGAGTGAAGAGGCCTGACCCAGGGAATCAAATGTCTGACCTGGCCTGACCCTAACCTCTACTTAAAATCAAGTCTTTACTTTTATTTAAAAACAGAGGTATACGTTCCATGTATCTTTTTTTCTCCAAGTCCCAGCTGCTAAGCAGCACCCATGGCTATTAATTTGAGAGCTCAGGGTGGGAAAGTACATTTTCCAACCTTCTCAGTTTGGGGCAAGGGGCCTGGGTTTGATTTACTCATGTTTACTTAGAACAAACTCCGCTACGATGTCTATGAATTCCATATTAGAGGAAAGCAACCCCCCAAAATCCAGAATTAGTTTAATTGTGGACTTTCCCTCCACTGCACATGAAACTTAAACATTTATTTTAAAGAAATCCTTATATTGAATTAAAAATTGTTCCTGATTATGCCTCAACAATAAGAAGAGGCAAAACATTTGAAAGACATACTTAAAGTTACAGTGGGGGGAGCATGCAAAACAATGTCAGTTTTCTGTTGGGAGTTTAGGCGGCTGGATGAGCTCCTCTAATGATAATACTATTAATCACTTTATGGTTTTGTGCTCTTACTTTTGAGGCAGATGACCAATACCCTTAATTTTAGTCGTGTTTTTATTGTTTAGCCCTGTGATTCTTTTTTCCCTGTTCGTATGGTTGTTACAGTAAATTTAATTTATGACTGTGTAGGGCGAAGCGTCGTCCAGGTCACATCCTGCAATCTTTCATGTGGAGAATTCCCATGGAGTTATTCTGTGAGATTTGATGGCACACTCTTTTACTTTTAGTTTAAACATCTTTACTTTTTAGGGGGGGCGGGGCCGTGGGAAGTTGGCTAATTCACTGTGTTCCAAATTACAATGTACAAAGCTCTTACTTACTTATTTAGGCATGTAGTATAACTGAAGACTTGAAGAATAACCTCAGGGACTCTGTCTTAGCCCAAATTTAACCATTCACATCTTTTAAAGTAAAGGCTCTTTATCGTCTCCTCACATTTTGAATTTCCCTGCTCTCTTTCTCTAGTTATCCAGGCTAGTTTTATTTAAGAACAAGGATAAGTTTTTGTTGCTATCAAATCTCACAGGTTGTGATATTTTCTGCATGAGTCAAATGTCAATCTTAATGGTAGCATGGCTTTAATTTTTTTGAGCACACACATTGTTATATTGACATTTTCTGATTCAAGTGTAGAAAACAGAGTCATAGTTAAATTGTTTATGGAGCAAACATACCTCTTCAACCTATGTTACTTTTCCTACATTGATTTTATCCCTGACCAAAACAAACAAGCAAATAACCCCCCACTAAAAATATCCTTGAAAATGAAGATGAGTTACTAAAAAAAAAAAAAAAAAACTTTAGAATGATGATTGTCTTTATTGTTTAGTTGTGTGAGGTGAGATGACTATAAATCAATATTCAAGTTCAAATTAAATCTAGGTGCACATGCTTTGAGTTAAAGTTATTGAAACAATTCAAAATTGAGAGAGTTCTCCAATTTGTGAAGTACATAAGCTTTGAACCATGCACAGGGCAATTTAAAATTATTCAAGCTCTTCAGATTTTCCGGAGTGCTTCAGTTGGGAAGATATCAGGGTTCCAGGAATGCATAATGCATAGAAATTTGAAGCTGCTGAAAATGCTCTTAAAAAAAAAAAAAAAAAGCTCTTGTATTCATACATCTGAGCATGTGCAGACACTGAGGAATAGATTGATGTAAAATTGTTTGAGTGCTTCAATTTGTAAGTGATTCCAAGAGCCGCCCAGATCACTCAGCACATGTTCAAATGGCTTAGAATGGTGCAGTCAAAAAAGGGAGAGAAAGATAAAATCAAATCTTCACTGAGGGGAAAAAGTTAATAAATAGTCCAGGAATTCAAGCATTTTTCAGAAATATATTACAGATATTGGTAAAGATGAGTTGGTATATATAGAAGACATTATCAAAGAAGAAAGTTTAATTAAACTTTCTGTCAAAGCCTCCCATTTGCCAATTTCACACTATATTGTTGGTGAGCAATACTCAGGCACCCTAGTTGATTTACTCTCCCCTGAATGGATCCTATATCTCCTTGGTGGTGTGTTTTTGGCCCATTTTCTCTTGGTGGTAGCTCAGTGATGAAAATGCATACCATATTGCATGCCAAGTCACTTTACTTACTGGCCAATGCCTGGAGTGCTGTGCTAAGGATGATTCAGAGACCATAAAAGAGGATCATAATTGATGTTGTCAAAGTAGATGGAGGGATATTTGGCATCATGCAGGTATTTCCTGTTCTTGTCCTATGTATGTCTTTTCTTTCTTCAAGCTCCTGTTCAGGTACTCCCTTGAGTTTTCCAAATGTATTTATTTAAATTTTCTCAGATATTATAGCCTTTGGTCTTTGTCAACACTCAGCATTTTACAACTATAAATTTAGTTTTTAAAAGAATGATGAAAACTTTAAAATATATTCATGCCCTGTGTAATAAAAGAGAACATGGTGGTCATTTACTTCAATTTCTGTTCAGGGAAGTGTTATCTTAATAGAAAATATAGAGAATTTTCACATGTATCAATATCATTGATCTTCTTGGTCTCGTGTTTGCCTTCTCTTAATTGAATGACTTAACAAGGGCCCTTCACATCACTGGATCAGACTAAATTTATTTGCTAAGTGAAGGGTTAAATAAATGACCACATTATGTATTTTTCTACTCTCAGATGTACACCTCTAGTAATCGAAGATGTGATCAGTGAAGGTTCTCTCTTTAAATAGAGAAATGTCAGATAAAAACAACATAAGAAATGGTAACATCTCTATCTTAGGAAAACCTCCAAATTAAATGTTGGAATTTTTGAGCTACTGTCCACATCGGTGTTAGGTGACCAGACAGCTATTTACTGTGATTTTGGAGTATTAGCAGAAGTTTTAGTTCCTTTCCTTATTGGTCCATGTTCACTAACTGGGGCTGGTACTTACTTTAAGCTAGAAAAAAAGTTTTGCTTTCTAAATTGAAAGAAGGGCATGCAGAATAGTGGAAAGATCAGATGTTTGAGAGGCAGACAGATTAGAATCTCCACTCTGTGTCTCATTAATTTTATAAGTTTCAGTTGTGTCTTAGAATCTCTGAGTGCCATATCCTTCATTTGTAAAATAGTTACAACAACTATCTCATTCATTTCGGGTGAGGAATATATTTGACAACATGTATAAACTAGGTCAAGAACTTAGTAGATGTTTATTAGCTATTATTTTCTTTTCCCCTTTTTTGATGATTTTTTTTTTTTTATCTTAGATGAGGAAACTTTAGTCAGTGATCCAAAAACATAGAGCTAGCTAGATTAGGGAGTGTTTAAATGATGGACAATGGAGGTCATTCATTGTTGAGGCAGTAAAGAGAGTTTGTAAAGTCTCTGAACAGGAGAGTGACACATTTACAGGCATCTAAAAGAAAGCTGGAGGGAGACTATACAGACCTAACCCATGGCAAATAGGGCACACAGAGTACAACATGCAGGCGAAAAGTCCAGTGTGGGTAATGCCTGTGAAATAAAGTAAGACAAGCAAGGGAAAGCGCTGGAAGCCAGTTATCAGGGCTTTCTACATGATTAAATGGGGGAAGCAAAATAGTGCTAATAATCAGGTTTTTAATTTTCTAATAACTAAGCCTCAAGCCCCAGACAAATTGTTTAAATCTTCACTAATCTCAGATAAAATATATGGCTTCAGTAGGTCAGAGACTTTGAAAGAGTAGGGTTTAATATAATATATTTTACATTTAATTTTTTAATTCTAAATACATAATTATAATTTCTATTTTTCACTCATAATGAAATGGACCATTTTTATAAATAAAATTATGCAAAATATAGGACAATCATAATCCATGACTGTAGGAATTGGATATAAACCTAAAGGATACTAGAAAGATAAAAAGATGTGCCAACATTCTGAAAGCCTAGGAGAACCAAAAGACTAGTCACACTCATGGTCTGGACATAGTAAGCTATTGCTCAGGGATACTGAATATCTACTTCACCAACTCAATACAAGAGGCAACTTCCCAGAGTTTATGTAAGCCTTGGGGCCTGACCTCAAGGTATAAATCAATGGCTCCCAGACTTTCAGATTTCATGGTACACACAATTAAAAAAGATATTCAACACGAAGTGTAAAGTATTGTTTTGTCAAGTACAAACTTTTAAAAACAAAAAATAAAGGAAAAAAAAAGTCACCATGTCTTATTACCAATATTTATTTGAAGTTAGAATAAATTATGTCCCCAAAGAGAAGCAGTAGACATCCTCTTAAAATAGGAGCCATCTTCTAATTTTGATATATTTAGCTTTATGAAAACCTCACTACTCTTCATTATAGCTCACTGAAAGTTTGTTACAAATTACTTTAGATCCAAAAATGGTGAGTTGGGACCCATTGATATTATTAATATCACTTAGGCCAACTTAGTGATAATTTCTTTGTGTCTTGAAATTACCTTATTGCCTAACATATATAGTAGTTTTTCATAAATACTTGTTTCATAGATAAACATGTTAAACAATCACTGAAAACTTGAACGAGAGCTCTAAAGTTTTTGGAAGGATCTCTTCTTAGTCAACGTGGAGCAAAAGAGGCTGTTAAAATCAGTGCTGATTGCAACTGGGAGTTTAGAGAGTCAGACCTCAAATAGATTGAGATGAAGAGAAGGCTCTAGTCAGAGACAATTATAGTAGGAGGAAAGATTTTTGTACTTTGATCTTCCCAGTACTAGAAAAACAGATTGAAGTTGTGAACGCTCATAACCCTTAGTACTAAAGTCACTCTTCATAGTGATTCAGAAAATTAAAACATTTTAAGTGGGGCCTCCCCTGGTGGCGTAGTGGTTGAGCACTGGGTTGCGAGGCTACCCGCAGCCTCTGCAGCACCGGTTCAATCCCTGGCCACCAGCGAGGGTCCCACATGGCGCGCAGACCTCTCCTGCCGCCCGCTGCTCCCCTCAGCAGTGTCAGTCTGCCTGTTCTGTTCCCCGCTCTGGCTCTGGTGAATTCTCTCACCTTTCCATGCTTCTGACTGTACCCAGTGCTTGTATAAATAAATAAATAAATCTTATAAAAAAAACTTTTAAGTGAATAAAAATATGAATTTTCAAAACTTAAAATGGATTAAAGACTTGTATATAAGACCTGAAGCCATAAAATACATAGAAAATATAAGTGATACCTTCTATGACATTAGTATTAGACATGTCTTGGGCACTTGACCCCAACAAGGGGCATGAAAACAAAAATAAACAATTATGACCACATTAAATTAAAAAGCTCCAGTATAGTGAAGGAAACCATCAGTAGATTAAAAAGAGCCTACAAAATCAAAGAAGATAGTTGCACATTATGCATACAATAATGGGTTATAATCCAATTTATGTAAAGAACTCTTGCAATTTAGCAACATAAAAGCTACCCAGTTAAAAATTGGGCAGAAGATCCAAATAGACACTTTTCCAAAGAGGAAATAAAATGTCAATAGACATATGAAATAAATCATCATCACATTTCTTTAGGAAAATGCAAATGAGAACCACAATGAGATAACTCACATTTGTAAGAATGGCTTGCATCAAAAAGATAGGTAAAAAGTACTGGCAGGATGTGAGAAAAAAGAACCCTCATACACTGTTGGTGAGAATGTCAATTGCATCCACTTTGGGTTTTTTTTTTTTTTTTTGAGATATTTTTTATTTATGCAAGAACCAGGATATAGGCCAGATGTGCAGGAGGGTGAGAGGATTCACCAGTGACACAGCAGGGAACAGAAAAGGCAGACTGATGAAATACACTGCTGAGGGGAGCAGCGGGTGGGACAGGAGAGGTCTGCTGCACTATGTGGGACCCTTGCCTGCAAGCCGGCCAGGATCGAACCTGCGCTGCAGAGGCTGCGGACAGCTTCACAGTGCTGCGCTCAACCATCTGCGCCACCAGGTGAGGCCCAATTGCATCCACTTTGAACAGTGGTATGGGCCCTCCTCAAAAAACTAAAAGTAGAACTACCATATGACTCAGCAATCCCATTTCTGGGTAACTACCTGAAGAATACCAAATCATCAACTGGAAGAATTATATGCACTGCAACATTTATTGCTGCATTGTTACAATAACTAAGATATGGATAACCGTACAGTGAGAGAGGATTGGATAAAGAAGATGTGGTACATAAACACAATGGGATACTATTCAACTTTAAAGGAAAATGAAATTTGCCCTTCATAGCAAAATGGAAGGAAATGGAGGGGATTATGCAAAAGAATAGGAACAAATAGTGGATGATTTCACCTTTATGTACATTATTAGGTAATGCACTGGGTGAATGAACAAAAATAAAACAATGGTCACTGACAACTAAATTGAGGTTAACAATGGTGAAGAGTATGGAGGATGGTAGCAAGAGTGGAGAGGGTATAATGGATGGTGGTTCTTTTAAAAAAATCTTTGGAGAAAAAAGTGATATTTTCATATAAATATATCATTTTCCAGTTAAAAATAAGCCCCTTATATTATCAAACCATCAGCATCCACTTCACTGATGGTTGTAGCCATTATTTTTCAATATAATAGTGTGCTTTTGCCACACATTTTAAGTCTAGTGGAATTGCTATTATCCCAAATGACAGATATATTCCAGAGACATACCTTCAGGTGTGAATGAAGAAATTTTTCATTATACAATTTTAATCATGGATCTTGTCCTATTTTTCCATTGTGGGGACCATGCTATGTAAGATCGATTATAAGTATTATACATCTAATTTTCGTATAAAAATATTATTTGTACAAAAGTGGCAGTTAGATTAATTATCAAAACAAATAATTTATGGTAAGCTTGTCTGGGCATGAGATGTTTCAGAAAATGGAAATGGCATCGGCCTTTGTTGACATTTAAGAAACACTCTGCCACCATCACCCTCATCTTTCTCTACAAATAATTTACCTGGGAAATCTTTGTAGGAAAATAAGAAGAGGAGATGCAACGGCATGAGCTATCTGTGATTGGTATGGATCTTGGGAAAATAAATAAACATTGAGTCCAGAGCTTCACTGAGCTGCAGATGGCCTAAAGAGACTTTGTAATGCCATCTATGCTTGTTCTTTCCTAAACTGTCAAGGCTTTGGGATGATTTCAAAGTGAAACCACTAAGGACATTTGACATGGTTTGAAGAAGCATAAAAGAGATTATGGATCGGTTCTTACAAAACAGATGAGATTTCCTTTTTTTTTTTTAATATAAAAGTCACCATTTTAAGGAGGACCAGAAAAAAATCATTTTCTCCTTATATCCCTACAGTAATTCTTTATAGGTAGATTTTAAAGAGCACTCACTTTCTATTAGTATTTATTATGAAATATTTATCTAGCAGTTTAGAAAGATAGTGTAATACTTCTATTAAAATAACTTTTTGAGAAGAAAAAATACACAGTGATAGATAATTTAGCTAGCTCAAAAGGACAGCAGTGCAAACCATGTCATTCTTAGTCAAGGTTTCTCTGCCTTTGCACTATTGCCATTTTAGACCAGATAATTATTTGCTGTGGGAAGTGGTCTTGCACACTGCATGATGTTTGCCATCATCTTTGACCACTGCCCACTAGATGCCAGTAGTAACTCCTCAGACAGGACAAAACATTTCTGTAGATATTGCAAATTGCCCTTACTTGAGAAACACTAAGGTAATAGTTATTTGCATTTCAAAAGGTTAATATTTAGAAGAGTCAGTTTATCTGTGAGACTCACAAACCTGTACCTTTGACCCTGAACTCACTTTAGAGAGCCAGTCATCATTGTTATACCCAGTTAGATATTTCCACTCTACCTTTCAGTCCCTGTTCCTTCCATTTTCAGCAATCTTCCACATTGTCCCCATGCTAATCTTCCTACTATATTACTTTGATAATTTCAGCCCCTACTTAGACATTTAATGTGTGTCCTAGTTCATAGAGGATAAAATCTGAAGTGCTTAACCTCATATTGAAGACCCTCTAAGTTCTGGTCTCAGTCCACCATTGTAGCCTTTCAAAATTTTATTCACACTTTACATTATTTAAAAATTATCAAATCATTTTATTCCAGTGATTTACCTTTTTCTTTTTCACTCTCCAAGTATTCATCTCTTTCCTTTTTATTCTTACTGCCCACCCCTTATGCAGATCTCATCTATCAATACTTCTGAGTACAGTGTATATTCTAGTTTATTGCTTTTTTATTGTTATTTAGTGAATTTTTCATCTGTTTATATGTTGTCTGTATAATGTGATTTTAATATTTTGAGTTTGTAAAACACAATAAGTAGCTCCTACAATTTCCATGTTTGAGGCTAAATTGTATTCCTGGAATCTGAATATATAATTCTAACACATAGATAGCAAGTTAATGTAAGATTTGATTTTTTAAAAAATGATTATGGGGGATATTTATAGAAGACCTATTTTCCCAAGTTGACTTTTTATTATTTTAAAGTATGTGATCAGTTTTATGATAGGAAAAGCTATTTTACTGTGAGCTAAGACTTTTTAGAATATCTGAGAGCCCTAGTCTCTTTAATGACTCAACTTTAGAAAATTTGCTATCTAAGAGAAAACAACATAGGACATTCAGTTAATCGTCTAAAAGATGTGGTTGAGGATTCCAAAGCATATTAATGGAAAACAAAGTGAATATTTTAGGTCAAGTATTTTGTTGGTTGATATCCTGATTCTGTCACTTGTTTTGTGACCTTGAATAAATTATTAAAACATGTAAGGCTAGTCTCTCTCCTCTCTCTCTCTCTCTCTCTATATATATATATATATGTGTGTGTGTGTGTGTGTGTGTGTGTGTGAATACACATATATATGCAATTATAAAATGAGAATAATAATACTATTTATAAAGTTGTAGAGACAATGTATATTAATATTTCATATATTAATTTGCACATAACGAATACAGGAATATACTATTATTTGCACATATAAAATATGGTACAATATTTAGTGTATTAAATGTTAAATGGTACTCAATTTTAGTAATACTAACATTTTTGTGTGTACTTGAAATCTATGAATAAATACAATTAAGAGCAGCTATACCACTCCAGATATTTCCAAAAGAATAGACTGATACTAGTCAGTGTGATCAATTCAGTTACTATATTGTTTATCTCAGTAACTGTCCAACAATTCGGTCATGGCAATTTATGGCAGTAGTTAAGGTGGTTGAAAGAATGACACACTGCACTTCAGTATCTTTGTTTGGATAAGGTCATAGTAAATTGTGGGAACTGACTCAATAACATATTTAACCACTATATCGAACACACTCTGCTAGCAAAGTTCTATGTATGTTTAAATGATTTGCTCTATTACAGTAAATAATTTGATATGAAATAAATTATCACTTGAGTTTAAAGTGTTTGTCTTTGAAGAACATTTGGAAGGTAACAATGAATAAAGTTAATTTGATTACACTTTTAAGTTAAGGCAGTATAGTCTGGTGGTCTTTTAGACTCTGGCAGTAAATAGCGCTGGAAACAGTGAATTGAGAGTTAAAAGCAAAGAGTTCTGGTAGTAATTTAGACAGTGATTAGATGTAAATTCTTGGATAAATTTGTACGACTTTCAGCTTTGGTGTCTATAAATAAGGATGCTGACCACTAAGGAAAATTTTGAGTTTTCCTTGACATACCCAAAGGAGGAATGAATGGATTGTTTAATAAATAAAAAAGATGTGCACCCCAAATACAGCTTCTGCTTCCTGAGCACCCAACCTGTGAGCTGTATCACACTCAGAACCAATAGTGCAGAAACAATCAACATTCAACTCTCCTTCCATCTATTCTTCCCCTGGCACAACTTCAACCCAAAATTTAGGAACTTCTGTCAGAGCTGCCTTTGTTTATTTAGAGATAGGTGTTAGAAAAATTGCAGTGGTGCATTGTTATCAACAGAGGTAAGTGTCACATTTAAAGATTTTCAAAGACCTTTTTTTTTCAGTAACAGAATGTTTAAGTGACTTGCAGAGTGTTAAAATTTAACATACATACACTCTCTCTGGTCACTCTCTCTCTCTCTCCCGCTCCTTCCATTAGTGACCAGCTACTTATGAAAGCTCTCTACATTCCTTTCACCAACTGTTATGGAATATTGTATTTTGACTCTAACAAGTCTTTAATTATGTAACGGAAGTATGATACATTTCCTAGCAAACACAAAGGCAGTTAGATCAAAGCATTTATTTATCATCAGGTTTTTGAGAAAAGGGTAATTGGCTAGGCAGAAATTACTCTTGGGATTGGAGAATAGTAGTGGGCAAAAGACTGACAAAACACAAGACTGACAAAAAGCAACTAGACCCTCTAGTGGGGTGAGAGATGAGTAGAACTTGAAAGAGTAGGTAGAGGTTCCCAAAGGAGAAGAAAACCTGGAAGTATTTAAATACAATTCAAGTAACTGAACAGCTAACTTTATTAGTGATTGAAGAAATCTGCCAGATATGGGGAAAAATAAACTTAATTATCTTTCTGTTGATTAAACCACATATTTTTTAAATAAAAAAATACATTTAACCTACTAGTTTTCTAAATGCAAGCAATTCAGTTGTTTATCATAATAATATGCTGTAAAAATTAACAGAATAAGGATTGTTAGTTTTTACTCACATTATTCTTTATAAAGGACAAAAAAAGGTTTGCAGCTTGGACATGTTTGGAAAGAGAACTGAGATGGGAGGCAAGTATACCTGCTGTCTCATCCAGCTCTAAAATTCTGAATCTGAATCTCCTAATTTTTAGCTCTGTCAGCACTGTTTCTATCATGAGATAGCAAGGTTCAGAGCCAACACTAGAGGGATATATATCTGCAGAATTATATACTCTATGAACTTCAGTATCCTACCTCATTTTAATACAGGAGAAATCAGTTAAAGTCATAATCAAAAACAGTTTTTTTAACAAATGTGTTGCAAAGAGTCTTCTTGTGAAAACATATTTGGTTGACTGGGAGAATGGTTATAAGCTGTATTTACCTTAAGAGCTCATGATTGTGAAGATAGGTTTAGTATATATACATATTAAATTTAAGCCATTGTAAATGAAGTGAAATAATTTTATTTACCCCATCAAGTTATCCACTGAGTCTCTTCACATCTGCAAGGTGTTTAGCATTGCTGTTTTCTCATTCCAGAATGGACTGTGTTTAAAGCAAATGGAAAATTGAAGAACTTCACAGGGGAAAAGTAATTAAATAGTTGGAAAGGGATACATAGGTCTAGAGGAGGAACACAACAATCAGCATGTTTTGCTGAGCTAGAAGAGTAGAATGTAAGTTTAATCAGGAAAGAGATTCTGTCTGTTTGGTTCATTGCTTTAACTCATTGCCTAAAGCAGTGCCTGGCACATGGTAGGCCCATAGTAAATATTCATTGAATGAGCCAATGACTCCAAATTTAATAATTTTTCCTTAATATGTGTGAACGAGATATGTTGGCTCTACATGCCCTCGCCAAAGTTCACCAAATACAATGGAATTATATTGTTTTGTTGCAATAATTATTCTCCATGGATACCATTTGCCAGGAAATACAAGGAACAAAAGGCATGAGAGCAGATAAACAGTTTGGAAGTTTATCCTCCAGGTGGAAAATTGACATATTCCAGGATCAGATATTCTTGTCAACAGCTCTATTTGTGGGAAATAGCATACTTGGTCTAATTTTTCTAGTTAGAAATACGTATTTAAGAAGCAACTAAAATTTTAAAAATTATTAACAAAAATAGAAATGCATTTAGTTTGTAGTGGAGTGAAATATATGAAAACATTTAATAAAGTCTGTCAAAAGGCATTTTGATTATGGGGTTAATACAAGCTTAAAAATATAAGAGAAATCCACAGTGAAACAAAAAATAATGCAAGAACACTAAGTCACTTCTAAGTGACCCTTTGACCCTTACGTGGCCATTGGTTAAAAAGATTTTTCTACTAAGGAAAGTCTGTCTATAGCAAGGTGATGGCTCCTACAAATAGCCCAGATTATAGGGCTTCGAGAATCTGTTTCATGTGATTTTTATATGAAGGTTTTAATTAAATATATTCAGGGAACTTAGAGAGATCTTGAGCCAGAAACCAAAGTCAGAAAATGTCTGTTTTTTTCCAATGACTTTGAATTAGTTATGGTAGACAGTTTAGGGTAAGGAGACTTTTTTCCTTTTTCAAGGAAATAGTTTGCTCTATATAAGAACTACCACTAAACCAAAATGAAAGGCTTATTCATTATGACTGAAAATACTGATTATATCTCAGACAAAATGACATAGACCTGGTCTTTTTGTTCATACCAAAGCAAGCTGTTTTATATATATATATATATATATATATATATATATATATATATATATGTAATGGCTCAGTCAATGATCCTGTGTCTTCACTGTAAGTTGCACTTAAAAAGAATAGAGTATTTCAAAACTTCTCCCAAGCACCATTAAAGTGATTATTGCCTGCTTCAAACATAGGGAAACAGAAAAAATGTTATATGATATGTCATATGCAGAAAAGTCAGAAATAGAATATTCCAAGAGAATAGGCTAACTACTGAGCAGAATTATTGCTATAGAGAAATCAGAGCTCTATAAATTGTTTATAGTATAAAATTATTGTTTATATTTTTTATGAACGTTATTAGAGTTAACTACCATGGGCTAAACTTGCAGCTATAAAAGTTTGTTCAGTAGGAAAGATTTACTCTAAAAAGTCCTATACCCAAATAACTGTGAAATCTGCACATTATACTACCTAGCATATAAATATAAACTCTGGAAATTAGTATATTGAGGATTCTAAGAAGTCCTGTAGTAAGTAAAACTGGCTTGATTTTGTTTAGTAGAATGTTTCTCAAGCATTTTGATTTTTTGCAAACCCTAGTGATACCCCACAGGATACTTTAATATATACTGTGCAAAATTTGGAGGATTCACTGCTGAATATAATAGCCTTGCCCTTTACCCTTTCTTGTGAAAAGGTCAGGAAAAAATGAGTTCTAGGTAAAAGATAACTAGTATATAACATATGAAATATATTAAATAATGCACAAGGAACCAAATGATTAACATTGCTGAAGTTGAAGAGAAAGTTTCATCAAGTTGGCAAAATATGATCTGGAACTGAAAGGGTGAAGAGTAGTTATCAAGAATGCCAGGGTTAGGAGAACATTTCAGGAAGAGAGTGGGAACAAACCTACCATGTATATGAACTGACATACTGTGTCCCACCACATATGCTAACTAAGTGGAGTGGGTCTAGAGAGAAGAGTGATGAGAAATAAGTCCCTGCAGTTAATGCTGAGCAATAATTCTGAAATGTCTTAAGCACCATGCCAGGGAGGTGGTGCCTTCAAGTAGAGGTGAAGGGTGGTCTTGTCAGATCCTTTGACCAAGTAAATAAACTTCCCTGGATGTTGATAAGAGTCAAGGAGTTAACATATTTGTTTTGTGGTCTTGTTCACATTTAACTTCCTTTCACCTTGCCAAATATTTTTTTCACCAATATCTTAGCTCCTCTGAGGAGCACCTAGAGGCAAAATAGCAGTTTACTTAAAAGAGTTGACTCTGTCACACAACTTTACTAAGAGTGAATGGGTTCTTTGATAGGTTCTTTGAGAATTAATCATAGATTCTTGGTCAAATTTATTTTTAAAACTTTTTAAGATGGATGGGATGTTAGTAACTTAGAATCTAGAAGCTCTCTAAAAGTAACTAACACATGTCAGTTACTTTTAGATATTCCTCCATAAAACTATTACGGGGATTGAGAGAACCAGTAAAGAAGCATTTATACTTCTTAAATGTCTCAACATTTTAAAGTTTCCCCATCTTTATTTTAACACACCCATGAAGTTGAGATCTAGTCTATAACAGTCTGTGCATGTTCAAGTTTTGCACTAGGTTATTTCCTAAATCTATTTTATTTTGAATAGCATCCCCTTACTCTTAATGCAAAGTAGATGTCTTTAAATGCCTGAAACTTGGCATCTGTAAAACTCATTCAGTAGATAACTATATATCTACTCCCAGAATTAATACTCACATTTGACAACAGTCTTGCTTTACTCAATGACATTTCAGTTGATGATTGACTGCATTTACAGTGGTCACAATAGGTTCTACCATAAAGCTTAAATGTATAGTGGCTATCCCATTCATGCTTGTGTAAATACACTTTGACATTTGCACAAAGGCAAAATTGCCTAATGACACAGTTCTGAGAAGGTAACCCCGCTATGAAATGACTCATAACTATATTTCCCAGAAATATGCTCTCTATTTAAACAATCTGTTCAGGCTATTATTCTACTGTAGAAGGTTCTTCTTTGAATGAGAGGAAGAAAGACACTTCAAGTAGATAGTTCCTGGGAATTTTACATAATGTATACGTTAATATAGTTGAAGCTAATTTACATAACATCATCATCATTAAAAATCGAAAATTCCGGGGGCCTCCCCTGGTGGCACAGGCGGTTGAGAACAGCGCTGTGAAGCTGTCCACAGCCTCTGCAGCATGGGTTCTATCCCAGCCGGCGGGTGAGGGTCCCACAGGGCACGGCAGACCTCTCCTGTCTTGCCTGCTGCTCCCCTCAGCAGTGTATTTCATCAGTCTGCCTGTTCTGTTCCCCACTCTGTCTCTGGTGAATCCTCTCACCCTCCCGTGCATCTGGACTGTACCCCAGTTCTTGTGTAAATAAATAAATAAATCTTAAAAAAAAATCAAAAATTCCGTTTGCTCTTGAATCAGAGGGTTTTCTTTCCTGACTTGATTGGAAATAGTAAATCACAAGTACTCCTTCTACACACCTCATTCACTCCTGTCTGTAGCTCTTACCACTTATTAGTCCTCCCATATCCCCCAAATTTTTTTTGTGTAGACAATTTTATTTATTTTTTTTTTTTTTATTTTTTTTTTTTTATAGAGGCATGCTTTATTTATTTGTTTGCTGGTTTGTTTGTTTGTTTTGTTTATACATGCACTGGGTACAGTCAGAAGCGCGGGAGGGTGAGAGAATTCACCAGAGCCAGAGCGGGGAGCAGAGCAGGCAGAAGGACCGAAGTACACTGCTGAGGGGAGCAGCGGGCGGCAGGAGAGGTCTGCACGCCATGTGGGACCCTCCTCTGGTGGCCGGGGAGCAGCCGGGGATCGAACCGGCGCCGCAGAGGCCGCGGGCAGCTTCGCAACCCAGCGCTCAACCGCTGCGCCACCGGGGAGGCCCTGTGTAGACAATTTTAAAGATATCCAGAAGGATTCTAATTATGTGGAGTTTTAACTCATATTTTCAGTTCTAGATATATGGCAGAGAGATAAATATCATTACTGATGCAAATCAAACCTAAAATATAATCATTTTATACTTTATTTTTGTTTTTGTAATAAAATGAAATTCAGGGGTATTAGGAAATTACAACTGTAATCTTTTAAACAGTATTAATATAGTACCCAATTCTATAGTGATGTGATATTTTGATATGTGTGATTATTGACTTGCTACTATTTATATTTTAATGACTTTAATAGCACCTAAATATCCTGCACTTACCACTTAGTAAAGTGTTGGCTGAATAAATCAGGTAGAGATAACTGATCAAGTACATACATTCACCTAGTAATAGAAGGTATTTAGGGTAAAATAAGCATATATATTATGTTTTCTACACTTTGACAAATAGTGAGGGAGAGTTTTACCTTAATTTCTGTCCTCTGTTTGCTAATATTTTATTGTCAGAAGAATTCTGATATTAAAAAGAAGCATCCTGAAAATTCAGGATGACTTAGAATTTTGAATGCAGAGGTTTTTGCTAATCTAGGAATAATCACATTTAGCTGTGTACAAAAGACTATGACTCAGTTACCTCCTGTGAGTATAGGACTTAAGCTATAAGAAATGGAATAAAGACATGGATTATCACTGAGATTCACAAATGTATTTGAGAGAACCAGATTGAAACTCTGGTAAGTGACCTATCTTTTTTAAAAAAATGATATAAGTGGGTTATCTGTTATTTTGTATAATTTCTTAGAATTTCCTATACATTGTGGGTAGTGTTAGAGTAAAAAAAAAGATTAAGAATTATAACTAGTAGTGTTGTCAAAATTAAATAAAAAGTAGAAACCAGATTTGAAAATTTCCTTATAAGACAAAACTATTTAACCATATGAGCAAATCTAGATCTAGCTATTTCATATACATCACACAGTTTAACTCAGGTGTTTTCTTATCAATCATAAAATACTGATCTTCCTGAAATGATATGATAACCACATTTTTAATCATATTTTTATTGCAGTAATGTTAATAAACACTGTATATGATTTAGAGCTATAGGTTCACACTTTTGCAGGTGTACATCTTGGAGTTCAGTTCCTTGTCAGATGTTTGATGCACAAATATTTTTTCCCTTTCAGTAGAGTTTCTTTTTGTTTTAATGATATTCCTTTCACTGCAGAAGCTTTTTTGTTAGATATAGTGCTGTTTGTTTATTTGTGCTTTTTTTTTCTCTTGCTGTTGAGATTGAATCCCTAAAGACATTACTAAAGCCAGTGCCATGTAGTGTTTGGTTAGTTTTTTTGATATTTTAATATATATAAATATAAATACTTTACAGTTTCAGGTCTACATCCAAGTCTTTGATCGATTTTGAATTAATTTTCATGTATCGTGTGAGACAGGACACCACAGTTGTAATAATCAGTTACTATAAAGACTAAACAATTTCCTGATTTTCACTTTTTTGAAATTTATTTTCTCAAATCGTTGTTAATTTTGGACATTATTTGATTTCTCCCCTCAGGTGTAGTCCCCATAATTTTCTCACCCACCTTAGCACTCATGAAACATCAGCATAGTCCCTTATGCTCTTCCCTCCCCTGTTTTGATCTCTCTCCCTGCCGCTCCCCTGCTGTATGTGCAGATCTGTAGTCAGCTTGCAAGTTTTGCCTTTTCCCTAACTCTTTGATTGGTTTCTCTATATTCCACATAAAAGTGAAACCATCCAATATTTATCTTTTCCCTTCCGACTTATTTTGCTTAGCATAATCCCTTCCAGCTCCATCTATGTTGCCACAAATGCCATGAGTTTATCTTGTTTGATCACTGAGCAGTATTCCATTATGTATAAATACCGTATCTTCTAACCCATTCATCCGTTTGGGGGCATTTAGGTTGTTTCCATATCTTAACTATTGTAAATAGTGCTGCAATAAAGAGTCACTCACTCTTTAAGCCATGCTGTAAAGTCATAGTTCTGAGCTTCATATCAGGCTTGGGTTTGAAAGTTCCTGGATTACAACCTGTTCTTACATGCACAGTAAACTCTTACTAAATACTATTGATATTTTACTGATCTGTTTGTATTTTTTATTTACCACTTCAGGATTTTTCTAGTGTTACTGTATATTCCCAGGTCCTTAGAAAAACTCATTCTCATGTATTTCCTCTATATTTGCTGTTTTTAAAAAATTATTGAAGCCAATGATAATAATAAGACTAATAACAGTAACATTCCTGAACATATAATATATTCCAGACATGAAATTTTCATGTATTATTATGAATAAAATTATAAAAGTACCCCCTAGGTTATAGGCAAATGTTAAGATATCAGAGATAAGTTTTTGAATTTTGCTTCTAAAATATTTATATATGTTTATCAAGGTTGTTAGTAAATGTAATTCTTAACTGTTTTCTTTCCTTAACATGATACATTTTTACAGTGTCCATGCTTTATCTTGGACTTATTGTTCTCTATCTACATTTTTAAAGATAATGACAGGAAAATATTTTCTGAAGCGAAGTCTACTTCACTTACATGACCCCCAAGTCATTGCTGTGCTCTTAGCAATGTGGCACAGTAATAAAGGGCAGGGTCTTGTGATGATAGCAGATTTTAATATTTTTCTGCCTCCTACAAACTCTATGATCCTGTACAACATACTTAACTTTTCCAAAATTCAGTCTCCTCATCTCTAAAGTGAGAATAAAATTCCCTTTTTATAGAATTTTTGTGTGGTAATTAACTAATAGAGCACAGTTTTTATTCAGACTGGCACTACAATTACCCAGCAGATGATAGCTGGTGTCGTCCATCAGAGACCTCTCGTTAAGGGAGTCATCTCTCCAGCCCAGCATTCAGCTCAGATAAGAGTTGGAATGCTTTCCTTATTTCTGTTTCTTGATCTGTTTTTAGTTTTTATCTTTTCATATTTCACAAATGAATGCATTTTCATAAAGCCTTTAAGAAGTATTAAATTTGGAGGAAATCTTGTAAATTATTTCTCTGACTCTGCCACTGTTTCACTACATTTCATGAACTCAACAGTTGGCATATATTTACAGAAATTTTTCTACTAATTTAAAAAATATTTACTTATATTTACACATACATATGCATGTTTTCTAATTTGGTGTTTGGCCACAAATAAAATCATATTATATTGATTTTCTGTGACTTTCTTAAGTATCTTGAAGACTCTAAGTCAGGTCATATAAACCTATATATTTAATAGGTGTGTGTGTTGTGTTTTTATGAATTGATTTAATCTAAATAGACATTAACTACATTTTATGTTTTGTAAAATATTTCCTGACAGATATCTGGAACTGGTGTCTTTTTTAGAAGAAAACTATTATGTACTGGTCTCTTCATTCCTTTTCTCAACAAAATTTTGGGAATATATAGCTTTAAAAAATTATCCATTCTCTCCAAATATTCAAATTTATTTATATAAACTTTACACATAGTATTATCTTATTTTAAAATTATCTTCCAGAATAGTCATGGACCCTTTCTCAAAAACTTTCAATGTTTATGTGTCATGTATGTGCCTTTTTATTTTCTTAATTTAACATGTGACATGTGGGTCTGATTTTTTTCCCGTGTGTATTTTTTTTTTTTAAAGATTATTTATTTACACAAGCACTGGGTACAGTCAGAAGTGCGGGAGGTTGAGAGAATTCACCAGAGCCAGAGCGGGGAACAGAACACGCAGACTGATGAAATACACTGCTGAGGGGAGCAGCGGGCATGGCAGGAGAGGTCTGTGCACCATGTGGGACCATCGCAGGTGGCCAGGGATCAAACCAGCACTGCAGAGGCTACAGGGAACTTCACAGCCCAGCACTCAATCGCTGCTCCACCAGGGGAGGCCTTCGTGTGTATTTCTTTTCTATGGCCCCTATAACAAATCACCACATACTTAGAGGCTTAAAATAATAAAAATCAATTCTCTCATAATTTCAGAGACCAGAAGTCTGAAATCAAGGTTTCCTTAGGATTGTGCTCCCTCTGAACATTCCACTCATTCCTGACTGTTCCATCATTCAGATATTTCCTGGCTGTTGCTACAGTGATTCAATCTCTGCTTGCCACAATGATCTAATCTTTGCTTCCATGGTCATGATACTGACATCTCTTCTGTCTTTGATACTTTTAAATGTCCTCATAAGTCCCTCACAACTGAAATTACTCAGGCATGTTATTTTTGCACTCATGGCCATTTATCTTGAGTAACCTCAAGGCTATCTTGGTGGTTGTGGTGGTGATGGTGGAGGCATATTTTGCACAAAACTAGTCCTTCTCATCGTGCTGATAAGGCTGTGCCAATCTGATCCTTCTCGTTTTAACAGTTTCAATTCTTTCTCCTCTTCTGGAAGATTTTAGAGCCTTCTCTTTTTTTATTCATATTATAAAATTTTATAATGAAATAATACACACCACATACACACTGCAGTTCTCATTTCTGTAATTGGTCAAAAGGCAATAGCTGGTATTTATGTTTTCTCTCTCCATTATTTCATGATCCATTTGCCTTCAATTTTATTTCAAATTATTAATATTCTTTATCTAAAGAGATGATCTGGTCTCCATTTTTTAAAGAATCTGAGTCCTTAATGCCTCCATTTATGTGTGTTTTCTATTAAATTTTACCACTCGTCACAAATCCATTGCAATCTCTCCTGTAGAGAGACCATTTTGATAGTTTAAGAGTTAAATATAGTTAAAAGCTCTGAAATAATAATTCTTACATATCACTTTCAGCTTCTTTCTTAGCTTTAAATTATCCAACAAGAAATTTCAGTCCTTTTCATTTTCCATGAATTTTTTTAGCAGCTAATTACCCAAACACATATTCTTTATATTTCATCCTTAACTTAAACCATCTACTTAGTGATGGTAACCTAGCTTCTACTTCTGTATCTTTGAGCATATTCCTTTTTTGAATTTTTTCTATTATTCTTTCCTTTAATTATATCTTCACTTTCAAATTCTGGAGTCAGGAGTTAGAGAGTGTTAGGTCTCCCTTCAGAAAATTGTTGTTGTTATCTCTACCCTTATACTCTTCATGTTAATTACCTTAAAAGTTAATTCCCTGTTTTGAAAAACAAAATTCATCCAAATAAATGTAGAGAATGAATTGTCCTTATTGAACAATTCTTGAGTCAGGCAGCATTCCATCTAGCAAGGGACTTGCACAAAGGGGGACTTTTTTTTTTTTTTTCTACTTATCCTGTTTATTCTTTTTTTTTTTTTTTAATAATAAATTTTATTTTTATATTCCCCCATACAACTGCACATGCCCCATTCTGACCCCAACCCCTCCCCTCCCGGCCCCCGCCCCCCAAAAAGTGTCTCTGGTTCATAGTTTTTTGTTGATTTTGATTTTCGCTTTCTTATAGTTATTCATTTTCCTGATCCCTTATTTAAGTTTTCTAGATTCCTGCTATGAGTGAGACCATCCGGTATTTTTCTTTTTCTTTTTGGCTTATTTTGCTGAGCATGATCCCTTCCAGCGCCATCCATGTTGCTGCAAATTGCATGTGTTTATCTTTTTTGAATGCTGAGTAATATTCCATGGTATATATGTGCCACATCTTCTTGATCCAGTCATCTATTTTTGGGCATTTGGGCTGTTTCCAAAGCTTAGCTATTGTAAATAGTGCTGCTATAAACATAGGGGTGCAGGTGTTCTTTGGAATTGATGTTTCTGTGTCCTTTGGGTAAATACCTAGGAGTGGAATTGCTGGATCATACGGAAGCTCTATGTTTAGTAGGTCCAGAAATCTCCACACAGCTCTCCATAGTGGTTGGACCAGTTTGCATTCCCACCAACAGTGCAGGAGAGTTCCTTTTTCTCCACAACCTCGCCAACATTTGTTGTTGCTAGTTTTTTTAATATGTGCCATTCTCACTGGTGTAAGATGGTATCTCATGGTAGTTTTGATTTGCATTTCCCTGATTACAAGTGATGTTGAACATTTTTTCATATGTCTGTTGGCCATTTGCATTTCCTCTTCAGAGAAGTTTCTTTTTAGCTCTTCTGCATATTTTTTGACTGGGTTATTTTCTTTGTTGTTGTTGAGTCTCATCAGCTCGTTGCAGATTTTTGTGATCAGTCCTTTATCATTAGTGTTGGGTGCAAAAATGTTCTCCCAGTTGGTGGGGTTTCTCTTTAGAGAACCCCAAAAACTCCACAGAAAAACTAATTCAACTTATCAATCAATTCAGTAAAGTGGCAGGATACAAAATCAACACGCAAAAGTCAGTAGCCTTCCTATACATAAACAATAAATCTGAAGAAGAAGAAATAAAAAAAAATCCCTTTTATTATCAAAACAAAAAAAATCAAATATTTGGGAATAAATCTAACAAAAGAGGTAAAGGAAATTATAAAAAAGAAAATTATAAAACACTGTTAAAAGAAATAGAAGAAGACACAAAGAAATGGAAAGACATCCCCTGCTCATGGATTGGAATAATAAACATTATTAAAATGGCCATCCTACCAAAAGCAATATACCGATTCAATGCTATTCCAATAAAAATTTCTTTCATTCTTCAAAGAAATAGAACAATTATTGATGAAATTCATATGGAATCACCAAAAACCCCGAATAGCCAAAGCTCTACTGAAAAAAAAAGAAGGAAATGGAGGCATCACACTCCCAGACTTCAAACTATACTACAAAGCCGTAATCATCAAAACTGCATGGTATTGGAACAAGAACAGACATACAGACCAATGGAATCGAATAGAAAATCCAGAAATAAACCCACAGATTTATGGTCAACTAATCTTTGACAAAGGAGCAAAGACTATGCATTGGAGCAAAGAAAGTTTGTTCAATAAATGGTGCTGGGAAAACTGGGTTGCTACATGCAAAAGAATGAAGCTTGACCACTACTTCACACCATATACAAAAATCAACTCAAAATGGATTAAAGAACTAGACATAAAACCTGAAACCATAAAATACATAGAAGGAAATATAGGTGAAACACTACGTGATTTGCATATCAAAGACATCTTTACAGACACATCACCCAAAGCAGTGATAGTGAAGGCAAAGATAAACAGCTGGGACTACATCAAATTAAAGAGCTTCTGCACAGCAAAAGAGACAATAACAAAAACAAAGGGGGAAGTTTTTATAGTCAGAAAGAAGGTGGAAAAAAGTTATTAGCAGAGGAAATATTTTTATAGGTAAAGCCATCTTACCTCAGGGCAAAGCAGGAGGCTGTTATCCTGAAGATTGCCTTACTAGTGTCAACCAAGAAACTCCAGATTGGTTGATTTAGAATCCTACTTTTGGAAGTGGCTGAAACTGCAATTAGGTTGGGTATTAAGTCTTGATGGAGCCTGGGATAAAGAACTCCATTTTGGAATTGTGTTGTTAACACCAGCCTTTGTTACCTTCTTGTGCAAGTTCTTTATTGAGTATGTTAACTCTTGGACTTTAAGGTCCTTGGGAACAGGTGCCACATTCTATTACTACAGGATCTTTCTCAGTATATTGTTCATCTAACATTTGATGGCAGTCATCCAACAAAGAGTTGCAGAATATCTCCTATAGAAAAGTTAGAGCTTTAAGAACTGGGGATCTAGAATTAAATGAGGCACAAAAGACACCTGTGTTCATGGGACTATATTCAAATGATTCATTATATGACAATTTATCTAAATTTGGGCTGAATTTATTTAATGTGATTAGACCAAAACTTGGTATGTAATGCTTTGTATTCTGAAAGTGTCATTTTCATGGTAGAAGTAACATCTAAGTTAGTCTTGAGGTAGAAAGAATTTGGATGGATAGAGTTATTGCACTGAAATGAAAGAGTGAACAAAATCAGACTCTGTACATGGCTCATAGGCTCCTCTTCTTCCTCTCAGAGCAACCATGAATTCCTTTTTGTTCATTACCTGGAACTGCATGCTGACTTCAAGGAATGGTCATTTCTAATGATTGCAGATGAACAGCTTAGCTGTCCCTACACCAGTTCTGGAACTTTTGTGTAGCACTGGTCATACAAAGAGTCTCGGCAGGGGTGGGGGGGGGTATTAATCCACTCTCTGCAAAAAGGATGTCTTTTATTTAGTATATTTCTTTTACGTCACATTAAGTTCTTTCCATATTTTTGCCGAATTCTCTCTTCCAATGCATACTGCCACAAGCCCTTCTTTCTCTAGCTTTTGCTTTAAAATAATCTATAATGCCATTAGAGTCGTAACCTAGAAAAGAATTTCTCCTTTATAAAAGTCTGCCTGAGCTCCTTACAAGCCTAACAAGCAAATACAGTCCTGGATCTGAGTTCTTTTAAGAGAACTGAAAGACATTTTTTGGCGAATATTCAAGTTTCTTTTTAAATATTCACCATAAAATCTCTCAACTGCTTCTCATTGTGAAACTGAAATGGTGTGTTAGGAAAAGATCGACTTTTGTTTAAAATTAAGAAATGGACACATAGTGCTAACTTTTTTTTTCCCAAAAAGCTTGAATTACAAGCTTCTAGCTCAAGCTTCTTTTGAAGTTTTGATTCCTTCTTTCATAAAGAACACAGAGCCAAGCTATATAAATAACCATAATATGGAAATATGACTGATTCAAACATCTATTTTACTTTGGAACACTTGAGGAAACAATAAGTATTATCTGAGTATATACAACTCCTTGTACTGTGATATCCTTTATAATTTTTTAAACATTTTGTTGTTTAATCTAAAAAGAAAATGTAATAAAATTAAATAAAATAACAAGTTTTCTGGGGCTAATTGCTCAGTTCCAGAAATATTTAATCAGTTATTACTGTACTCATTCACTTTATTCTTAAATTGTTCCTTAGCATTATCATATAATAAGAATATGAACTGAAATAAACCTAGTTTTAAGCACAGTTTTTTACTAATATGAAAGTCTGATAAGGGACTTTGTAGGGAGGAGATTGGAAATAATTCATCAACTTAATATTAAGTTAAGATATGAAATAATCTATTCTCTTCTCAAAACTTTAGAAAACAGGAAAACTATATAAGTTGTTCTGAGATGGTAGACACCAATCTATTTGTTATGGAATCCTGCATAGTTTATCCAACATCAGGAAATAATAATTTAAAATACTTGTGGAATATATGTATGCATTTCAATTAAATTTAATTCTAAATAAAAGTAGTGACAAATGTAATTAAAGAAAAGATCTTTTGAGAAATAATGTAACTATAACAGCTTTTCACTGGAGGATTTTCTCATATTCCTCTCTAAAATATCACTGTATTTCATCAGTTTCGATTCCTTCAGTTAATCCTAAGTGACTTATGTTTCAGTGCAGTGGACATTGAATGTGAGATAATAGCTGACATTTATAGATCACTAGATCACTTATAAATCACTTGAAATTTTCTAATTATATAGATCATTTTAGATATACCATTTGATTCTCTCTCATCAAGTCTATATAAAGTGCTTCTGTTTCATAAAAGTGAAAAAGAGGCACTAATAGCTTTGCCTATGGAAACTAGCTAATTACAAAAGTGACTATATTCTGTAAAGGAAACTCATCGCTTCTCTTCTTTCAATAATAATAAAAATAATACTTACTGATTACTTATTGTATGCCAAACACTATATTCATGACCTGGTGGTAATTACCATTCAATCCTTATAACTCACTTTGTAGTAATATTGGAATCTTCATTTAGCAGATAAGGACACTGTGCCCTCAGAAGTTAGATAACTTGTTCAAGTTGTTAAGTTGGTTGAGTTAAAATTTACATTGGAAAGATATAAAACCTACCCTCACATCCTCTTGTTTATACTCACTCTTGGGACCTTACTTCTAATAACTGGAAATCCCTTAAGCATTCAAATGTATTTTAGTCTTTTAAAAATTTTATTCTCTTTCAGAAAGTTTTGGCATTATTTTTACCTCAGTATCACTCCAAACAGAAAATACATTTTGGTTTTCATCTTAAAGTGCATATTCTGGAAGATTAAGGTGTGCTGACAAATGATTTTTAATAGCTATGTAGAGTCAGATTAGTTTATTTATTTATTTTTTTAATGTATGATCTGCCTTCTCTACATTCTTTTATTTTTTTTTAATAAGATTTATTTATTTATTTATTTATACAAGCACTGGGTACAGTCAGAAGCACGGGAGGGTGAGAGAATTCACAGAGCTAGAGGGGAGAGCAGAGCAAGCAGACTGACAAAACACACTGCTGAGGGGAGCATTGGGCAGCAGGAGAGGTCTGCGCGCCATGTGGGACCCTCGCTAGATGGCTGGAGATTGAACCAGCGCTGCAGAGGCTGCGGGCAGCTTCGCAACCAGCACTCAACCGCTGCGCCACCAGGGAGGCCCAAAGATTAGTTTAATTATAAAGTTTAATGATAAAGTTTACAAGTATTACCGAATTTTGATCGTTTTGAGATCTACGCGTTCATTCATTCTCCATGGATAGCTATAACATGGCAAAGATGAATTAATTCATATTCATCTGAATGGTTATTCTCTGGGCAAATTATATTCTTTTGACAAAATATCAGCAAGAATAATTTTTTGTTTAGATGGAGACTTGTGGCTGTTATGTTTATCTGTTTGGATACAGATGAGGCAGTCTACTCCTAAGAATTTTTTGGTTCTGACTTACCCCTGCAACTATTACTTGTCCTTGCTTTATTAAATATCTCATACCTGTACCCATTAAACATATATGTCAGTACTCAGGGTTTTCTGCAATTTTACTCATGGTTTGAGCTTAACAAAAAAGAATTCCAAGACAGATTCTGATCCATTTTTACGGTCCAGGTGGAGTAGCTGCAGTGGTGATAAATTAGAATCACTTAAAATTTTGGTATGTTGTAGCACCCTAACATAATCTATTAATGCTAATTTATATAACCTTTTTCCCAGCCTAAGCTGATATTCTATCAGAATTTTATTATATGCATGGAACTGCTGAACTTTTAAAAATGTTTGAACATTTACAGAGAACACTCACTTTCCACCACCTTAGCTCTTTTCATTCTGGTCAAAGGACCCACCCTGAGATTTAAGATAGAAATTGATTTCATTTGTAATATATTTTGGTACATGGTGCTCTGGGTGTGTTTATACATTGTGTGTATTTGAATCTGTCATCTGTGTATATTATGATACATATATACACAAGTAGCTAATATAATATATACACACATTTCTATACCTAAAGAAAATGTAAGATCCTTCAGGGATTCAGGATTGGGAAAATAGGTTAATAATGAATCAGAATAGAAAAGGTAAAATACTGCATTTATGCTTACATTATTTCATATGGTGTTTCTAACTACCTATTTATCATATTTTCTATGCATTCCCTCTCATAGGAGCAGAGAATTAAGTAGGTACTAATCATTTATTTAAATTACTGAAAAGCAAACATTACAATTAAAGCTATCCATGTGATTTTCTTTACATAGAATTTGTGTCATTGAGTCTTTTCTAAGTAATTCTGTAAGGAAATGATATTTTTTTACTTGACCGTGAATTTATGTCACGTCTGCCAGATACATATTTTATGTATAATAGTGGTGAAATATAGCCTTTCAATATATTTTTTTAAGATTTATTTATTTATGCATATAAGAGCTGGGGTACAGAGCAGAGATGCAGGGGGTGAGAGGATTCACCAGAGACAGAATGGGGAAAAGAACAGGCAGACTGACGAAATACACTGCTGAGGGGGCAGTGGGCGAGACAGGAGAGGTCTGCTGTCCCATGTGGGTTGCTCCCTGGCCAGCCAGGGGATCGAACTCGTGCTGCAGAGGCTGTGGATTGCTTCATAGTGCGGTGCTTAACCCCTTGCGCCTCCAGAGAGGCCCTATTCAACATACTGACAACATAATTAAATCAATTTCATTTATAACTTAATGCACAGTGAAAGAAAGAAGTCAGTCCCTGAATAATTTGATTCAGTTAGGGAAATATATATTTAATATTAAATAGTTTTTTTTGTTCTTTCATTTCAGAGTCATTTGATGAGAACATATTAATGCCAGAAGTAAGCTAGATGCTGGTATAAGAGTGAACAGACAGAACCTTTCTCAAGAGAATACAAAAGAGACTGAATTCATCTTAAAATACAATGGGCATGTTCAGTCAGGCCACACTGCAGTTCATAATGTCATTTCCCAAGTTCCAGTGAGGATATATTTTGTTTTCTTTTGCTTTTTAAGGGGATATTTCACTTTTAAACTATGTACTTAATCTGAAACTAAATCACATTAATAAAATATATAATGATAATACAGAAAATTAGTAAAGGTTTATCCTAGATGCAGACTCTAATGTGGCTTCTGAAACTATTCTAGAACTCTGGCCTCATTTCCACCAAAATAGATCTGCATTCTACAAAATCCATGATTCATTGACATCTGTTGAATCTACCATGCCATTGGAATATGAATGTATGCACCTACTCATACATGTCAATGCATACGTGTCGTTTTCCTTGCAGGTTCATGTCTCTGTGTTTGGTGAGTTAGGCCAGATAACTGAGAATGCTCTATCTTAAAGCTGCTAAATGACTGATATCTTTAAGCGATGTTTCATTAAAAAAAAAAAAAATCCCTGATCAGGAATGAACTCAGTAAGTTCTCTCAAAAAGCTTTCCTGGGGGCCTCCTTGGTGGCACAAAGGTTAAGACTCAACCTGTGAAGCTTATCCACAGCTTCTGAAGCACAAGTTCAATCCCCAGCCAGGGAGCCACCTACATGGCGCAGCAGACTTCTCCTGACTCGCCTGCTACTCCCCTCAGCAGTGTATTTCAGTAGATCTGCCTGTTCTGCTCCCCACTCTGTCTCTGGTGAATCCTCTCACCCCCTGCACCTCTGGCCTGTACCCCACTTCTTGTATGCATAAATAAATAAATCTTTAAAAAAAAAAGCTTTCCTGACATAAATATCTGTATCATTAAATAAAAAAGACAACAAATTCCTTCATACTTTATCTTGACTTCTTCCACATTGTTCTTATACCAGTGATGGATTAGAGGAAGGACAAGGGAAATTTGCTTTCTGGCCTACTTACTCTTACTTATCACATAGTAAATCTAGCTTGCAAAGTTCACAGCATAAAATCACCTGATAAATGATGCAGTGGAACATGGGCTCACTAACCTTTCCATTTTTCTTAAACTATTATTATTTTTTTCTTTTTTTCATTGAAGGTGCTTCATTTATAGCTATTGAAACTATTACCTTTTTTTGACGAACTTTCAAAAATTCTTTATTTTATAGATAAGGAATAAGATCCCATAGGTTAAATATCATAAATTAGAAAATCATATAAAACTTTGACTTGTTAAGAGCACCAAATAAATCCACAACTTGGCTTTCATTGTTTAAACAATATTTAAGATATATTGCATGTATTAATTAGCACCTTAATCCTACTTTTTTTTTTTAAGATTTACTTATTTATGCATACAATAGCTGGCATACAGTCCAGAGGCGTGGGGGTTGTAGGAGGGAGGGTGAGAGAATTCACCAGAGACAGAGTGGGGAACAGAACAGGCAGACTGACTGAAATACACTGCTGAAGGGAGCAGTGGGCAAGTCAGGAGATGTCTGCTGCGCCATGTGGGTTGCTCGCTGGCTGGCTGGGAATCAAACTCATGCTGCAGAGGCTGTGGATAGCTTCATAGGTTGATTCCCAACCCCTGTGCCATCAGGGAGGCCCTCAATCCTACTTTTCTTTATTATGTTTCTTTATTATAAGTCATCTACTTGGAGGACCTAATTTTATTATGCTTTGCTATAGTATATTTTGCCCAAGTATAGTACTTTTATATGGCATCATGTATATTCTAGAACAGTTCTTTTCAAACCTCATTGTGCAATAGATCACATTAGAATTACTTGCTTGCAAAATACATATCTGAGGCCCTTTGTATTATTTTAACAAAATCTTGGTAAGTTTTTAGGATTATATTCTGTTCAGTGGAACAGGTGATCTGATGAAATTTTCAGTTCTAAAGAAGTTGTTTATTTTTTACATTAAAGTAATGTTGGTTTACATCCTTATTTGTGTTTTAGAGGTACAGAATCTTGCCACAGGGCTGTTATTTATCCCTCAGAAGGGAACTGCAGGTATAGGTCCTTGGTGCCTGAGCAGTTCTCTGATGAAGCCTCTGATGAACCCTGCCCAGACAGCACCTAGTAGCTGCTCTGCACAAGCCTGCCCCTCTCCTTCCTCACCTCAGCTCCTCAGCTCTGAAGGAGCCAGTAGCAGGCCAGTGAGGGAGGGGGAACACAAGGAAGGACTGAGAAGAGACTGACCATGTTGTCTATTTCACACAGGTAGTTTCTAAAAAACAGCTAGCACTGAGGAAAAAAAAAAAGTTTTTTCTTCAAATGAGGTAGGAAATTTTCACTAGTACATGGGAGAGGACATTATAATTACTGAACTGAGAGGAATGAGAAAGGTCATGAGACTTGCTCTAGATTTCTTCCAAGAGGCAAGGAAAGTTCAGTCCCTCAGAAGCTTGATGGGAAGGAGATAAAATCAAGGCGTTTTTTTATGACTGCTCTCTACACATCCTTGTGGTTCACCTGGCAGTTATGTAACACATCTGTGGTCACACAACTATCAAAGGAATGGATGTAACCAGAGCTCAGGACTGTCTGACTTCTGAGTCATTGACTGACTCAATACAAGCACCTGAGGTCAATTTGAATTAATGTGGGTTGAAAAGAAGTTAGAAAATAGGATTCTTATTTTAACTAAAAATTCAGTCAGTAAACATTTCAAAGTATTTATATTTTGCTAAGTCTTGTGGTGGATACAAAGATACTATCAGTAAGACCACTCTTCTTCCTAATCAGGCCATCTAGTTGATAGTCCATGATACATAGTTCATGTAATCTCTGATTTCAGATGCAATATTATTTAATAAAGGTCAGTGCTTTAGAAAGCATTGAAGTTGGTGTGAGAAGACATGATTTTGAGTCTTAATCCTACCAAATAGCTCTCCTGCCTTGCTTCCCAGAGTTTTGATATTCTCAGCTATGAAAACAGTACGGCTGACGCTGCTTTTTCTATTTCAAATGATTGAATTATCATAAAATTATTAATTACAAATGATCATAACTATAATTTCATGAATATATGTGTATCTGTTAACACATATGTGTATAACTTAGTCTGTTTGGGCTATTAGAACAAAATAGCATAGACTGGGTAACTTAAGCAACAGATTTATCTCACAGTTCTGGAAACTGCCAAGTCCAAGATCATAGTGTCAGGCAATTTAGATCCTGGTGAGATCTCTGTATTTGGCTTACAGATGTTCCTACATGGCCTTCTCTTCTCACCTTTCCTCTTCCTGTAGGGCACTGACCCCTTCACGAGAGTCCTACTCTCATGACCTAATCTAAGTGTAATTACCTTTCAAAGTCCCCATCTCCAAATATCATCACAAGGGGGATATTAAATCATATTAATATGTATATATCATTGAATATAATTTAATTAGATTCCATAAACATTTTAATGTCTTTATTTCAAGAAAGTTTAACATATCTAAAAGAATTATTAAGACTTTATCTTCTTAGAAGATAGTTTATTGTGCAGGAATGGGGGTGGGGATATCTGTAAATAACTAACTCTAATACAGAACAGCATAGAGTACAACAGCAGGGGTCTAGAGTGGTGCCATGACAGAGCAGCATGGGTGCAATTAATTCCAGCTGGAGGTGAGAAAAGATGCCTTCCAATGGTTGCAGCATTTCAGTTGGATGCAGTAGCAGACATTACGGATGATCATTGTGCTGCTTACAAGAGGATTATGATTATTTTTTACCCAATGTTAGGTTGGCATATTCTTCATGGGGTAAATTCTAATTCTTTTAAGCCAATGTTTATCAACTTTATATCTTGTCTCTTGGGAACTGTGTCAGGCATTTTTTTGTGTCCCTAATTATGCTCCCATTTAAATTTTCATACTGTGAATATACTTGTATCTGTTTACATATTGTGTGTATATATCTATACTTTGCTTCTGTTGGTTGCCTAAAGCAGAGCAAGTCATGAATCCATGGTCTAGTGAGTGACAAAAGAACACCGAGAAGGCACATGAACTGTGAATGTGACTTTTTCTGCCTTGGATATGGTCATATTAGGGTATGATGATGTGAGCTATAGTCATTTTAACAAGATGAGGGGGAAAAAATTGTCATTTTCATAGGTCTAACCAACCCTGGACTTTCTCTTGTTCTAGACTTATAGATATGTGAGATAATAGGTGTCCTCAGTTTCCCCCTTCTCTTGCAGTAATCATCATGAGTTATATTTGAATATTATGACAATATTGTTTATGTATTTTCTGTAGCTGCTTTTGTACTATGACAGAGTTGAGTTTTAGTGACAGTGATTAGATGGCACTCAAAATTAAAAATATTTAATCTCTTGCCTTTAACCTAAAAAGTTTGCCAATCCTTACTCTGAAATCTGTGTTCCTGGTTTTTTTTTTTTTTTTTTTTTAAGTACTATTGCACACTAGCATCATGTCTTTCAGGTGTGCATCATTGAGAATCAATGTGTGTTTTTACTAAAGTCAGTTTACCGCTAAATGTCCAGTTCTATCCTCCTCTCCCTTTCCCCTTCTAGTAAACACCAACCGGTCTCCTAGTCTAAAGTTTGTTTTCATTATTTAATTCATCTGTTTTCTTTATAGATGATATATGAAAGAAATCATATGATGTTTGTCTTTGTCTGGCTAATTTCACTAAGCGTTATACCCTCTAGATTTATCCATGTTGTTGCAGAAGGCAAGATTTCTTCCTTCTCTCATGTCAAATATCTGAGATTGGGCAGTGTGTCTGCTGTCGGTGTACTTCATGAAGTCAATAGCAGTTCCAAAGGGTTGGGGAGGAAGAATGCATTGTAGAGCCCCTTTTCTGTTGTTCTACATTATTGGAGTCCTGGTCTTTGTGGAGCCCCTCAGCTCCCTTTCCTTAAGATCTTCACCTGGATCAAGGGATGTGCCTCTACCCTGTTTGTGCTCTTGCCTCCCAGGGAAAATTGGCTGTGCTGGTAGCCTTGCTATCAAGGCTACCCTGATAACAGGGTACGCTGAACCATAAGCTCTAGGCATATTTCTCTACCCACCTCCTGGTGATTTTATATTGGTCTGTGAGGTGTGCAAGGCTTTGCTTTCTTCTTACCCTGAACTGCCAGGCTCTCTCAGGATAATGCCCCCTTAGTTCATTGTTACATGTTCTTCTTGGGAGAGAAACAAGGAACTTCTACCACTGTCTTGGTGATTTCATCTCTAGATGTCTTTAGTTTTAAAGTTTTAATTAATTGACATTCTGTTGGAACTGAAAGTATCTTACCCATTATAGTTGGTAAGCTGTGGTAGCATTTTGATAGAGACTTCCAGATTTAGATAAATGCAGAGAGACATGCAAATGAGAGATGGGCTCAAATGCATTGAATATTCTGGTATGAAAAAAATAAATAACATAATGGAACTTAAAGGAATAGGAGATTATAGTGATACAACAAAACCAGATGCAGTTTTTAAAACTTAATTTGTTTGAATTATTTTTTTTGTAAGTCCCACTTACATTGTGAAAGAAAACAAATGTCAATTTTGTTTATGGAGAGAAACTAAGAATCTGAGCAAGATGTAATTAAGGCCGTCAGAATGTATGTATGGATATATATATATTATATATACACATACATGTAAAATATATGTATGCCATATATATATACTATATATGGAATATGCAGAAAGAATTAATGATTCAAGTTGTTAGACTTGATGTTTTTGAGAAAAATGGAGCATTTACTAAGATTAGAAAAGAAAGATTGGAGGGCCTCCCCGGTGGCGCAGCGGTTGAGCGCTGGGTTGCGAAGCTGCCCGCGGCCTCTGCGGCGCCAGTTCGATCCCCGGCTGCTCCCCGGCCACCGGAGGAGGGTCCCACATGGCGCGCAGAGCTCTCCTGCCGCCCGCTGCTCCCCTCAGCAGTGTACTTCGGTCCTTCTGCCTGTTCTGCTCCCCGCTCTGGCTCTGGTGGATTCTCTCACCCTCCCGTGCTTCTGACTGTACCCAGTGCTTGTATAAACAAAAAAAAAAACAAACAAATAAATAAATAAAAAAAAAAAGACTGACACTTTAAAAAAAAAAAAAAAAAAAGAAAAGAAAGATTGGGATTGGAGGTGTGTAGCAAATAAAATATATCAAGTTGGAATAGTTTGCATGTCAAATATATAGAAGAATATGGAAGTAGATGGATTGGATATGTCTGATTATAACAATATATTACACAATTTTTCTTTTGCATTTTTACTCAATTATTTTTTATTTTAATTTTTTTGTTTCTTAATTATTTTTTATTTTTTTTAAAAGATTTTATTTATTTATACAAGAACCAGAGTACAGGCCAGATGTGCAGGAGGGTGAGAGGATTCACCGGAGACAGAGTGAGGAACAGAACAGGCTGACTGATGAAATACACTGCTGAGAGGAGCAGCAGGTGAGACAGGAGAGATCTGCTGTGCCATGTGGGGTTCTCGCCGGCTGGCCTGCTGCGATAGAACCCTCACTGCAGAGGCTGCGGACAGCTTCCCAGTGCAGCGCTCAACAGCCTGCGCCACCAGGGAGGCCCTCAATTATTTTTTTAAATTAGCTAATAGCCACTGTAGAATGACTGTCCCAATAATTAACAGACATTTTATAAGAAAAAATAAGTATGTGATTTTTTCAAATATTTAACAAATTCTTAACATATACTTAAATGAGAGCATATGATCATAATAAAATTTTCAGATACTACTTTTCAACCAACTCAGACAAACATTCATGTACTAGCAGACTTAGTATAGACTAATTGATTTTAACAGCTATTAATCTTTTTGTTCTCTTTAATTCTAGGTAAATTAGAAGTATAATATAATAAAAATGTGAAAATTAAATATAAAATTGTTATAGATGAGTAATATTTTAAACATTTTGTAATATTGTCCCTCTTCAGAATGAAAAGCTATAATAAAGAATACACACAACATAAATCTGAAAATGCTTATGTCTAAACTAAAGCTAAATGGGACCACTCCTTTACTTTTTGTTAAGAAGAAAAATAATACAGGCTGTAAGCCCACCATCTCCTTCAAAGATAAAAACTAAACAAAACAAGCAAACAACACCATCATTTGAAATATGATCATCTTACTGTCTTTCAGCTCATTATTTTAAAAAGAAATTTTCTACACTTTAGTCTTTTAAATGTTTTTGATTCTTTGCTATGTTTTGACATTTGTTTTAGTCTGACTTCAAAGGAATGCAGAATTCTCTTACTGGAAAATTAGACACTTAAGCCTCAAAAGGAAAATTCCACAGTAGCACTTTAGGAGAACTGAGAGAGGAAGTGTATCACATATTCTTTTGGAAAGGAAAATAATTTGCTTGTATATTTTTATGGAACTTGAGAGTTCATACTACTCAATTCCATTAGCCTTTCCTTTATCTCTATTAAAGAATCCCTTGGTTTGTTCTCTTTTCATTGCTTGTGAATACTCCCAGCTTCCATTCGCCATGGGACAGTAACTCTAGTATGTGGTGTATATGGTGCTCAGTCACAAGTGCATGACGAATGCTGTTCTCTGTGGGTATCGTAGTTAAATTGTGCATACATTTCAAATCACACAGGCTGAGAGACTCTCTTTGATATTTAAAAAGAATGATTCTTCTTAATTCATATTTTCTCTTACCCCAAAAACGGACATAATATTTGTCAAAAGTGCTGTTCAATTTAGAGGGACATTAAAAAAAAAAAATCAAGAGTACAAAATTGCTTTATTTAGGTAAATTGAACAAACTAATACCCTGAGATAAAATTACATTACATCATCTTTTTTTTTTTTTTAATGTAGGGATACTGCACAGGACTCTGGTTTCCAGATTCCCATTCCAAGCACAAAACCACAGAATCCCCTGTAAAAGTATTGCATCACTCAGAATGAAATATTTTTAACTCTGTAACACAGGACTGCTGACTTTTGCATTACTAAACAAAGGAAAGCAGTCTTTTCTCTGTTATACATTTGTTGTAGAGCAACCCCGATACAAAACGGGGTGCCTGACTGTGGGTCCTCACCCGCACGCTTAAAAGGACTTATCAATGCTCTACTGCAGGCACACGTGAAAGGTTAATAAAAGGTTTATTTACAAGGGAAAGGGAAATGAGGAAATGTACAGCTCTGGGAGAAAAGTGGGAGACAAAGTTTTAAATGAGTCCTACCCGATCCGCCAATCAGGAATCCCAAAATGGCGCTCTCAGAGTTGGCCGCCAGCCAGGAGCGGTGAAGCCAGGAGGCGAGCGATCGCGAGCCAGAGAGCGAGCAAGGCCCACGTGTCTGGTTTTTATATCCAACCTGGCTGCCCAACTCCACCTTCAGGTCCCAGCCACCCTCCCCTTGGTGGTGATGGGATTTGTCTTTCCCAATGTCCTGATGGCTTTAGTCTGGAGTAGGGGTGGAGTCCACAAAGCCTGTATGGGATTAGCTCAGGACATCCTTTCCCCCTAACACATTGAGCACCTCAAGGCAAAAGTAAAGCAAAAAAGACAGGAAAAGGAAAGCTGGGACATAAACTCTCACATGTAGGTGTTGATGAATCCCAGAAAGCTGACAGGCAAACACCACCATGTACAGACTGGCAGAGAGGCCATGCTCAAAAGATTAGTGCAAAGGAAAGTTTGATTTTTTGTTTTAAGATTTATTTATTTATTTATACAAGCACTGGGTACAGTCAGAAGCGCTGGAGGGTGAGAGAATTTACCAGAGCCAGAGCGGGGAACAAAACAGGCAGAAGGACCGAAGTACACTGCTGAGGGGAGCAGCGGGCAGCAGGAGAGGTCCATGCGCCATCTGGGACCCTCGCTCTGCAGCCGGGAATTGAACCGGCGCCCCAGAGGCTGTGGACAGCTTCGCAACCCAGTGCTCATCCGCTGCGCCACCAGGGAGGCCCAGGAATGTTTGATTTTAAAATTTAAATTAAAGGTAATTTTTATAAAAATTACTTGCACTTGAAAAATGATTCTCATTTTTATCATGTTAAGCATATTTATTAAAATAATTTATTTTCATTATTCTTAAAAAGTGCTTAACACAAAGGCCCTTTAGAACTTACTTTTATGATAACATTTGAAATATCATGAGTTGCACAAGACTTTTCTACTACTCAAGGGATTGCTTTCTCAGATACAGTTTGAAGACAAAAATTGTTATTTTTATTAAGCTCTATTTAATCTACTCTTTCATCACATGTTTTATAGGAATTGTGATCTCTTGATTTTACTTTAAAAGCAGTGATGAATTTTTTTTTTTTTGAGTGCAAAGGGAGATAACTACAAAAAATAAATGGGGAAAAAAAAGGAAGGACAGACATAGGCCTTTTGAATGAAGGTTATTTGTTTTTGCAGAACTAGTTTGAAGCTGTTTAACTGATGGGACTTTTTTTTTTTTTTTTTTGATAGAGGCATGCTTTATTTATTTGTTTGCTGGTTTGCTTGTTTGTTTTGTTTATACATGCACTGGGTACAGTCAGAAGCACGGGAGGGTGAGAGAATTCACCAGAGCCAGAGCGGGGAGCAGAGCAGACAGAAGGACCGAAGTACACTGCTGAGGGGAGCAGCGGGCGGCAGGAGAGGTCTGCGCGCCATGTGGGACCCTCCTCCAGTGGCCGGGGAGCAGCCGGGGATCGAACCGGCGCCGCAGAGGCCGCAGGCAGCTTCGCAACCCAGCGCTCAACCGCTGCGCCACCGGGGAGGCCCCTAACTGATGGGACTTTTGATAAAACAACTAACTTACTTTTAAAGGAATGTCAGAAAAAAGGACTGGGCCTGGAGCTCTTTTCCCCACTCCTCTTCCTGCCAACCATTTGAATCAGGGAGGGGCGCTGCTAGATCAACATAAAGTGCTTATCCCTGGGGCAGTGTTGAAGCTGGGGTGGGGCTGGAGAGACCTGTTGCTGGTCTGGAGCAGGGTAGGACTGAATTTAGGGGTGGGGTGGGGCAAACTGACCAAATTGCCCCAAGCATAAGACTCTTCCTCTGCTCTCATATTAGTATTTTTAGGGCTGCCTTTGCAGAGTACCACAACTGGGTGTCTTAAAACAACAGAAATCTCTCTCACATCTCTGTAATCAAGAAGTCCAAAATCCAAGAGTCCTCATGGGTGGTTCCTTGTGGCTACTTGGAGGGACAGTCTGTTCCATGCCCTTCTCCTGGCTTCTAGCTGCTGCTGGCATTCCAGGAGAACATTCCTTGGGGTGTTCGCATCACTCTAGTCTGTACCTCTGTCTTCAAATGGCATCTTTCTTCTGTGTTTGGACATGGTGTCCAAATTTTTCTCTTAAAAAGATGCTATTTATATCAGATTTAGGGCCTACTCTTCTCCAGCCTGATCTTATTCACACTGGATTTACAACTGCAGAATCTATATTTCCAAACAGGGCTAGGTTTGCAGGTTCCAGGTTGGATGTGAAATTTTCAGGAATGCAATTTGATCCAGTATGCCCCTTTGGGCTGTCTTTTAAAGGGTTCAGATTCAAGTTCCTGTACCCAGAAATGTGGCAGGTGTGGGAAAATAGCCAGCAAGAAGACAATGCTAAAGACTTCTTATAATGAGTAAACCCAGTGTAACTCCTAAGCTGTGTGGAAATCCATTGAAAATTGTTATCATATTCTACTATAAAAGAACTAGGTTGTATCTTGCTTTATGAGAGGACTGCTTGAGCACATTTTTTGTTTCTGTTCCTAGTGCTAGCTTTTACTTTGAATGCTTTAAAAGTGTCTGACTTCACACTCTCACTGAACACAACTACTGTGAGTTTTTTTAGATGCTACAGAGTGACCTACTTTAAATTATCAAAACTTGAGGTGTGAGAAAAAATTAAAATCAATTTCGGTAACTGAAAGGAGGAAATGAAGGTAGAGAAGATCACAGAAAGCTATTGCACTCTCATGCTGACAGTCAGCAGGAAGATCCAAAGAACCATCTGTTTGCAACATATCTCTAGATATGTTTTAATAGTTATACATACAGGCAGCCTCAGATAGTCATGATGAAAAAAGATTCTATCACACTAATGCTATTTAAGAGTACTAACACTAATTCATGCTATTTAAGAATAACTGAGAAAGTGAAAAAGGAAGGTATATAGTTATGTCAAAGTTGTGTACCACATTATTTTCTAGTTTCTTAGCATAACTCAATACAACTCTGAAGCATAACTATCCATCTACTGTCATCTCTGTCTACTTTCATGATTTCCTTTGGTATGATCCAATTTAGTTCTGTCTCCTACTAGAGCTTTTATTGCTCATGATAGGTGAAACTATAGTAAAGTAACTAACAACTTCAAAAATCTCAGTAGCATAGCATATATACTCCTAATATAAAGTTGCATTTGGTGAGTTGTATTTGGGCTATTGTAACAAAATATTTTGAACTAGAAAACAGTAAACAACTGAAATTTATTGCAGTTATGGTGGCTGAGAAGTCTAAAATGTTGGTGACAACATTAACCCATTCATGAACACTCTGCCCTTATGGCCTAATCACCTCCGAAAGCCCCACCTCTTAACACTATCACCTTGGAGGTTAAGATGTTACTGTTACAGGGCAACCCAGATACAAAACGGGGTGCCTCACTGTGGGTCCTCACCCGCGCGCTTAAAAGGACTTATGAATACTTTACTGCAGGCACACGCGAAAGGTTAATACAAGGTTTATTTACAAGGGAAGGGGAAATGAGGAAATGTACAGCTCAGGGAGAAAAGTGGGAGACAAAGTTTTAAATGTGTCCTACCCAATCCGCCAATCAATAATCCCAAATGGCACTCTGAGAGCTGGCCGCAAGCCAGGAGCTGTGAAGCCAGGAGGTGAGCAACAGAGCGAGAGACCCCAAGGCCCATGTGTTTGGTTTTTATACCAACCTGGCTGCTTAACTCCACCCTCAGGTCCCAGCCACCTTCCCTTTGGTGGTGACGGGATTTGTCTTTCCCAATGTCTTGATGACTTTGGTCTGGAGTGGGGGTGGGGTCCACAAAGCCTATATGGGATTAGCTCAGAACATCCTTTCCCCCTAACATTACCAGATAGATTTTGGGAAGAAACAAACATTTAGACTATAGAGTTGGGTATTCTCTATCTGGGGTAATAAGTAGCCCTGAGGATGGTCTCCAGCAATCCCTGCCTACTTGTATTCATCTCCTCTCCATCTCCTTGGGTTATCCCCTGTTCTTGAGTGTGGACCAGACTTATTGACCCACTTCAATGAATAAAAAATTGTAGAAATATAGAGTATCACTTCACAGGATTAATTTATAAAAAGACTTTGACTTTCATTTGGGTGAAAGTCTCTCATTTACTCTTGAAACATTTATCCCTGCAGGAAATGTATTGCCAGAACCTTGAGAGGGACCGCAAGAAGGGACCTAGGCATATCAATAAACATTAGCGGCCTTGGAAGTAGAGCCTCTCTTATTACTAGTGAGGCTTCAGAGTAGATGATAGCCTAGAAGAATAGGTTAACAGCAATTTTATGTAAGAACGTGAGAAAGAGGATCATAGCTAAGCTGTGACTGGATTCCTAAGGACAAGAAACTAGGAGATAATAAATATTTGTTTGGGGTAATTTGTTATGCAGCAATAGATTAGTAATATTTCTGGCAGTTGGGGGGTCTAGGGATTCTCTATATTCTGATATTGTTAGGGGGAAAGGATGTCCTAAAGCTAATTCCATACAGGCTTTGTGGACTCCACCCCCACCCCAGGCCAAAGCCAGACACTGGGAACTCCAAATCCCATCACCACCAAAGGGAAGGTGGCTGGGACCTAAGGGTGGGGTTAAGCAGTCAGGTTGGTATAAAGCCAGACACGTGGGCTTTGGGGGGTCCCCCATTTGGGCTCTCCGCCAGCTAGCAGCGTCCGGCCAGCTCTGAGAGTGACTGGGTTTCCAGGTCGGCGGATCGGGTAGGAAGCATTAAAGACTTTATTTCCCTATTTTCTCCCTGAGTTGTACATTTTCCTTATTTCCTATTCCCTTGCAAATAAACCATTTATTAATCTTTTGTATGTGCCTGTAGTGGAGTATTAATAAGTCCCTTTTAAGTGCACTGGTGAGGACCCACAGCCAGGCAACCCGTTCAATACTGGGGCTGTCCTATAACAATATCACTATAGCAACATGAGCCTTTAAAATTACTTTGGCTGTGGAAAGGAGATCTTGGAGAATCCATGCCTGAATTGACACACATGGTTTCTAATCAGAGTACATTAGCTAGAACTACTCAGTGAGACAAGCCTAGCCTCAAGGGATGCCGGGAGAAATAGGGAAATGCATATAATTATCTGTGGACATTACTGTATCTATCATGTAGTTATTCATCTCATCCAGTCAATTAGACATTCACTGTACAAACGTTAAAAAAAAAAATTCTACTGTGAGATATATATATATATATATATATATATATATATATATATATATATATAAAGAAAACCTCTCAACCCTGTCAACTTATAAAGTTAAAATCCCTAGCTTTCCCTTTATTTCAGTGTTGTACCACATAAAAGAAAGACCCAAACATTCTGCCTCCACTTCCTCTATTCCCACCCACGGTTTAATCCTATTTTAATTGACTTCTACCCCCAAATCTAAAGAATATTATTTCAAATGATTTCTAAATTTAAAAACAAAAAGGAAATCCAATTTGAAGTCATCTATGACTCTTTGAGTCATAGAGCTCTGTGACTATTAATATTCGTACCAATCTTGTTAGTATTTATATCCCCTTTCAATTGTCGTATATTTTATTATTTTACTTATGGTAGTGATGGGACCATTCTAAATACATCACTTTCTGTTCTCCATTAATATGCTTTTACTTATTTGGTGTAAATATAAACAGAGAATGAAAAGTTGTTTAACATATCTTTACCTAAATATTATGTCATTTTGTTTGGGGGAAAGGATGTCCTGAGCTAATTCCATACAGGCTTTGTGGACTCCAGACCAAAGCCAACAAGACACTGGAAATCACAATTCCCATTATCACGAAGGGGAGGGTTGCTGGGACCTGAGGGCGGAGTTAAGCTGCCAGGTTTGGTATAAAACCAGACACATGGGCCTTGGGTCTCTCTCCTTGGCTTCATGGCTCTTGGCTCTCTGCCAGCTCTCAGCATGCCATTGGGATTCCAGGTCAGCAGAACAGGTAGGGCACATTTAAGGCTTTATCCCCCTCTTTTCTCCCTGAGTTGCACATTTCCTCATTTCCCATTCCCTTGTAAATAAACCTTTTATTAACCTTTTGTGTGTGCCTGCAGTTGAGTATTAATAAGTCCCTTTTAAGCACGCGTTTGAGGACCCACAGTCAGGCAACCCATTTTATATTGGGGTTGCCCTGTAACAGTTTTACTTCCCTTATCATCAGTTCATCAAATCTTAAGATGACTTGGAGAGAGTAGAACTATCATTTCACTCATGGTACTAAAAACTAAATAATAAATTAGACTTTCTCAGTTGTTTTCAACTTTTCTGTATTTTTCCGATGATGATGATGATGAAATGAGCTACCTTCATATTCCTAGAAAAATGAAAAGTGCACATTGATTTAGGAAAACTATTGGGGGCCTCCCTGGTGTCACAAGGGGTTAGGACATAACCTGTGGAGCTGTCCCCAGCCAGGGAGTCACCCACATGGCGCAGCAGACCTCTCCTGCCTTGCCTGCTGCTCCCCTCAGCAGTGTGTTTTGGTCAGTCTGCCTGTTCTGTTCCCCACTCTGTCTCTGGTGTATCCTCTCACCGCCCCCCTCCCCCATACCTCTGGCCTGTACCCAGTTCTTGTATCCATAAATAAATAAATCTTTAAAAAAAAATAGAAAACTATTGGGAAAACCCCAATGATTATAAAGGTGCATATTAAATTAAATGGACACATTTTATTGTCTAACTAGAACAGGACCTTTCATTTGTATATTATCTTGTATTTAGCATGTCTTTTAAAATTGGTTTGCTGTCCAGCTTGTATAAGCTAAGGAAAAGGTCCCTGGAGGGATTTTCCAGCAAATCTCCCTTTTTAACTTGTTCTCTTTCCTTGTTTCTCTTTTTAACTTGTTCTTTTTTTTTTTTTAACTTGTTTTCATTTCTCTTGTTATCATTAATAAGGAGGCTTCCAAATGTTCTGATTTTGACCTTACCTTTTATTCCCTCTTCCCTTAGCGAGCACATCTGCTCCCACAGCTTCAAATGACACTATTCTAGGTGTCATTACCGAATGCAGATTGCTAGTCTTGACCTCACTCCCAAGCCTAATTTCCAGTGCCTGCTGGCTGCCCTTCTGATACCTCCTACTCCACACTTCCAAAACAGAACTCAAACCTGCTCCTCCACCTGGTTTTGTGTTCTTGCTAATGGTGTGATTTTTCTCCCAGTTACTTAGGTGAGAAACTCTGAGTCATCTGACTTTTTTCTCTCTCATATCTAATAGCAACTTAGGTCTTATCTGTAATCTTCCTGGTCATGCCCTTGTTCTTTGCCATTTCCTTAGTTTATCAGTCTGCTATTATATTGCTTCTTTTTGAGAAGACATTCAAGAAACATTTGCTTAAACTGAAACTTTTTTTTATCTACCTCCCTCTAATCCATAGTGCATAATAAACAAAGTTTTAATCTTTGCTTTTCTGGGTCAGATATGGTTTTCTAACTTTTTTTTTTTTTAGAGAGATTTATTTATTCATTTACACAAGAACCAGGGTACAGGCCAGATGCACGGGAGGGTGAGAGGATTCACCAAAGACAGAGCGGGGAACAGAACAGGCAGACTGACGAAATACACTGTTGAGAAGAGCAGTGGGCAAGACAAGACAGGTCTGCCATGCCATGTGGGACCCTCGCTGGCTGGCAGGAATTGAACCTACACTGCAGAGGCTGCAGAGAGCTTCACAGCATGGCGCTCAACCGCCTGCACCACCAGGGGAGGCCCAGACATGGTTTTCTAAAGAAAATATTATGACTTGATTGGAAGCAACCTGATGTGAGAGGCAGAGAGAGAGAGAAAGAGAGAGAGAGAGAGAGAGCGCGCGCGCGCGCGCGAGGTGTCACCCTCGCTTGCAGTGATGTGTGAAGAAGATTCAGATGCCTACCTCAATTTCCCCAGTGAGGAATATGAATGAGACCTGAAATAAGGTTAAAAATGATGTTACCACAGAGAGCTGCAGATGGATTATACCACTCAGGTACTACTGCATGGCAGTCACACTCTGTCTTAGGAATTCACAACATTTTTAACAGTTAAGATATCTTCTACTGATGAGACTTTTCCCACTTGTTCATAGATTATTGACTAAATAAGAGCAGGTTCCTGAGCCCATCCTGAAGTAATTGATGTGCACTTTCCTTGTTGAGAGAGAAGATAGTGAATTACTAGCAACTGATTCAACAGAAATAGGCCTCAGCAATCCAAGAATGAGCAGAGTCAGACACGTCAGTGGAGATACCAAGGGTTAGAGGACAGCTGAGTCCTGAACATTTGATTTTTCACAGGTCTATGAATGCTACCTGAGATTAAGGTTGAACCAAGGAGGACTTGTGGGGATATGAGAAGGAATCAATCTTACATTCTTACCACAGCTTTGGGCTTTTTTTTTTTTTTTTTTTTTTTTTTAATTTTTGCTCCTTAGTGAAATCTTAGCTAAGCTCACAGCTAATGAGATCATATCCAGATAATATGAGCGACTTAAATAAAAGCATTATCTCCGTTCAGGTATTAATTTGGTCCAGTCTCATTTAATCATCAACATTTCAAAGCTTATTTAAAGTTAACATTTCTCTTTACCCAGATGGAGACATCTGTAGACATAAAGCAGGGATAATGGGTATGGGACTGCCTTAGATTCTCATGCCTTTTTCCTTACCTGACTAACCATGTTTTCTTACTCCTACTGGAGTCAATGCAGATCTAGGAAGGTGGCAGGCACTTCTTTCAGAATCAGTACTATCATAGAAGATCTCACTCATTCAGTGGCTGGCAGGTGTTTAAAGCTGATACTTCCTTGATGTTTTTATGAGTTTTTAAAGACTTCCCTTTACTTACCACTATCAAAGTTATGTCCCATAACTCATAACACATGTGTTTTTCTCAGTTAACCCATGTTTTTCAGTGATCTACTCTAAAAGACTTATACCTCCCATGTAGTCCAAAAGGTGGATAATAAATGGCTACAGGTCAGTTTCATGTTGGAATAACCCACATTTGGTTATTTTTTCTTGGGAAACCTGTATGCATATTTTGCCTTTTCAGTCTGCAGGAGCTTAGACCAAGCCCACTGCAGCTGTAATTTATGTTCACTCTTCTGCTGAGGCAGTTGGTTACCCCAACCCTGCCAGTGACTTTAGTTTTCCCAGGCTAGAATCAGATTGAGCCCTCCATTTTTCTCTATTGTAAGGTAATCTTTCTAAGTAGCTGGAAACTGAAGCTGGGAAATTGAGTAAATATCTTGGCTCAGGAAGTTTAAGGCATGGGGATTTGTTAATTAGTTTAGATACAGAGAAATAAAGAAATTCGTGTGTGGATGCCTATATTGCAAATATTAATTTTATACTCACTATACTATATTACATGGATTTTTGTTTTGTTCACTTCTGTGTCCCAAGGACTTATAAGAGTGCTGAACTAGAATTGCTTAAAAAATATTTGTTGCATGAATGAATTGGTTAAGATGAAGGAAACCCACTGAACTTTATTTTCTAGGAATGGAAACTTAGGAGAGAAATTTGAAAAAGCCTGTTCTGAACGTGAATCAATAATCTCTTTTTTTCTTTTTTTTTTAATTTATACAAGAATTCTGGGGTAAAGGCCAGAGGCATGGGAGGGTGAGAGGATTCACCAGAGACAGAGTGGGGAACAGAACAGGCATGTCCACTGAAATAAACTGCTGAGGGGAGCAACAGGTGAGACAGGAGAGGTCTGCTGCACCATGTGGGTATCTCCCTGGCTGGCCAGGAATAGAACCTGTGCTGCAGAGGCTGCGGACAGCTTCACAGCGCTGTGTTCAACCCGCTGTGCCACTGGGGATGCCCCTGAGTCAATCTTTACTAGAGTGTTAACATTCTCTTTCTCTTCAGCTCTCTCTTTTTTTTCTCCTCTTTTTCCATGTGCCTGGAACAACCAAAAGGCCAGGGTTAGTACTTCCTTTTCTGCTCTGGAGTTGGTTAGCAAAGGACAAAATTCCATTTTCCTGGACTACCTGATTAGAAGACACCCTAATCTCATCTCTTTCACTTCCTGCAAGTGTTTGCAACTACTTTGTCTTTCTGCTCTCCTGTCTTAGTGTATTCTCCCTGATTGCTGTCAAAAACCTTTTTTCTATAACATCTGTGTTTTTTTGTGAAATGTGATAAATCTTCTATCTCTTACTTTTTTAGTTTTCCTTGCTACCATCCCCTATACCCCTTTGACTCATTCTCTGCCCCCTTAACCTTAGAAAACTCTTCATTTATTGGTGTCTGCTAATTTCATGAGTATTTTTCTTTGTTAAATTAGATGCTGTGTAAACATCCTATATTTGTCTTTTTAATATTGACTTGCTTTATGACATATAATTCCCTTGAATTCCTTTAATTTTCCTGTAAGTGGCAAGATTTCATCTCTCCTTATGACTGAATATACTGTATTGTGTGGATGTACCACATCTTCTTGATCCAGTCCTCTCCCAGTGGGCATGTAGGTTATTTCTATGTGCTGGCTAGTGTAAAGAGTGCAACAGTAAACATTGTTGAGCATATAATTTTTGGGATTAATGGTTTCACATTCTTTGGGAAGATGCCCTCATGGGATTGCTGGGTCATTTTTAGTTTTTTTTTTTTTTTTTTTTTTTTTTAAGATTTATTTATTCATGCATACAAGAACTGGAGTATAGGCCAGATGTGTGGGAGGGTGAGAGTATTCACAGGAGACAGAGAGGGAATCAGAACAGGCAGACAGCCCAAAAGCACTGCTGAGGGGAGCAGCGGGCATGACAGGAGAGGTCTGCCATGCCATGTGGGTATCTCCCTGGCCTACTGGGATCAAACAGGCACTGCAGAGGCTGCAGACAGCTTCACAGCACTGCACTCAACCACCTGCGCCACCAGGGAGGCCCCATTTTTAGTTTTTTAAGGTAAATCCAGCTCACTTTCCAAAATGGTTGCAGGAGTTTACATTCCCACTAATAATGGACTGGTTTTTCTCCTTCTCCACATCCTCTCCAGTGCACCTTAAGTGTCCTTTCAAGATATGTCATTCTCACAGTGAGATGATATCACACAGTAATTTTGACCCACATCTCCCCTATTGAAAACAATGAGGAATATTTTTCCATGTATTATTGGCCTTCTGGAGATCTTTGGTGACTTGTCTTTTCAGCTCTGTTACCCATTTATTCATTGTGCTATTTTATATTATTATTAAATGGAATAAGGTTTTGGTATATTTTGTACATTAACCCTTATTGGTTGTGTAATATGTGAGTATTTCCTTCCATTTAGTAGGGTATCTTTTTACTTTATATTTTCCTTTGCTATATAAAGACTTTTTCATTTAAATTAATCCCAATTTTTATTTTTGCATTTATTTCACTCCTAGTTTTTAGCCATATGCCCTCAGAACTTTCTTTTACGTTAATTGGAAGTGGATTTCTCCCTTCCCTGAATTCCAAAGAACTTTCATTGCAATTGACTCAATATGACTTTTCTAATATTTGTCTCTCCTTTTTTTACTTTTCAAATAGCTTGTTACACTAATTATCTTTGTAGTCCTCACAGTATTTTATACAGCCTAATAATACATAATAGATTTTTAAAAATGTTTACTGAATGCATTAATTCAAATTGGAATTTATTTGAATTTATTTTTTTAAAGATTTTTTATTTATTTATACAAGCACTGGGTACAGTCAGAAGTGAGAGAATTCACCAGAGCCAGAGCGGGGAATAGAACAGGCAGACTGAAATACACTGCTGAGGGGAACAGCGGGCGCGGCAGGAGAGGTCTGTGCACCATGTGGGACCCTCACCAGGGGCCGGGGATCGAACCAGCGCTGCAGAGGCTGAAGGCAGCTTCGCAGCCCAGTGCTCAACCACTGCACTACCAGGGGAGGCCCAGAATTTATTTGAATTTATAAGATATTTCTGTTAGAGACCCTTTAAATTGGTTACATGTATCTGAAAATTTACCCCACCCCAGAATCTTGTCTATCTTTTCTGTTTATGGTCAATGACTTTTGGGCTAATGCTGTAATCTATACACTTTAGTAAAATTCTGAAACAAACTTATGTTCATAATGTTTTCTGCTTCCATTAATAAGCTTAGAAGATCAGGGGCTTTTAGAAATTTTTGCATAGTCCTCATGGCACTTAGAACAATATTATACCCACTAAATTATTATTTCCAGGTGCTTGATAGTTCTATATGTCAATTAATCTTATAGTACGTACTATAAATACCTAACATATTTGTAATTAGACTATCTATTCTTTTAAAACTCTAAACATAGTAAATTTTATTTATCCAAACCTATACATTCTCTTTAAATTAGACTTCCTTGGAAATAAGACATCTGAGTAAAATAGACTTTATTCAAAATAAGGTGACATTTAAAAATTATTAAGCAGTTACTTCAGTTGTCCTCTCATTATTTAAATCAACACTATTAAAGAGCTAATATATTCACTTCAAAATTTCTAAATAGGTGTTTTTTATTTAAATAGCACCAAATTAGATACCTTAAAATAAGTACAGAGAAACATTTTTAACTCAGAATTTTACTTCCAAGTATAACAATGCGTTAACCAAAACCAAAGGAAGCTCTTATTTTTATTTTAAACAATTTATATGTTTTTCATCAAAAAACTACTACTTATGATATAACCTATCCAATCACATTGGGTTCTTGATTATACTTCTTGATATTTTTGTTCCCTTAATTATAGGAACAACAATTTAGGAAAAATTCTAGAGAAAAATCTTTCTTATATATCACAGTTGTCCATTATGTACATTAGTTAACTTTTAGCCTGAATAATAAGTTGACATTTTCTTAGCTAATAAACATTTGTGTGTGTGTGTGTGTATATATATATATATTCTATGTATATATTATATATGCTGTATATATTATAAATAAGTATATATCTATAATATGGATAGATATAGATACAAATATAGACTGATCCACTTACACAGTATTTCTTCAAGGGTGGTTAACTTAGTAGTTTATAGACAAAGAGATGTAGTCTGGATATAAATAGATATGTAAGGAGATATAAATAGGTATTTAGAAGGAGTATGGAATAAAATATACAAATAAAATTTAGCATTTTTTTGACTTGAAACTTTACCCTCACTCGTCTAGAGATTATTGTGTAAGAACTTGGTGTTAACATGTGAATGACTGAAAAATCTATTTGCCCATACTGAAATATAGAAAGTCTGCAAACAGTAGAGACAGTAGGAAAAATGAAAGAACTGGCATCCCATGACAAATCCAATGATGTTTTCAGGAAAGTTATAACTATATTCACATTTCATTTTGTTTTATTTAAAATGGATTTTAGTAATTTTCTTAGGCGACAAAGCTAAAAAGTAGAGAACTAAAACTAAAATCTTGATCTTTGTGATTTTCCATCTGTTACTCTTTCTACTATTTCATATGCTACTTTTGGTGACTGATATTATAAATCACTTAGTTAAACGTATTTATTCTGGAGAACTTATACATTAGTATGGATAACTAAGTAAGTATCCTTATTTAGATGATGAAAGGAAAGTTGAATTGTTTCTGAATTTACTTGTCATAAAATAACAATACCAAGTGAAGGTTGATTCATGTAAATGAAGAAGAAAATAAACAACATCTTAGATGTTATAGTATTGACTTGCATTTTGACTTGAAACACATCATTTTAGCTTTCATCTGACCTAGATTAAAGTGAAAATAGTGTTATTTTTATCTGCTATTTACTTCATTGGTTTAGAATTATATTTAACAAGCTAATATTACAGATTTTTACATAAGTTTCTTTGGGGAAGGAGAGTGTTTTCATAAAACTTTTGCTGTGTAAGTACTATGTTAATTATTTTACAAGAATTTCTCTCTCCACCCCAGCCACTTTTAGAAAGATATTTTGGCAGAAGTCATCATACTAAAAGAACAGAGGAACCATTGACAAAAATTAATACAATAATTAAATATGGTCATATTTGCCAGAATCAGATAAAGGTTTCTATCCATTTGGATTCCATGTAGTCTCCCTTCCAAAATATCACTAATACTTCAGTCTTTTGATCTCTGTTATTCAGGCAGCAGAGTTGGGGGTGAAACTTGAGTTGTGGGTGGGATGAGGGGAGACAGAGAAGATGCAAAAAAATGGCGAATAAGGGGTTTATTTAATTTATCATCTTAGCATATGGCAAAGTATATGTGACCTGGACTTGCAGACTCATTTATGCTAGGAAACTAGTGTATAGCACTGGAGTTAGTGACACCAGAAAAATCTTAAAACAGAGATTGTGCAAAAGAAAAAACCTAAAGGTCAGAAAGTATTTTATATTTCTTCCAGAAGACATAGCTCCATTTGGGGATATATTGAAGTCTTCACATATTTTTATTTGAATTCCTGGAATCACAGCTATAGGTTGTCAAATGTTTTTTACTCCATTTCTGGAAACACAAGTTTTAAAAATTAAAATAGCTTTGCCCTCCTGCTGTCTTAAAAAAATTACCAAAAAGATCCCTACTAAAGCAGATTTTCAGGGATTATCAACAAAAAGGAAAAATATAGTAGGTAATAGTTAATTTGGTACTGATCTGTACTTAAAGAAATCAAATTTTATTTTGTAGTCAACTGAGAGATCACAGGATATTTTAAATAATCATCAATCTTTTGTTATTTCACATTGAATCATTGGACTTAGAAATAGGTGAGAAGAACCTCTACTTACTACACTTTTGTTCTTAGAATATAGAATAGAGAAAAGACATAGATCAGACAAGAGAGGGGCCTCTCTTTTGTAGACAATGCTCATTCTCCTGAAAAAGGCCAAAATGCTAATTCAAAGTGAAGAATTTGTTAGACAAGACTCACTACCTTGCTCACAGGAGTTGGAGGTGATTGCAAAATATAGCTGTAAAGCTCTTCTTCCCAGAGCATCATACACAACCATCTACAAATAGCTGAAGTTTCTATAAGAGAGAGCAACAATTTCACAAACTCAGAGGAAACTACAAGGGTAATTCCTGTAAGAGAGGGAGTATAATGAGTTAGGTTTATCAAGGTTTAAATAACTTGTGCCAGATTATTTCACTAAGTAGTCAGTAGATATTTATTGACACTTACTGGTGAGATACGGTGAAATTGAAGTTTGAGGGTCACATGTGTTCTCCCTGAACACATTTTAATTGAGTTCTCCAAGTTTAGCTAATTGTTTCCTACATTGTGTTATAGTTGTGATATCACCCACTTCTGCAAGAATTCTTTTATTATCAAATGTTTCCCCCATTGATTTGTATGTTTCACACAAGAGCTGAGACCTTTCTCATCTTGGTAATTCAAGAGCATGTCAGAATCTTGGCACATTGTTGACATTCAGTTAATATTTACTGAATGAATTAATGAAACCTTAATGGGGCTTTTCTGCTAAGACAAGAAATAAGAACTGAGCACAAAATGGATTTGTTGGGAGATTCAGTCTTTTAAGTCCATTGTATAGAGTGGTGAGTTAGAGAAAAGATAAAAAAAAAATCAAGAAGCCCCTAAAAACTTTTGCTTTTTTCTTCCCAATTTTACATGCAAATTCTATATTCAAGTTTGAAAACAGACGGCTCTACTTTATATTGCCTTTAAATGTTATAATCATTCTCTATTACTCATTTATTTACTCTAGTTGACTTAAGTTTAGCTTTTATTTGGGAAGCCCCCAAGCAATGATATGTCTCAGGAAACTGCCTGTTTATCCATTTTTCTGGAGACTCATCCTACATCTAGGTTTGAAAAGAGAAAGTCAGTTTGCACTGGAAATTCCTATTGTCTGAAAAACATGATTGTTGCCTTGAATTTCAAAATTCAGCATGAATCAAAGATTAAAAATAAGTCCAATCTTGACTCTTTAGCTTAACTGATCTGCAATATTAGACCACATACTTAATCTCTTTGAACCTCAGTTGCCCCACCTACAAAGTGGCGACAATGACACCTACCCTATTAACTGCTAAAACAGTTATGTATAAGAAAATGCTTACATGCTGTGGGGTGCTCTATATGCAAGGGACTCTTGCTATTATTATGACTGTAATTACTCTGGTAATCATCACAGCGAAACTGAGCAAAGGTCTGATGGGCATATCTACATTATTAAAGTGTCTTGTCTCAGCAACAGCCCTAGATGTTTCCATTTGTGAAACAGCATCTGATAAGTCCGTAATCTCATCACACAATGTATACATTGATGGTCCCTGAAGAATTACTGGCACATTAATTTGCTTGCCTAAAAACATCTGGATCCTCTAAAATTAGATGCCTGATGAAAGATCCCTGAAGTGTCGCCAGATTTCTGTGTAGATAATTTTATTCAGTTCAACAAACACGAACTGAATGTCTATTACAGGCCAGGCAATATTTGAAGCAAAGAGTCTCAAAGATAGGTGAGCTGGTCCTGCCTTCAGAGAGCTCACAGTTTATGGGCAGAGACAATAATGAGATTAGATGTTCACGAAGTATAAGATGAGTACTGTATAGGGCCTCCCTGGTGGCGCAGGCAGTTGAGTGCAGCATTGTGAAGCTGTCCGCAGCCTCTGCAGTGCCAGTTCAATCCCCACCAGCCACGGGACAACCCACATGGCACAGCAGACCTCTCCTGTCTGATCCGCTGCTCCCCTCAGCAGTGTATTTCAGTCAGTCTGCCTATTCTGTTCCCCACTCTGTCTCTGGTGAATCCTCTCACCCTTCTGCAAATCTGGCCTGTACCCTGGTTCTTGTATAAATAAATAAATCTTGAAAAAAAAAATGGAGGACACAAGAATGTGTAAATACATTAAAAAAAAAGATAAGTCCTGCATAATTATCACATAAATTATAGTGGTACTTTAGAAAGAGGACTAAAGCTAGAGTAGAGACTTGCTTGATAGAAGAGATGCCTAAATTGGGTGTTAAAAGATAAGAAGGATATTAAACAGGCAAAATGGGGACAACAAGAGAAGAAAATGGCTTTATATGGCTTCAAGGCAGAGAACACAGCCCCTCTATACACACTGGGGAAAGGGATAATTCCAAGTAGAGAGAGCAGCATGAGAAAAGGAACTGAAACTAGGAAAATTACATGGCCATTCCATGTTTCCGGCGCAGAAACCACAACGAGAGATGAAGAGGGAGGTGAAGCTAGAGACTGTTGAATGCAGAAGTAGTCCATAGAGGACTCCAGTCCTGTCATTGATTCTGTGGCAAATAGAAACATGAAGGGCATGAAACAGGGAAATAACATTGTGAGCTATGGCTATTAAATAAAATGTTCTGGGTATTGTAGGACATTAAGACCGGAAGCATGAACACTGTTCAAGAAGTTATTGTAGCAATTCAGAGAGATGAACCTGGGGCATGGTAATTACAATAGGCAGCATAGTTGTGAAAAATACCTATATTTATATATAATACCTGTATATATAGGTATATATACATATATATATAATACATACATCATATACACACACACACACACACAGAATTTGACAAATATTTTACTGTGGTGTTAAGAGAAAGATGTCAAGACAGGTTACCCAGACTCAGTACTGGTGTAATAGATATGAATCTCACTCCATGAAATCAAGAGCACTGACATATAACTTAATTTTCATAAGCTACTTAATTTCTGATGCCAAGTCTCACTAAAATGACTCAATTCCAAAACTGCAGCCCTCATTGAGCCCCCTCACCCCCTACACAGGATTGTGCTATAATTTTGAGGTCTCCTTTAATATCATGGAGCTGAGGATGGTTTGTCTGGTTGTCAGTTTGGAGCTGGCCTCCCCAAAAATATTAAAACATTTCCTAAGGTACCCAGAGAGGTGTTTTTCAATATATCTCACATTTGCATGTGGAACTAAGGTCAATCAAGGCACTATGCATATTGAGAGAAACAACATAACTTTAAAGAATGAAGACTTAACCTAGATTCAGTGTGATCTCCAGAAAAAAAAAACAGTTTATCAAAAAAACCTGTGTTAAGACAGGATAAATATATCTAGAGGCAAGCCTTTATCATAGGAAATCATCCCCTTATCATGTGAGACCCCCTACTCTCTCCTTCATGCCCTCCCATTCTGTAGCTCAGGATATAGATATACTTGGTTGTCTTATTTACTCTAGAATTTATAACTATGTAAATTCTCCATACCTATATAATTGAATTTGCTCCTTTTCTTCTATTAATCTATATTATGTTAATTTGTTTGTTTTTCCAACCTAAAAAGAACACAGAAGAATGGGGAAATTTTCCTCTGCATCCCCTACAGGTCATCAGGCTACACAGGTTGATGCCAAAATAGGCAACATCTTGGTCTGTAAGTGTGATTCATTGGCAAACCTGTAAAGAGGGGTTGTGTTCTCTGCCTAGAAGCCATATGAAGCCATTTTCTTCTTTTGTTGTGCTTTCCTAAGAAATGGGAGATGAGATGCCTTCTGCCTTGAAGGAAGCAAGCTCTGATCAGTGTCCTAAGCTCTGATCAGTGTCCTTTTTATTTTTATCAAGATTTATTTTTTATTTATACAATAGCTGGGGTACTGGTCAGAGGCACGGGAGGGTGAGAGGATTCACCAGAGACAGAGTGGGGGGCAGAACAGGCAGAGGGACCAAAAGCACTGCTGAGGGGAGCACCGGGCGAGACAGGAGAGGTCTGCCACGCCATGTGGGTCTCTCCCTGGCTGGCCGGGAATCGAACCCGTGCTGTAGAGGCTGCAGACAGTTTCACAGCGCTCCGCTTAACCCAATGCACCACCAGGGTGGCCCCGATCAATGTCTTTTTACCTAAATCTGAAGAGAGAATTTTATGTCTAAGGAAAATTGTTTTCTCTCATGTCTTCCTGTCTTTGTGTGTTTATGTCCCAACTTTTCTTCCTCCCCCTGGGGTTTAGTTTTAGTATAGAACATTTGTCAAGGCAATCCTGTGCTCACTATTCATATTTTATCATCCCTCCTGATGATCTAGAACTTTGTCCCCTTACTCTTCTCAGTACCAGCATCCAGAATGCTTTGTCACATAGTAGGAAAACACACAATCTGTTTATTGAATAAGCATGTTCAATATATATATATATATGAGCTGACATGACACTTCTGGCATATTTTAGAGGGAAAAATGCTACCATTTCAGAATCCTCTCAGCATATCCAAATATTAAAGGAATAAATGAGTTAATTAATTTAAAAAATGGATAAAGCTGTGGCTACTTACTTTTGTTTTAAATTTTGTGCCACAGCCCTCCCCTGAGGCATTGAGCACAGACCTAATTACTTGCTGAATGGTTGAAGGAGAAAGGAAGTAAGTTTAAGAAGAAAAAATATAATAATTAAAACATTAATCCAGACAGCTATTTTTTTCAAATCATCTCATACCAATCAAACTATTACTCTCTAATGACCTAAATAGAGTATTTCTGTTAAAAATATATTGTTATTTAGAAGACATATAAATGAGAGAATTGGGGAATTGGAGAGGATGGGGAAAAAGAATTTTCTTAGAAATTGACTGTGTAGCAAAAATGTGATTTCTTTATGGCCATTCAAGAGCTTTTTCTTAGGCCTTAGGCCACCTATCGCTAGGATTTTTTTCTTTTTTCTTTCTTCTTCTCCCCTCCCCCCTCTTTCTCCCTCTCTCTTCTTCTTCTCCTTTCCTCCTCCTCCTCTGGTTGTTGTTTTGTTGAGGGAAGAACCACTAACTTGAAACAAAATCAATTACACCTAATAGTGAAATTTGTTCAAGTAGAGAATACCAGCAACAAACAAAAACCCAAAGATTAAAAATAGTAAATTAGCAGTCACTTTATTGGTGGGCCCTGGGTTAATAGAAGGAGAATCAATAGAATACAAATGTTTTAAATCCAAAACAATTGATAATTTCTTCCCTGTAGCCTGAGACTAGGAAAGGATGTACAAAAGGGCTACCTCGTTCTTGGTGTTCCCTCATTTCTGTGAAAAACCATACCCTCTCCCGGCTCTCTTACTAACTTACTCTTGGATGATGCTTGACTCTCATACGTATGAAATCATACTCTCCATGGTCTAGAGATGCTTTAGTTATTAATACATTCAAATCGGAGTAAGGAAGGAAATAAATTTGGATGATTTTCTCTCAAGATAAAACAACCAGTGTTACTACTTTCCAGCAGCTCCTATTTTGTATTTGAGAAACTAATTTTATTTTTATTATCATTCCGCTCAGATAATCTCCTAACCCATAGATTATGGGGCCACATTTTGAGTCAATTGACTCAGAAAAACAAAGTTTATTTCCACAATATTCTTATATTTTACCAGTGTTAGAACATTTGAAAAATTGTTCATTGTCTACTATTGGTATCTCAACTGTATTTAATAGTTGAACACCAAATACTATGTTGTGGAATATATGTACATTTTTTCCATAATACCAAATACATACTATGATTATGTTCATTTCTTCCTATGAAGTGGATATTACTCTTTTTACAGTGGTAGAAATTGAGACTTCAAGAGATAAAATAACCATAACTTTCTTAAATTGCTGCCTTGAGAGTTATTTACTTTTTTGAAGATTAATTTTTATTTATGTATGCATAGAAGAACCGGGGTGTAGACCAGAGGTGCAGGGAGGTGAGAGGCTTCACTAGAGACAGAGTGGGGAGCAGAACATGCAGACTGACTGAAATACACTGCTGAGGGGAGCAACAGGCGGGATAGGTGAGGTCTGCTGCGCCATGTGGGTTAGTTCCCTGGCCAGGAATGGAACTCTTGTTGCAGTGACTGATGATAGCTTGATAGCACGAGACTTTAACCCCTGTGCACCAGGGAGGCCCTGCTTTGAGATTTAGACCCAGGTGAGCCTTGTTCAAAAAAATCCATGAGTTTTCTAGAACACTTTGAAGATTGCTGCCACTTTTGTACAAACTCCACAAAAAGGTTCTTTGGTTCTTACAGGAATGTGTAAGGCATAGTGAAAACAACATATACCCAGGGCCAGGAGACTTTGGTTCAAACTTTGTCAATTTACCTCTTTTTGTTCATTAGTGTGGTAATAAGAAATAGTAAATGAACTCACATCCCAGTTATGTCATTTTCCAACTGTATAAATTTGGGTGAACTTCTCATTTCCAAGGTTCCAATTTCTCTATTTCCCCAACAAGAGGATAACAGTAGAGTAGCTGTGAGAAACAAATATAACACATTAAAAAAAGCCTAGCACAACCTGTGGCACAAAACAAGCATCCGATAAATGTACTCACCTCATCTACTGCAACTAATTTTGATAATTTGTGAAGCATGCAGTATGCCCTCTATGTTCTACTGGGTTATTCAGTAAGCATGTGGGTGTAAGACCCAACATCCTGATATAACTAAATAAAAGCAGAAGAAATAAATGTCTGAATTGGGAACTCTCTCTCTCATTTCTTTGAAGTTGTAGAAATGGAAAAACAAAGCTTTGTTATTGAAGTCATTTCTTGCATATATAGCAGAATATCTACATTTTTATACTAGTAGTTCATAGCTTTCTCAAGTAGCCTAGAGCTGCTGGAAGGTGGTGCAGAGTTGGTTCTGAAACTGCCCTCTGAGATGAGCAACTGGCCTCGCAGCCCATGGCCCTGAGCCAGGAGCCAGAGCCAAGCATGCAGTATTCCATCTGCCGTCCTATCCAAAGGTAAATGACCCTTATCCCCAAGGGAGTCATTCAGATTCAAAAAGGAGATCTCACCTTTTACAGGACAGACAGGCTTGAGAGATGTTTTGCTCAAGTGACTGAAGAAGGGAGAAAAATCTGAGATCTAGTTAACTAAATGTATTGAGGTCATTTCCACCATTCATTGATGGAGCTCAGAAACAGAAAGTGTCAGGAGGACTATAATTAGGGGAGAGAGTTAAAAATTTAATAGCACTTCAAATTTCAACTACACCTATCATCATTTTTCCAGTCATAAATTTCTTCCCCTTTACACTTCATATAGACTATAGTGATCCTTTTTTTTTTTTTGTATTTGAGACAAATATGTAAAGAAAAATAATAAAGGAAAGAAATGATGTTTTGAAGAGATATTTAGTAGGTGCTAGAGAGTTCCTGGGCTCAGCTCTGTTTCCATTTTTCTTCTCACTCTGATTCATTATAGACCTCTCTGAGGAGTGTGAAGTCGCTGTCCTTACATGTGTGGTCCTCAGTCTATGCCCTGGGAATTGCCACCTGCTCCCTGTGAGCCCCTGTCGATGAAAGACAGGCTTTATGTAATTTCTGTGGCTAGTTTACAATGAAGTGTAATAGAATAGTTATCCCTGAAGATTTTATGCTAAAGTTATCACCCCTTACATCTTATTTTTTTCTGATGAACTTTATTTTTTATAGACGTTTTGGGTTCACAGAAGTATTGAGCAAAATATTGCCAAATATCCCTAGACCTCACACACATATAGCTTTCCCCGTTATCAACAACCTGAACCAGAGCGGGGTCTTTGTTATATATAATCCAGGAAGCAACACTGACACATGATAATCAGCCCCAGTCCATAGTTTGTGGTAGGGTCCACTCTTGGCAGTATACATTCTACGGCTTTTGATGAATGTGTAATGATATCTATCCACCACTCTTGTGTTGTTTGGAATAGTTTCACTGTCTGTGTTCTGCCTAATCATTTGTTCCTCTTACCCCTAAGAACTATTGATCTTTTTACTGTCTTCATAGCTTGGCCTTTTTCAGACTATCATACAGTTGGAATTATACATTGTATAAGCTTTTCAATTTTGCTTTCTTTGCTTTCTTCATTTTTAGGTTCCTCTGTGTCTTCCCATGACTTGATAGCTCATTTCTTTTTAGCACTGAATATTCTGTTGTTTGGATGTTTTATCCATTCACCTAATGAAGCATATCTTGGTTGCTTCCAAGTTTTGGTAATAATGAATAAAACTGCTATAAATATCTGCATGCAGGCTTTTGTGTGGGTATAAGTTTTCAGTGTAATATAGTAAATACCAAGAAGTGTGTTTGCTAGATTTTATGGAAAAATTATGTTTAGTTAATAAGAAACCACCAAATTGTCTTAAAATGTGGCCATTTTTTCATTCCCTCCAGTAATGCATAAGAGTTGCTGTAGTAGCATTTGTTGTCGGTATTCCAGATTGTGGCCATTCTAACTGGTGGGTAGTATTATTTCATTCTTGTTTTAAATTGCAATTCCCTAATGACACATGATCTAGAGCATCATTTCATATCCTTGTTTGCCATCTGTATCTCTTCTTTGGTGAGGTGTTTATCCGATGTCATTTTGCTCAGTTAATTTTTCAATGTTTTAAGATTTTTTTTTGTGTGTATTTTCTATAGAAGTCCTTGATGAGATGTATCTTTTGCAAATATTTGTTGTCTCCTTCTAGCTTGCCTTCTTATTTTCTTGACACCTATTAAGTCTAAGACAAACTCAAATATCTGTGCTTCTCTTCATGTATAAGACAGCTATTCAAAAGCAATAGGAATGAAATATTTGGGTTACCATGGTATGAGTTTCATGAATTAATGAAAAGTGTTTAAAGTAGTGCATGCTTCCTAATGGTATATATAAAATCTGAGCATTATTAGTGCAAAAGAAGTTAAGGTACTTTCCAGTAACATTTCTCCAGTTGTCACATTTTTTACATGAGTATGAATTTCTTGAGAAATTGTTGGATTAAAGTCTTTGGAAAAGATAGACAAAATCAATTGTTCTCAATCAGGGGTTATTTTGTTTACTAAGGAACATGTCAGACACTATGACTGGAAAAGAGGGGTCAGTGCCAGTGGCATGTAGTAGGTGGATGTCAGAGATGCTGCTAAATGTGTGTGATACACAGGATAACCACCATATCCCATACTCTCCGTCAGAAAAGACTGAGCATACCCTCAATGCAATATTGCCAAAGTTGAGAAATTCAAAATGAAATGAAATCAAATCAAATATGTTTTTACTGTATCTCCTCTTAGCCATTAATATGTCTTTGGCTTTGTGAAAGAGTAAGAGTAGGCTCACATGAGCAATATTTTCAAATGAACTTGTTTTCAGTGCTGGGGTTCTGAGATGCTGATTTCCATGTCCATTCTTCTAAAAAGCAGTTTTACCAGGTTTATCCATAAATTATTATCTCAAACATTTACTTTATAATCCTTGAAAGTTGGGGCTAATATATATTATGCTTTAATTATCCTTAATGTTAATAATGATTTACAAATAATATGAACTGCTTTCCATAGATAAAAGTCTACGAAATGAGTTGCTTAGCAAAGAGAACATCTAAAAACAGCCTTGCTAAAAACAGGTTAATGCTTTAAATGATACAATTGAATAAGTCATAATTAAAGATAACTATTTCCTTCCTCTCATTTTAGAAACACCATGAGCCATTGACACAGGGGTAAAAGGCATTTATTTCATGACTTTTATGTGGATTTTTTTTCAGTGTTGCCATTAAGTAAGTTAGTCTTGCATAAAGTGGTATCATCAAATAGCCAAACCAAATTTCTTTAGTCTGTAAATCTAGCTTTCAAAGTACTTGTTTCATGACCAAAGAAGTTTGTAATTAAATTACTTTGGTTGTTGAAGGCCCTATTTCTTCTTTGAAGATAATATTTGATTATCAGTCCATAAAGAATGGAAAAAAGCATTAATCTTTAAATGGGTCTTTGGACAATATTCAAAAGTAGTAAATTTTCTCATGCCTAAATGATGGTTAATAATATTTTTGAACTTGATTCTAGTGTGAGCATTACAATACTCCATGCCAGGTATGAACGGGAACATAAAAGACTAATACATAGTCCTTTTCTTTGAAAAGCTAATAAATTGAGAAGGAGACATGCATGCTAAGTAATCACAGTATTATCATCAAAGTCTATCTCTGTATTATCAGAAGAGTGAATGATTCATTTGGAATGGAAACTATACAAACTGGAACAGATGGGGACTGGAGAAGGATCACAGAATTGGCCCTTCATTGTGAGTAGCACTTAAAGAAAACCAATGAGCAACAGGAGGATGAGAAAACAGCATGAGCAAAGGCTTGTGAGAGCAAAACTCCCTGGAATGCCTGTGTGTCTAAAGTCAAAGAGCCTGGCTGATGCCACCGCTGAAAAGAGATAAAGACCACTCGATGAAGGGTTCTTGGTGTTTTTTACTAAAGAATATGCTTTGCATTAGGATTTTCATTGCTTTGTAGGAGTAATCTCTTTATTATTCTTTTTTATGTATAGCCAATTCTCTTTATAAAAGTTGCTGCCATTTATGAAGTGGGAAGGTGACCTAGCAATCAGTTGAGTGCCTATAACATGGCCAATGAAAAAATACAACTTGATTCCCTTAATGCTTGTTTCATCTTTCCTCTTACATGCTTGTGCCATTTTTTTCAATAATTTAGTAAGAACTAGATTCAGTATTTGAACATCTTTTAACTTGGTTTCTGGAGTTTTGGTTACAAATTTTGAACTATATGTACACATAATTTGCTTTTATTAAAGTAGTAAACCTATTTTAGTGTTTTGAGGAACCTTCATACTATTTTCCATAGGGACTGAACCACTCTACATTCTCATCACTTCTTGTTTCTGGTCTAAAAAATAGTAATAAATACAAATAAGATAGCCTGAATTCTTAGGACAATGCTTCTTCTACTTTAATGTTTTGAAATAAAAATCTATATAACCCTTGGAACTTAGACTCTTTGGGCATAATTAAATCTTTTTATTCTCATCCCCAATATTATGGTCCCCAACATTTTTTCCCCTTATACTGACATGGCCCTTTACCATCTCTTTCCCTCTTAACCTCAGAGCCCTCACATTATTTATTTTTGTTCACTGATTTTTAAAAGATTTTGATGTTATCCAGCCATCTGCTACTTAAATATCCAGTATTTGTTTTTATCTTTCTGACTTGCTTGACTAAACATAATTCTCCTTTACTACACATAATCCCTCCATTTTGTTGAAAATGCCTGCATTTCATCTTTTCTTATCGCTAATATCCCATAATGTTCAAATATCATACTGTTTGATCCAATCATTAGTGTGTGGACAATTAGACTGCAAATGTATCTTAAGTAATTAGATGATGATGCTATGAACATTGTGGAACTCCTTTTCAGTCACATGACTGTAGTTCTGCTGGATTGTGACTCCTCTCAGTGATTTTTGGCTCCAACCTTTGTGGTATGTTCTTCCATCCCTTCATTTTTGGTTTTTATTGGTTGCAATAGTGATAGACTTTCACATAATTTCCTTAGATCCTATTGAAGTAATTAGTTAACTGGTTTTGGGGAGGGGCAGTAGCTATAAAAGAAGGTCAGTCCAGCAGGACATCAAAAAATCACTGTCAGTAAGCATCAGGGATTCAGGCTTCCTATAGTGTTACGTATACCAGAGTTGTGTGGTGAGGATTCACAGTGATCCTGAACCTCTCAAGATCACCTCTTTATTCTCAGTGCTCCGCATAGTCTCATGTCAGCTTCTATCAGCAAGCTATTTTTGAGCACTAGATGCAGTTCTGGGAATGGATTGTAGTTGATATGGGATCACAGGCCAGGATTCTCTTTTCTTTTCTAGCACAGTGCCTTGTCCTGGGGTGTTTGCGCATGTTATTAATAGGTACTTAAACTCATTTCTGCAAGTGTCCATTTGTTGTTTTGGTTTTAGCCCAGAGTTAGGGGATGGCAGGTGTTTTGAATATGTCAGCCTCAGTTTCATGACCAGACTGTTTCTCGCTACTGGTTCAGTGTCCAGCTGTTCTATATTGAGAGCTTCCAGCTCAATCCAGTAATCCTTACTCTGCATTCACACTCTGCAGCTCTCCAACAGTGCACCCTGGGTGCCAACTCTGCCTGCCCTCTTATCCAGTACCAGTGCTCAAGAGTCCCAAATATTGGTGTCTTCCTCTGAGTCAACAAATGGGGCCACTGCAAAACAGCTCCTCCTTCACTTTTGTGGGTTCTATTCAATTTTGGTCTGGTATCACTATAAACAGTTTAAAAGCTTAAAGTTTTTCCTACCACTTTCCTTCAGGCTGTTGCTCCTAGTGTGTGTGGTTATCCATTTCTCCTTCAGCAGTTTTGGCTTTGTTCTGCTGCAGTCTCATTGTAAGCATATGGAGTGGGCAAGTCTAGCATCTTCACTGTCACCATCTTGCTGGACTTCCAGCAGTTTATGCCTTTATATTTCCATAATAGGGAACACAGAGCAATATTCAGTGTACAAAAACAGGTTGCATCAGCAAATGAAGAGAAAACTACAGCCTGAAAATAGCATATCAAAAGGACTCTTTTTTGCACCATTTGTGGTTAATAATAAACAGAATCTTTAGTAAAATAAGAAAAATAGGGATTTTTTTGAAATGACAGACAAAGTTATTGCGGGCTCATTTTTTTTTTTTTTAATTTTTATCACATCACATCTAGTAAGGTGAGCTAAGCATTGAAAAATTTTAAATTTTCTACTCCTAGAGTGTAATTTTCTTTCTGGTTACTATGATTTTGCTTTATTTTTCAGTGTTACTGAGATATAATTAATTGATTGATTGTGTGTGTGTGTGTAGCACTAAAGAAGCTTAAGGTATACAGCATAATTTCTTAACTTATATATATATATAAATAGTTATCATAGCAGGTGTAGTTGCCATCCATCATCTCATATGGACACAACAACAACAAAGATAAATTACTTCATTCTTATGATGAAAACTTTTAGAATTTTCTCTCTTTCAAACATAACACATAGCACCGTTAACTGTTGTCATTTTTATATTATATCCCCAGTACTTATTTTATGACTGGAAATTGATAATTTTTAATCATCTTCCTCCAAATCCCCCAAACACCTCCGTCTTCCTCTACTAACCACCAGTCTGATATTTTTCAGAATTTGGGTTTTAGATTCCATGTATAAGTGAGACCATGCAGTATTTCTTTTCCTGTAACTTATTTCCTGTGGCATAAGGCTCTCAAAGACTATCCATGTTGTCATGACAGGATTTCCTTAATTTTTTATGACCGGACAATATTTATACCACATTTTCTTCATGCATTCAATTATTGATGGACACACAGGTTGTTCATACTATATATATATATTTAAAGATTTATTTTATTTATACAAGAACCAGGGTACAGGCCAGAGATGCGGGAGGGTGAGAGGATTCACCAGAGACAGAGAGGGGAGCAGAACAGGCAGACTGACGAAATATACTGCTGAGGGGAGCAGCGGGCGCAACAGGAAAGGTCTGTTGCGCCATGTGGGACCCTCGCTGGCCGGTCGGACGGCTGGCCAGTTGGGATCAAACTGGGGCTGCAAAAGCTGCAGACAGCTTCACAGTCCTGCGCTCAACTGCCTGCACCACCAGGGAGGCCCAATACATACAATATATTTTGGCTATTATAAATAATTCTGAAATTAACTTTAGGGTGTGGATATCTCTTCACTATAGTATTTCCATTTCCTTGGGAAATATACTCGAAATTGGAATTGCTGAGTCATATGGTATGGCTATTTTTAATTATTTTATGAGCTTCATTCACAATAGCTGTATCAACTTAAAATCCCCAAAACAGTGCCAGCTGATTTACCTTTCTCACAAGTTATTACCAGAACTTGCTAGCTCTTATCTTTTTGATAAGAGCTGTTGTAACAAGCATGACATATTTCATTGTGTTTTTCACTTGCATTTCCCTTATTAATGATATTGAGTACATTTTTAATTAAATTGCTATTATTATTATTTGCTGTTGAGTTATATTTTTTATATATTATGCCTTTATCAAATACAGGATTTTCAAATTGCTTTCCTATTTTATAGATTGTCTTTTCATTTTGTCAAGGATTTCTTTTGTTGTGCCAAAGCTTTTCAGTTTTATGTAGTTTTATTGTTTAGTTTTGATTTCATTTTTTGTACTTTTGGTGTCACATCCAAAAATTATTGCCAAATCTCAGATCAAAGACTTTTCCCTGTGTTTTCTTCTAAGATTCAATGGTTTCTAGAATTACACATAAATTTGAATTAACTTTTGTAAGAGTGCCAGTTTTATTTGTGTAAGTGTGTTTAGTTTTATTCTTTTGCATGTATATACCCAGTTTCCCCAGCACTATTTATTGAAGAGGCTGTCTTTTCTCTATTGAATATTCTCAGCTACCTTGTCAAACATTAGTTGAATATATATTAATGGCTTTATTTCTATACTGTCTCTTAGTCCATAGGTCTATGTCTCTCTCTCTTTTTTTTTAATGGCTTTATGTGGTTTAAGTTGTGATGGCTTTATAATACAACTGGAAATTATGGAGTGATACCTCTTACTTTCCTCTTTCTCACTATTGCTTTGGTTACACAATAAATATTAGGATTGATTTTTTTCTACTACTGCAATTATTGCCATTGGAATCTTGATAGGGATTACATTGAATCTATAGATAGCTTTGGTTAGTATAGACATTTTGATAATATTAATTTTTCCAATCCATTAACACAAATACTTTGAATTTGCTTATTTTTAAATTTCTTTTACCAATGTTTTATACTTTTTAGTATAGAGATGTTTCACCATTTTGGTTAAATTATTCTTAAATATTTTAGTGTTTTTGGTGGGGTTGTAAACAGGATTCTGTATTTCTTTTTCAGATTATTTGTGATAAGTGTGTAGAAAGAGTTGATTTTATAGAAACTTTGTATCCTGCAATTTTACTGAATTTGTTGACTAGATTTAACAGTTTTTGTGGTGTCATTAGAATTTTTTATATGTAATATCATGTCATTTGCAATAGGGAACATTTTGTTTCTTCCTTTTCAATCCCATTGCCTTTAATTTCTATGTCTTGTTTTATTATTCTGGCTAGGGTGATTAGGAGTGGTGAGGGTGGGCACCCTTATCTTGTCCTTATTATTATTATCCTTACCCTTATTATCCCTATTAGAAATGCTAATGCTTTCAACCTTTCACCATTGTGTAGGAGATTGCCTGTGTGACTGTCATATATGGTCTTTTTTATTTTGAGATATATTCCTTCTCTACCTAATTTATTAAGAGATTTTATCATTAAGAGGTTTTGAAATTTTTTGCTTTTTCTGCACCTATTGAGTTGATTTTTTTTCTTTAATTCTACTAATCTAATAGATCACAGATACCAACTTGCATGTATTGAACTATCCTTGCATCCTATGGAAAAATCCCAATTGACCTTGGTGATTATCCTCTGCAAACTTATGTCTTTAAAAAAATTAAAGTTTGGCAACATCCACCTGCTTTCTTTTTCTGATACATTTTAATTTAGTTAAAATAAAGATTAGAAGAGGACCTTACCACCACTCTCTAATGAATTTTTATAATTTAGTAAATCATATGTTCTTTATTCTTTAGTAAAAGAATTTCCCTATTAATAATAATGTATAATTTACAAGTCAGTTTGAAAGTGGTATCAACATAATAATATTAGGGGTAGTAATGAGTAGATATTCTCCTTTATATTGATACTTACATTGATTTGTTAAACTTCAGTGTACTTTCTTCTAGAAAAAATAAACACTATTGAAATATGCACTGTGTACTATGAGACCAGAGGTGTCAGTTTAGTCACTGGTTTTCAGTTCATTCATCATATGTAAACATCTCATAACTTCTTATGTTACCACCTCAACAATCAGAGATTGGGACCAAGAGAAAGATATTTCTCTTTTGCATTGGTTACATTAATTGTTGTCTGACAAAAGTAGATGAAGTATCTAATACCATCAGGTAAGTGTTCATTACAAATCACTTACCTAGAGTTAGAAAAATAGTCCAACATACTCTCAAGTTTTATTTTGCATTCAAATGTGTGAAATGTGAAAGTCTACAAAGAAATGTATGTGGGTTTAAAAATAGAGAAATAATTTGAACAAATCTAAAAGCAATAAACATTAATAGAGAAAGTAAATGTGTGCAAATGATAACTTTCTTTTTTTCTGATACTATTTTTTAATTATAGAATTGCATAATTTATAAACTTCCTTTTTATACCTTCTAGACTGTTATTTCAAACCATTGGCTTATGTTCACACTTAATACTCATTTTGACATATTACTATATTTTAACATCAGTAAATTTTACAAAATGTTTAATGATTTGAATAGGAAAAACATTGAGTACAGTTTTGCTTTTATTGCAAGGCACTTCCAATAAAATTATTTTATTGGAAATTCAATAATTGCTTGTTGCAAATTAAATGGCTTTCAGAAAGAAAAAATTCATTCTACAGGAAAAACAATTTTATTCATTTTAAAATAGTACACTTTTATTTTAGGTAACATTTCCTCTGATATTCTCAAATGCAAAATTTTAAAACCCCATTAACTTTATAACAGTGTAATTTAAATAAACTAATAATAAATCTGAACTCACTTCTGATTTTGAGGGGGCCTAGAATCATGGTTAAAAGGCTAAAATTACTTTTGGTGTATTATTTAAGTACAATGTGGACTTCTAAGGTTAAAACAACAGTCTATCAGAAAGGAGTTTCACCTTCTTTGACCTACTATAGTGAGAGCACTGAGCATGAACATGCTTTGGGAAAAGCAGTAAAACTGATTTTTTTCTCTTCAGCTTTTCCAGGGGCAAAGAAAAGAGCAGACAAAATACAGAAGGTCATGCATGACAAGCAACTGCAAGCCACTGTGAAAGGGAGTCTTTGCCATCCAGATGATGGAATTAGATAAAGACAAAAAGATGCAGGGGGTCACAGGAGAGCTTCTCCCTCCTAGTCACTCCAGAGTAATGTTCTTGTGAGAATGAGGCACAGGACAATATTTTTATGTTCAATATTCAGCTCAGGTCAGAAAAATGAATTTTATTTCAGGAATATTAGTTGTGAAAGTTAACAGAATTATTTTTGTTATTCAAAATTTTTATAGGGGAATGTGTGCAGATAGGTTATATAATTTTATAGCTGCAAACTGTAATAGAAATTGCCACATTTATACAACCAGTTTGCACCCCATTTTTACTTAATTTCAATGATTTTTCTTATTTTCTGGTGAAGCAGTATGCCTATAACAAAATATGTCCATATAATATAATTTAAAACTTTAGAAGCTCATACACTTTGAATTAATTCTAAACTATAACTTTAGAAAAGTGAAAATGATAGCAGCAGTAATTAATAGCTTTGTAATGGGAACAAAGGTAATTCAAGTGATCTACAACCTAAACTTAAGAAAATGAATCTATTTAGTATAGATGAAGAAAAGGTCTGGAATCAGTGTTTATCCGGAGCTAGTGAATAGTAGAAAGATGTTGCTGGACAACTAAGCATGTGCCTGGGAAATTTTGAAAATTTCAACCTAAAACTTATCGTTCTCAAGATTTCAGGGATTCATAAAATAAAGGGAATGTAGTCAAGTGGAAAAGGACAAATACATAATTCATGAAGCAGCCCTTTCTGACATACCCTGCTGCTTTTGGCTTCTAAAAATAGATCAGTTAAGAGCAACATGTAATAATTTCCTTCAGAAAAGTGTAAAGATATATTTTGTATGAAAGTGATCTAAAGTCTCGCAGTGTAAGCAATAGAGAAATCTTCAGTCTATTTTAGAGAAAGATACCAAGTATTATGCAGAATATTTTTGAAATAACTTTTTTTTTTTTTCCCTGTGGCCTTATTAGCATCTAGCTGGAAGGCATTGCTTGCCTCTTTGCTTCGCTGTGTTCTATGCAAATTATCAGGGTGGAAAAGTGCCCTTACTAATAGTTTTAAAATATACTTTAGGATGATACATTTTCATGCAGACAGCATATTGACATGGGATTTTCAATTCGGGGCAAAGACGTTTACCATCAATTTGAAATACAGAGAATATAGTGACACATCAAGTAACAGAAGAAGCCATTTCAGAATAATACAAAATTTAGAACTTGACCTGCATAAGTGAATCCATTATCACTTGTCTAAAATTCTAGCCTACTACTACATTTTTTGAAAAGTATAGCAATGCAGAGTGTTAAATCTACATAAAACTTTATAAAGAAAACAAAAAGAAGTATGCATACACTTTTTCCTTATTATTATAGATTATTATTGCATGAAGTTAAAAAACATAATGTAGTAATTGAAACTGCTATTGTTGTGAGATTCTGCATTATAAAATATCTCATCCCAGTTACATTTGTAGCTATAAATAATTGCATTAATGTTACTGAATTTTGCAAGGTTGCTGATTTTGAAAAATATAAAATGAATACATAATTAGAATGATTAAATTTTACTTAACTTTTTAAAAGTACCTAGTGAAAGTCATCAATGGCATTAATTTTATAAAACATTTTAATTTATGTTGTAAATTAGCATAATCTCATTAATTTTCATCTCCTAAGAAATGCCATCTTTGTAAAAACATTCAAACCAGAAATCTAGAGCCTGTAGACTTCTGGTAGTCTACCTGTCAGTTCTGATTATTTTCAGTAATCCAGTTATTTCCCTGACCTACTTTTTCAATGACTACTAACCTTTCTGGGCAAAAATCAAAGGTTTATTTTTTCATGATGGTAGATGTTTTTCTTGCTGAGATTATTAATAATTTAGTTAACATATTTATAAAGTTAACTTCTACTTCTGGGACATTTTCATATATTCTTAATAAAATAATGAATTGTTTATATTTCTATTATTGAGACACATTGTTCATATCTAATAGAGACTTCATAGTTATTTCCATTCTTTACCTCTGAATAGAATAAAGGTAAGACTCATTATATAAGTCAATATATATTTGAAGTAAAAAATACTGAACTAATTTAAATCATTATTGGCACTTTCTAAGGAGAGATAAATTAAAATTAGTTCCTTATGAACATAGTTTTAAATTTTGAGAATTATTAGGTTTGGCTTATAATCTTTTTAAAAAGGTTTTTATTCTATTTTGTGTCGAAGAACTGAGGTGTAAGCCAGAGGTCCACGGGTAGGGGGAGGTGAGAGGATTCACCAGAGACAGAGTGAGGAGCAGAACAGGCAGATCTACTGAAATACACTGCTAAGGGTAGAAGTAGGCAAAACAGGAGAGATCTGCTGTACCATGTGGGTCAGCTCCCTGGCAGGGGATTGAACTCAGGCCTCAGTGGAGGGTTATAGAATTGTTAGTGCTGGGACTTAACCTATGGGAGGCCCTATAATCCTTTTTAATATCATCTGATAACTTCACTGAAGCTCATTGTGAAGAGTGCATTTGATCCACTTGACATACACACACATACAGACGCAAACAATTTGAACTTCTCTTACTTGAAATGGATTGACATAGTTTCCTTACCATTAATTTTGCTAAAATGCAAACTGCCCATGGCAAATGACTCCTATTACCCTATTCTGAAATGTTTTTATGTTTTTGCTGTCTTATTCAGTCAACTATTGAGGGACAAAAAAAAAAAAGAAAACTATCCGTCATTTATTATAGTAACTAAGGAATATAAGATTAATAGTCTTATCAATGTATATTGAATGCATATTGGAATGCTAACTAGTCCATCAGACACCACCATAGCACCAGTTAAATGGTTGTAGATTAATTCAGACTTTCTATATCATATGTGTATTATTAGTGCTTTCCTTCTAGTGAATTTTATAAGAAATAGAGTAACCTCAACCTCCTACTCACATGAGTTCTACTTTCATAAAGTCATCTACTGTCCTTTATGCCCATAATGCCCAATGTTAAAATAAGATAACTGTAAATGGTAAATAGGCCAATAAGAACACAGTTCAGGAGATAGCCTTATCATGCTATCATTTTTTCTCATCCCTTCCATAATGATGATGTTGCATTGTATGTTACAAGTTGCTTCTGTGAAAGGAACATAGAAATCATATACAAAGCTTTTGTACTAGGATGACAGGCTTCTTAACAAGAAAGGATAGAATAAGACTAACCATCCCCAATATGTCTATTATAATAAAATTCAAAGCAAAGAACTAATCTCAGTAATGGATATGAAGTGGAAAATATATACATCTGTGATGCAAATAGGTGAGGGATGATCACAAAATGATTTAAAACCTTAAAACTATTGTGGCATTCATAATAAGAGAAATTAACTTTCAGCTTTATAGTAAAAATTAGAATAATATATTAACTCACCTAATTTATGTCTTTTTGGATCTTGTTTATAAAATCTTTCCTGAAAGTTTTCTGTAAATATTCTAATGTATCCAGCCACAGAATAATGCTTCTCTATTCTTTTAGAGGGAGACTATTAAAAGAGAAATTGCTATGTATAATAAAGCTGATGGCATTTTCTGGTGAGTTCTTAGGTATTTATTTAGAGTTAGTTAGGTGGATTAAGTGCAGCTACACTCAGTTTACCTGATTTGGATTTAAAGCTAAATCTTCCACCTTCATTAATAGAGGGAAAAAGAAATACCTGATGAAAACCAACACTGAAATGAACCACAGTAACTCTCCTATTTTGGGGCCTAAAAGGCCTAGTATATCTTACCCTTAAAATCATGTTGGAGCAGTAGGAAGGGATCCAGTTATTGAGAAATTCACCAAAGTAAAACACAAACTGCCAGAAATATGTGATGAGGCAAAAAAAAAAAAAAAATAGTACTGAGGGACCTATAGAACAATAGAGACACACATCAAAGAACAACAGAGCTCTCAAATAAATAATTTAACTTTACATGTTAAGAAACTAGAATAAAAGAAGTACAAGTAAAACCAAAAGTTACTAGAATGAAGGAAATAATAAAATGAGAGTGGAAATAAATGACATGAAATAAAGTACAAAAGGTCAATGAAACCAAAAGCTGGTTTTTTTGAAAAGATAAACAGAATAGACAAGCTTCTACACTGAGGGAAGAAAAAAAAAAAAAAAGGAGAAAACTCATCAAATAGAACCTGAAATGAAAAATGGGTAGTTACAATAGACATCTCAGAAATGGAGAAGATCATAAGAGACTATTCTGAACATCTTTATGTCAATAAATAGGGTATCATAAAATAGACATACTTTTAGGAGGATACAACCTTCTAAGACAAACAGAAAGAAATAGGATACTTGAGCAGGCAAGTTTCAACTAAGGAAAGTGAAATAATAGTCAGAAATTTCCCAGAAAACAATAGTTTAGGAATAGATGGTTTCACTAGTGAATTTTACCAGACCTTCAAAAATGAACATATACCTATCCTTCTCAAATGTCTCCAAAAATGTGAGAAACATAGAGTGCATCCAAACACATTTTACAAGACCATTACTCCAATATCAAAAACAGATAAGGACCTGACAAAAAAAAACATCTCTGATGGACTTAGATGCAGAAATCCACAATAAAATCTTAACAAACTGAATGCTACAATAAAAATACCATATAAGTAGGATTTATTCCCAGGATGCAACGATGGTACAACATGCACAAATCAATATCATTAATCACATTAATGAAAAGGAAAGATGAAATTGCATGTCATTATCAAGAGATGCAGAGAAAACTTTTGACAAGATTCAACATCCATTTATGATTTAAAACTCTCAATAAAATGGGCTAAAAGGGAAAAAATGTGCTAAAAGGAACAAACCAAAATATAATAAAGACCTTATTGCCAAGCCTGTATACTAATATCATACTAAATGTGAAAAACAGCTTCCCTTTATGATCAGGCACAAGACAAGGATTCCACTTCCATCACTACTATTCAACATAGCATTGGAAGGCCTAGGTAGAGCAATTAGGCAAGAGGAAGTTATAAAAAGGATCTAAATTTTAAGTGTGGAAGTAGCACTGTCAGTCTTTGCAGATGAAAACACTAGATACACTAAAAAACACTACAGATGCCACTAAAATTTTATTTGAAACAGTAAATTAGTACAGTGAAGTCTCAGACAATATACAAAAATCTGTTGATTTCCTAAAGAAATCAAGAGAACAATCCATTTATAATTGTACCAAAAATAATGCAGTATCTAGGAATGAATCTAACAAAGGAAGCGAAAGATCCGTTTAACGAAATCTTTATGTTACTGTCTCTATTCCAGTAAAAATAATCCATTAAAAATGAATTCTAGGGCTTCCCCATTGGCACAGCGGTTGAGCGCTGGGCTGTGAGGCTGCCCGCAGCCTCTGTAGTGCCGGTTCGATCCCTGGCTGCCGGGCGAGGGTCCCACATGGCACGCAGACCTCTCCTGCCGCCCGCCCGCTGCTCCTCTCAGCAGTGTATTTCGTCGTTCTTCCTGTTCTGTTCCCTGCTCTGGCTCTGGTGAATTCTCTCACCCTCCTGCGCATCTGGCCTGAACCCCAGTTCTTGTATAAATAAATAAATCTTTTTTTTAAAAAATGAAGTCTATAAAATGAAGGAAAGAATAATGTCTGAATACTTTGAACTATATAAAAGTAGCTTACTTACAAAAGCAAAATAATCTACTAATCTGTCACAGAAATTCATAATATTACCGCCTCTGTTTTCTTGATTCATCAATTAGTTTTAATACAAATAGCAACTAAAAGAAGAAATTTTTAATTTTAGGTATATTCAAACTCAGAAAAAAATCTCATTATGAACAAAGTTTTCATTTAAAAGCAAAAATATTATACCTCTCAGTTTGTACTCTGGTTCGCTGTTTTAATTTTAATCACAAATAAAATTCCAAATATTCACATAAAATGAAAGAATTGAATTAGCTCAGGTTACTTCTTAGAATCACTTTGCTATCATTTTATATTAATGGCTGCAATTTAGACACAGGAATATGTAGTATGAATAGGGTTAGAATCATGCTGTGATCACGATGAAAGCTTGAACAATCCTGAAATAAATTTAGTCCTGAAATGAACACCTATAGTTGTATCTGGACTTCTTGTGCAGGCTGTATAACTGGTTGCATGAATTAATTTCCACAGAGCAGTTTTATTGTATCACTGTTCTTAAATCCACTACAAATAATGTTTTTACTAAGTTCAAGAACAGTCACTTCTACCACCCTAAATTTGATAAACCCCTGACACAGTACTGCCTTTAAACATATGAGAAATCTTTGTTTATCATCAAATCAAATAATTCATCTTATGTTTTCTTTTAGAAGCTTTATAACATTTGCTTTTACTTATCTCTGTGATTCAGTTCAAATTAATTTTTCATACTTTGCAAGGTAGTAGTCATAGTTCCCATACAAACATATTATTATTCCAATATCATTAACATCCAATTCCAATAACATATTATTCCAATATCATTTGTTAAAACAGACAAGATGTTTAACAACAGGATAGTGGAACTTCAATCAAAAACTAGTTGAATTGATACTTTTTGGTCTACTAATGGGGTCTATTAATCAACATTATTTTCCCTCACTGAGCTATTATTGCTCCCCTTTATTCCCCTTTATTTTAATTTTTCCTCTTTGTTTTGTTACTTGATGAGTTTTATTACCTTGCAAATGTTGTACCAATTGGCATTCCTAAATACATCCTATGTGGTATTATGTATTATCCTTTTTGATGTTGGTAGATTTATTTTGCTAATACTTGGTTTGGGCTATGGGCAGCATCTATGTTCTTGATAAAAATCAGCCTGCAGTTTTCTAATAACACCATTCTCGTGCTTATCTCATGATTTTGCTGTTTCCTAAATTAATGTGAATCTTTTCCTCCTCTAGCTACTGAAATAATGTATGTCAGTCTGGTATTATTTTCTTTATAAATGTTGAAGGAATTTACCAATTAAATCAACTGGTCCTGGAGTTTGTGGAAAGGTCTGGTAATGAGTTTATTTTTCTATAGATTGAGCTATTCAATTTTTTTCTTTCTTCTTGGTTAATACTAGTAAGTTGTATTTTTCCAGAAATTTCCATATAGACATAGTAGATCTTTCCTGTATTTAACTCCTAATCTCCTCTTCCTTATTCCACAGATTCCATCCATATGGAATCTTCTATGCTCTGATTTCTGCATCTTATCTTTAAACAATACAGTATTATTCTGCAGACCCTAGTATGCTATGCCATAGCTGATCACATACCTTCAGGTAGAATCATGGCAATCTTGGAACATAAGTTTTTCTTCATACGGAAAGCTCTGTTTTGTTCTATCTGTTGTCTAATGTCTGAAAAAGTCGCTTCCTATCTTTTTTACAGGTTTTATAGTTTTTTTCACGGTGAAGTTTTTCCTGCCGTAAAGCAGGTTTGATCTGTGAATATATGGGAGGGTGCCTGCGGAAAAAAAGATCAAGCTCTGGGGAATGAGAAGAAGATTGATAAGAGAGACATTGACTAACATCACTAAAATTTCTGTGTCTCTCAAGAATTCTCAAAGGATATGCTATGTGCAGCCAAATTGTACTGCCATTGATTCCCGTTTATTGATGGTTTTCTATGATGTGTCTTGTACTTCTGCTTTCTCAATAGTTAGATAGTTGAATAGGTAAGTAGATAGAATTTTTTTTTTCTGCTTCATTCCTACATGTCATGGTTTTATGCATGCTTCCATTATTTTTTGACATTTCTGCCACAAGATATGAAGTCTGATTCTTTACACTATTAATATAGGCCAGCTTCAGTGACTTACTCCCACTAAATAGAATGTGCCAGAAGTAAAACTCTGACTTCTTAGTCTGGGTTAGAAAAGATGATACAGATTTAACCAAGTTCTCTCTCTCAGAAGAACATAATTTTTGAAGTCTTGAGCCTATATGAAGCAGAGAGGCTACACTGAAAATACCACAGGGAAAGCTCACATGAAGTAACTCAGAGAGAGACAGAGAGATGCCCAACTTTCTAGTCTCAGCTCTTCAGTTTCCCCCATTTTACCTGTTAGATTTGTGAGTGAGACTTGAAATGGTTTCAGTCCTGGTCTTTGAGCAACACTGGCTGAGAGTGAGTGGAACAGAGATGAGTGTTTTCCTGTCGTCTGTCTGAAATCCTGACAGAGAAACCAGGACTGTGACGCTGGTTTTATTTATGCCACCAAACTTTGTGGTAATTTGTTATGCCCTCAGAGTATCTGGAGTAGATTTTTGTACTAGCAATAGGATACTTTCATACACAACCTGAAATATGTAGCTTCCAAACCAGGAGGCAGTTGTAAAAAACCTGGACTGACCTTGAAGAAATCTTTGAGGTCCATGAAGAGATTGTTAAAGTTCAGTGGCCCTCAAGTTTGGCAGAAAGAGAAGACAATACAAAGGGAAACGTAAAAAAAGAGTCTTTGGTCCACAGTGGCAAGAATTGCCAATGACTATAAGGAAAATAAAAAGTAAATCTAATAACAAAGATTTCCAGGCAGAGTATTGAAGTTCCTACCTGGATTCTTCTTGTTGCTTACAGTAAAATATGGTAGAAGAAATGTAAGCTAAATGAAGAACATTGAAATATAAAATACCCAGGGCTTGTGGGATATTAAAGAAAATAGTTTTATTATAGTCTCTCAGATTTTCAAATTAAGAAAAAAAGACTTCAGAGCAAAACATAAATTTATGATGAGGATGTAAGATCGTTTGTTAAGACAGCATCATTATTTAATACTGTGTGTATACAATATTAAAAATATGTATATATATATATATAAAACATTAACATGCAGGATATATGCAATGTCTATCTTTATTAAAATTCTCCACAGTGCCCAATAAGGTATCTCAGTCATGACGGATGCTAAAAGATTGTTCCTTTTCAAACTGTGTTCTTCAGTGCATCATTTATCAAAACATGTGAACATTGGTATCCATATTTAAACTACTAAAGAGAAGAGACAGAAATGAAGGAAAAATCCAACCCATCTACAGTCATAGTAAACTACCTTCCTTTTCCCATTTTCACTAATCAAATGTAAACTAATATGAAGCCACTCGGCCAGTGGCCAAATGCCCACTTTATAGACTCTTGCACTGGCTTCTGGAAGTCAATTCAATATTTAAGGAAACTATAATCCAAAGATGATGTAGTGATGAAACATGTAAATCACTCTGTAAGTAATTGTAATAATCATGATTTTAATCTGGAAAGTAAAAAATAATAGCTTCAAATGTAATAGAAAAGCACCTGATAGCATCTTGTTTTCTGTCATGTTGATTAAAATGGCCTAGAAAACATGAAAAGTTAATAAAGACAAGTGACATTTAGCTTTATTAGGCTTTACTAGTATTTACAGTTTTTTTGGGATGAGGAATTTAATTTAATTAGAACAGAATTTTAAATTATGAAAAATTCAGCAAAAAATGTATTTAGTTTCTTATGTGTCAGGAATGGAACTAATATTTAACTTAAAAAGAATACGATATGTAAACCTGCTATGAAGAACAAATCAGGAAGAACAGAGCTGTATTTGGCGAGCCAGTTCATGTTTACCAAATATTTTATTTTAGGTTTGCTTTTATCACCGATGAGATTAAATTATTATTTTCGGGATCGAGACTGAATATTATAATTCTTTGTATTTCAGGTGCCTTGAAGAATGGGTTCTGTACACTCAATAACTGTGAATAATGAGTGAATAAATGAATTAATGAGTGAATACATAAGTGCATAACACAGACTGAGGAAATATCTAAGGAAAGTATCAATATTTAAACAACAAAATTAGTGCTGCAATTAATTGGAAGAAATACATAAAAAATAGTTCAAGCCATTATGGTGGACCCAGGAAAGAAGAATCAGAGAGAAGGCTGAGATAAACAGAGAGGGTAATAGATGCCCACATTCAGTTAATCATTTAGGTGTTGATTTAACATTCTTAAATTATTTTTCTCCTACTTATTGCTACTATCTTGAGTCACTCCATCACCATACTTGTTTAAAGCATATGATAGTGCCCAAATCACCTTCATATTATTATACTTTGGCCCAGGAAAGTAAATCCTTTCTGTTTTGAAGAAATCTTTCCCTTTTGTATCTCCCATATCCCACATGCTACTGTGTGTGCAGAACACTGAGGTCAAATCTGATAACCCAAACATTAATGTATCTGGGGACTGGCTGTGCGTGTGTGTGTGTGTGTGTGTGTGTATTTGTGTGTACATACTCCAAAGCAGGGTTCTTCCTAAGAATACAGAATACAGAGCTAATGTAAGGTTGATGCTAATTAAAAAGCAGAAACCCTTGGAGCACTTGAAATCTGGAGACTTCATGTCATTGGTCTGAATTCCTAACATTCATGGCATCCAACATAAAAGGTTTGCTAGAATCCCAGTGACTTGCCAATGTAGTCAGGCAGCAAGAATATTTTAAAATGTGTGAACCAACTAATAAACATTCTTTATTCACAAGCTAATAAAATAAATGTCCAATGATATAAAGCTTGTTGAAAGAAATACTGCATTATATACTGCCTGCTATTTTTTATGTATAGTGAGAATATTTTAATAATATGAAAGATGAAGAAATCATTTCTGTAATTTTCCTAACTTGAACAGAAGGGAAAAGTGGCTTTCCTTGACATTTCTGCTCATTAATCTGATGAATACAACATTCACTATGTGATAAAATAACTGGTAAAAGCCTTTGTTTGCCAGTGAATATCAAATTATTACTGGATTTTTTACCTGTTTTTAGTATGTATTGAATTCAGGAATGTCTTGTGATTTAAGTTATATACATGTTTATAGGAGATTTATAATTTGCTGTTTAGTTACTGTTATTACTTTCCAACTAAAGCCATATTATAGAAGATAAATCACTGGAATAAAATGTCCTAAGGGATTCTGTGTATATTTATGCCAACCTATGCATGAGAAAAACTATACTGAGTAAATAAACAGCAGAAGCTGAGAAACTTGTTCTTTCTCTCTGTCTCTCTCTCTCTGCCTCTCCTCTTTCTCTCTCTGTCTCTCTCATACACATATATAGATGTGTGTACATATATATATATATATATATAAATGGATTTATATATGTAAGTGGATTTAATTTGGGGAGAATACCACTCAGGGAAGTTTCTTATAATGTGAGGGAGGAACCAGGACAAATGGCCCCCTCTAATGAGTACTTTATGAGTACTTTCACTTTTATCTCCATTCTAGAACCTTGCATGTAAATGTTGTAGAGAATTGAATAAGAATATGGCATTGAAAGGAAATCTAAATTAATATCTAAATCTAAGTTAACAAGACAAGGATGTCCACTTTCACCACTGCTTTTCAATATAATACTGGAAGTCCTAGCCAGAGCAATAAGACAAGAGAAAGACATACAAGGAATCCAAATAGGAAAAGAAGAAGTCAAACTATCACTATTTGCAGATGATATGATAATATACATAGAGAACCCCAAAATCTCCACAGAAAAACTAATTCAACTCATCAATCAGTTCAGCAAAGTGGCAGGATACAAAATCAACATGCAAAAGTCAGAAGCCTTCCTATACACTAACAATAAATCTGAAGAAGAAGAAATGAAAAAAAAATCCCCTTTATTATCAAAACAAAAAAAATCAAATACTTGGGAATAAATCTAACAAAAAAGGTAAAGGACCTTTACAAAGAAAACTATAAAACACTGTTAAAAGAAATAGAAGAAGACACAAAGAAATGGAAAGACATCCCCTGCTCATGGATTGGAAGAATAAACATTATTAAAATGGCCATACTACCAAAAGCAATATACCAATTCAATGCTATTCCAATAAAAATTTCAATGTTATTCTTCAAAGAAATAGAACAATTATTGATGAAATTCATATGGAATCACCAAAAACCCCGAATAGCCAAAGCTCTCCTGAAAAAAAAAGAAGGGAATGGAGGCATCACACTCCCAGATTTCAGGCTATACTACAAAGCCATAATCATCAAAACTGCATGGTATTGGAACAAGAACAGACACACGGACCAATGGAATCGAATAGAAAATCCAGAAATAAACCCACAGATTTATGGTCAACTAATATTTGACAAAGGAGCAAAGAATATGCATTGGAGCAAAGAAAGTCTGTTCAATAAATGGTGCTGGGAAAACTGGGCCGCTACATGCAAAAGAATGAAGCTTGACTACTACCTCACACCATACACAAAACCCAACTCAAAATGGATTAAAGAACTAGACATAAAACCTGAAACCATAAAATACATAGAAGGAAATATAGGCGAAACACTACGTGATTTGCACATCAAAGACATCTTTACAGACACATCACCCAAAGCCCTGATAGTGAAGGCAAAGATAAACAGCTGGGACTACATCAAATTAAAGAGCTTCTGCACAGCAAAAGAGACAATAACAAAAACAAAGAGAAACCCCACCAACTGGGAGAACATTTTTGCACACAACACTAATGATAAAGGATTGATCACAAAAATCTGCAAAGAGCTGATGAGACTCAACAACAACAAAGAAAATAATACAGTCAAAAAATGGGCACAAGAACTAAAAAGAAACTTCTCTGAAGAGGAAATGCAAATGGCCAACAGGCATATGAAAAAAATGTTCAACATCACTTGTAATCAGGGAAATGCAAATCAAAACTACCATGAGATACCATCTTACACCAGTGAGAATGGCACATATTAAAAAAACTAGCAACAACAAATGTTGGCGAGGTTGTGGAGAAAAAGGAACTCCTCTGCACTGTTGGTGGGAGTGCAAACTGGTCCAACCACTATGGAGAGCTGTGTGGAGATTTCTGGACCTACTAAACATAGAGCTTCCATATGATCCAGCAATTCCACTCCTAGGTATTTACCCAAAGGACACAGAAACATCCATTCCAAAGAACACCTGCACCCCTATGTTTATAGCAGCACTATTTACAATAGCTAAGCTTTGGAAACAGCCCAAATGCCCAAAAATAGATGACTGGATCAAGAAGATGTGGTACATATATACCATGGAATATTACTCAGCATTCAAAAAAGATAAACACATGCAATTTGCAGCAACATGGATGGCACTGGAAGGGATCATGCTCAGCGAAATAAGCCAGAAAGAAAAAGAAAAATACCGGATGGTCTCACTCATAGCAGGAATCTAGAAAACTTAAATAAGGGACCAGGAAAATGAATAACTATAAGAAAGTGAAAATCAAAATCAACAAAAATCTATGAACCAGAGACACTTTTGGGGGGTGGGTGGAGGGAGGGGAGGGATTGGGGTCAAAATGGGGGGGTTGAAATTGTATGGGGAATATAAAAATAAAATTTATTGTAAAAAAATAAAAATAAAGTAAAATGAATAGATACTAAAAAAAAAAAAAGAATATGACATTGAAAGGAAATCTAAGTTAATATGTACCAATCAATATTACATGCTTCCAAATCAGTTACCTAGCAGCACATGAGTATTTTACATATATACCAATAATCATTAAAATAATTTTGGAATTTAGCTTTGACCTAACATATCTATTGTTCTTCATTGACTGAAGTAGTGGTGTATTCTATTAAAAAGTAAGGTAGATATTTTATATACCCTTAAATTATGAACCTCCTTTCTTCTGCCAAATATGTTAAAAGGCAGATCAAAAAATAATAATTAAAATAAATTAAACTATAATGGGGCAGCTTCACACATCATTTGGCTGGGAGGTTATTTTTTGTTTATTATCATTATTATACAGAATTTTCTAATAGTCTTGAATGCTTATTTTAAATATTCTCACATACACCTTTACAGGTCAATCTTTTATCACAACAGAAGAGAGTTATTTGTTATTACATAACTTTTTTTTCTTTTGAAATTTGCTTTTTGTAGCATGTGTCCTCACCATTAGCTCACTGAACTTGAGTCAGGTGACCAGCTAGTTGGGATCATTCAAGAGTTTAGTAAAGTCATACAAAGTCAAGACTTCCAGTTAGCACAGGTTTACGGGTTAAGTCAAAATTCTCAGTTGTCTGTTACAGGTAACCACACAAAGGCAGCTTTTCTTTAGTTAGTTAGAAGTAGACATGATTTAGAGCATGGGGTGGGATTGGCAGCAAAATGAATGATATTTTTCCCTTGTAACATGAGCTGGATATGAAATAGACATTTGACAATTCAGAATTATAGTTTGTGCTTTGATTCATTGATGAATTTTTTTAAGAGATGACTTGTGACAAGTCATCTAGGGATAAAATGAATTGAAGACAGTCAAGATTTGGGCAATCAGAGTAAAAGGGATCAAATACAATGTTTGACTCTGTAAACATCTTGACTGAGTGCATTTGTACTGAGGCTGCTACTTCCTCTGATTATTAAAAAACAAAAAAAAACAAAAACTGCCTTATGTTGATCTGAAATCTTTGCAGTTCCTACTCCTTGTTCTTAATTCAGATTTGATACCCCATGGAATAAATCTAACCCTTTTATATGAGGTTACTTGTCAAATCTAAAAAGATAGGTCTCATATATCTACTGACTAATTTTTCTCAGGTTGAATGTACTCTTTGTCTTTCTCCATTCCTCACGTGACATGGAATCACATATCCTTGCTTTTTTCAGTAATCTCAGCAGACACTTGAATTTGTCAATGTCTTTATTCAACAGTGGTGTTCAGAATCTTCCACAAATCTCACGTAAAATGAGGGAGCAAAAACTATGCCTTCCCTTATTTTGTTAAATTTTTCTTAAAGCCTAAGTTTATATTAAATTTATTTTTTGAGACATTTTGCTGTTGTTGTTGAGAGGAGTAGTGGGAACACACCACCTTCTGTAGATCTTTATTAAACTATTTTTTCCATATGGCTTTTACAGTCCCATCTTCTTTTTGCTGTTCACTTGTTTCCAGTATTTTTGGCCCTCTTTGCAGCCAAAGAATGTGTCCTTTCTATATTTCTTAATATTTAATTAGGCCAGTTGGTCTATCCTGTCAAGAGCATTTTGATTTTTTAACTGACTCCAGTCCTTCTTGATGACTCTCTCTCAGCTCAGTGTCAGAAATTGGTTTGATCAGCCTGCTATCTGTATCTTCATCTATCATTAACAAAATGTCCATAGTATCTCTATCAGGAAGTTCTTGATCTCCATCATTGCAATGAAAATTGTACTACTTACAAGTAGTAAGACAAACAAACAGAAAATCCCAGGAATATCTGATCATCTGCTGTTAGATGCATTTTTTTCTTAAGGCAGGGATGTACCACTACTGAGCAGTAGTCATGTGTAAGCAAAAATGTGATTATTTCAACTTGAATTTTCAGTGGCCATTCCCAGAGGTTGACTCAGTTAGTTTGGGCTGATGTGTTGAAAAGTGTAGATAAACAAGTGTCCCTAACAATTGTGGCACAGGTGGTAGGGTAACCTCATGCTTGGAAACATTGATATACTGAAAATGTCACCAGCCTCAAAGACAAATGAACTGGTTTCATATTCCAGCACTACCATTTACAAACAAGTCTTGAGACAAGTTAATTAGCCTCCCTGAACATCAGTCTCCTCATTTGAAAAATTAGGCTTTCTATATCTACTGCATAGTTTTAAATTAAGATTTAGTCAAGATAATGAATATAAAATGTGGGCACATAATAGGCATTAATTAAAGATTTTTTTCTTCTTTTCTGTTACCATTCACAACCCAGGATACAGAACTATAGTTAGATTAATAGTACTGTCATTCTAGAATGCAGTGGAGTTGTTGATCATAAATAGTACAATTGTATCACTAAAGCAGAATGGGTATAAAAGAGGCTAAATGTTTGATTTCAACTAAGTCCGAAATGTACCTCATATCATTATAATTTTTTCATGAGATTTTGAGTCTTGAAGATAATAAACTTAAGAACCACAAAGCGTATAATATTAATTTAGACTGAGAGGATTTGCCTATTAGGGTGGTGGTCAAGTTTTAGATCTGACAACACATAGGGTAGTAATTATGAGGTTTATCCTTGTTTTCTGTAAATTAAAACTACAAATTATTGACAAAATATTGATCACTGTTACTCTGATTTCAAAATAGAGTTGAAAGCTTCCTTTATACATTATAAAAATATGCATGTCAGTAATTCTCATCTTCTAAAAATTTCAACAGTATTTTTAAGTGAATTATCTGGCTTTTTAATTCTGTAACCTGAAACAACGATAAAATGGAAACAGAAAGTAAAAGCATGTCAAGTCACATCCTGCAAATTACTCAATTGAATGAATTCAGTATACCTAGAATTTAATGAAGCATCACAAATCTTTCCAAAATGATTTTTATAACTAAAATTTTTACATATGACAAGGAATAGAAAAATGGTTGTATTAAGAGAGCTGTGTGTCATTCATCCAATTTTTATTTGTAATCTAATACTTTCTTTTTTTCTGAGTTAATATATATTCATTACCAACAAAACTCAGAGACAGTATATACAAAGAACTCTCATAACCTTTCCTTTGTTCCAGAAATAAACTTTCAAACTTTAAAAGTTATTTTCATGTATATCTATCTAGAACTCTCTTCCTTCCTGATTATAGCAGAAAGAATTTTTAATGCTAACTAGAATTTTAATTGACAACTTTCAGAATTATTAAGAATTAAAGAATATTCCTAAGCAAAGAAGTCTACTTTTAATCAAGAAAAACACTGATGGACTGACATTGATTTATTCTTTTTGTAATTCTCCATCTCCCCCAAATATTACTGGTATGTAATAGTTTCTTGCTAATATAAATTTATATTAAGTAGTTAAATGGAAATAAGTGTTTCATTATTTCTTGACCACTTTCAGTCAGGTATTCATAGCATTTAAAAGTAGGTGAGTACATAACTGGATATAAAAACTAAAGATAGGGACAGACACTTGGAATCGTAAGTTTGCAATGTATCAGTTATTTTGAATTTTTCTGCCAAATCAGAACATGTGATTAATGTCACTGGGGTTTTAGTTCAAATTCTTTCATAAATATTTAAAGGGAAAAAAACAACTTACAATTATACTTTCAATCCTACAGTCAAACTAAAGGACTAAAATTATTATTTTTATAGAATTATTCATGTGACCCAAATATATGCTGGTGTATTTTGAATCAGAGTCATACATGACTAAAGTACATTTGAATCATGGAGTTTGAGACTAGTTTATGCTATTTCCTGGCTATGTCATTTACAGATCAATAATTGAAACAATTGATTACCATATAAATAGTCAAATAGAATTGATCAAATAGACATCTTAGTCATTAAGATAAAACTGTCACATGAACTATTCAACTCTTTATTGATGACAAGTACTTAGCAATGACACTGTTCTAAATTACTGCTTTAGCTACAAATTGATTAAATTCATGTAACCAATAGACAATGCTTAAAGCAATATCTATTTGGTAACACAGATCAATGAAAACCAATCTAATTATTGTAGCTGTCTATTAGAAAATCAGCAAAGGAAGAAATACAAAGATATGCTTAATATTTTCTGAAAATAAATAAAAGGTCCTTCTTAGTTTAGTGACTGAATTTTATTCATTTCTACTTAACTTGTACTCTCAAAATGTGTGACTATGTTCACATTCCTAGAGTAATAAAAATTTTGGAAAGTTATTCATTTAATAAGTAATGCTATAATTAATGATACACTAGGTATAATAAAAATTGTCAGAAAAATAAGCTCGTAATAAGGAATAAGTAAAATATCTCATGAAACTCAAGCACATGTCTCATAATTTCTTTCCTTAGAAATGAAAACAGGGCCTCCGCTGGTGGCGCAGGTGGTTGAACACGGTGCTGTAGAGCTGTCCACAGCCTCTGCAGTGTGGGTTCAATCCCAGCCAGCTGGGGAGGGTCCCACATGGTGCAGCAGACCTCGCCTGTCGTGCCCACTGCTCCCCTCAGAAGTGTATTTTGTCAGTCTGCCTGTTCTGTTCCCCGCTCTGTCTCTGGTGAATCCTCTCACCCTCCTGTGAATCTGGCCTGTACCCCAGTTCTTGTATAAATAAATAAATAAATCTTTAAAAAAATGAAAAAAAAAAAGTATTAATTTTTGTTATAAGGTTGTTCTTCATTTGAATACTACTCATTTCTAACAAAAGGTGAACTCTTGCCATTTGTAAAACTGGATGGAACTAGAGGGTATCATGGACTGTTTTTTGGGAGACTTTTGATTACTGTTTCAATTTCCATGCTTCAATTTTCCTTCCTTGTTCTGTTCAAGTTTTCTATTTCTTCCTGATTCAGTGTCAGCTACCTGTATAGTTCTAAAAATATGTCCATCTCATCTAGATTATTCAGTTTACTAGCATACACATGATCATAGTTATCTCTTATGATCCTCTGAATTTCTGAATTATCTCTTGTAAATTCTATCACGTCTGATTTATTCGAGTTTTCTCTCTTTTTTCTTTGTTTGCCTAATAGGTTTGTCTTTTTTATTTTTTTGAAGAATCAGCTTTTGGTTTCCTTAATTTTTTTTTTATTTCTATTTCATAGATTTCTGCTCTAATTTTATTATTTCCTTCCTTATCCTGGTTTTTGGTTTTGTTTATCACCTTTTTATAGTTCCTTATGGTAAGAGATAAGATTTCTTGTTTCTTGATGTGGGCCTGTACTACCATATACTTCCATCCTTGTACTGTTTATGTTGTGTCCCATAAGTTCTGGAAGGTGTGTCCTCATTATCACCTGTCTTTAGGTATTTTTTTTTAAGATTTATTTATACAAGAACTGGGGTACAGGCCAGATGCGTGGAAGGTTAAGAGGATTCACCAGAGGCAGAGTGGGGAACAGAACTGGTAGACTGACCAAATACACTGCTGAGGGGAACAGCAGGTGTGACAGGAGAGGTCTGCCATGCTGTGTGGGACCCTCACTGGCTGGCTGGGATTGAACCTGCACTGCAGAGGCTGGGAACAGCTTCACAGTGCTGTGCTCAACTGCCTGTGGCACCAGGGGAGGCCCTGTCTTTAGGTATTTTTAACTTTGATTTTCTCATTAACCCAGTAGTTATTCAATACTATCCATACATTAGCTGTTTTTCCTGCTCTCTTTGTGTTTGATTTCTAGTTTGTTCATTGTGCTTAGAGAAAGTTCTAGTTATGATTTCTAGCTTAATTAATTTGTTGATATTGTTTTGTGACTCAGTATGTGGTCTATCCTGGAGAATGTCTCATGTGCATATGAGAGGATTGTGTATTCAGTTTTTGGGGGGTGCAGTGCTCTATAAATGTGTATTAAGCCAATGTGGTCTTTTTCTTTTTTAAGGGCTTTTGAACTCATTTATTTTCTGTCCAATTGATTTGGTCATTGTTGAAAATGTGGTATTGAAGTCCCCTGCCAGGAATATGTTTTCCCAACATCTGTTTTCAGATTTGCTAGTATATTCCTAATGTATTTTGATGCTCTGTTTGGTGAGTATATACTGATGAGTGTTATGTCTACCTGATATTTTGTTCCCTTAATCATTATTTAGTGTCTATCCCTGTCTCTTGTTGCCTTCTTTAGCTGGAAATCTATTCTAAGTATAGTTGACCCTGCCTTCTTTTGGTTCTAAATTTCTTTTAGGAATGTTTTCCAACCCTTTACTCTGAGCCTGTGTTCATCTTTGGAGCTCAGGTGCATTTCCTAGACACAGCAGAAATTTGGATTCTGTGTTCTGATTCAACCAGCCAATCTGCATCTTTTAATTGGTGAGTTTAGTCCATTTATATTTAGAGTGATTATTGATATATGAAAGTCTGCTACTGCCATTTTGTCCTTAATTTTTTGGTTCTATCTATTCCCTAATTTAGTTCTTTCTTTGTATTATTCCCTTTGATTTAAATACAGGAACTCCTTTTAATAATTCTTGGAGGGGAGGTCCAGTGTTTGCAAAGATGCAGTCCTTCTGCATCTTTTTGTCTGAGAAGTCCTTTATTTTTTCCTCATATCTGAAGGAGACCCTTGCAGAATAGAATAATCTTGGCTGGCAATATTTATCCTTAAGTAGTTTGTTCATGTCATTTCATTATCTGCTTAACTATAATATTGTGTTATTTTTTTCTTCAGAGAAGTGAGATATGTCTCATTAGGGTTACTTTTTATGGGTTATCTGCTTCTTCCTCCTAGCCAGCTTCAATAGTCTTATTGTCTTGGACTCTTGGAAATTTCACTACTATGTGCCTTGGTATATATCTCATTATATTAAGATAAACTGGTGTCCTTATAATTTCATGGACTTATACATTTAATTACTTTTCCAGGTTTGGGAACTTTTCCTCTATCTCTTCTTTAAATAAGTTATCTGTTCCTTTTTCCCTCTCCTCCCTTTCTGGGATATCATTTAGTAATGTTTCCTTGTGGAGTTGGATAAATTCTTCATGTGTTTCTTCATTTTTTCCTTTTGTATTTTCTTTCTTCTTATACCTGTATTCTTCATGCATTGTCATTAAGATTATTGATTCAGTCTCCCATTTAGTCTATTCTACTTCCAAAGCGGTCTCCAGAATTTTTTAATCTCCTCTATTAATCTTTTTTGTATGCTGCATGCCCATTATTTTCTTACTTAAAGCTTCAATTTTTATTTTATATACATTAATTTATTTCTCAGGATGTTCATTTGTTTTTCTGAGTTTATTTGGGTATCATTGATCAGATTTTCTTTGTTTTCTTATATTTTAATTTCCCTGTCATGGAAGTTTTAAACTCTACATTCAGTTGGAAGAAAAAGTTGTCTATGTCTTTGTGGTTGCATTCTGGAAAGTTGTCCTCTCTGTGATGTGATATTCCCCTGAAGACTCAAGTTGCTGTTTCTTGTATTTTTTCCTCTCCCCATTTATTTTCTTTCTAAGTATTAAAGGTGTAGAACTTCCTCTTTTCCAGTAGATGGCATTTCATGTCAGGGAGAACTAATCTGTAGCTGACTCTTCTTTGAGTGAGGAGGGTCCTGGAGTGGTCCATTGCTGGCAAAAGGGTGTGTGTGCATGCAGCTTGTGCCCATGGTGCCACTGATAGCCCTCCTTTCTGGATTTCATACCTTTGTCTTTGCAGCCTATACCTGTTAGACTGCAGTGTCCTGGTACTTTCAGCATGGCTTCACTCTATATGCTCAATCCCCATAATTGATGATCCCATGCCTTACATTTCTGAGCTTTATCTTTATCACTGAAGGTCCTGGACAACTGGCTCATCCCAGCCCTCTCACCTGTATCTCCCTGTGGTTAGATCCACAACAGTAGATCTTCCCTCTCTGTGGTCAGATGTGAACCAGTGTTCTCTCCAAAGGGTGTCTCCCCTTCACAGACCTTTCATTGCCTAGTGCTGAATTTCTTCAGCATTTCTTTCTGTCACACATGGTCATTGTTGGTCTCAAATGTTTAGGAGGTGCACTGCTTTTGCCCTAAGTCATAGGATCCTCCAAATCTACTACCTTTCTCTACTTCTCTAGTTTATTCTCCTAAAAATAAAGCAGGGAGCCACCTCTGATGCCATCTAAATATATGAATAACTTTTTAATATTCACCAATCTCATAGACAAATACTTTTTCTTTTTGGACATTCATAAATCTAAGCATATTATACATTCACTTTTATTTTTCTTTGAGCAAATTATATAGTGAATAATATTTAACTTATTCATTATGCTTGTGAGTTTTGTTTCTTTGAATGTTGCAGTCATTTAGCAACATAGAACCTTGCTGGATAATTTGTAAGTTTCCCAAATGCAATCATTCCCCAGAGCTTGATCTGTTTTTCTCACTTTATACTTGAATAATTTAATTGTGGTAGAATATAATGTTATATTTATTTTCTAATTATTATTTTTAGATTAAATTATTTCTCCAAACCCAATAAATATGTGAAAAATAAAGTGATTAAAGTAGTACTGACTTAATTTTGAAAGTTCTTTGTACACATCCATAGAGAGAATCTTCTTTTTCCTGAAAGAATGAAAAGAAAAGAGAATATATGAAGGACAGAATTAATCTCAAGACATATTTACATGTCTTCAGGAATTATCTATTCTGTCATGTTTTAGTTTAAATTTAATAATCTTAGTTTAAATTTAGTTTAAATTTAAACTAAAAATTAAAATTAAAATGAAATAGGATTTTAAATTTCCCAAATTCACACCATAAATGTGATGAAATAGGTTTATGAGGAAGCATTTTAAAGATATAGTTTAGAGTTTCCTTTGCTATAATATTTAAGCTAAATTTTATAGTAGAAATAAATTCAATATGTTTAGATATTTTTAGTAATGGTTAACTTATGAAAGTAGATTTTAAAATTCCTTTTCATAAGTGATTTTGTGACCATTGATTTGAGGTCAAGGATGTATATGATAGACATGTTTATCAACAATAGCTAAGTCCATTTTGAAGTCCATTTTTAAATTCATAATTTAAAAGATCTTGAAGTTTATTAGCATACCTAGTATTTAACTTTGATTTATTAACATCAGACATGGTATCAGTATATTCTAAAGCTATTGGTTCTATGTACAAAGAACACATGCCAAATTCTTCTTTTTTAAGATTTATTTATTTATGCATAGAAGAACTGGGGTACAGGCCAGAGGCATGGGGGGCAGTGGTGAGAAGATTCACCAGAGACAGAGTGGGGAACAGAATAGGTGGATTGACTGAAAACACTGCTGAGGGGAGCAGCAGCTGAGTTAGGAGAGGTCTGCTGCACCATGTAGGTCACCTCCCTGTCTGGGGATTGAACTTGTGCTGCAGTGGCTGGGGTTAATTTCATATGGCTGAGTTTTAACCCCTTGTGCCACCAGGGAGGCCCTGTAATGCCAAATTCTTAACATTCAAGTGACCACTGGATGGCAAAATAATAATGCATGCCATTCCTTTTATTTACAGTTCACTAATCAAAAGCAGAAACCAGAAAAGTTGTTTTACATGTGTTGTGATACATATTATAATGGAGATTCATCCTTCATACAACTTAAGTGAATAAAAAACATGAGCATTTCTAGATTATGGAAGATAAAATTAATAAATAAATGAATGAAGCAAAGAAGTTAATACCTTTGTAAGTATTTTGGTTTAGAAGTGAGAAATATATATATATTTCATATCAATCACTGGGTTACTAGTTCATTTGACAACAACTACTTGGACCACTTCTGAGTTGAAAGATACCTTGAGGGATGCAGCCTCCAGTCAGACATTGGAAGGTTTGGAACATTTTTAATTTTTATGTTGACAATAAGGTGATATTTTAAAGAATGTTATTTTGAAAAAGTTCATGATATATACTTTTCTGTATGTAGCAAAAAGAAATTCCCAAATTATAAGGAATCATGTACCATAGCATGCAGAAAGTACACCAAATATATTACAAATTGATATTTCTCAGAGATAATTTCAAGGATTTTGTGTAAGAATCTGTCACTCTCTGTCATGAGTAGGGCTGAAGATATGAAGATTAGAATGGCTCCAGTACTGCCTAAGCACAAGTAGTCACCAAAGATACAGGCAAAGCAAGCAAATCATAATGCTGTAATATGAATCAATTCAACTTCCCCCATACTCGGTACATTTTGAATTCTTGTATTAATAAATTTATATTGTGTTTATGTAGCTTTGGATTAATATCTCTGTCCTTTTAAATAGAAACAGTCATAACTAATAGACCATAAATACTATATTTTTTCACAATTTGTAAAACTAGTATTTCATACAACACTTCAAGATATATATAGTAGAGTAGTTAAATGTGCAGATTTAATGGTCTGCATTCAAATCCCATTTTTTACCACAAATGAACTTTGTGATTTCAGTCATGATACTTAGGTAATATATGCTTCAGATAATTTATAAAGTGGATATCAAAATATCTTTCCTGGCAAGGATTTTGTGAAGGTGTAATGACTTAATAGATCTAAAATATTTAGAAAGTGTCTAGCAAACATTAAATACTACCTAAACAAAGGTTAGTTTAAAAATAAATTGAATAGCAACTTTTATAATCATTGATTTATAGAAATTTTAAGCAGTAAAAATATCAATCTATAGTTTTTCCAATATAGCATTTCTCACAGTATAGTTGAAGAAACACTGAGAACCATGAAATCCAGTGATTTACTCAAGGTCAAGTAACTGGAGTGGATTAGAAAACAGTTTTTATTTCTAATGTCCATAGTGTTTTTACAGAATTCTAGGAGTTCCTTAGCAAGGAAGGATTATTATTGAGAACCTTAGACCTTAGAGTTTCTACATCGCTAGTTGTTTAATTTTCAGTTTTCACCTGAGTAAAAACATCTACTTTGGTAAAGGGGATACGTATAGTTCAAATAAGCAGGAATTATATGCAAAATATTTGTGACCCCAATAGCTCAGTTATTTTATATTAATGATGTAATAAATGGGTTCTTAAAACATTTGAAATGTCCCTAGTCAATGATTACTGTTGGAAAATAGGCTCTTATTTTTTAAATCTAGGTTTTTCTTTTTTGTTTGTTTATAGAGATTTTCATTTTTAGTTTAGTGTTTAGTCTATTTTTATATCTGTAAAAAATGATGTACAAAGTTTTTCTGACATTTCCAATTAATTTAAGAAATGAAATAGACTAGTTGCAATGCATCTCAAAGATGATCTCAAAATACCCAACAATCCCAGTGAACAGTTTTGTCCATTAAAAAGTATTGATTTTTGAGAAATCTGCCAATGGGTTAAAAGAGAGCTGAGCAAGTATCTGTCACTCTTATGAAAAATGCATTAAATCATTTTTTATATACTGTATAGAATATAAAAAATTATCTTTTTCTCTCTTTGCTTTTAAAACAACAGTTTTAGCTAAATATTTTCTATGGCCATATAGTGAAAAATACCACCTGCCATTGAAGAGTGCTTGCAGGATCCCCACAGAGAGCAAGGACTCCTATGGCCATTCGGTATTATAGCATCTAAAGTGGTTGGCTCATTTCCAAATAGATTATTACATTTACTCTCTCATAGCCTCTTTGGGCATGGCACAAATAATAAATTTAATTTTTTAAAAGTAAATGAAAAGCAACTTTAAAGCAGCAGGGTACAGATAAAGAACTGTAATATATTAAAACTTATGTTAAAAATTTCTTAGAAGGCTCTGTCACCGGACTGTTAACATGTTCATGGGCAAATTAAAACTTCTTGTGAAAAAGTTTGAGTACTACAAACACTACTAAATATCTAAATAGACTAATGTTTTTGCTGTAACTAGTCTGATATTTTCTTGAACTTTTTTTTTTTTTTTTTAGTATTTTTTTTTTTTATGGAGGCATGCTTTTTTATTTGTTTGTTTGTTTGTTTTGTTTATACAAGCACTGGGTACAGTCAGAAGCGCGGGAGGGTGAGAGGATTACCCAGAGCCAGAGCGGGGAGCAGAGCAGGCAGAAGGACCGAAGTACACTGCTGAGGGGAGCAGCGGGTGGCAGGAGAGGTCTGCGCGCCATGCGGGACCCTCCTCTGGTGGCCGGGGAGCAGCCGGGGATCGAACCGGCGCCGCAGAGGCCGCGGGCAGCTTCGCAACCCAGCGCTCAACCGCTGCGCCACCGGGGAGGCCCTTGAACTCTTTTTTTAATTTAAAGGCCTATTCGAGTTTAGAGAAAGTTTCATTTTGCAAGATAGGGAAGGAAAAGAGGAGAAAACTTTCAGTCACATACTGCCTGCATTTATTCTGAATTTTTTCTTAAGGACACTTTGGAATGATTATTTTTCCATGAGTACTCTGATTAACGGCACTTTAAAATATGAAATCCATGTGAAAGTATAACAATAGTTTTTATTATACGCTCCCAAATGAGAACTAACTATTCAAGCGATTCCTCTATGACCATCCTTATACAACATTCATAGAAGAATCCAGATCCTGTTAAAAAGAAATCACTTTATAGATTAAAATTGTAGTTACTTGGGCAATTCTATGGAAATTTGCAGAAAAATAGTATATTTCTACTTCAAAAATAGCTATTGTTGGGCCTCCCCTAGGGGCGCAGAGGTTGAGCTCAGGATTGCGAAGCTGCCCGCAGCCTCTGCAGCGCTGGTTTGTTCCCCGGCCGCTGGCGAGGGTCCCACAAAATAAATAAATAAATAAAAATAAAAGAAAATAAAAAAAATAGCTATTGTTGTTGTATTACATGTAACATTTCAAATAATATAAATGCTTAAGTTTAACTTATGTGTATTATTAATGTTACTTGAAATAGTTGTTTTTGTTCTGATTTACCATTGAGTAGATCCAGGTCAAAGAAAAAAAAAAAAAGTTAGTGTAGTATAGTATCCTGCTAAGATGGTCTTAGCTTTTATTAGCTTCTTTATTGAGAGGCAAAGCAGGTAATTTAGAAAAGGAAATAACATAGTTTCATTCCGATATCTTAAGTTTGCAGCCCCTTTACAGAATTTAACAGTTTTACCAGTAAAAACATAGATCCACTGAATCTAGGTACCAATTAGCCTACAAAGCCATGTCTCTCCCTTTAATCTCTTCTACTTCACCGATAATTTAATCCCTTTCTATGTCAGTATTAGCAACATATTGCCTTTGATCCTCTGCTGTAGTAAAAATAGATGGTTTATTTAAACAAAGCAAAACCCCATATATTTTGTTTTGTATACAAATGATCCATGTAAAAATTCCATAGCTACTATTTGTACAGAATCTTATGATTTTTCAAAGGAATAAGAAACAACTTTCTGTTTGTTGTGAACACATATATAATATTATTTAGACTAGGAAGCATGATTTCTTTGAATGGCAGCTTAAGTTGGTAACAAACGGTGAAAATATGCCTTGATGGAAGGCATCACATGCTTACCAAAAAACAGAATAAAGACCAGAATCCTATAAAGTAAGCTATAAATTCATGACTATGTTGTTAAAGAGTAAAGCAACATGACATTTACTTTACCCTTAATATTTGTAGACTGCTTACCAGTATACAACATAAAAGCATACTTTTTTAGAGACACATTTGGATTGAAATTCTGCCTCTGCCTCTTAGCTACTTTGAGCTGATTATGTCATCTCCTTCTATTTCTATACATGAATTTGAATATTTGATTAATGTACCTAATGGAATGATCAAATAAATCTTGGTAATAGATGAAAGAAAGGTAAGGGAAATAATGAAAATTACCATTAACTTGGTTATTTTAAAAGCCATTAGTATTTCTTTACTCTAGTAGTCAAATAGTTTGCACCTTTAAGACTACTAAGATTCAGTTTCAGTTTCCTGTCATGTTATCTTATGATCTGTAATGCAATCACCCTCCCCTCATGAATGAATATGGGCATTTCAGAAAATAAAGAACTCCCCAAAGCGAAAAACTCCATACATAGAGACATCTTTATATACCTGGTCTCTGGAAATGGTTGTCTTGGTATAACTTAGGTCATTCCTGGGTCTGACAGGGATTTTAACTTCAAAAAGATAGAAGCAGTACCTGTCAGGCAACAATATGGACATTGCCAAAATTCTTAAATTATCTACTGCTGTAGGTCTCTGTATACCCTAGTCTGTATGTAGCATTTGTTACTACAGGAATATCTCTACATCCTGATATGGTTTCATCACTACTTCTGAGAAGTCTTACCGTAAATTATTTAGCTAATTCATTTCATCACAGCAAATTCTGTGCAGTCCAATTCTGTGGAGATAACAGATATTAACTCTACAGTCACAATTGCCAAACACCAAGGCAAGAGGCAGCTTGTTCTAGAGAGAGACACCATAAATCTGGTGTTTCCTTGGATGATATTCTGGCATTTCTTTTCATGGGTAGTTTTGTTCCTCACTTTGGGATTGCAATTGTATGGGGAATATAAAAATAAAATTTATTTAAAACAAAAAAGTTCAAAAACCATGGGTGAAGTCCTTCTTTCCAAGAACGGAAGTCTTCAGCTGTCATTCACTTTGAAAGTTTTCATTCATTCTAGAATGATGAACCACTGATTAAAACTGTTTCAAAATCTTTGCTGCATAGCTAAGTACATGTGTCTGTTTCATAAGGAAACATGACATTTACTTTCCCCTACTTTCATAAGGAATCAGGCACATTAAGTGGTTAAGTAATTTGCCCATGACTATTTACTCAGTAATTCTGCAGAAAAAAAAATTAGGAACAGAAGTGGAAAATCCTAACATTGAGAGCCTTGCTCTGATTACCAAACAGTATTTTCTCAAGGGTAACATATTGCTCTTGAGCCCAATACAATGTAAAACTAAACATTTTATGTGAGTCAGAGATTGAATTTATGCAAATGATACTGCATGGTACTTTGCACACAGTAGATAATAAATAACTATTAAATGAACTGCACTAGTGGTTCTCAGTCTGGCTGCACATTCAGACCACCTGGGAGATTTTTAAGTTAGCTGCTGTCCACCCCAGAGCAAAACACACCCTCTGGAGAGGATAGAAACTCATGTTCAAAATACCCATTCTATGCTCTTGGATTTTTCCTTTAGCTTCTCCTTTCCCACAGGTGCTTCTCATCACCCTTTTTAACCCCATTTTTCCATCTTTACTAAGATTTTACTATAACGTGAGCACACTCAGATCCCATCTAGGTAAAAAAGAACTTGGTCAACATCCCATTTTAACTATTGTTATCTCTCTCCAATATGCCTCAAAAAAAGTTTATTGGAAGATGATTTTATCAATTATCTTGTGTTCTCTATTTTTATGATCATTATGATCATTATGATCATTTTATGATCATTATTCTCTATTTTATGATCATTATTTTGTCATAACAGCCATGTTTTTCCTCCAGTAACCACTAACTGGCCATGGCCTTTAGTCCTGCCAATGCCACCCTGACCATATTACTTTAATGTGTAAAATTCTAGGGCCTCCCTGGTTGCACAGGGGATTAATCTCAGCACAATGAAGCTATCCGCAGCCACTGAAAAACAAGTTTGCTCCCCATCAAGGAGCGGACGCACATGGTGCAGCAGACCCCACCTGTCTCTCCTGCTGCTCCCCTCAGCAGTGGATTTCAGTCATTCCGCCTGTTCTGCTCCCCACTCTGTCTCTGGTGAATCCTCTCAGCCCCTACCCACCCATACCTCTGACCTACACCCCAGCTCTTGTATGCATAAATAAACCTTTATTTATTTATTTATTTATTTATTTATTTATTTATTTATTTATTTATACAAACAAACACTGGGTAGAGTCAGAAGCGCGGGAGGGTGAGAGAATTCACCAGAGCCAGAGCGGGGAGCAGAGCAGGCAGAAGGGCCAAAGCACACTGCTGAGGGGAGCAGCGGGCGGCAGGAGAGGTCTGTGCGCCATGTGGGACCCGCCTCTGAGGGCCGGGGAGCAGCCGGGGATCGAACCGGCACTGCAGAGGCTGTGGGCAGCTTCGAAACCCAGTGCTCAACTACTGCGCCACCGGGGAGGCCCATAAATAAACCTTTAAAAACAATAAAATTCTATAGTAGGCACCCTTTTCCTATGAAGATGGACCAAGGTCAGTTGAAGATCACATTAGGTCATCCATGATCTGGTCTTTTCCTGTATTTCCTTCTTACAACTTCCTGATTCCCATTAGAAATATTAAAATGTTTGTGGCTCTTAGGGACATCTTCCTCCTTCCCTTAGTTCTTACGTTCTGCCATTACTTCTTCCTACCCTCTTTTTCCTCTCATAACTATATCTAATTCACCATTGATGTTTCAATCCATTTGTTATGGCCAGAATGACTTTCTAAAACCTAAGGTTAGATTTTGCTCCGTTCTTCAGACTGCACAGTCAACCATGTGTTGGTTGACATAGCTAGGCCTTGCCCATAAGGCTGAAAAGGAAAATGCAGACAGATAATGGAAGATATCAAAACTAGGAGTTTTATCTGCTGGGAAATTGGGAATCATAGAGTGTTTCTGGGCAAACATGTGATAAGGATATTCCTTTGCTTTCAGAAGACTATGCACCCCATTTCAATAAATTTTATTATTAGTAATGGCAAGACCTACAGATCAGGATATGGCTGCCAGGGAAAAGATAGTTGTTAGTCATAGTTTCTGAGAAGAGAAGATAAACCACATTCAGGGAGGGGAGAGTACACAGGAAAACACCAGGGCTGGTCAGGGAACACAGGGGAGAAAGAGAAACTATGGGCAGGAGCCGTTATTGCACTTTTTGTGGAAGGAATAGTGAGACAGGATAAGCAGGTTCAGGATGGACTATTCTGAATAATCCATTGGTCTGCATAGGAGTTATACAAACTTGTCCTGTATTGACTCTAGGGTGATTAGGACAGATGAATAATGATTGTGAGAGCTCAAAAAAGTAGTTGGTTGGAGATACGGTTTTTGTTGGGTTGGCTTGCACTAGCAAGGAATATCAAGTTGTTTATTATCTTCAGAAACTAGATATAACCCTATGGGGAGGGAGTTTGTCATGTGTATTTTAAAGATCCTGACTGATCTAAGGTGGGGACAATTAATATTGGGCAACTTAAAGTTATCAAAAAGCACACACCTCTTTATGAAGACACTAACAGACAACTTAAAGGGAAGAACAGATAAAAACCCAAATGTACTGAATGGCCTCACATAAATTAAAATTAGCAGGTGATAATAGACATCTGAAAGTTGGTTTAATTATAGGCACCTCATTTAAGCTAGCTTGAGTATACCATTGGCCCTGATCTTTCTCCAGGTTTTTGTGAAAGTCACTGGGGAATTCCAATCTAAGAAGTAACACTTCCCACCCTATAGATGATGATTGCCAGGAACTCTCTAGATCAGGGCCCACCTGCTCTGCAACATGAGTTTCCCAGGTATTGCCAAGAGTTTTTTAACCTTTAACCCCAGTGTGATACCATAGCCCCTTTTACTGTCAGTTGAGTCTATGTTTGTATTGTTGTAATGTGCAATACCCCCATTAAACTATGTGTTGTAGTTCGGTGCATTTGATTTAAGTTATAAATGAAACCTACCTACTTTGCGGGAGTTAACAACTGAGAGATCTGAACCTGACAAAAAGGAATTCCTCTAGGGTCTATAGAAACCATATGTCATAGCATCAGAATATAAAATATAAATTATAAGATAATGCAGTTTATCCTGTGATGCTTTGAGATTATATTAGGGAAACTTTAAGATGATAATAAAAGAAGAGCTCTTTAGAAAGTGGGGGATAAGTTGCTGTAAACAGCATATAAAACATTGTATTTTAAGAGTAGAAGTACGGAACACAGATAGATATATAGAATCATGGAAGACTGGCCCATGACTAAGTATTTCCATTTATATGGCATTAACCAAGAAAATGGGATCTGAAATTTCCAGGTTCTCTAAATATATTGTGGTGGAGTTGTAAATCATAATACACACACACACTCACACATGCAAATGCATGCACATATGTATCTTGGTATCTGTGTGTGACCAAGGGAGAGGGTGCGTTGGGATGATCAGAGACACAGGGTCGAAGGTTGTGGTAAGAAGCTGGATGGACAGTAGAACTCATTGGAGTAATTCTCTCCCTAATTAGTCTAGGATTTGACTATTGGGAGGCAGATGTCTCCTAGGAAAGCAATCATCGCCATTAATTTTTAGAATGCACAGATAGTAGGAACATCTACCAGATTCCCCTTAGAAACCAGAGTATAGGGACATGCAATTTGACAGGGAGCAAGGAAGATCTGAGGATCTTGAGCTAAGCAGACAGTAAGTTTAGAAACTTACTTAGACATTAAGATTTAGAAAAGCAATGAATGTCTCATAATTAATTTGCCAGTGCCTTAGGAATGACAGTCTATGGGTGTTGAGGGGCAGAGGTTTTGTTATCTAGGGTGAAGTCATCTCTAACTGTGAGTTTGTGAGCTAGGATGATGTGTGTGATGTGGGTTAATGTGGTTGCTGTTTAAATGGCTCTATGGTATTATAAAGAGGTTGATCCACTTGTATAATGTGAAGATAGCATTGGTCCTGAGAATTTGACATGTAAATGTCTTTCATTTTAATCTACTTTTTTTTTTTTTACAAATCTACTTTTATTTATTTATTTATTTGTTTGTTTGTTTGTTTGTTTGTTTTGTGTGGGGCCCTCGCCAGCAGCTGGGGAATGACCCGGTGCTGCAGAGGCTGCAGGTAGACTTATAGCCCAGCGCTCAACCGCTGCGCCACCAGGGGAGGCCCTCTACTTTTATTTATTGGCTTTTCAAGAAGTTTAAGTCCTTGAAAGGCACAGCCTCATAAATTCTGTTTCTTAGGTCCTAAGCAGAAAGGTTGCCTCATAATTTGGTACAATGTCACTGTTTCATGGGCACATGCACTTTTCTCCAGGATACTCTAGTTTTATTTGGTTTGCCACCAGGAATCACTATGTTGTTCTTTACTTTGTACACATAAGCACATCTCTTGCCTAGAGCATTTAGTTTCATCTCAAGCATAAACGTCTTTGATTTTAAGAAGAATTGTACATTCCCTCTGGTTCTGGAGATCCCACTTTATAGCAAAAATGACTTTGGAAGAAGCCTTCCAGCCACATTTTAAACATGCAGTTCCCTGCAGACCTCCATAGTCTCCAGTATATCTTTTAAATCAAGGGACTTCTGGGGGCAGCTTATAAATTCAACATTGGCAACTATGATGCTATTGTAATGGACCAAAGTGCCAGGATGGACAGGTACATTAAAGCCCTATTAATGGTGGTCAAATCTAAGTTTCTAACAGTACAAGATTTTACTTAGATGAATAAGGTAAGGAATTTTCTTGCAATTGAGTTTTAAATCATGTGACCTAATTTGGGCATAAGTTGTTAATGGGGTGTCAGGTTATCTAGAGCGTCAGCATTAGTTTGTAGGAAGACCTTCTAATTTGTTCAATTACTAGAAGAATTTTGGCACAGTTGTTGGTTTACCTGGTGATGGGTGAGTTAGTGAGGTCTTTGGTTTATAGGGCTTGTGTTAGCCAAATTCAGTGGCATACAGATCTCAGCATGGGACATATTTAGTTGAAACAAAGTGTTGTGTCGGGCAGCACCACACTGGTAAAGAAACAGAAGTCATGGATCAGGCTGCAAAATATAGGATACTGAAGAGCAAGATCCTGGCCTTTTTTATTGATAGAATATAGCATCAGTTACGTGGGGTAAGAGGACAAGGAGAAAAAGATGGGTGAAACTAAGGAATGTCATCTAGGGCTTGGGGGACTCAAGTCTGCTGACCATGTTATCAGCTTGATGAACAAGTGTTGTAATTGAAACCATACTTCAGACCCCCGGCCATGGTTATAATCTTATCAATGAAGCATTCCACTGATCAGCTTCTGGGGTCCCTTGCCATATATTGGTCCTTGGCCCCACAGGCATTTCTGGTCATAAATCTTGATGCATACCCTTCCCAGGGTGATCAAGCTTTCTGCTCTTGATTGATTTGAAGGGCACTTTGTAAGGTTTTGTCCCTGTGACTGATTGACTGGTTTCTGAATGGCAGTTCTGACCTTGTATAGGAATGCAGAACTGCAGGTAACAATATGGTGGCTGAACAGGCCACTTAAGTCTAGCAGACCCACAAGAAAGATTGCTCCTATGGTATACAAATCAATGAGAATATCAGACCCAATCATATTAAGACAGTCAACAGAATGGCGTGCAATTGCATTTTGTCAGGCTTGTTTTCTTTAGTTTTCCATCTGTTTATCAAGTGGGTGTTTGCAAGATAAGCTCTTGGTGGTCTTGAGTATCTCCTTCTGTAGGCAGTGGCCTCCCTCTCTAGGATGTTCTGATTGACTTGTGTGATATCTGAATCCACTTCCAGGGGAGCAGAAGCATCCTCATTTGTATTTTTGAGCTTCTGGCTTTTGAACACAAGGTCTTTGGTCTTTTGGTAAGCAGCAAGTATGATTAAGGTTCATGTGCATTAAACAAGTGTTTTGCATTCCTGAATCAGTTGCAGGTCCTCTTGATTCCCCATTTATTTTTTTCATTAATATTGTGCTACTCATCTCCAAAGGTTTGATCACTTGTATGCCACAGGGACAGTGGACAAATGGGGACAGCAGCAAGTCAAGCAACAACACCAGAGTTAATGTCCAGAATAATACCTTTTGCTGGTAAGTCCCTGTGATAAATGACTTCACACTAATTCCATGTATGGTTTAAAACACATGTAATCTCCCCCCTCCTCCAAGAGCACTCTTCTACTACTCTATAGGGCAGTCAGACATATATGGGAAAATGGCAACTCAGTTTTCCTCACTACTTGTCTGTGTTGCCTGGTCAACAGATAAGACCTTTTAGAGACTCTTAAAGGGAAGTCACGCCTTGGTCCTTTTGGAAGAATGATCACTAGTTAGCTAATCAATATAAAGGGGTGACTTCAAGAGTGTTGTTTGAAATCTAGACAATTACCTAGCTAACTCTAAAGTTCAGAGAGCTTTCAATTTCTAAATTTATAGTGGGAATTCATAGCAACACCTGTCAAGTGCAGCAAACAGCTGTGGAAACCACAGCTCAAGTACATGCCAGTAGGCAGCAGAACCTTCCTAGGTTGTTCCTGCTGTTTGGTGGAGTCAATAAGCCAAGAATATTTTAGTGGTATATTATTCAAACCTCAGAAAACTGCAAGTTTAGGGGTTTCCCAAAATCATCCTCAGGTTTGAAATTGACTAAAATGACTCATGAAACACACTGAAAACTATTATATTTATAGTTATGCTTAATATAGGTAAATAAACTAGTAGATCCAGTTAAAGGGAGAGAATCAAAGGTTGGCATCCAGAAGGGTTCCAAATGCAGTTTCTATAATGAAAGCACAGAGTACATTGATGTGTGACAGTAGCGAAAGTATTGTAAGGGAAGTTTGCTTGAACTTTAGTGTCCAGATTTTCTACTAGGATTTCATTATATAGACATGATTGATTGAATAATTAAAAAGTTGTATTCAATCTCTAGTCTCCTCATTAGAATAAATTTTAGGTAGTCCAGGGGCCCACTATGAATAACACTGTCACTTTTAACCTCTTAGAAAAGTCTAAGGTTTTAGAGGTTACATAAGCATCTGATGGCAAAGGCAAAGTCTCCCTTTTGGTGAGGCCAAATTCTTTATGACATACATATGAACTCAGGAAAGTTTTTTTAATATTCTAATGCTTGACTTTCCTTGTGTGTAAGAAGAGAGTAGTACCGATTTCTACCTCATAGGATGCTGTAGTGAGGGAATGAACTAATATATGTCTCACATGTTAATCACGCAATAAATGGTGAGCTATTATTTCTGAATTCTTTTATTCCATTCCAAATTTGGCATTAAGTTTTTTGCCATGATTTCAATTATTGATGAGGAAGATTCAATTTGATCAGTTTACTTATACTAATAAACAATAGGCCAATAAATGGAGAAAGTTAGCTTTCTCCAATATGACTAGCTTGGAAATTCTCAGTTCTCTTTAATCTCTGACAGTCTAGGATTCTCTGGACTTCCTGGCCTTTATTGCTATGGGGAAAGAATTGCCTCTTGAAGGAAAGGCTCAAATCCTTTTGCTCATTGTGTGAACTTAGATAAGAGGCTTACTATCTCTTTGCCTCAGATTCCTTATCTGCAAATGAAGGAAAATAATAGCTACTTAAAGGTATATTTTAATTTAAAAGAGATGACTCTAAAAAATACCAAGCACTCTGAGTTGCACACAGTAGATGCCCCCCAAAATAGCAATATAAAAATTCATACATCAAGTAATCTCTTACTTGATACAACACACTGTGAGTTGAGAATGATAAAAGATAGTTTGATTCCTGTACTCAGAAATACCCCTCATCCAGTGCTAAAGATAGACATTTATAACAGGAATGACCATGTATTTGTTGGATCCAGTCTTATCTCTTTGCTTTTGCAAATGTGTTACACACCCCCTGAACTTTTTCTTTTCTACTTTCATCAATTCTTATATTCTAGTAGATATTTGGAGCATTTAATCATTTGATTCAAATAAATAATACATTAATAATAAAATTTCAAGTCATATGACAAATAGGAAGATATTTTTATGACAAGGAGTCTTCGGTGCCTCCTTACTTGCCAACAAATAGACTCAAGTGACAGTAAATAATTTATTGACCTTCTTTCTCATTATACAGGACTACTAGACAAATTGGGAGTTCAGAAGTACTAGTTTAATTGAATTTTAACATTTATCTTTATGACTGTGGTTGTGAATAAATCATTAAAATATGAAGACAACATGAATTAGAGGAGGTTACAGCCCTAGAACTAACTGCATCTAATTTCTAGTCTGATCTTGGTGGGTCCCATGCATTTCTTTTCCTCAGTTTTCTTTCCTACAAAATGAGACTTTGAAACTTTTTTTTTTTTAAGATTTATTATTTTTTATTTATTTATACAAGCACTGGGTACAGTCGGAAGCACGGGAGGGTGAGAGAATTCACCAGAGCCAGAGCGGGGAGCAGAGCAGGCAGAAGGACCGAAGTACACTGCTGAGGGGAGCAGCGGGCAGCAGGAGAGGTCTGCGCGCCATGCGGGACCCTCCTCCGGTGGCCTGGGAGCAGCCGGGGATCGAACCAGCAATGCAGAGGCTGCGGGCAGCTTCGCAACCCAGCTCTCAACCGCTGCGCCACTGGGGAGGCCCGAGACTTTGAAACTTAATGAAATTACCAGTGCTAACTTTTTTTTTTCTGATTTATTTATTTATTTGTTTGTTTGTTTTTACAAGCACTGGGTACAGTCAGAAGCATGGGAGGGTGAGAGAATTCACCAGAGCCAGAGCAGGGACTGACAAAACAGAACAGGCAGACTGATGAAATATACTGCTGAGGGGAGCAGCAGGCGCAGCAGGAGAGGTCTGCACACCAAGTTGGACCCTCGCCGGTGGCCAGGGATCGAACAGATGCTGCAGAGGCTGCGGGCAGCTTTGCAGCCCAGCGCTCAACTGTTGTGCCACCGGGGAGGCCCTCCACCAGTGCTAACTTTATATTATTTTGAATATTAGCATATGGTGCATTATAATGCGTGCAAAATATGGATTAGAAGAATGTAGCATGTATGTTATATAGTGTTCATTTAAGTTTTACTATAGAATTTGCACTACAGATTAAATTTCTTAGCTATAAAAGCCTTTAAATAAATATACTTTTTCATATTTTGCTCATCTGTCAGAAATATCACAGATTTTTTTCAATAGTATCCAAAATACTACCCATCCAACAGAAACGTGAAAGTAAAATTTTGTGATTTTTCTCTTCATTTCTTTCACTGATAATTAGTTCAAAAAACTTAATATGCCCAATTTCACATTAATATGCTTGTACCTAAAATTATTTTTAAAAAATCTCTTTATATTTCTCTATCTTCATTTAAATTCTATACATTTTAAAATTTATATGAGATAGATGTTAAAAAACAAATATTACTCTAAATGGTAAAATGAAATTAGAACAAGTATAAAGTGAGATTTGTAGATGGTATTGTAGGTAGTTTCTTTATCATACATGGCCATTACATGTTTCATTTCCAAATCTGGCAGAACCTGTATAAAAAGTATCAAACATCAACTGGACATTTAACTATATCTATGCTCTTGGCTAAGAACACAATTCTCTATCTTATTTACTCCTCATTGTAGTAGTAGTAGTGTGATTATGTCATTAACCACCATTTTTCTGATGAGAAAATTGAGTTAGACATCATGTATTTTACTTATGTTCCGAAGCTGTAAGGGGCATAATTTGAACTCAGATGTAGCTAATGCCAAAGCTTATGCCCTTCCCTCTGTATCTATGAAGGGAAGAGGAGCTCAAAGATTACCTCTTATAGACAATGACAAAAATGATTCATACTTCTGTCTGCCTAGCACTGCTTTAAGCACAAAGCAGCAAAAGAGAATTCTAACACAGTGTAAATAACTTCAAAGCATTAACAGAGTAGCTAGAGAGAGAGAAAGTTCTTGTGTGACGTGTTGGAGGAAAATTTATGCCTATATGTATATAATCGCTGTTTAAAAAAATAGTACAAATACACGGAAAGGAAGTCAGTGTTGACTGAACCTCCTGTTACCACAATTTAGTATTTACAAGACAGCTTTTAATCACTTCAGGCATGATCATATCTCAAGTAGAATTCACATTTCAATGATTCTTCAAGGACATTTATTTTCCTTTATCTTGTCACATGTGCATTTTTCTTCTTATGTTTGGAAAGTAAAAAAGCGACATTCTCTACAAAGAGATGGAATCCTCAATCTAACAGCTATATTGTCATTCAAAAAATATATCTATAGAACATTTGGCAGTTATTCACAGCTTAAGAAAATATGCAGTATTGTACTTAATTTAGAAGAATAAACTTCAGAAAACAAAAGCTATTTGGTAAAAATCACTCAGCAAAGACATGGCAGAAACAGAACAATAAGTTGTGTCTTGCGGTCACATGTCTGATTGTTTTACTCAAACTAAACTATCTTTGGACAAATTTATTGCAATATTGCTAGATCATAAAAATGGATGCATTTATGTCCAAGGTGCTATTTCTTTTGCAGTAAACTCTTTATGTTCTTACCAGTCTTTCTCCATTAAACTCCCACTTGCTTGCTCCCTATAAAGTAGCAAACACTGAGGCTTTCTCTGTCCACATGAAAGGTGGTCAAGCCTTTTTTCTGAAATTGTTTCTCCATTGCCAGCTAATTCAATCCTGAGCTGCTGTGGGCATCCAGAAAATCTGGAGCCCCCCTCTTCTCTAAGCTGTTTATACACTGCACAAGAAGGGGTCCAAGGAATTTAAAATGTAGATAGAATCCTCCTTGTTTGCCATGATACTTTGGTCTGTTTTTAAGGTGGGGACAGTTTTTCCAGATTTATCATCCAGTTCTTACCATTTTTCTATAGTTGGAATATTAATGCTCTTACTTGTATTTTAAGTAAATTGTGGAAGGATGTTGTTGCCTCAGTATCACGACTGCTGTATCCTTGGAAAGATTTGACATAAATTTCCCTCTCTGAAATAAATTTGTTGTTTTCTCTTCAAACAGAACCAGATACAGTGTTGGCATTGCCTTCATTTGACAGAATCACAGAATAAATTCTTCCCATAACAGTGTTTCAAAAGTCTCAGTCTTTTCTACTTAGGAGTATAATCAATCTAATTCATTGACAAAGGTTGTCTGCACTTTGCTGAAAGTTCAAATTTGGTTAATTTTCTTACACATTGCAAAGCAAGAAGCAAATATTCTTTGGAATTAGATAGATGTCAGGTTAAATTCTTGCTTGGTTACTGTCAGCAGTCGCTTCATTTGTTTAAAGCTGTCTCTTCATCTGGAGACTGGCGATAAATTGCCTACCTTGTGGGGTTACTTGAGGATAAAGTGAGATAATGTATGTAATGTATTTAGCACCCTGCTAACAAAGAACAGAAGAGATTAAGAAAGCATGTGATAGCTGTTACTATATTTTTTTCCTTTATGTGTGATTTTGGGTGTATCTGTGTTTGTTTTTCAGCTGTGACTTTTTTTTTTAATTGAGATATGATTTCATTTAACATTGAATTTCAGTGGTAAACATAATGATATTTACATATATTGTGAAATGATCACCAAAATAATTTTAACATATGCCTCCATAGTTTCCAGTTTTTTTGTGTGTGATGGGAACTTTTAAGATTTACTCAATAACTTTTCTTTTTTTTGAAGATTTATTTATTTTTATTTATAAAAGCACTGGGTACAGTCAGAAGCCCGGGAGGTGAGAGAATTCACCAGAGCCAGAGCAGGGAACAGAACAGGCAGACTGATGAAATACACTGCTGAGGGGAGCAGCAGGCATGGCAGGAGAGGTCTGTCGCACCATGTGGGACCCTTGCTGGTGGCCGGGGATAGAACTGACGCTGCAGAGGCTGCAGGCAGCTTTGCAGCCCAGCGCTCAACCACTGTGCCACCAGGGGAGGCCCTACTCAATAACTTTCAAATATGCAATACAGTATTATTAACTATCATTGTTATATTATTTATTACACTCCCATGACTTAACTTTTTTTTGTAACTGAAAGTCTGTACCTTTAGAGCTCTTTTATACATTTCACACACACCCCTACTCACTCCCCACCTTTAGCAAACATCAATTTCATCTCTGTATCTATGACCTTGGTGTTTGTTTGTTTGTCTAGATTTTACATATAAGTGAGATCATACAGCATTTGCCATTGTCTGTCTGATTTATTTCAGTAATATAATGGCCTGAAGCTTACTTCATTTAGCAAGTGGCAATAATTGCTTTCCTTTATAATCTGAATAATTTTCCATTATAGTTATATGCCAAAATGTCTTTATCGATTCATCCATTGGCAGACACTTAATTATCTCCATATCTTTGCTATTTAAATAATACTACAATTAACATGGAAGATGTGTTACCATTTCAAGTTAGTGTTGTCACTTGTTTTTGGGTTTTTTTTTTAAAGATTTATTTATTTATTTAATACAAAAACCGGGGTACAGGCCAGATTTGTGGGAGGATGAGAGGATTCACCAGAGACAAAGCGGGGAACAGAACAGTCAGACTGATGAAATACACTGCTGAGAGGAGCAGCGGGGGCGACAGGAGAGGTCTGCTGAGCCATGTGGGACCCTTGCTAGCCGACTGGGATCGAACCAGTGCTGCAGAGGCTGCAGACAACTTCACAATGTGGCGCTCAACCCCCTGCACCACCAGGCGGTGGTTGTCACTTATTTCTAATAAATACCCAGAGATAGATTACTGGATAATATGGTAGTTCTCTTTTTCTTTTTTTGAGGATGCAGAGTGGGTGCACCAGTTTACAACAGTACACAAGTTTTCCCTTTCTCAAACTATTAAAAATAAACTTACCATATGATCCAGCCATTCCATTTCAAAGAATCTACTGAAAAAATGCAGTAACACTAATTTGAAGGGCTATATATCCACTCCTATGTTTATTGTAGCACTGTTGAGGATAGCCAAGTTATGGAAACAATCTCAAGTACCCAAGGACAGATGAGTGGATTAGGAAGCTATGGTATATATACACAATGGAGTACAACTCAGTTAAAAAAGAAAAAAGATGAACTTTTGCCATTTGTGACAACATATATGGAACTGGAGAGGATAATGGTAAATGAAATAAGTCAGAAGGAGAAAGACAAATACCCAATGCTTTTACTCATATGCAGGATATAAAGAAACAAAACAGAAGAAATAAGCCAATAAAAAACTCTAGAAGTCTGACTGTAGAATTGAGGCTACCAGAAAGAAAGAGGGGGGGAGTATAGAGCAGGGTGTGGATATGACCCAAAGGACTATGGGTGGTTGATGTGGTGTGGTAACACATATCTGAAGAGATGTGATCCTATACCTCTAAATCATATACAATATTGTAAACCAATGTTACTTCAATTAAACGATAAAATAAATATAATACTAAAAAAGATTTTTCTTGTGACTGCACAAATTTTAGGATTGTTTCTTCTATTTCTGTGAGAAATGACACTGGAACATTGTCAGGAATCCCATTGAATTTGTAGATTCTTTTGGTAAGGACATTTTAGCAATATTAATTTTTCTAGCATATGAATACAGAAAATCTTTACATTAATTTCTATTTTCTTCCTTTTTTTTTCATTTTCACCAATGGTTTATAGTTTTCTGTATGTCTTCTCCATTAAATTTACTCCTCGCTATTTTATTTTTTTGAATGCAGCTGTACATGAGATTATTTTCTTAATTCTCTTTCTAATCATTATTGTATAGAAGCACCTCAGATACTAAATCCATTTATTGTGGAATATGTATTTTGTTCTTATATATTTTTGGTGGAGTCTTTTTGATTTTCTAAAGATTTGATTGTGTCATATGCAAAGTGTTATTTTTACATTCAGTCTTCTGATTTGGATACCTTATTTTTCTCATCTAATTATACTAGAACTTCCAATTCTCTGTTGAATAAAAGTGTCCACAGTAGGCATCCCTGCCTTAGAGGAAAAGTAGACATTTTTGATTTTAAAGGAAATCATTTAAGCTTTTCATCAAGTATGGTGTTATTTGTGATCTTGTTGTATATGAATTTACTATGTTAAAGTTTATTTCCATTTAATTTTTACCCACTTTGTTGAGTGTAATTATGTTTGTTGAATTTTGTCAAATGCTACAATATTTCTACACCTATTGAGATGATTAGTTTTATGCTTCACTTTGTTAATATAGTTCATTACATTAATTTACAGATAACTAAACCATCCTTGAATCCCAGGAATAAAGTCCACTTGCTCATGTTGTATACTCTTTTTAATATATTGTTGAATCTGACTTGCTAATATTTTGGTGAGTAATTTTGCAATTATGTTTATCAGGGACAATGGCTTATAATTTTCTATTCTTGTGGCATCTTCTCTGGCTTTGGTAGCAGAATAATGCCAGCCTTGTAAAATGAATTTGGAAATATTTCCTTATATTCTGGGCATGAATTTAAGAAGGTTTGGTATTTATTCTTTAAATATGTGGTAGAATTTACCAGTGATACCATCTGGCCCTGAACTGCTATTTTTTTAGGAGATTTATAATTACTGGTACAATCACCTTACTAGTAATTGGTATGTTTATATGTTCTGTTTCTTCATGATTCCATCTTGATAGGTTGTGTTTCTACAAATTCATCCATTTTTTTCTAGGTCATCCAATTTGTTGGCATATAATTATTCACAGTAGTCTCATGATCCTTTGTATTTCGGTCTTACTAGTTGTAACATCTTTTACATTTCAGATTTTATTTATTTGAATTCTGCCTCATTTTTTTCTTATAGAGCCTAGTGAACAGTTTGTCACTTTTGTTTACCTTTTTGGAGAACCAGCTCTCATCTTCACTGATCTTTTCTACTGTATTTTTAATTCTTTAATTTATTTTCAGTCTCATCTTTTAATTTTCTTCCTTCTGTCTTTAGGTTTTTTTTTTTTTTTGTTTGTTTGTTTTCCTTTTTATAGTTCCTTGAGGTATAAATTTATGTTTTTCTTTTTTTGAGATTTTTGGTGTTTCTTTTTAAGGTGGACATTTATCTCTTAGAACTCCTCATAAGTTTTGGTACATTGTGTTTCCATTTTCATTTGCTTCAAGGTATTCTTTTGTATTTATTTTGTTATCTTCTTTTGTCCATTGATTATTCAATAGCATGTTATTTAATGTCCACATATTTGTGAATTTTCTGGTTTTCTTCAATTTCAGTCTTTTAAATTTATTCAAATATATTTTGTGGTCTAACACATTATCTGTCCTAGAGAATGTTGCATGTATACTTGAGCAGGATGTGCATTCTGCTTTTGGGTAGAATGCTTTTTATGTATATATATTAATTTTATATATACATAATTTTATGTATGTGTATGTATGTCTATATTGACATTTAGATATAGATTATATCTGTTATATATATTACTATAATATCATATTATATAATATATTATGTTTATATTATATATATATATATATAAAGTCCATCTGGTTCTTTGTGTACATTAAGGCCAATTTTTCAGTATTTTTCTTGTTTGAATGACATATTAATATCCCTTTTTTCAGGCTTAAACACCTTTCTGTATGACTTTAAGTCACACAGAATGTTCAATATTGCTAACTTGTAAATTTTAAACTCAGTGTTATGCAAATTGTATAAGATATGCAATAGTAATACTTTTTTTGTTATAGGTTAAATTCTACATGTAATAACAAATTTTATTCTTTCTCATTCTTTCTTCCTTGCATAATGTCTGCCAAATTTTTATACCTCTAAAGATGAATTCCTGGAAACATTGCATAGATACAGACTTTTGGCTGTTAAGAAAGACCCGTCCTAAAAATTTAACCTTTCAAACAACTTTAAATGTTTTTTCCTCTCTAATTTCCTGTCAGTTTCAGACTGGTGAACCATGGAGATGTGAACTGAGACGGTGACTGGATCTTTGTCTTGTGCCATAATAGTCTTCTATTCAGCCATCTCCACTTACAATCAGGGAAAGATGAGGTAACTTGATGGTGTGTTGTCATTTTGCTTTTGTGATTTTTTTTGTTGTTTTTGCCACGAGCATGCCCAATTACTCTGTCTTTACAACTACCTAATATAAGAATTTACAGGAAATTAAGAAAGCAAACAGTTTCTTTTTAGGGACTTTTCATGGCATTCAGTAGTTCAATCAAGAAGTAAATGGGATTTTTTTCAGTTTCTTTGTAATCTGAAAAATCCTACCAAGTCACCCCATTTTTCTTAAATCTATATTCAAGTGAAAATAGTGTATATGTTATAAAACACTGTTTATAAAAAACTCTAAGGCCCCATTCCAATCAGATTGTTGTACATTAGCCCTTGTAATGAAGAAGTGTTAGAGCTGTCACTTGGATCATACTGATTTTGTTTAATCTTTGTATTATTTTCTATGGTAGCAGTACATAGATGACCACCAGCTTGGCAGCTTCAGGCAATATAAATTTATTCTTTTAAAATTCTGGAAGCCAGGAACTAAAATTAGTTTTCAACACCTAACACCTAGGTGGGACTATGCTGCCTCTGGAGGTTCTGGGGAAGAATCTACTCCTTGCCTCTTCTAATTTCCAGTGGCTGTCAACTTTCTTGAGTTTGTGGCTGTATCACTCTAATCTCTGACTCTTTGATTACATTGTCTTTGCCTCTCCTATGTGAAATCTCACCATTCCTCTGGTTCCATCTAATAACGACATTTACTGTCATTTAGCATCTACCAAGATTATCCAGAATAATTTCTCTATCTCATAGCTCTAATTTAATCACATCTGCAAGATCTTTTTTTCCATATAAGGTAACATTACAGATACATTTTAGACCAGAAAATCTTTGGGGACCGTTTTCCATCCTGTCATAAACCTCAAATATAAGGTGAATATAACTTGTATATCATTGTATAACTCCTTCTTATGCTTTGAACTCTTCTCCAACATTAAATACCACATATGCCTCAAGGTCCAATTCAGAATCAGTAGTTATAAAAAAGCCTTGGTCATCTTGGTCCACACTGATCATGCCCTCCTGTGTGATTCATGCCTCTGTTAAAATTCCAGCCATTCCTATATTTTCATACTTAGGCAATTTACTAAATTTCTTCAGATGTAATGTAGGATAATGTTAACCTCACTGGATTGTCTTAAGGAATAAAATTTTATTTTTATTTTTTTAAAGAGTTATTTATTTATACAAGCACTGGGTATAGTCAGAAGCACAGGAGAGTGAGAGAAATCACCAGAGCCAGAGCGGGTTGTAGAACAGGCAGAAGGACCAAAGTACACAGCTGAGGAGAGCAGCGGGCAGCAGGAGAGGTCTGTGCACCATGTGGAACCCTCGCCGGTGGCCGGGGATCAAACCGGCGCTGCAGAGGCTGTGGTCAGCTTTGCAGCTCAGCGCTCAACCGCTGCGCCATCAGGGGAGGCCCAGGAATAAAATTTTTAAAATGATATCAAGAATTAAATTTAGAACATGATAAACAATATATTTTAATCTTTTCCCTTGTATTGATCAAGTAGTTCCTCTCATTGCATAGCTTTATGAGAATCAACTGTTCCTACACAAAATTATTTCTTTTTTTTTTTTTAAAGATTTATTTATTTATTTAAACAAGCACTGGGTACAGTCAGAAGCATGGGAGGGTGAGAAAATTCACCAGAACCCAAAGCAGGGAACAGAACAGGCAGACTGATGAAATACACTGCTGAGGGGAGCAGCGGGCGCAGCAGGAATGGTCTGTGCATCATGTGGGACCTTCACCGGCTGGCCAGGGATCAAACCAGCACTGCAGAGGCTGCGGGCAGCTTCACAGCCCAGCTATCAACTGCTGCACCACTGGGGAGGCCCCACAAAATTATTTCTTAATGATACTTTTTAATATGAACTTTTTTATTTTCTCACCGTGATAGGACTCTGTTGATAATAAAGTATTATTGAAAACCATCTGATATATATCAAAGCATTACTTCCCTTACAAAAGAATAGTTCATAGTTTTATAAATAATGGCATTTATGGGAAATAGCACTTTTTTAAAAAAGGATTTATTTATTTATTTATACAAGAACTGGGGCACAGGCCAGATTCATGGGAGAGTGATAGGATTCACCAGAGACAGAGTGGGAAACAGAACAGAACAGGCAGACTGACGAAATACACTGCTGAGGTGAGCAGCAGGCAGGACAGGAGAGGTCTGCCACGCCATGTGGGACCCTCACAGGTTGGCCGGGATTGAACCAGCGCTACAGAGGCTGCAGACAGCTTCACAGCGCTGTGTTCAACCGCCTGCGCCACCAGGGGAGGCCCAGAAATAACACTTTAATTACAATATTTTTTTCTTCTGTTTTTAAAAAGGTTTTGTTAAAAATATTCCAGGTTTTCATAACAAATTATATAGCATGGAAGACTGTTTAGGGCCTCCCCGGTGGTGCAGCGGTTGAGCGCTGGGCTGCGAAGCTGCCCACAGCTTCTGCAGCACTGGTTCGATCCCCGGCAGCCTAGCGAGGGTCCCAAATGGTGCGCAGACCTCTCCTGCCTTGCCCGCTGCTCCCCTCAGCTGTGTACTTCGTCAGTTTGCCTGCTCTGCTCCCCGCTCTGGCTTGGTGAATTCTCTCACCCTCCCACGCTTCTGACTGTACCCAGAGCTTGTATAAATAAATAAATAAACCTTAAAAAAAAAAAAAGACTGTTTAATCAAATACAACATTGTATACCTTGATTGATTCACTGCATTTTGAAATATTACTTTAAATTCATGAAACCATAATAATTCTAATTCCATTTTTTGGTAGTTTATCAAAACCAATATCCATCATCATTCTGTGGCAATATTTGATTACTTTTTATCATGACTGAGTTTTTCTTTTTGAAGGTTTTGCTTATTCTTTCATTAATCCCATTGTCAAATAGATCAGAAAAAATACTGTTGAAAGTTGACTAACTAAGCACTTCCTCTAGGAAGCAATAGGCTTTACAATGATGTACTGTTAGTGATATTAAGGTAATTTTAAATTGCACATGAGATATTTATATAAACATAAATATGTCTTATATGTATTTCTCTATGAATTTTCAGAAACTAAAATGCATATGTTTACATAATCATCATCTGAACTGATAAAGGGGGCATTGACAGCATCTTAGACGTCCCCCTTATGTCACCTCCAGTAACTTCCACACCCTAAAGATAACACCAATTCTAAAACCATAGCTTGGTTTTATGAAATTTTATTAAAATGAAATTACATTGTGTTTAATCTGTTTTTTTGTGAGATTCTTGTTCAACATTATCCCTGAAAGATTTATAATTGTTGTTACTTGTAATTGCTTCACTTTTAACTTTCACAATTGTATCATAGTTAGTTTTGATTGATATTTGTGACTTGAGTAGCTGTTAAGATAGCTGTTTTTTTCAATAAATTATCAATTTATGTAGCACCATTATTGACAAGACTGTTTCCCTCTGCCTTACTGAGTTACCTTATATGTATAGATGTAAAAGTGCTTTTTAAAAAACACATTTTAGTGATTACATCAAAAATGAAAAGTTTAAATAAACTAGTATAATAAATCCATATTACCTATCACCCAATTTCAAAAATTATCAACTTATGATCAATAACTTTTCATATACAACAGCACCTACTTCCTCCCACAAATCCTAGATAATGCATTATCTTATCTATCAGTGTTTCAGTTTACCTTTCTAAATGATAAGATCTGTTTTTACAACATACTATAATATTATTATATTATTGTTATACCTAAAATAAGAAACATTCCCTTAAAGATATCAAATCTCCATTTAATGTTCAGTTTCTCTGGCTCATAAATTTTTAAAGAAATGTTTGTTCAAGTTAGAATTTAAACAAAACTTTGTATTATAATTGATTGATATATCTCTTCAGGCTTTTAAATATTTTTTTTTCTTTCCTCCCTTCTCTGTGTGTTTTCCTAATAATGTATTTCTTGACGGAACTGCTTCATTTATTCTGTGGGTGTTCAACATTTTGAATTTTGCTATTTTAAACAATGCCCATTTCCTACTGAAACAATATATTTTTTAATTTATGGATTTCAGTATAGAGAAATAGAGCAACATTTACCTCTATCACCAAAATGAAGAATATCACTTGAAATTTGTGCTAATAATACCTAATGCTTACGGTATCTACTTTATAAACAAGTTGTTAAAATAAATATCCTTAAAGAATTTCTATGTCAAGATTGTTCAACTATGGCACTGTTGATATTTTAGGCTCACTGATTCTTTGTTATGAGAAGCTATTTTGTGCTTTGTAGGGTAATTAGCTGTATTCCTGACCTCTTTACACTAGATGACAGTAGCAGACTCACATTTGTGAACGTCTAAAGCACTTATTGCCATTTATCCACTACCATTCCTTGCTATTATCTTTTTATTTTTACTCTTCTTTGTAATCCCTGACCTTGATTTGTTATAATTTCTTTGAGAATAATGTCTTCACTTATGAATTAAGGTTAGTGGTAACTGCTCTACCATCTATGTAGGATCATTATGAGGACCAAATAAAATAGTCCTCAAAAAATCTCTTTGATCACTTTGTAAAGTCCTAGTAAAAAATGTTAGATATTTTTAGATCTTATACTTATTGATATTACTCCCATCATATCCAGCAGTGTCTTGTTCAATACATTACTATTCTCTTAGTTTCAAAGCAGCAGTTTTATGTAGCTTTCAGTGTTTTCCCATAAATTCTTCTTTAACCGCTTATACAAAGTACCCAGCCTTTCCTCTTGATTTAATTCCCACAGTTTCAGGTTACAGCCTTCCCAATATTATCTCAGCTTCACACACACTGCTCTTCTGCATTTTCCACATTTAACCTCCCTATTTCTATTTCATTTACCTGTACACCAACACTCCTTTCCCTAAATATACTCCTCATAGTATCTCTCTTAATTTATGACTTCTCCTCCCTTAATTGTCTCATAAAATTTTATTTCACAAACTCTGAGAATCTGCTGATGTTTCTTTTTATACCCTAATTTTCTGTTTTTTCACCATATTATTTTTGGAAAAAAAAATTAAATGTGTAAGCACAATAAATACTTTTTGAAAAGATAAATAAGGCATAGTCCCTGCCACACAGAAGAGATGTTGGACAAATGATTTTATATCAAGAGGTTAGGTTATAATGATGCCTCACAAAATATTGTGAAATTCAAAGGAAGCAAAATCTTTGTGCTGAGATTGGTGAATGACCTCAAAGAAATGGTACTTTCATTTTGTCTTAAAGGATGTTTACTTGGGGAATAAGTGGGAAAGAGTATTGTAGACCAGAATAGACTTTATTTTCTAGTATGAAGCACAGATGCATACAATCTTAGGAATTGAGTGCCTGGGATTTTGTCCTTCTGTGCATGCTGCTGGTGGGTGTTTTTAAGTTATAAATCTAATTCTTTGAATTGGATTGAATTCTCCAAGAGAGATTGGGCTATATTTATCATCTAATGTCAGAATAATCTACTCACCAATGTTCTGAGGGAGGATGGCATTGATAACATGTAGCACAAAGTATCCAAGGTAGCACACCACCCTTTCCATTTGTCTCAAGAAAGCAAAGCCAGGACTGCATTCTTAGCAAACAGATTGCTGTCTGGAGCAACTGAATTGAATTTTAAAAAATATTATGTGGAATTATTTTTACGTTGGGCTGCTTTTAATGGAGAGGCCTCAGTTTAATGAGAGCTTGAGACAGTTTAATTGCTCTTTTCTCCAGTCATCAGAAAAGTGTCTCCACCTCATTCCCCTTTGCCTTCACTCCCATTCTTCTACTCTATTTCTCCTTTTTTTTTTCCTGTCCTCCTTTCTTTCTTTCTTTCTTGCCTGCCTTATCTTCTCCTGCCCTCTCCTCCCTCCATACTTCCTTTCTCCCTCATTCTTTTCTAATCAGTTTCTAGATGACAACTGAGATTCTTTGGCCACATTTTTCTGCGATGTCCCCCATGGTGCAGGAGTGCTGAGCTTGTTTGAAGGACCTGAAAATGCCCTGAAGTCTTCTAATTTTTTCCATTACTTTTATAACAAACTATAGACAGCCTTTTATCTGTAAGTTTATGAGCAGTGAAGTCACTTCAAAGGGAGCCACATTCATTTTCTCTCCTCTGTGCAGTTACTAGTGCTAAGGTGCCTATTACTCTGGCTGAGACATCTGTTCCAGAAGGTTTGAATGGCATGACCGATTCTCAGGAGTTTTAGTGGCACTTTCAATCTTAACATGAACAAATTTATATTGCTAATTAATCTGAGTTAGATACATAACATTTAAAGACAGAATAAAATTTTCTCATCAAGTTACAAAGGATACAAATTCACACCAGCCCCAGCAAATTCATACCACCTCCACTGCTCTTTAGGGACCCCAATGCAATACAAATTTATTTTTTTCTTTCCATCAGTTATGAGAAGCAAAACTATGAAATGAGTTGTCACCAAAATTATCCTTCTCACATTTTAAAATTTTTTTTCCTTGTCTTCTCCTTGTGTCATCCTCTCCCTTTATTTCCACATTTTCCCTTTATCTTGGCATTAATGTTTTTCTTTTTTTTAAAAAAAAATAATTTATTTATACAAGCACTGGGTACAGTCAGAAGTGTGAGAGGGTGAGAGAATTCACCAGAACCAGAGCAGGGAACAGAACAGGCAGATTGACAAAATACACTGCTGAGGAGAGCAGCGGGCACGTCAGGAGAGGTCTGCTGGCCATGTGGGACCCTCCCCAGTGGCCCGGGATCAAACTGGCGCTGCAGAGGCTGCGGACAGCTTCGCAGCCCAGCGCTCAACCACTGCGCCACCAGGGGAGGCCCGCATTAATGTTTTTCTAAACCAAACTCTCTAATTTAGTGATCACATCAATTGCTGTTAAAGATCATTGTTCCTGTCCAAGGTTTGTTACTCATCACTGTATGGAAAACAACAAATTATAAGCCTATTCACAAACTTATAATTCCATACCATTCATAATATAATTGTAATTTAAATATTTGCTAAAATACCAAAAAGTCATTTTCTATGCTTTTTACCAGCTTACTAGGAAGCAGCAGTTATTGATGGAGGAAATTTTCAGTCTTGCTGTAGATTTCTCAGTATATAATAAATCTAAGTCAGAATACAGCATTTTGTACTGCATGACAAACTCTGACCAAGGTGAAATCCCAAATTCATTTTGTGTGGACTTTGACCTTGCTGGTTAATGACATGATAGGTATCTATTACATAAAATGGATAGCTTGAAAAGTTCTGAGCCAGCCATCAGGCAAACAGGGCAGGAACATTTTGTGAGGGCTTGAGGAAGAGACCATGGCAGCTCAGCCCTTCCCTCCTGGTCCATTAGTGCTAATCATATTGGCTAAATCCACGACCCTCTCGTCCCAACACGCCACCTGGCAAGTGCATATCTGAGTAGAGCCTGTGGCCACAGTGCCAGATGGCAATGCTTCCAGTTATGTTTGGGGCCTGTCCTGCTTCCCAGGAAAAGCCCTAAGTTTCTTGTAAAACAAAGAGCTATCCTCCTGCTGGGCAACGGCTGCAGGGCTGCTGGAAGTCACTTTTACTAGTTGTAACAGGACCCCAACAGTGGCAGAAGCAGAATTTTCATCTCTCTCTGCATAAAATTAACACCCCCACTCCACAAGAATGAAAGTTTGAAAATTTGGCGGAGTCTAAAAATATCTTATGTTCTTTTTAACTATACTTCTCTTTGTCTAAAGCAGAAGAGAAGTAGCTCAAAATAAAATACAGTGTTAATTTACAACAAAAATGTGTTAAGCCTCATTAAATTAATACATTCTACTCTTATAGACATTATTTTTAAACTGAATTTGTGTTAGGTAAAATACATGATGAATAATGTTCAAAATATTTGCACTTACATTTTTTCACATAGTTGCTAAAAGAATAAAAATATATGAATTTATTTAGGCCAAACTGAGAGCTTGATGCATTCAGAGATAGTGCTTGAAGCACTACCAAGTCCAGTTCAGATGCATGCCATCACTTAGAAAACCAAAGCCAAAATTATCTTGAAAATTACAAATTTGGTGGGTTATTTTTAATGCCAGCCAGAGGAAAACCCAGGGTTCATACCATAACAGCAGTGATTAGTTTTCATGAGTCTGGAATGTAGTCATCAACCCAGCTGAAAATAGGCAACAGCTCAGTGTGTACTAGAACAGAGACTGCATTGCAGTTGGTGTGTGTGGACAAAAGAGTAATTCTTAGTATTGTTGGAAAGACTGGCTGCCACATCACAAACTGCTACTGTTCAAACTTCTCAGAAGCTGCACACAGAATAAAATAAATAAAGCAACCATCCAGCAAAAACTTTACACAATACCACTTCGTTTTTGGTGGCATCCCATCATGTAACCAGGATAAATAGGTGTCATGCATTGCAGACTTCCATTTTTTTTTTAATTCAACCTATGAAAACAAGTATTCTTTAACTAATGGGATATGTTAGGTCTCTTATGGGAAGGGCGGGAAGAAAACATGAGCTTTTATTCTTACTCAAAATGGAGCTTTGGAAACTCTGGTACTAAACACATCAACATAGTGTGTGGGTTGGTTTGACTCTTTCTTGTGAAAGTTTTAAGCTGTGGCAACTATCATTATAGTGTAGCTGGTTTAGCAGTGAGGGAACTATTGCTTTTAGTGATAGATAGGCTGGAGAAGGTTAATTTGAGGCGGTAACTTGGCCATGGTTAGGATTAGGCAGGATTTGTAGGCCAGGTAAGAGGGATGGAAAATGAAAATGCCTTTGACCATTATACCACATATACACTGGACACCATCTTACTCCCTGCCTTCCCCTGGGAGGAGAGCGGGTCAGAAACACTCAGCCTACCAGAGACCTTTGGAAACAGATGGAATTGAGGCTGTGGCCACTGACCAGCTCTGGTTACATTTAAGCCTATTTTAAATATTCAGTCTTCTGAAATTCCAAGTTGTTGGAAGTAAAACCAATAAAGTCACAGATGTATAAAGAAAAATGAGGAATATAAAACAGGAATTCTGAGTGCAACCTAATTGATTTGATTCTGTCTTGTTTCATTGAGAAATAATAATTTAAATTATATTCTATAAGGATATCCAAATTAAAAAAAAATAAAGAAAGAAAATATTGTTGGGTTAATATATAAATAACCAGTTTTCTGCTTAGTGTTATGAGAGTATGTTATCTAATTTAACTCTTTAATCTTCATCTCACCTTGTAATTTAGACACTATCAAGCTATCTTATTTTTTTAGCAAATAAAAAACTCAACAAGGTTAAGTAATTTGTTGAAAGTCATGAACATAGAGATAAACATAAAAACTATAAAACAGGAGATTCAGTGTAATAAATGAAAGGAAAAAAGGTGGGTTCTATGTTCTATATTAGAATTATTAAAGACATCCCAGAACACAGATTGAGTGGAGTAATGATGTGAATTTATAGAGTATGAATTTAAATTGGAAATAGAGTTGGCAGGTTGCTGAGAACAATTAAAATTTCAAGGTATAACATCCTTGTGTACAGAAACTGGAATTCCTCAGAGAGCTGCATGCACATGTAGTCCTCAGGAAAGCTCACTCCTCACTCATTCAGGTGACATAGATGCTACATAGGTTGTCTTCAAAATAGAAGATGAATTCTAAAAGCAGTATTATATCAGAAAAGAAATTCTCCAGTTGATTTATTAGAGAATTTACCTGAAACCTTATACATTTAGCAAGATTGCTGTTATTTTCTGTTAAGACTTGTTTGCAATTGGAAATTGGAACTGTTAGTTTAGTTTTCTTGAGTAAAATGTGGTGACACTAGGAGCTTAATTACTTGTAAACATTTTAAAAATAGTTTGGGGATGGATTTGAAATTGTTGGGTATGCCTCACTGACTTCTTTCTGGTTATTCTTCCTACTAATTTGGTGACTCTAATTGGCATGGGCTTTTATTATAAAAATATGGCCAGGGAAAATGGTTATAAGTTACGTGCACACTTTGCCTCTGAGATAGTAGACACTGTGAATCTTAGTATATTATAAAGGAACACTTTCAGTCATGTGGCTGTTTTTTTGCCATAGTAATGTTATTTTTCATGACTGACATACAAAATGTAGACAATTACACATTTTCTTTTTTTTAATTATTTATTTATTTTTATACAAGAGCTGGGGTACAGGCCAGAGACTCGGGAGGGTGAGAGGATTTACCAGAGACAGAGTGGGGAACAGAACAGGCAGACTAACTGAAATACTCCACTGAGGGGAGCAGCGGGCGAGAGTTAGGGGTCTGCCACAGTCATGTGGGATTCTCGCCTGGCCGGCAGGGATCGAACCAACACTGCAGAGGCTGCAGACAGCTTCACAGCGTGGTGCTCAACCTGCTGCGCCACCGGGGAGGCCCCAATTATACATTTTCAAGGATAAGATTGGGTGAATGATTAGTATGGTAGGAATTTGGTAGCCAAAATCTTCCTCTATTCTAGACACTCATTTTACTCTTATCAGATTTTCCCTTACTTCCTGGTATTTTATTTGTACATCTCTTATTTTCCAACTAGTTCGGCACTGTTTAAAATTCTTTGTAGGCTCATAGGTAGTTTCTTACATATTTGCTACTAATTAATTACAACTAATATTTACTATAGACATTAATGACCGATGAGGAACAATTTATTACCTTTATGTAAATGAAAATGCTATGATCTATTTCATTATGATATGATGTTAAAATAATAAAATATAGTCAAAGTTTCAGAAGTCAGATTATAAAACTTGAAGATATTATAAAAGAAAAAATTATTATTAAATTGACACATCTTAAGTGATGAAAAAATAACTTATTCCATGAGACAGTCTAGGAAAGTGTCTATTGAGAACCAGCTCAAAGTGGCTACAGTGAAATAGAAAAGTGAAGCTAGAGGAAAATGAGAATTACCAATACTTTTGGAGGTCTTGGGTTCATTTCCTTTTCACATATTTATTTTTAAACATCAATATGAGACCAGTAAAGAAGAATGTGTAAAGACTTACTTTGGCATGCAAAAGGCAAAATCTCATTGACTTTAGAGACCACAGCATATTTTCATTGGGGAACATCAAGGGGGAGCAGGAAAGGAATTGGACTCCAACAATATTAATGAACCACAGTGACTCTACAAGGATTTCTAATTCTGAGAGGCAAGATGTCATCAAAACTAGTAGTATTGTAAGTTCAGAATCACTTAACAGTACTATCCACACCATACTTTCAGACTAAGAATTCAAAGCTAAAAATTCTAAAGAAAGTACCAATGAATAATATGGAGAGACAGGAGAATACCATATTTTCTATGATTATGTAAAGAACAACTTAGTCATGGTAGAAATCATCTTTAAGTACCAATTTTCTGTATAGGAGGTCCTGTTTATTTAACATTGATGATAGAGAGACTAAGGTTAATGATAGAAAACTGCATTTGTGGAACTTCTATCTTGTAGTAAAATGATAGAAAGTGATGTGAGTTAGCTATTTTTTTAAATTTTAAATGTTGACTAAAAAGATCGTATGCAGAGTGTACTAATACAGCAATCTAACTGTAAACTGAATATTCAAATCAAGGAGTCAGTGGATCAGAAAACACAACAACCTGTAGTGATTGTTTACTTTCAAATTACTGAAATGTAATAGAGAAACTGTATAATGAAGATTTAAGTCACAGATAATGAGGTCCTTGATTGTAAAATTGATTGAAACAAGCCAAAAGAGTTTTGCTGTGGCCAAAAATGAATGGAAATTTGACAGTTAAACATAATGAAAAATTCATGTACATAAAAACAGTATATTTGAGCCTGCTGGTTTGGTAATTGAGGAAGTTTAATTGAGGATACATTTTATTTCTGGACTGACTGATCCAGATAATGATAATTTTAAAAAATCCCAGTGGTCAACATTCCATACACAAAATGTAGCACAAGATCACTGGATATATATATATATATATATATATACATATATATAAATTTTTAAGATTTATTTATTTATACAAGAACCAGGGTATAGGCCAGATGTGGGGGAGGGTGAGAGGATTCACTAGAGACATAGTGGGGAACAGAACAGGCAGACTGACAAAATACACTGCCGAGGGGAGCAGAGGGTGAGACAGGAGAGATCTGCCCCACCATGTGGGATTCTCGCCCAGTGGCCGGGGTGGAACCCACACTGCAGAGGCTGCGGACAGCTTCACAGTGCAGCGCTCAACTGTCTACACCACCAGGGAGGCCCCTGGAAATATATATTTTTAAATTGGAATTCATTCAATCCAATGTCACTATCAAAAAGTTAAATCAAATAAAATGAAAATTCAGTTTTTATACTTAAAATCAATATAGATTATGAGTAGAGAGTGAGATGAAGGTGAATAAGAGATAATTTTAAAGTACCATGAAACTGGATAAATTAGGGAATATTACAAAATGGGGAATCTAACTAAAATTTACATGAGAAGTGAGCCATTATCTCATTTTATTAGCAAATATTTATGTACTAAAATGGCTATTTTATGTGCACAAGAAAATAATTGATACCAAAGTTCAATGTCCCAAGGCATGTTTTTAGGTGAGAACTTAATCTTTCAAAACCAGTAAATGCTCCTTTTTTGTGACTTTAGGGTAGCAAAGAGCTAAAACGTTGATTTGCTCTTTTAGCCTGCAGGAGGGGAAGATGAATGATATTCTTTTATCTGTGTATTTCTAAAGGTCTGTTCTTTTCATTGGGAAAACTAATTACCAGCCCTCATATCCTGATAAATTGATTCTTCCATTTCCTTTCTCTTCTTGAATTCTCTTCTCCCTTATTTGCAATAAAATGCTGTCACCTTCTTCCAGTGGAGGAAATTGGAAAGGGATGATCAGAGCTACATAAATATCTCTTTGAAAAATAAGGTGCCAATATGCTCTACGAATACCTGATTCTACAAAAAAAAACCCACAATATTTATAAACATTAAAAAGTAGCAATCTAAAGACAAAAATCACAGGTTTTATATGACACATATCCAAATGTTAGTAATAATGCTGGCATATGACACTTTTGACAACAGTTATTACCCTTCTTCAGAAAATCAGGGAAATAATTTTCTGAACACCTCTTCATTTTAAAAATCTGCATTTTAAATTTTAGCAACAAATTTAGGCAGTACTAATGATCATAAGTATTGATTTAACCTATAAATGTATAATTGTGAACTTTATTACTTTATGAAGTCAAGTTTATTGAAGTATGACTCACATACAATAAAATTCACAGTTTAAAAACATAGTTCAGTGAGCTTTGACAAATGTTTACATGATCTAATGTATAACATTACTCTTAGTATAAACATTTCAATCCTTACAATCAATATTCTGTTCCCCTCTTCCTAGTTCCTGATTCATTTTCTGATAGTGGAATTACCTACCAGATTTCTCCAGAATGTCATACAAGTGGAATCATATTCTATGTAGCCTTAAGGTTTGCTTCTTTTATGTAGTATAATGCTTTTGAAGTCCTTTTATATTGTAGCAGTAGTTTGTATTCTGTTGCTGAACACTGTTCCATTGTAAGGAAACACCATATTTTATTTAGCTAGTCATCAAATAAACATTCGCGTATTGGGGTTATTATGAATAAAGTTGCTCTGAGTATTTGTCTACAGATATTTGTGTGGATAGTTTCTTCCCACCTCTGGTAACTAGTAGTGGAATTGCTGAGTTAGGTAAATGTCTTCATTTATAGGAAACTGTCAAAATGTTTCCAAAAATGGGAATTCCATTCTGTATTACTATTCAGTGTGCGTGAGAACTCCAGTTGCTCTGGGCTCTTCCTACCACATGTTTTCATGTTTGTCATTTTGCCCCACTTCGCATATAAGAATCTTACAAAAAGTAATCTCCATTCCTTTTCTCATAATTTGTAATATTTTTGTCATACATTTAGTAGGACTGCTCAACATATTATTATTAGTTTTTGCTTGAAATAGACAATTATCATTTAATATTCTTAAAAATAAGAAACCTTTTTAGTTCCCTTGTGAAAATCCACATTTCTAATTGATAATCATATTTCATCTGTGTGAAAAACGTCTTTTAATATTTATTGAGGTTTTAGTCTGCTAGCAATAAATTTACCATTTTTGGTAGGGGTTGGGGGGCAGACATATGAAAATGCTTTTATTTGTTACACATTTTTGAAAGATTGTTTGATGCATATAAATGTTCCTGTTGGCAGAACTGGAAAGGTTATGATGTAGGGTAAGATGAGCAGAAAAGTCAAACAGTAGCTATCACTAGAGAAATACAAAGAATGAAGAAAGAGAATAGGATTTGCCAATTAAAATATCAGTCATACACTCCTTAGGACATTAACTGTATATTCCTTAGGATTCAGGGAAAATTTTGACAGTGGTTATGGCTTATTTTTGCAAGAAGCTTGGTAGTAAAATTAGTATATAGAATAATAGACTTGGTAGAAAACGCTGCCAGAATAATATTTTTGGTTTCATTTGGTTGGTTTTTCAGTATATCAGAATGCAAATTGCTGGGAAAGGAAAATAGAGCTCATGGAGAGAGAAATAAAGTTTAAACTTGTAAACACAAACCAGAAGGATAGTTTATGGAACACAGTTCAGAATGAAATAGAAAGAATACAATTTTACAGTAAAACTTTTCTATTGCTACATAACAAATTATCACAAATTAGCAGTTTGAAGCCATGCTCATTTATTATCTCACAATTCTAGTTCCATGGGTCATAATTCTGCATGATATGCCTGTGCTCTTTGCTCAGGCGATCTCAAAGCTGAAATTGTGGTTTCAACTGGACTTCATTCTCAACTTGAAGATATGAGGAACTGTTAGCTTAAAAACTTATTCTTGGCTAAATTCAGTTCCTTTGAGATGATGTATAACCTTGCTGACTGCTAGTCAGGGGATGCTCAAAGTTCCAAGAGGTCACCTGCATCCAAGCTGACGCTCCCCTTCCATCTTCAAATGAACAACATTGCTCCAAATCTCTGATTTCTTAAATAGTTGTAAGAATCTCTGATTTTTCAAGGTGTCATGTAAGGCACACTTATAAAACCTCATCTTAAATTCAGCTGATTAAGACCCTTAATCTCATCATCACAGAATATCTAGTTTGCTGAATGACTAGGAAAACATGTATGTGCACCAGGGACCATAAATTCTGGTGCTTGGGGAGGGGCATATTAGAATTGTGCTCACCACACAGTACATAAGGAATTGACCCAGTTGAAAATAGAGAAAGCTTTATTGTTTGTGTGTGGGAAGGCTACTGATTTTTGTGTATTGATTTTGTATCCTGCTACTTTACTAAACTGATTGATTAGTTTGATTAGTTTTTCTGTGGAGTTTTTGGGGTTCTCTCTGTATATTATTATATCATCTGCGAATAGTGGTAGTTTGACTTCTTCCTTATCTGTTTGGATTCCTTGCATGTATTTCTCTTGTCTTATTGCTCTGGCTAGGACTTCCAGTATTATATTGAAAAGCAGTGGTGAGAATGGACATCCTTGTCTTGTTCCAGATGTTAATGAAAATGCTTTCAACTTTTCACCATTGAGAATGATATTAGCTATGGGCTTGTCATATATGGCCTTTATGATGCTGAGGTATGTTCCTTGTATCCCAAGAATTTCAAGGGCCTTTATCATAAGTGTTGTACTTTGTCAAAAATTTTCTCAGCATCTATTGATATGATCATATGTTTTTTATATTTCTTTTTGTTGATGTGTTGGATTACATTGATTGATTTTCAGATGTTGAACCATCCTTGTGTCCCTGGAATAAATCCTACTTGGTCGTGGTGAATTACTTTATGGATACATTGTTGATCCAGCAATTCCACTCCCAGGTATTTACCCAAAGGGCAGAAAAACATTAATTCAAAAGGGCACCTGCACCCCTATGTTTATAGCAGCACTTTCACAATAGGTAAGCTATGGAAAGAACCAAAATGCTCAAAAATAGATGACTGGATCAAGGAGATGTGGTACATATACACAATTGAATATTACTCAGCAATCAAAAAAGATAAACTCATGCCATTTGCAGCTACATGGATGGAGCTGGAAGGGATCATGCTCAGTGAAATAAGCCAGAAAGAAAAAGAAAAATACCAGATGGTCTCACTGATAGCAGGAATTTGGAAAACCTAAATAAGGGACCAGGAAAAATACTAATTATATTAAAGTAAAAATCAAAATCAACAAGCAACTATAAACCAGAGACACCCTATGGGGGTGGGGGAGAAGAGAGTAGGATCAAAACAAGGGGGGATGGGAATTGTATGGGGACTATAACCAAGATGAAAATACATACATTATGCAAAAATGAAAAATGATGTAAAAATATATAAAATAAAATTTAAAAAATAGAGAAAGCAAAGTCTAAGCTATTTTATCTACCACCCATGAGTGAAATCATAAGATGTTTTCCTTTCTCTCAATTGACTTATTTTATTTTATTTTTTTATTTTATTTTTTTTTTTAGAGGCATGTTATTTATTTATTTATTTATTTATTTGTTTGTTTGTTTGTTTGTTTTGTTTATGCATGCACTGGGTACAGTCAGAAGCGCGGGAGGGTGAGAGAATTCACCAGAGCCAGAGCGGGGAGCAGAGCAGGCAGAAGGACCAAAGTACACTGCTGAGGGGAGCAGCGGGCGGCAGGAGAGGTCTGCGCGCCATGTGGGACCCTCCTCCGGTGGCCCGGGAGCAGCCGGGGATCGAGCCGGCGCCGCAGAGGCTGTGGGCAGCTTCGCAACCCAGCGCTCAACCGCTGCGCCACCGGGGAGGCCCTCAATTGACTTATTTTAATTAGCATAACACTTTCTGGGCCTATCCATGGTACTTTAAATTGCAGGAATTCAATTTTTGTAGTTGATACCGGATTCTATTATGGCACATCTTCTTTATCCATTCATCTGTCAGTAGAAACTTTGGTTGTTTCCCTCTCTTGGCTATACTAAATAATTCTGTGGTCAACATGGAGGGTGCATATATTATTTTCAGGTTATTTTTTTTTTTATTTTTTTTAATTTTTGGGATAATTTTCCAACAGTGAGATAGTTGGATTATATGGTATTTCTATTGCTTTCTTTTTTTTTTGAGGGACATCCATAAAGTTTTCCATGATAGCTATACCCAAAAAGTCAATTTTTTGCTTGGGAGAAGAAATGTATAAATCACATATCAGACAAAGGATTAATATCCAAAATTTACTCAGAACTCATAAAACTCAACAACAAATATACAACTTAAAAATGGGCAGAGAGGGCCTCCCCTGGTGGTGCAGCAGTTGAGCGCTGGCCTGCGAAGCTGCCCACAGCCTCTGCAGCACCCGTTCGTTCTCCGGCCACCTGCGAGGGTCCCACAGGGTGCGACAGACCTCTCCTGCCTCGCCCATTGCTCCCCTCAGCAGTGTATTTCGTCAGTCTGTCTGTTCTGTTCCTCGCTCCGGCTCTGGTGAAATCTCTCACCCTCCTGCACTTCTGACTGTACCAAGTGTTTGTATAAATATATAAATAAATCTTTCAAAAAAAAAAAAAAAAGGGCAGAGAATGAATATATATCTCTCCAAAGAAGACATACAGATAGCCAACAAAAATATGAAAAGATGTTCAAAATTGTGTATTGTTGAGGAAATGCAAATCTAAACAATAATAAGATGCTACCTCACACCTGTGGAAAGGGCTGTTGTCCAAATGACAAGAAACAAGTTTTTTGAAGATGCAGAGAAAAGGGATCTTTCATATGCTGTTTGTGGGAAAAGTTTTTATTTTTTATTGTTTTACTTGGCTTTGTTTTAATTTGCATCAAACATACATATGTACATAAAGGCTAGGAAAGTAAAGTAGTTCTTTCAGTCTTAAAACAAAATATAATTCCTTCTACCCCCTCTCTCCAATTTACCAGTATATAGGCAGCCATTTTCAATTTCAGCTGGTGGTTTTGGTATTTACTGTGATACTTTAAATATTACAAAATTAACTTTCCATTCAGTTTACATAATATCTATTTATTTTCCAATCTAAAAATGATGAATTGTAGCTTTCTTTCACTCTCATACCCTCTTACCACAAAAGTATACTCCCACATACACTCATCTGCATGCATGCATGCTTCCTGTTTCGTTCCTTTCTGTCTCACTAGAACACACACATACACACACAATCTTCTCTCCTCCTCTTATAACTAGATTGTAATTTTGACTAGTTCAGTGTTTATATTCTTATGAATAAGTAAATGGTATTCTGACCTACTTTGTATACTATAAGTGTTTTTTTTTAAATCACATTTTTTCATTCATTAGAAGTGAATAATTTTCTTGTTTTGGTATGTATATTTTTCTTATATGCTTAATATTACTTTGAATTCAATTCATCTTTGTCCTCATCATGTAAGTAGTAACACTTATCTTTTAAGACATCTGCTCTAAGGACTTCTGATCTGCCCCTTTATGCCTGATACACATATCCAGGGTAATCTCCCTGGAACTTCTACTTTATCATGGCCCCAAAGATTGCTTTTACTTTCCCCCTATATTTCTGATAGCTCATGCCTCTGTCTTCTTTGGTGTATGCACTTGTTTTATTGAAATACATCTTGTAGTAGCTTCTTAAGAAAGAGCACAAGATAGATTATCTTAGAGACAATCGAATGTTTCTACTGTCACTATTGATTTATGCTTTTGCTGGGTATTAATCCCCTAGGTTTGAAATAATTTCCCCTGAGAATCTTGTAAACATTGCTCCATTGTCTCTTGGTTCCTGGGTTCCAAGTAGCCTGAAGTCTTTGTGATGCCTGACCCTTTTCATGTGATCAACATGTAATATTTTCCTCCCTGTAAGTGTGTAATATCTTACCCTTGCCCCCAGTGCTCCGAAATTGCACACTGATAGCCTTTGATATGGGTCTATTTGTTATCTATTTCCTCCGCATGTAGTGGGGCTCTTTCATTCTAGTGACTCAAATCCTTCAGTTGTAGAAATACTCATTAGTTATTTAATTGATGGTCTTCTCCCTTCTGTTCTACTATTATTTAAATGTTATATCTCCTCAACTGTTTCTATCATGTTTATTTTTTTGGCTCTTAATTTTACATCTATTTTTATTTTTATTTCACAATTCTTTGCCCAATGGGAGAGAGTTTCCTCAACTTTATCTTTAAAATTTCTGTAGAAGTTTTCAACTTTGCTGACTTTTTTAATAGCATCATGTTCTTTTTTTCATGAATAAATATTTTGTTTTTCTAAGGATAGCTGTAAAAGATTTTTATATTTTTCTATGCATAGTCTCTGTTTCCATAAAGTTTTTTCTTTTCTTTCTTTGTTTATTTTGATCTCTATCTTTTAACTTGGAGGCTTTTACAGATAGCTAGTGATCCTTGAGTGTTTGCTAATATTTAAAAGTGGGGCATTTAAAAGTTGATTGGGAACATTGAGCCTAATGTTAGATGGGGCTTGTTACAGTGATCGTCACTAAGGGTGATATAATTTCCTTGGGCAAATATATAAGTATATTCATGTTGCTCCTTTCAGTGGTGCAGATTCCACATAGATTTTCTAATAGCTTGCTTCAAAGCTGCTTAATCCTAACTGCTGTCATTCAGGAAGCTAATGTGGGGAGAAAGCTAAGGGATTAAAACTGAGTAGTAGTGTAAGTTTTTGCTTAATTCTCCTATGTTCAAAAAAATACCCCACCCTCAAATGTGCCTATCCAGAGACCTTCTCTCTTACCCATCTTGCTGCCACAAAAGAGACCAGGTTCTTTGACCATATGTGATGATTGGGGATGTCTGTAGTTTTAATAGTTTCTTTGTTCTTTATTTTTTTACTTATCAATTTTATTAAGGATTGACATACATACAAAAAATCCCATCTATTTAAATATTGCAATCCAATTAACCATAGTCGACATATATATTGTAATGACTGTGGTTTTAATTCTTTGTGACTATAGTGACTGTGGTTTTAATTCTTTCTGAAATCTTTTACATAATAAAACTGCTTTTAGTCTGCCTTGCTTTTACAGAAAACTGGTACCACAGAGTCATAATTTTTGAGGGCCATTATTATAAAGTATAAATTATTTCTTGGCATTTCTGCCACAGATCTAGAATTCAGTTTTTTTTAGGTTGTTAAGTCTGTTATTGTCTGTCCTTATGCTTTCTGTCTTGCAGAATATAGGCATGGTTGTCTTGCCTAGTTATCTTTGTTCCTGTAGGTTTCCACATTGAAAAATCCCCTTATTTTAATTTTACTTGTATATTTAGAAGGTATATAGTAACAGATTGTTTGTAACTCACCAGATTGTTTTTCATCTCATTGTCCCTCAACAAATTTAAAATGTATATTTGATATCTATATTCAATGTGAGACAGTGTAGAAGGTAAAACAATTAGGTGTTAAGATAGATGTTATATAAATCATAATATAGGAATGATGGCATAGGGCATGGAAATAAAGATTTAGAAAAGTCACACTGAAGAAAAATAAGTCACCGTTTTTTTTATTATGTTAAAACAATATTTTGAGTAAGTGGGGGAGGCAGTCGGGGCTAACATCTATCTTCATGGACAGGGGAAAGTAGTGGGAAGATAAATTTCTTATGGAGAGATGTAGAAAATATAAAGACATTACCTTACTAACATGGGAGTAGAATTGCATATACATATAAGTATTCTGGTTTTGTTTTAAACATTGAGCTTATTTTTCCAGTAACAACTTCTGAGAGTGGGATATTTGACAGGAAATGTGCATTCAGATATTTATTGCAGCCTTGTGTAAAATTGTGATGTGGTATAACAATAAACTTTAAGTAATTTCAATAATCTTGTTCACCTTTGTACACTTTTAAATATGTTCCTTTAAGTAAGTGACATAGAGATATGAACTTCGTATGGCATTAAATAATGTGAGTGGCTTGCCACATTGGAATTTAATGTTTTAGTAGCCAAGTTTTTTTCATACATTAGGGACATTAATGAAAATCCCAACTACTTAGACAGTCTTTTCAATTAAAAAAAGAGATATATTCCATAGCTGGAGAAAAATGGTGAAGACTGCTTTTATCAACAAGACAGTTTCCTCAAAAGGACTTGGAATACAATTTTAAATTATCGTATATCTGTAAGAGAATAACTGAAATAGAGATATCCTAGAAAAATTGTAGAGGACAGCTTAGAAGAATCAGAAACAGCTTATTTAATCAGGATTATATAAATAGGATGGATATAATAACTACTATTGATTATTTCCAAGTTCTACGTAAAAGCTTAGTAAATGTGTTTAATGTATGTACAAAAAGAATAGACAATATTCCTTCTGAAATGGAAGCAAGGCTAGCTATTGGAGTCCATTATAATCCTTCAAGAAACTATTGGTTAAGCTCATAATACTGTAGTCACATTTGGAACAAATTATTGAGTCCTCAAGCTTAGTAACATAGCATGAAAACTTTGTAATTAGTTTAAGCCATCTATGTTTGAGGATGTCTACACAAAAGGATGTATCAATAAATCAAAGTTGCAGAAGTGTAAAAGATATGTGACCATTTTCATACTGATAATATTGCTAGTTACAAATATGTTTAATCTTCTACATACTTTTAAATATCTATGGCTAGAAATTAAACTAGACAAGCTTAATTTACTCATTTTACTTCACATTTTATATGTAGGAAAACCTAATAAAATCTTGAATCAAAATTGCATGGGAAGGGTTAAATTTTTAAGTTTTTTATAGAAAAATTAATTCTCACCAGATATAACTGATGTGAAGATAAGATAATATAATGACTTAATTTTAAATTCAGTTGCACTGTATCACAAACTGGAGAGATTAAAGTGTATAGGGTATCTCCTTCTGGTAATGATCTCCAAAGGAAGTACACTATAGATAAACCAAACCAAGATTAGAAACATACATATTTGATAAACAACCTCATATTCACTTTTATCTGCAGTATCAAAGTTGCTGTTAAAAAAATTGGTTACTGCCTTTAATAAATGTTCAAATACAATTGAAGAAAATGGCAAGGAAGTTTAAGGTTTTTTTGTTGTTTGGGGTTTTTTTGTAGTTGTTTTTTTGCCTTTTACAGAAATATTCGAGTGGTAAGATATCTATGTCCAGCTAAGAATTAAGTACCATTAAATAATGCTGTTTTGTGTGTTTTGAGCAGCTTTAAATGTATTTTCTAACATTTAAATACATAAATCCATTTGTAAAATAATAATATCCAAAGTCATGGAAATAAAATAAACCAAGTCATCAAACTGACATGCTAAAATGTAGAAACCTTGGGTGGGCAAAGCAATACCTTCTTTGAGTAAAACTAGGAATAAGGCAGTTAAGAGATGTGGTCTCACACAGAAGACGGGTCAAAGAAACTGACTACAACCTTTCCTGTTTATAAAAAATGACATACATCAGCAGTAGACCAACATTAGTTTCCTGTTTTTCTTTTAAACTGTTGATTGTTCAAAATATATCTGCAGTGTAACTTGTTCATTCACACTTTGCTCATTGCATTTAATACATTAAAATTTCCCAGTCATGAAACAAGCTGAAAATTCTTTTTTTCCAAAAAGTGATACTTTTTTTCAAAAAAAGATACATGCATTTCATTATGAATTCTGCCTTTAATCCATGTAGCTATCAGATTTATGTTACTTCCATAATGGAGATCATTCTGTATCCCAGAGATCATTTGCTTAATAAAATTCATATAGTCACTCACCAAATACTAAAAGTATTATAGAAGCATGCATTAAGCCACCCAGCAACCAGATGAATTCAATTTATGTTGCACCACTATTAAAGATTAAATTACAGCCTTGTTAGTAGTCTATGAAATTCTACATTTAAGAGCATTTCTGAAATGTTCTTTCAAGACTTGAAATATTTATATACTAAAGCATTCATTTCAATCATTGAACAAAATGATTTAACTGTTATGTAGAAATAAAGAAGTAGCAATGGGAGTTAATAATAGAGTATCCAGAAATTTATTCTTTTTTATACTAAATTAAGCTGTGAGCACCCATATAGAAAATTTCCTCTTAATTCACAGTAAGTTCAAGAAAATATTTGATTTAATTCAAGGATACTTCTTCATAGCCAGTAGAAAATTCATTAAAGTGCTATTTGGAGGTTCATCTAGACCCATCATCTATGTCCTGTGACATGATAACTCACCTTAAACATATTTCAAGTGCAGCACAAGTATACAAACATCATCCATCTGATCACAGTTGTAGAAGGGATCATTATGTAATGACTCCGCAGCAGAAATAGCCAACGGCATATTTAAGAACACAACAAGCCCACTGTTTCTGTAAAATTTTCACAGGAAAAGAATGTTCAAACTATTCATTGAAAGGAAAAATTAATTAATGTATATATGTTTGAAATAATAATGATTTCACTTTCTAAAAGTTTGTGCATCTAAAGTATGGCTTCAAATTTGTTGGAATGTTTTTGTTTAAAATCTCAGTGACCTTTTTTCAGTGATGGAACATACTCTCTTGGGAACTTAATTTTAAGAAATTTCCTTTCTATTATGAAATTTTATGATTTCAGAGAAATCATTTCAACTGTCAGACTTTAGTTTTTCATCCATCAAATAAAGAGGTTGAATAGGTGATTTATAAATCTTTCCAAGTCCTATGTATGCCTGGACTCACAAAGAATCTACTACATTTATAAAATGCAATAGAAATTGCTAGGAAAAATTTCAAGCTGAATAATGATTAAATTTCATTTTTACTGATAGAAATAATGTCACCACTTTTTCAAACACAAAAAAACAAAAATATTCCCTGAGACTAAATTCGAAAAAGCTAACACCAACTGCAAACAGTATCATCAGGAGCAGAGGATACTATGCTTGTATCCCAGAACAATTGATTATTTACCAAAAAAAAAAAAAAGTAGAATCCTGTAGAACAAATTTATAAACACTGTAACATTCTAAATTGAATGAATTATATACTCTTGAGTGTTCATAGACACAGCTAATACTCATTATAAGCAAACTGCAGAAAATTGAATTTCAAAAATTGCTATAGACAAGAACTTATTTTCAATTGTGTTGATCTTGAATTAAAATCTTTTCAAAATGTGTATTGTGTACTAGAGTATATAATATGAGAGAGTGAGACAGACAGAGATAGAGAGATAGAGACATAATTTAAGGAATGTCTAATGATGGATGACATGTCTGTGCTCTCAAGGATAAAAAAGAGACATGAAATGCCAATGATATAAAATATAACGAATATTTTAAATAATGCTTTTAGGCATGGCAAATTTAGTGAAGAATAAAATTGAATTATTGTTGTAGAATTTATACATAGGACTAGAATTACTGTTATTTTGTAATTTTTTTTCTTTTTCTTCTAAAGATTTATTTATTTATTTATATAACCACTGGGTATAGTCAGAAGTACGGGAGGGTGAGAGAATTCACCAGAGCCAGAGCAGGGAACAGAACAGGCAGACTGATGAAATACACTGCTGAGGGGAGCAGCGTGCATGCCAGGAGAGGTCTGTGCACCATGTGGGACCCAAACCAGCGCTGCAGAGGCTGCGGGCAGCTTTGCAGCCCAGCGCTCAACCGCTGCGCCACTAGGGGAGGCCCTCGTAAATTTTTTTAAGATTTATTTTTATTTATACAAGAGCTGGGGTACAGGCCAGAGTCGTGGGAGGGTGAGCGGATTCACCAGAGACAGAGCAGGGAGCAGAACAGGAAGACAATCGAAATACACTGCAGAGGGGAGCAGTGGGCAAGACAGGAGAGGTCTGCCACGCCATGTGGGATTCTCCCTGGTCAGCTGGGAATTGAACCGGTGCTGCGGAGGTTGCAGACAGCTTCACAGCACCGCACGTAACCCTCTGAGTCACTGGGGAGGCCCATTGTAAAATTTTTAATTCATTTTCCAAATTAACCATTTAGAACATGTTTCCTCTGAGTATATAATCCTTTCCAGTGATTACCATTCACCTTTTGTTCACACAGATTTACCTATTGAACTATTCATGTAGCTTCCTATTATGTTTGTTTTGAATTATTGTTTCCAAAATAAAACAAAAGTATTTGGAGGAACCCCTACCTCCAATCAATTGTCTGCTTAGCCTTCATTTTCCAAGCTGACCTGGCTTTAAGTATTTATGTAACCTCAAGCAAAGGGTATGTTCAAGAGTCATTCTCTCTGAAACTGCACTATGAACTACCAACAGAAAGTTCTTTGCCAGTAAAGGCCAATTATCATTACCATGTTTTTAGTTATTCTGCTTTAGAAGAAAATTTCATTGGTCAAAATTTCTATATGAATTGTATATTTTATATCATATAACAATAACTTAAAAGATTTTGCCCAAAATGTTAGTGAGGTGCTTCAAAACAATGAAATGTCATTGGATATTTTTCTCATTTCCAATTTTCTATTAAATTTTAAAGATTATTTATATTTCCAGTTTTGAATAGATCATTTTCTATCTAATGTTTTAATATTAAACTATGGTATTTTCAAAGATACCTAATCAAACACCCACCAAGTACCTACTTGTTCTTTGAAGGAATAAAAAAGAGACTATGATCTTTTCCTTTAAGTAGTAAAGTTAAATACATTCTCAACAGAAAATCTGGAAACATCTAAAATAGCCTTAGGTTTTACATTCTTTCCAAAGAATAATAATACATCAATCATTTACATATAATTTATTCATTTTAAAATATGTTCTGAGTACCTTCTTTGTGCCAAGGATTTTTTTTTCTTGTTTCAATTCCAAGCTTTCTTATTTAATATTTATGTCTCATTTACCAGAATTTAAAATTGTATCATTACAAATTTTAGTTAACAATTAGAGCAAACATATCCTCCTTTATAACCTAAATCTGTAACCAAAAGATGCAAAATTTAATCACCTTTTTTCTCCTCAAGGTGATATGATCTCTCTGATTTTAGAATAGTCTTCTGTTTTGAAACCCTCACTAGATACAATTTTTACTTTCATTGTAAGAATGTAACTTATTAATTTCTGCTTCTACCTTCCATTGTCTTTTCAAGTGATTCCAGCCTGGCTTCCATGTATTTCCTCTGAAATGGTTCTTAAATTCATTAACAGCCACCAACTTGCCAAACTTAATACACCTTCCTTCATCTTTCACTTCTCAGCAGTTTTCCACAAAGTAAACTCAGTTTCCTCTTTGAGACACTCCTTTCTCTTGGCATAATAAGCCAATCAATACCTTTTCTTTTTTTTTTTCCTTAATACACTGGTTACTCCCCCCCCCCCCATGCCTGTTGCTGGTCCTCTTCTTTCATCCAAAATCTGAGTTTTAGTGTCCCTTTGAACAGTGTTCCAGACCCTTCATACTTTTCTATCTATACCATTTCCTGGATGATCTCATCTGGTAATATGCCTAAAATAACATCATCATATCAGTAGATCTCATTCCTATTGGAGCAAGTGCTTTCTATTAGATGAAATATTTAATAACACTGTGTTCTCTACTATCCCACATCACTTTACAGATACTATAAATAACTCATGGACATGATTGGGGGAAAAAGTCAATATAATGACTAACTTAAAGATTAAAAAGTAAAAGGAAATTAAAATAAAATAATAGGTTTTAACATGTAAATATTTCAGAATGTCTTTAATAGAAGACAGAAAATAGGTCATGCTTTTCCCTGTTTATAGTGGATATATTTGGATTTAGGAGGAGCAATAAAACCAGAAACTGTTCCATACAAGAAGCAAAGGAAAATATGAGTATATAGAGAAGTAGAAATGGAGATGAGAATTAAAAAAGTATTTTAGAATATATTATAATAAATATAATTCTTTGTTTATGAAATGAAGAGGGAAATAACATTCCCAATGGAAGAAAACTGGTCAAGATAAATTTTTAACTGCTGCAGTGAAAGCAATATGAGAGGTAGATATTCTATTAAGAGCTGTGCTTTTTTCCCAAGTATGCTATCATAATGATATTCTCACAGTAATACCTGTTATTGCATTTTATCATTTTAGTGATAAAGTATCTAAAAATCTCAAATATGTTTTTGAAACTAGCACAGATAGAGGCATACATTTTATCTCCAGGACTTAAAACCCCCAAATCCACTTAAATAGGCAACAGAAACGGGGGCATAGAATGAAAAAGAAGACAGTTTCGTAAGGGCAATAGAGAAGTTGTATTGATATACTAGACCCCTGGGACAGAATCAGAGCAAAGCTGAGAAACAATAAACTATCCAAAAACAAATATAACATTTTTACAGGTTAATTTTTACTAAAGCAGATTTTTTTATCTTGATGGTGACATGAAATACTTTTTGAGCATTTTTAATAATGCAGTTTCTTAATAAGTTGCACTGTTTAAAATAATATTTGGTTCTGAGTCTGTGGCAAGAAGATTCAACTATCACATAGATGCAATTGGTCTTGATTTTAAATAGCAGAACTATAGCACTGAAATCCTTTACTATCAAATCCAAGGTTGAAAGACAGATAGGTGAATAAGGAAAGTTCTTCATAATTTTCAGATATTTTGTTTGTTTCCCTCTCTTTAACAACCTTCTCATAAATTATTGGACTTTATAAACTTTTTATAAGCAAGTTTCAGGACTATCATGTACTTGATGATCACCAATTTATCCTTACATGGTAGTTAGCTGAGGGATTGAACATCGGAAAGTTGTACAGGACACAGGACAGTAGTTTGTTGTGCCATACTGTCACACATACTACAGGGCATGTAGCATTTCCAACCACTGCCAGCTGAATGTCAGTCTTGTCGCCCAGTCATCTTGGCATCCAAGATGTGTGCCCATAGAATTTATAGACACTCTAGGATGGCAACATCATGATGGCTGTGAACCACCGCTCTAAATGTCTCAACCGGATTCATGCCCACTGCCCACTCAACAAGTATCTATAAACGTCACCTTTGGTATTTCTCTTTCCTGTATTTTCTGTATGTCATAGGCAACAAATCCTGTTCACTCTTCTTTTAATGGATACTTTAATATATTCAGTTCTCTTTTTATCTATTACTAGTCTGAGCTTTGATCAGTTCTCCTTTCCACTAATGTTTTCATTTGTTTTCTAGTGTCCTATTGTTTTATCATTGTTCTCATTTTATGCACAGCAGCCAGTATGAACTTTTTTTCAGACAATATTTTAGAGCAGTTTTAGGTTCACAGCAAAACTGAGTGGAAGAAATTTCCCATAGACCCCTCATCTCCACACATGCATCATCTTCCCCATCATCAACACCCCCCACCAGAGTAACATTATAACAGTTATAATTGATAAACCATATTGACACATTATGATCACCCAAAGGCCAGTGTTTATATCAGGGTTCACTCTTGGTGTTGTGTTGTCTATGGATTTGGATATGTATGTACTCAGTATTATAACATCAGACTGTTTTCACTGCCCTGCAAATCCTCTGCTCCATCTATTCATCCCTCCCTACACAACCTCTCCCTCATCTCCTAGTATCTGTTTTCTCTAATGTTTTAAGCTTTCCAGCAGGTCATGAATCTGTTTTCTCTAGTGTCTTAACCTTTCCAGAAAGTCATATATTTGGAATTATGCAGTGTGCAGACTTTTCTTTTTTTCTTTTTTTTTTTTAAAGATTTATTTAATTATTTATACAAGCACTGGGTACAGTCAGAAGTGCGGGATGGTGAGAGAATTCACCAGAGCCAGATCAGAGAGCAGAACAGGCAGACGGACGAAGTACACTGCTGAGGGGAGCAGCAGGCAGCAGGAGAGTTCTGTGCTCTATGTGGGACCCTCAACTGGCAGCTGGGGATCGAACTGGCGCTGCAGAGGCTGCGGGCAGCTTCGCAACCCAGCGCTCAATCACTGTGCTACCGGGGAGGCCCAGACTTTTCTTTTTTGAACTTTGTCCTTTGTGACACTCACTGCAGGTTGTGGGTATTTGGTCTGAGTGGATGTGTGCTTGGAGGGAGAGTTGTTTTGGTACTAGCATCATATTGTCCTATAACATGTGTTTGTTATCTTCCCTTTTCTTCTTTTAAAAATTTTTGTGTAAAATGGACAAGGTTCTTTGAAAGTTTGATAAAATTCATTTATGGAACCATTTGACCCTGGACTTTTTGTTTTGGGTGATATTGTTGATTACTGTTTCACATTTCTAAATTGTGAGATGCCTATTCAAGTTGTTTATTTCTTCTGAGGTAGACTCTGGTCAATTGGTTTGTCCAATACCATATTGGTAAGTGTAGGACTCAAATCCAGGCCACCCTACTTGAGTTTTAATGTTCTTTCCACTATTGCATGCTGCAGACAATGAAGCAATAAATTAACTCTGAAACCATCTTTCCCATCTTTTTTTCACTTGATAAAACCTCATGAAACCATTTAGGGTACAGAAAATGCATTTTATAGTTAACTTAAACCTAGATCTTGAAAGCAGTATTTTGCTTTGCCTTTATGAAATCTATAAAACCTATTGTCTTGACAAATATATTAAGTATATATGGCTTAACTAATGTGTCCAGTTGGAATATTACTATATGAAAAGTTCTAGAAATTTCAGGGTTTTCAGTAGAATCAACACGATGTGCTAGCATAAAGAATCATAGATTTTGGGCTCATTTATTTTTAAGAAATTCACTTGGTTATTCTGAAACTATACATGAAAATTCTGCACATGAAAATTCTCTGAACACTATAAAATAAAACTATATCTCATTTTCTAATCATAACTTCATATCTAGAACATAAACTATCAATAAATGCTTGATGAATCAATATGATAAATTCATAATAGCTTGTTAGTCATATTTTAAAATTTATAAACAGATGTTATTCAAACAATAGACAATAAAAGATGCTAAAGTAGTTCCTATAGGTATTTTAATAACTAACTTGTAATTGTCCTATATTAAATGAGCTATGAATTTGCTTTTCCTTAAGTAATAGGAAGCTTTTAATTTATTTAAATATATTTATAATTTTTATGATATGCCTAAAGCATATATATTGCATTAAATTTTATAGTAAGATTCAAATCAATAGAATAATAAACAATGCAATAACTTTGATCTAAGAGAGATATTGGATTTTTACTAGAGTATCTAGTATTAATAGCCTTTCTTAATTTCAGCTATATGAAAACACATATAAATAAATAAACACTTCTTAGCATGGCCATTTTACTCCACATTGAATTATACTAGAATTAAACCTTAAAATTTGGCATAACTGAAAGAAGAAACAAATCAAACACATCACAAACTAAAGAGGTCACTTGAATCACTTTTGTTATTAAATATTTATTTTTATAAGTTAAATTATAATATGTATAAAGTTACAGATTTGGTCTGGAAATAATAAAAGTTGAAAATAAGTTATTAGGTGAAATTTTACCAAATGAATTACTAATACATAATTCTGTAATAAAACCATGCAATGTATAGTGTATCCTTGTGAGAAACATCATTTGTTAGGCAGATATTGAGCTGACTTATTTGCAGATGACTTTCTACCTAATTCTCTCCTACTTGTCCAGATGCCTCAGAAACTTTCAATACAAACTACATTTCTTAAACTCCCACTCTCACCATGGCCTGCCCAAAAGCAAGGGTGGGATCACTGAACCATAAGCAACAAAACCTCCCTATTGACTTTGCTTGCCTTTGAGATTTCAGGGGCGACAGAAGGCAATGGTGAGAAATTCCGGCTTTTACTCTAACCCTGTGAGAATGCCTCCAGGGGATACATTTTTTTCTTTTATTAAAAAAAAGGAAAAAGAATTCAAAGTGAAATTTTAGACTTGAGAAGAGAGCTTGCCTCAGAATGGAAGGAAATAAAGAACAGTTTTTGAATGGGAGTTGAAGCTATCTAACTGTTGATTCAAAATCTGAAAGATACCCACTGCACATTTCTTTCTTTCTTTCTTTTTTTTAAGATTTATTTATTTATGCATACAAGAACTGGGGTACAGGCCAGAGGTGCAGGGGGTGAAAGGATTCACCAGAGACAGAATGCTGAACAAAACAGGTAGATTAACTGAAATACACTGCTGAGGGGAGCAGCGGGTGAGACAGGAGAGGTCTGCTGTGCCATGTGAGTCACCTCCCTGGCTGGGGATTGAACTCGTGCTGCAGTGGCTGTGGATAGCTTCATAGTGTTGCATCTTAACCCCTTGCATCACCAGGGAGGCCCCACACCCTTATTTCTTAAGTAAGCCAAAATATAAACAACTCTTGGGAGGAAGCGTATGTATGTGTGTAGAGTTATAAGATAGATAGATAGATAGATAGATAGATAGATAGATAGATAGATAGATAGATAGATAGATAGATAGAGATAGAGAGATATAGATATACATCTACATTCATATATATATTATATATATATGTGATTAATTACAAATACTAGCATATTATAAGTTGCTTTGTACTTTTTCCATAGCTGTAAACCTCTGGGAAACTTCCTCCAGCAGCCTAGGGAAGTCTTATTTCCAGCCCCTTGCCCATATGTAAAACCAATGTTTATTTCTTTGGAAAGAGAAAGATCGGTTATCATTTGCTAATAGACAATTCGTACATTTTTTTTCTCCTTACTATTTCCACATCTTTTTAAGTTTACAAGTAGCAAATAGATATTATTCAAATAAATTCCTCAGCACCATGAAGAATTGGTGGTTATCCTAAAAGTGCAATCCCCTCTTGGAGTGTTGGTAATCATGGCTAAGAATTACAGGGCTCCTTTTCTTCCAGTGCACAAGACTCCTTTCTCAAGAGCTGTGGCAGCTGTGTGTGACCTGCTGGCCAATGGAACATGAGTAAAACGGATGCACCCTATGTCTACATCTGTCCTCTGAAGACTTTTACACCATCTTCCATGTTCATTTCTTTGCTCATTACCCAGCAAGATGGAAGCATTCCATTAAGAATGTCAAAACTTTAAGGGAGAGATACATAGAATAAGCTTAGTCTCAGGATAACAGTATGCAAAAATTTCCATCCTAGTGACTCACATTGGACAGTGAGAAGAGCAAGCATTAAATCTTTATAGTGTTAAACAAGACACCTGACTAGTACAGAAATTCAAAGAGAAAAACTGCTTGCCATTGTCCCTGCAGTGTGGATATATACCCCACCTCCAAAAAAAAAATTCTGTGCTGCTATAAACATAGGGGTGCAGGTGCTCTTTGGAATTGATGGTTCTGTGTCCTTTGGGTAAATACCTAGGAGTGGAATTGCTGGATCATATGGAAGCTCTATGTTTAGTAGGTCAAGAAATCTCCACACAGCTCTCCATAGTGAAATGCCCAAAAATAGATGTATGGATCAAGAAGATGTGGTACATATACACCATGGAATATTACTCAGCATTCAAAAAAAGTTAAACACATGCAATTTGCAGCAACATGGATGGTACTGGAAGGGATCATGCTCAGCGAAATAAGCCAGAAAGAAAAAGAAAAATACCGGATGGTCTCACTCATAGCAGGAATCTAGAAAACTTAAATAAGGGACCAGGAAAAAGAATAACTATAAGAAAGTGAAAATCAAAATCAACAAACAACTATGAACCAGAGACACTCCATGGGGGGTGGGGGATGGAGAGGGGAGGGATTGGGGTCAAAATAAGGGGGTCGCACTTGTATGGGAAATATAAAAATAAAAAAATTCTATAAAAAAAATTCTGATCTCTAAGCTGAGACTTGCACACGCAGCAGTCTTCCTCTCCATGCTATTTAGATAGGGGCTGTTGGGTGCACATGTAGGTATATACAAGGTTTCTTGAAATCCAGTCATTTATTGCTAGTAGTGGAGCAAACAATCATTTTCCAAATCTAAATATCAGGACAGAGTTGACTGCAAGCAAGTAAGCAGCCTATTCCTCTCTAGCAAAATGGGTCTATTTAATTAGGAAGTGCTGTGGTCTTCTGATGAAACAATGGATAATTCCCAGAAAAAAAAAAAAATGGAAATGCTCTTAGATTTTAGAGGGAAAGTTGCAAATGAGAAATCCATTGGGAAAAAAATGGGAGTTCAATTTTAGTGGCTTTTCATTTCTGGGTTATGGCATTGTCATTTCATATAAGAATATATAATTTCTTGGGCCTCCCCTGGTGGTGCACACGGTTAGGTGCTGGGCTGCGAAGCTGCCCACAGCCTCTGCAGCTCCGTTTGATCCCCGGCCACTGGCGAGGGTCCCACATGGCACTACAGACCTCTCCTGCCACACCCGCTGCTCCCCTCAGCAGTATATTTCGTCGGTCTGCCTGTTCTATTCCCCGCTCTGGCTCTGGTGAATTCTCTCGTCCTCTCGCGCTTCTGACTGTACCCAGCGCTTGTATAAATAAATAAATAAATCTTTAAAAAATAAAAAAGAATATATAATTTCTTAACAGGAGTTCTGTTCATCTTACGTTAAGCTCTTATATCACCCTCATAGTAAGTGATATTAACAACACAGTCAACTTGCCTACATTACACGTGCTGTTTTGAAAGTAATATTTTTATAAAATCTAAAAATAAACTTACTCATTTCTAATTTGTAATTTTATTATTCCAAAATATATCTTGTTACAAATCATGAAGAATAAAATTTCCTGACAGTTTTTCTATGTTTAGATAATGAAAGATCTAAATAATATTTATTGTATTTAAATGACTAAGAGGCAATAATTACCAATCTCTTAACAAAGAGAGAATGTATTCTAAGCAAAGTTCTCCAATAAGAAAGTGCAACTCAGAATAACAGGAGAATTATTTTTAATATTCATCCCCCATCCCCACAAAAGGAAACAATTTTGTGCACAAATATTTGGTATAAATAACGACAATATTTATAAAGTCTTTGGAAGAAATTATAGGTATAGGATAGATATTTGGAAGTTTTCCTTTGACATATGCATGGATACATATGCACATATATCTACTGATATGGATATCATAGGCAAACAAGTATGAAATTTGAATGTGGAGTAATACTATAGAATTTATAATTTATTTACTTATAGTTTATTCCATATCCCCAAAATATTTGAAATATTTCATAGTACATAGTAAATATAACACAAACTAATAAATTTATAGTAAATAGTACATAGTAAATATAACACAAACTAATAAAAATAATCAATACAATTATGGCAAATATTAACTTAGTTATATGTATGCCAAGAACATCCTAACTTTCTCACATTGTCTTATCCCACCAAAAATCCACAAATTCTTACCTTTATTTTAGTTGCCACCATGAAACACTTTTTAAAAGTGCCTCTAAATCTTCATCTGTAGGAAACCTTTGATGGCCCAAAGTAATTTCATCAATAGTGAAATTAAAAGTAAACTTCAAGAACATTTTACAGTGAGTAAGATTTCTGGGACAGCCCTGCAGAAAAACTGAAAAAGATGGACTATTAACCGGACACTGAGCTGAATAATTTAAGAGTGGTGAGTTCAATCTCCTTTCATACTACTTTTCTCATTGCACATTGATTAAGATGTCATTAAAAATAATGAAGGGCTAAATATATGAGTATTATACAAATTATTTCAATCTTTATTATCCTGAAAGATCAAATGTTCTTCATAATAGATGCCACTGTGACAGACTCAGTTTCTTTTGTTGCCTATTCTTGCTGTTCCTGTTGTGATAACTCAAAGCGCCCTCATCAGCCTACATGTGAACTTGCTACAGTGACAGGTGGTAAAGCAGCAGTTGGCCAAATGGTGAACTAGAGCATAGTCTGTCACTCATGTGTTTCTCTAGTGAGTCCTGCTCATTACCAAACTTTTCTAATGTAATTAGCAAGGGTTGGATAGAGCATTCAGGAAATGGTCACATATTATAATTTACCATTTTGAAAATTTATCTCCATTCTTTGTGTAATTCATCTTTAAATATTTTGTCAATGAACAAAATAACTTTTAAAAAATTTTCTCTCGCTTTTATGCTCTTTCTCTCTCCAGGCACTGACCACACCACACTGATCAAACCAGTAATGTTGCTATGATTTGGTTCATCTATAGTGTTTCATACAGCATGCTTTTTCTCTGCAGTGGCATATTGCAATGATCTCAGCCCATTGCAATGATTTTACATTAGTGTCCATTTCAACCATGCAGTGATCTATCAATTCTATTTTCAAATGATGCATATGCAATAACATTCATTCCTCAAGGAGTGTCTCTAAGAATTTTGTGTAATAACTAAAATTTCTTATAGTACAATATTCTCATGTTATGTTACCAAAAATTAAGCTTGAAGTGATTTGGTTGAAAAATTGACTTCAGCATGGCCATCTCTCTAAAGAAAAGTCATCACATAGTTCTTCTCCCTGCAGCTGTACAACCTGAAACAATTCAGATAACATCACAGTCTTCTTCATCATCATTATCATCACCCAAAATAGTAATAAAAACATAACCACAGTTATACATTTAAAATGCATAATAATATAATCAGTTGTTTTCTATTTGACTTCAATTCAGTTGATTCCTTGATAAGGTTTCACTTTTAGTGTATTCATTTGTGCATTCTGCAATGTAGCAGACTTGTATTCAATTACTATAATCTCAGATCACATGTGTATTTCCTCTCAAAGTCTTGTTCACATTTCTTATCTCCACCAGTGGATGAAAATTCATTCATATCTGTGAGAACTAAGTGAATATTCATAATAAATGAAAAATTATAAACAAATATATGCAAATCCTAACTAGGAAGGGAGATAAAACTTTAATAAGGTAACATTTTAAATAAGATTTTGAAATAAATTTTAGTGATGTCAAGACAAGGATATCTTGACACAGAAACAAATGAATATGTTTCTACTTGTTGAGCTATTTGTTGATCTTTTAGGAATCCTGGATGACTTGCATAGCAAATCTTATCTAATTGGCCAAAGTATTTCAAATTTGGTATTATAACTTTCCTTTCAAAACTGAAATGACAGATGCTCAGAGATGTTCATATATCTCCCAATATTTTGAGCATTAATAAGTGGCCTGACTTTGGGCACCAACTGAAGTCTTCTGGTGAGTAAGGGCTGTGTTCTTTCTAATAACTATGCTCAACTGACACAGATGTTATCAGGATTCAATGTAGAGTTTTTAATTTAAATCTACAGATTTCAAATTAAATGCTTTAAAACTAACCAAGTAATGAAAAAAAAAAAGCACAAATCAGAATTTTTCTTTGAATATGAGCAAGTCTTGAGTTCTTTGCACTTATGGTAATCCATCTGTAAATTAATATCTGAAGTTAGGTTAGAGGAAATAAAAATTGGAAATTAAAATCTAGGCATAATAAATCTCATAATTTTGGCCTAGTATATAAGTTTTAAGATTATTTAGTGCAGGCCCAGATTTTGAAAATGAGGTTAATTATGAGTTAAAGTGATTGTTTTAGATTATCTCTTCCTCCTTCCTCCTTTATTATCTCCTGCTTCTCCTCTTTCACCTTCTCCTACCCTTTCCTTCTCCATCTCATTCTTCTCCTCATCATCATCATTGTCATTCAGTTGATGAGAAAAGAGCCAGTTGGCCAAGGAAATGGAAGCTAAATAGTAATTTAGATAATGTGAACATCTCAAACACTTAGACAAAAATACCTCCCCATTCTCAGAGAAGTGCTATTGAAGCAAAGCTTAGATTTAAAAAATAAATTATCTCTTTTGAAAAATATTCTAAGTATTTATTTTTTGAAGGTGATCTTTATTTAACCCTAACAGAAATTACATAGTAATACAAAATTCTGCACTTTGAAAAATACATACAATAATTGAAGGATGCTATATAAGTATTTTGTAAACTCTAAGAGTAAGGAAAAGATGGCCCTAGACTTCAATATGAGTTAATATGACCAACAAAATAATTCCAGATTCAGTTTATAGGAACATGGTTTGTGTCTAATGTCACCAAAACTAAAAGAAGTAGTAGTGACAATAATGATTATTTCTCAGCTTGTGGTATAATAGTGTTTTAGACTTGGTTTGTTCTCTCCTTTTTTTATTAAAGTTATAGATATATAAATATAGACATGTTGTTTTATATTGGTAAATTGCCTGTTTACTTTGTTTTTTCCCCAATATTCTTAGATTTTTGCCTTTAATTTCCTTTAATTTGGAACTTCTATTTACACATTTTCAGATATTTTCTGTTATTAAGATTTTTTTCTTAAATTCTGAAACCTTATTAAAAAAAAAGCCCTTAATGAAATACTTTCTTTTTCTCTTGTTGCCTTATTCTATCTACAAGTACTACCTCATTAAATTCATTTCTATCATATTTCAGCTTCTATATTTCAATATTCCTGGCCTCAGCTATAGTGTATATAAAACCAGTGAACAATGGAGAATTCAGGATATCTTTCCAGAATATACATAGATTCCAAGAATGTTTGCCTGAAAATGAATGTCTGAATAATTTCTATATTACACATCTGCATGTGAATACAATGAGTATTGAATGCAATTAGTGATTGTGAGGTTTTTGTGAGAGAGTGTGGGGGGGTGTGCCATTTTAATAAGCAATTAATTGAAATGGGCATGAGCAGGTTAGTTATTTGGTTAGAGTAGATCAAGACAAAAATAAATCACATCTATAGTGAAAACCAAAACATCTACCTATGATGTGGGAAGGCAGAGAAATACTATGCAAATATAAATATCAAAATTAACTTCCTTTGCAAGTCCCCTGTCATCCTGTTTGAGTGTCATCAGGGGTTCAATGAAAGCACAGAAAAATACTGTGAAGCAGGAGTTACAGAGCAAACCATATTGAAGATTCAGACTGTGACCCATTACCTATTCTGAACAAAGTAAAGAAATTTTGTTGTAGAAATGTAACCTACTGATGAGGGTAAGTATGACTAAAAGCCCTTCGCCAACTCTTCTCCAGTTTTTCCTAAACCAGACAAACAACTGTATTTAAAGTGTAGCCTGAGACATGTTTCACATGAAAGGAACTGCTAAATGCTATTACAGAAGTCAAGTATCAAGTCCTCAAAGTCATCAATCATAGAGTTTATATTTACTTTTTATGATTGTGTATGCTTACTGCTTCCCAGTAATTTAGGTTTATTCCATTTAAGTGATTTTGTATGGTTCACTCTAGAAGAAATTGCCTTAGGGATTCAATTGGATCAAACTAATATGATCATCTCCAAATGCTGTTAAAGACAAGTGCCTTCAAAATCTGAAATTGTGGAAAGCAGTGGCTATGAGGACATCCACATGTTACATCTCCAACATGACCAGATCCAATGATTTCTATTTCTCCATATTTTTTCTCTAAAATAGGAATATTTCAACATTAAATATTATCCAAACTATTTGAGTACTTATTTAATCTGGTCAGAGCCTTTGGGAGCAATGCCTTATTGACTGAAATCAATTGATAGTAATTTCTCTAATCAATAATCACACCATGTTGGATATCAGAAAACAGCTGCATCCTTGGTCCTATCTTCTATGCACTTGAAAGACTGAGTCAGCATTCCTGCATTCCTCAACTATCCAATGAGGGAGCTGGATGTTTCCTCCTCATGTAAATTCTTTAATTCTGGGACTCTATTATATTACACAATCTAAAATAGCTGTATTTTTTTTTTTGCCTTAAACTTATTTAACATTTATTTATTTATTTATTTTTATTTAATATATTTTTACATATTTTTCATTTTTGCACAATGTATGCATTTTCATCTCGGTTATAGTCCACACACAGTTCCCACCACCCTTGTTTTGATCTATGGTCTCACTCATAGCAGGAATTTAGAAAACCTAAATAAGGGACCAGGAAAAAGACTAATTATAATAAAGTAAAACTCAAAATCAACAAGCAACTAAAAGAGCTGTATCTAAGGTATTGATGACAATGTCCTCTAATCATTTAGAAAGTTTTATACATGTATTAAATGCTTACAATTATAGCTGCTTTCCAACATCAAAATGTCATCTCTCAAAGGGCGATTTGTCAGTTGCCTTGTTTCTCAGGGGCACTCAAACAAGCCCCACTGAGCATCACAAATGAATTGTGCTTGCTTGTAAACATGCAGAAATACGTGTTAGAAATTAGTCAACTGTATGGTGAAGGATCAAGTTAGATTTTTAGTGGTGAAAGAGCAATGGGAATTGGAAAAGTACTTAGAAATGGGGTGAACTATATGTAAGAGACAGATGGAATGGGAGGTAAAGCAGAATACTAGACAGATAATCTGAAGTACTTTTACCAGGGAAAAGAAGGAGATAGAGTGCAACAGGTTGAATGCAAGGTGAAAAGGCCACTGAGGTAGCTTTCTTGCTAAATGAGAGAACCTAAAAAAGGCAATCCAAGAAGTAGGCAAGATGATTCAAATGATATGAGTGAACACCAGTATTTGTATATGCATGTGACTTTGAGTTAGAGATTAATATATCAGGTTGTTTGCCTTTGAGATTTCCCCTCAGTCATGGTGTCTGAATTGCTTAAGCAAATTACCAGCATATTGAAACTATTCTAAATTCACTGAATGAATAGACCATTATGGAAGACCACTGCATCAAGCTATTAAACAGTTTAACTTCCACTTTCTAAGTGTTTTCCTACTTTGTGCTTCTTTTCCCACATATTTCATACCAAAAACACATAATTATTTACAAATGGGCGAGAATTTGAGTTACAGGCACAATATTATTGTTGAAGCATGTTTAGTTTCATAATATTTAAAATGAAATGACTCTGTTGGGATGTCAAAATATTATGGATGAGTAATAATTAAAAATCAGAGTAATTAACCAAAGCAGCAATCACAAAAACACCTTTCCAAGAGAGCAGTCCCAAAATTTCATCTAAGGATATATTCAGAGGATAAATAAGAAGTGCTGGAGGGGCAAACTCTAAAAATAGAAAAGAGAACTAAACAAAAACATAATGTAATTATTTTGATTGTAGTTCAAAATATTATGGTAGAATAGCACAGCATTAACAAGCAGAAACTCAGAGCCCATATGCCTGCATTCAGACTCTGAGTCCACTGATTCTGGTGAAGAGGCTCAAGCCCTGAGTCTGTCTGCTCATCAGTAATATGTGGACAGTCCCAAGCTCAGAGGATTTTCAGAACATTGAAGTGAAATCATGAAAATAAAGGAGCTCCTAATAAGGGAGACAAAATAAATAAAAAATAATCATTATTGTTACTGTGTATTTATTATAATTTCACTACCCATGAGTAGAAAATATGACTATTTCAATTTTAAGACATTCAATAGTAATTATGTGAAATTATAAAAATGTTTCTATGTGCTTCTTTTGTTTCATAAACTGTTTTGTAAACTCCATTGAAATTCATCTAGTTTTTCAATGGAAATACAGGTATTTATTTGAAACACAGGTGTTTATTTTAAACATCTTTACTGGAGAGAGCTGTTGCTATGTGACATACAAAATGCATATAATTCTCATAACTTTAAAATATTTGCTTTCACTCTCCTCCTGCAGCTCTTCACCTCCCCAAGTTTTCGGTCACCAGTAAAGTACATAGGCATGAACTTTCTGGCTTTAAAATGTTATCTATGTAAATTCTTCTGCCACAGCTGGACAAGATGCTTTCAAGAGTTTTTCTGTTTCCTGTGTGGTGAAGCAGCTTTCCCCTAACGACTATTTCCCATCAGTACCACAAAGACCTACCTTCTTAACCACTGTTTCAACGGTTTCTTACCACTTCCACCTTTCTATAGAACATTTCATTTGGAAGGAGGTTCACAAATATTTGTATACTGGCCTGTTCAGACTGATAATATCTCCTGGGACTTGAACTTTGATGCACAACTCTCATCTGGAAAGAAAAAAATGCAACTGTCAACCATTGGCAGATAATACCAAAAAATGAGAACAAACTCTTTTCTACCTCAAAGTCACAACCAGGTAGTTACTTGCTTAATGGTTTTGGAAAATATAACTCTTTATAGTTTTGTAAAAATCAACATGAAAACATTTCATTACTTTCATTTGCTAACTTTTGTAGAATCAATATATTTGCCTTCTGATTGTGCATTTTATTGATACAGATCTAAGACATTTAGGCCTAAAAATAGAAAATGAAATTAGATTGAAAAACATGAAGATATAGAATTAATTTTTATGAGAAATGAGAGAATTCTGAAATCTTTATTCTCCTAAAATAAGTAATGTCAAGATATCTTTCATATGTCTGCACATTTTCATCTAAAAATAAAATTTCCCCAAATTATTATTAACTGAAAAAACAAATTATTGGTGGGCCTCCCTGTTGGTGCGGGGGGGGGGGAGAGCGGGGGTGTTAAGCACTGCACTATGACACAATCCACAGCCTCTGCAGCATGAGTTCGATCCCTGGCCGGCCAGGGAGCAACCCACATGGCGCTGCAGACCTCTCCTGACTCACCCACTGCTCCCCTCAGCAGTGTATTTCAGTCAGTCTGCCTGTTCTTTTCCCCATTCTGTCTCTGATGAGTCCTCTCACCCTCCGCATCTCTGGCCTGTACCCTAGCTCTTGTATGCATAAATAAATTAAAAAAAAAATTATTGGTATTATGTGATCGAAAAAGTATTTTTAAATTAGAAACAGTATTTTTAAAATAGTCCTTAAGTTCCATAGTTATTTACCTAATTTTTTAAATTAAATTAATTTTTTTAAGTTTCTTTGAATTATTTTACATGACCCTAGTAATTATTAAAACTCAGTAGTATAGGATTTCATTAGCTTATTTTATAATTTTTGATCTTATGGCTTTAACTCCATTATGAGTTTTCAAGATATTTCAAATCATACAGATTCAGAGATCTGTATGGGTCAAAATTACTCTCTTTCCTTGATATGCACACTCTAATAAACAATGATCTTTGTAGAGTAAAAAATGATAAGCAAATTGCCACAACAAAAGGCAGAACTGTGGGCTTATGTTTATTACTGCTGCAAGTATCAGTAAACATGCACTAAAAGGTCTTGTCAAGATGACTGACATTACTTCCTTTACTAGTTTTTTAGAATGTGTTAATAGATGCTCCAAGCACAGTGATCAACTTGCCAAAGTTTCCACTAATAAGTTGGGCATTTCTTACTGAAATGAAGTTAAATAGGATTTCTCATCGAAACACTGTGTGCATTTCAGAACACAATGTAGTTCAGACCCTTTGAAGAGCCTTCTAAAACTATTTGACATGCTTTGGAGACCTTTGATATGTAAAACAACAACTGCAAATTGTTCATTAAGAGTCTGTTTATGTTGGGCCTCCCTGGTGGCGCAAGGGGTTAAGCACCGCACTATGAAGCAATCCACAGCCTCTGCAGCACGAGTTCAATCCCCAGCCGGCCAGGGTGAAACCCACATGGCGAGGCAGACCTCTCCTGTCTTGCCCACTGCTCCCCTCAGCAGTGTCTGTTGTGGATCCTCTCACCACCCCCTTCCACATCTCTGGCCTGTACCCCAGCTCTTGTATGCATAAATAAATAAATCTTTAAAAAAAAATAGTCTGTGTTTATATTTGCATGCATTTAAATAACTACAAATAGTGTTTTTTCTTTTATAATTTGCCTCCTTTTTAAAAGGCATATTCTTGTACTGATTTTTTTATTTTATATATTTTTACATTGTTCCTCATTTTTTTACAATGTATACTTTTTTTATGATTTATTCTATTTATTTATTTATACAAGCACTGGGTACAGTCAGAAGCGCGGGGAAGGTGAGAGAATTCACCAGAGCCAGAGCGGAGAGCAGAACAGGCAGAAGGATCAAAGTACACTGTTGAGGGGAGCAATGGGTGGCAGGAGAGGTCTGCGCGCCATGTGGGACCCTCCTCTGGTGGCCATGAATAGAACTGGTGCTGCAGAGGCTGAGAGCAGCTTCACAACACAGCGCTCAACCGCTGCGCCACCGGGGAGGCCCTACAATGTATGCTTTCTCATCTCAGTTATAGTACCCGTGAAATTCCCACCACCAGTTCACCCATGCACCATCACCACAGTCCCCTATGTACTTCCCACCCCCCCATTTTGATCCTACTCCCTTCTTCCCCCACTGCACAATGTCTCTGGTTTATAGTTGCTTCTTTCTCAACATTACCACCCCAATGTGGACCTTTATTTTTCTGTTTGTCTCTAGTTCTAGTTCCATTCTATGAATTTTGTCATATTTTTCCTTCTAATGTAGCCCCAATAGTCACATGTCAAATTATATATTTATATTGGCTTTCCTAGGTCAACAGAAGAAATTTTAAAATGTAATCTGAGAGGCAAGAATGCAACCCCTAACAATGTTTTCAATGATTCCATTTCATGGCCCATTTGAGGAATTGAATTGATCACCAAACAGACCAAAGATTTATTTCAATGCTCTTGCCTTTAACTTGTCCAGTCCCTCTGTCTGTAATATGCTGTTTCTTCTAAAATCCACTATATCCCTTGGTTCTAATTTAAGTGATATTTCCAGCATGAACCCTTCAGATATTTTTTTTTTTTTTTAAAGATTTATTTATTTATTTATTTATACAAGCACTGGGTACAGTCAGAAGCGCGGGAGGGTGAGAGAATTCACCAGAGCCAGAGCGGGGAGCAGAGCAGGCAGAAGGACCGAAGTACACTGCTGAGGGGAGCAGCGGGCGGCAGGAGGGGTCTGCGCGCCATGTGGGACCCTCCTCCGGTGGCCGGGGAGCAGCCGGGGATCGAACCGGCGTCGCAGAGGCCGCGGGCAGCTTCGCAACCCAGTGCTCAACCGCAGCGCCACACCCTTCAGATATTTTCATTAATATCTCACTATCCCCTCACCTAAAGCCCTAAAATTTTTTCACAACCCTTATGAGACATGTATCACAATTGAGCATGGTTGCCTCAACTGCCTGTCTAAAGTGTACACTATTTTAGGACATGTAATGCAGCACTGAGGAGGGGTTTCTGCAAGGCAACTTCTAGATTGACTTTGGTTGTGGTCACTTACATGAAATGAATGTGGGAGCCATTTATCTGGGGAGATAATTCATTACTATTATAAAATCCTTAGTGACTGCAGCCCTAAAAAATCAAGAATCTCTGCTTTAGAGCAAGAATCATAACATGTTCACATATTGTCTTCAGTACAACAGATTATATTATTTTTTCCTCATATACTTCATTGAAATATGTCAAACTTTAGAGTTTATCTTTTCAGTTATTTTATATTTCCTCCTTAGACTTTGTGTCTTAGTTTTCTTTAAGAATTGTAGGAAAATATTCAGTGTGCTAAAAAAATACATATTCCTCCTCCCATTTTATTAGTGCTACAATGAGCTTTTATGATTCTAGGTTATTTTGGTACAAAGTAGATGCCTCAGCCTTAATGACAACTGCTGGCCACTTGAGTTTATTATATATAAAATCGGCATTTATGACAGATATTATTCTTACTTAAAATTCTCCCAAAGAGGGCACCGGTTCAATCCCCGGCCTCTGGCAACAGTCCCACACAGACCTCTCCTGCCGCGCCCGCTGCTCTCCTCAGCAGTGTATTTTGTCAGTCTGCCTATTCAGCTCTCCGCTCTGTCTCTGGTGAATCCTCTCACCCTCCTGTGCTTCTGACTGTACCCAGTGCTTGTATAAATAAATAAATCTTAAAAAATAATAAAATAAAATAAAATAAAATAAAATTCTCCCAAAGATAGTGGTAACTTCAGGCATACTATGGATCCCTAGATCATTTGCTCATTAGAGATTGGGCAAGGAAATTCACAAACACAAGTCAGTATTTCCAACACATAATACTTCCTGCTGTCAGTTCTTCAAAACAGTATTTGTTCAAAAGATGAGTAGAGACATAAATATATTAGGAGCATCCCCAACATATTTTGGCAAAACCTTTAGGAATGCATTACACTAGGTTCCTAACAGTTAAAATTCTCTCTTGGAATGAATAAAGAAAAGCAAAGACCTCACTTACTTTTTTATTTTTTTTATTTTATATATTTCTTTTACATCAGTTTTCATTTTTGCACAATATATGCATTTTCATCTTGGTTATAGTCCCCATACAATTCCCACTACCCTTGTTTTGTTCCTACTCCCTTCTCCCCTACCCCGCCCCCGCCCCGGTAGTGTTGTAGTGTGTCTCTGGTTTATAGTTGCTTGTTGATTTTACTGCACCTCTCAGACTTTACCTGGAGTTTATGTATACATGGAGTTTATGTTTTCATGAAGTTTATATATACATGTCCAACGATATTCTCCTTTTCTTAGTTCAGAGCAATTTTGATGAAAGTAAAGTTAGTTATGTGGATTTTGGCTGATAGAACATTGGCTTCTGAGCCATAGATTACATCTAGTAAGATTTTATTTTCCCAGTCTTGTTCTGTTTTCCTGACAGGTAGTAGGTTAATATATATACAGTGTGTGCGTATGTGTGCGTGCTTGCGTATGTATGATGTGTCTCTTGCTAATGTGAATGCAGATTATTTAGACATCTGGGATCAATTTAGCAACCTTCTGAACTTTACATAAATAACCATTATCTGACTTAATGATTTTAGTGGTTTCGGATGCCGGGATTGTCAATGGTCCTGGCATAGGAAATTTGGATTGAGAAGATTACTTCCCCATGGGCTATTTCTCTAGGGAGAGCAGTTTGAATCAAAGAGAAAATTACCTGGTCAAACTCATTATCAAAGCAGGGTAATGGTAAATGGCAGCCTGTGGGAATTTAATTTATTTCTCTAATGAAGGGGCCAAAGTTATTGTTTAAAATCAGTCTCCTCTCTTACTCGTACCTTTTCTTCAGGCAAGTATTTTAGAGTGCATTGTAAGTGATTTCTTTCTTTTTAAACTCACTCTGACTTGTTGACCTGAGTGATTTGGGCATTATAAACAATTAGGAGGAACTAAAATCAGAGAGTGAGATGGTTAAGACAGGCTCCAATTTAAAAAAATTAATACATTGAAACCTGAAATTTTTTTATAGAACTCTGTCCATATAGTGCCTCTATGTCTGTAGTAGCCTTTATAGATTTAGAAAAGTAACTTGACTATTATTCCATTTTGGGATAATTAAATGGCATTTAATCTCTATATTTTATAAAACTACCCTATAGGCAAAAGAATAGTGAAAAAATAATGTGTTAAATCTCAGATGGAATTTTGATTTTGAATAATGACTAAATTCTGATTTCAAAAATTATAAAATGCAATGGTTTTGGGAGAAAAGGTAACAGTGGATCTCAACAACTCATGTTTTTCCCAGCTATTAGAAGTAACTATAAATGCAAATTTTGTAAATACTATAAATCTTTTTTTTTAAGATTTATTTATTTATTTATACAACATTGGGTACAGTCAGAAGTGTGGGAGTGTGAGAGACTTCACTAGAGCCAGAGCGGGGAATAGAACAGGCAGACTGACGAAATACACTGCTGAGGGGAGCAGTGGGCATGGCAGGAGAGGTCTGTCGCACCACCCTCGCTGGTGGCCAGGAATCGAACCAGCACTGCAGAAGCTGTGGGCAACTTCGCAGCCCAGCGCTCAACCACTGCACCACCAGGGGAAGCCCAATACTATAAATCTTTTGTAAGGATAATCATGGGAGCGTAAATCTGTTAATTATCAAGGATTTTATTACACTTGCATGCTACGAAGTATCTCTGAATACTATGGAGTATTACATTTCTTATTTGGGATCTGTTATATTAACATACAAGAAAACAACTAATCTGTTGTCTAAAATAAAAGCAATATTAATAAAAGATCTCTAGCTGCCAAAATTATTTCAATATTATCATTGAATTGCCTTCCTTTTTCATTCCAAATATTTTCTTAATTAAATATTTGCATAACCTGATTGAACTTCTCTATTGTCTATTCCATCTTCCAAAATGGAAACCCAAATCACTATCTTCTGTTTTTGCTACCTTAAAATGCTGTCCTCCAGCTTTCCAAACAAATTGCTTTATAAGGCTCATTCAAGCTGACACATTATAAAAGAAATGAAGAACTATTGAAATCTAATTGAATAAAGGAATAAGCATACTTTGAACATACTTTGAACATACTTTATTAACATCTCATAGTTAGGAATCCAGGTCATTAATATTTTTTAATTATTATTATTTTTAAAGATTTATTTATTCATACAAGAACTGGGGTACAGGCCAGAGGTATGAGGGGTGAAAGAATTCACCAGAGACAGAATGGGGAGCAGAATAGGCAGATTGAGTGAAATACACAGCTGAGGGGAGCAGCGGGCAAGTCAGGAAAGGTCTGCTGTGCCATGTGTGTTGCTCCCTGACAGTGGGGGGAATCGAACTCGTGCTGCAGTGGCTGCGGACAGCTTCATAGGTCTTAACCCCTTGTGCCACCAGGAAGGCTCTCATTAATATTTTCCTAGGCCATATACTACAACATCCTGTCAAAATCAGAGTGAATAATAACAACTCAGGATGAACACTTTCAATTGTAAATAGTGTAAAATAATACATTATCCTGTGACTTTTTTACTTTTAATTATTTGATATGAATTTCACTGTATATGAATGATGGCTTAATTCATTTCAGATTCTAGAAGGCTGCCTTAAAAAGCTGATACATAAGAAGCTGTTGTATAATTAATATTTTAAAGAGAGAAATCCTTTTCTGCTTGATAATGTGCTTTATAGCTAACAGGCAAAAAACAAACAGCTTTGCTAAAAATCAACCTTTTTTACATCAAGGCAATGATTGCAGTCAATTTTTCTGAATAGTGCCCATGTAGAAGTAAATATGTAGTCATTGTTTTACATACTTGGTAATATGATTTGCTGTCAATATTCAGTAATTTAAAATTTAGAGGAAACCAAGGCTAAAAGAAGTTAGTTAATTTAAATATAAGTCAGACCATTGCATTAGACCCAAACTTCCTTGCTCTGTGTATTTGAGAGACAAATCTGGCCAAAGGATGAAGCTGTTCTTTGATGGGGGGTTGTAACCAAGGGGCCACAGTGCTAAGGGGATCAATACGCAACACTCATGGACCCTTTCAGGGTGAACCAGGGTGCCAGGAAACATGGTCTTCTGTAATCAATCTCCATTATTGAGCAATCACATTTTATACATTCGTCAAAGATCAGTCATGAAATAATTCACTTGGGATCTTTAACATTTCAATGATGTGGTCTAAAAATTGGTCTATTCCTCATTTTAAATTTATCAAACTTTTAATACTGTTTTAAGAAAGCACTCTCATTCATTTCTTTCTTTTTAGTCTCATTATGAGACACAGTGAAGAGTCTCACTATAATTTTGTTCTAGATAAAATTTGGACATTCCTTGAAATATTTCACCAACATTTATTGAGCACATGTTATGTGGCAAGTTCTGCTCTAGAGTGATGTAAGTAAACAAATCCAAGTACCTATCCCTAAGGAGCTACATTCTAATGAAAGATGAGATATTTTTCTCCAATAAGCACCTGTTTACTAAGCCAGTAAATGTTATAATGGATATATAGAAAAGGATATTATGAAGTATGAGCGAAGCATTGCTGCCCATCCACCCTTCCCTCCATACACACATTTTCTTTAACTCGCATGTTGCCTTTCTGCCTGTTGCTGCTCTGGGGCTTGACATTCCCATTTCTCAAGGGATTGTTACTTTGACAGAGTCAGTTATGATGGTAGCAAGCTATTTTTTTAGGCTTATACCAAAATATAATGGCCATGGTTTTTGAAAGAAAGAAATGGAAATATATAAGGGTTTTATTTTTCTTTTTACTTCAAATGGAGAAATTAAACTAATATTTCAGATTATTTGAGGACTTGGAGAAAAGAGAACAGGAGAAAGAAAAGTGTCCGACTCTGGTACACATCTCTTGAAAGAGTTAAGGTACCTATCCCTGGGAATGAAGGCTGGATACCAGAAAGAGTTGAGGAATTTAAAAAAACAACAACAACAACAACGACAACAAAAAAAAACCCTTTCTCTAAGTAGGGGGATCAGGGAGCAAGAAAAGCTATAAATGATTCCCAACCACAGCAACAGTTGACCTGAAAAGTCAAGTTGCTTATCTATACTGAGTATGATCAAACTCCCTGGTCTGCCATCATTTAGGGTGCTATAGGAGAGCACCTCAAAACTTCCTCTGTCTCCAAGAGAGATGAGAAGTGGTCAGAAGGGAAAAATTAGACTGAAGAGAACAGAGAACATGAGGACTGAGAGTAACTTGAGCAACTCAGTGGATGCAGAGAGGATTCAGTCTCTCCAAATTAGATGTATCTCATGGAGAAAGCAGGTTTAAGGTAAACCTGAAATGACTGGTTTTAAATTTTTGACTGAGAATAGACAATCATTACATGTTCTAATATGTAGTAAATAGATTTTTCAAAAAGAGATTTGGTTGAATTATATAAAAATAAAGAAATTTACATTTTTATACCTAAGTTCTTCATTAGGTATAATACCTATGTTATAAAACATTGGGCATAGTTCTTTCACATAGTATTATTAATATTAAAGTTTAGATAACAGAATCAAAGGCTGTTATTCATAAATGTTAATGGTTTTGTTTTTAAATTAACTCTTAATGATCTTTTGCTTTACTGACTAAAATCAGTATGAGTTATTTTTTTATTTCAATATTAATAGTATCACAGAAATTGGCTCTCTATTTGTTTCATAAAAATATTAAAAAATTCCCACTTAGGGAAAGATTGATCAAAGCTTTCTTTATATAAACTTATATAGTCTTTGAACATTTTAACTAGTAAAATATTTTCATCTCATATTTTTTCCAAAAAAGATCTAAAATGATTCTCATTGTGAAAAAAAGGACATTTCAAGAGAATAAAGATAAAATGCACACTTTAATTTCAGTCTTTTTGATCTATCTAATAATACCATGTAAAAATGAGATATTACTGATTAATAAAATAAATTATGCTTTGAAATTTTATTTCAAAGCATAGATTTAAAACAAGCCTGTGACTACAATGGAGCAACTCATAAATCTGCAGGCTAAGGTAGCTGAGAAACATTCAAATAAAATTTCTACAGCAGATTCCTAACAGTCAAGAGAATAAAAGTGCTTCTGGGGTTTATATCTTTTGGCTCAGCAGTGGGCAACATATGCAGGTACTAAACAAAGAAAGGCGACTTTTTGTGGTTCTTAAAAAAAAAAAAAAAAGCATTGGCTCATTTTATAGTAATAAAAGCAAAAAAAAATCTTTGGTATTTTAAATCAGAAAGAAAATTCAGCTGTACCAAAATCTCTTTATACAGAAAATTTGGATCACTTCATATGGAACTGAATATGATTAAAAAGAAGTCACTCATTTTCTTCACGGCTATTTCAAAACTTGTACCAAACAAACAAACACACACACATAACTAATACATGCAGTTCCCCTAACAGGATATTGATGTGTTGTGATAAATATCCAGTTTCTGTCATGATCCCCCAATTTGCTCCCCACAGGTGGCCCTGTGATGAATGTGCTTTAGTTTGTTGAGGTTCAGGCCAGTATTGGATGGGTCATTCTAGAGGTGGTTGGATATTTGTAGGATAGAAGGCAACAAAAAACCCACAGTTTGAGTGCTTCATGTCTACTGTTTTAATATAAGATTGAATTAGCTTTTATGGAGTCAAGTCACATTTTAGAGACATTGTTTTACAAGATTCACTTTTTACATGTCTACCTAGTCTGCTATGTAGTAGCACAAGCAATTTTTATATATTTTGACAAAATATAGAACCCCACATTGATAAGCATAGCTTTTGATAACTCTTCAGTATCAGTAAATTGAAAACCAAATTTTGAGGATTTCATTGCCTGAAAAAAATGATAGCATAGCATAGATTGCCCTGGTGAAACAATCCAAAGTACAAATCTGACTTTGTTATAAGAAAGCTGAGTAATTTTAGGTAAGTCACTTCATCTCTCTTGGCATTAGTTCCCTCATCTGTAAAGTCAGTGGTTTGACCTACATGATTTTTTAGCTGTATTGTAATTCTAACATGGTGTGCTTCTCTAAATTATTCATTTTGTACCATGATTTAAATCTATTTTTAAGTCTTAATATTTTTCATCTGTCTTTGGTTAGATAAGTGTACCTTTATTTTTATCCAAGTCATTGATTAAAATGTTGAATAAGACAGTACCCAGTGCTTGTCACAAGAAACCTAATTCTAGGCTGACAGTGATTCAGAACTCACTAGGCTTGGAGTAGTTACACAAAACCACCATGATAAGTTTATTATCATTCATCAAACACAGACTCATTTTATCTGCAAGAATATCATGAGAAATCTACTAATTTCCTTTTATATATCAATATATTTTCTGACAACTAGGTTTAAGGTGTACTGTCAGATCTCTAAAAGATAACCTTGAAGGAAGCCCAGAAAGTAGCATTTTATTTGTCTCAGTGCTAGATTATAATGGACAGGTGAGTCAGAAAGTATTGTATAGAAGGAAAAAAATGGATTTGAGAGAGATATTTTAGCCACAACTTTCCTGCTCCACTGAACACACATAGACACGTGTATAAACATACACAATTACGTTTATTTTTACATTTGATGTGAATACAGGTGCAACCCCTACTGACTAAGTTTGTGGATAAAATAAATAAGAGCAATTGATAGTGTGTCTTAACAATGCAGTTTGAGACTGGTCAGACCAAGCAATGTAGAAACCAAGCAAAGCTTTTTGGATAGTAAACTAAGAGTGCATAGACGCTCGATGTTAATGCCAAATCAAGTCTCCCTAGTAGTAAAATAGTCCATACTGAGTAGAACCAGTGCAGCCCACTTCTAGGTGGGAAGATGAATTTTTATGGCTCAGAAAAAGGAGATGTAGGGAAATTTCAACCTCTCAATAGAAAACATTGATGAAAATACATCTTTGCAAATGTATTCATCTTACCTATGTTCTTCACTGGATAAACAATATAGCTTGATCTTTGCAAAGTACAAAACTCAGGGAGGAATGATCTAGGATATAAGAGGGCCTGCTTTAGGTAAGAGTTACAATCTCTTCACTTTGATGGGATTTGACACAGTCCTCAGACTTGGGATTCCCTCTCAGTTTGAGAGGCCAGGTCCTCAAAATAAAGGATCTTGTGTTATACCATTATGAGTTTTTAGGTAACAATTTCTCAGCTCTTCACCAAAGGGTCTGCGATCATTTTGCTCAGGTAATCACTGATGGGAAAAGGGGGTCATCTTAATATTTCAAGAACTGGTGGGCACAGAACTTGCTTTGACATAGATAAAAATAAACTGGAAGCAGTAGCATGTTTAAATGAAGTCTCTGAAACAATCTCTCTACCCTCCAATTGAGAGTAAATCCAAAACATACTTCATGCTGGGAAATGTCAATAATTATTGCCACTATTAAAGCCTTCATATGTTCTGATATCTCCATTTGTTCACTAACCTACAAAAGTTAGATATTTAAGCATGATAGTGGACTACCACAACTTGAGTACATTTCTGTCTCACTTAAAGACACTATATGGAATAGCACTCAACTACATAAAAAATTGCTCTTGCCATTTCCAACACTGATGGAACTGGAGGGATTATGCTAAGTAATGTAAATCAGAAGGAGAAAGAACAGATTATTTCAGTCATAAAGAAACAAAATAAAGCAACAGACAAAACTAAACCAAAACAAAACCTGGGAATTTGATCGGGATTGAGGTTAGCATAAGAGGAAGGTGTAAGTGTGATATCAAGGGGTAGGGGGCCCAATGGACTTTGGTGGAGGATTTTAGATGCTTTGGTGGTGGTGGTGGGTATGGTGTGATAAGATACATCAGGAAAAGTTTGAACTCTGCCCCTTAATCATACACAATGTCATAAGCAAATGTTACTGAAATAAAATAAGTAGGGGACTCAGTTTTGGAAAAATCATCATGTAAGTCATGAACAAATATGTGTATTATATAGTAACATGTTACTATGTACTGAATGTTTTAACAATGATAATATAGTGGGCATCAAATTCTGGAACAGTATGAACAAAGAAGTAATAGCTGAAATTATGAAGAAGTTTTACAAAGCAGGTCTTAGGCATGGGCAGAATAAACTCCCTCTCTTGATAAAGTAGAAACTCCAATTGACTTGATGTAACAGTTAAAGCAAGATATTTTAACAACTCTGTTTAGTGGCTTCATACAACCATAGAATGAAAACAAGTTTGAAAAAATCCTATTTATGCATATCTGATTGAAGCATGCCCGAAGAAAATGTGTCATAAAGTCTAAGAAGGAAGAGCATTCACTGACGTTAAGGGCCAGCCTCAGGCAAAATAGTAGAATTGGCAGATATTTTAATTTTTTGTAACTTCTGCCTCTTTCCATTCAATTCTTCTACCTCCACTCTGATACTCAGTAAACCACTGACTCAAAAGAATGTTGTTCTGAAGTAATGGTGTCTTCATCCCATTTATTAGAAAGCTTGGAGTGAATGGAAGCTGATATGATTAAGTTATGGTTTATAAGACTAATTTAATTATTAGAAATAATCAACTAATACAATTGCAATTGTCTTTTTTACCTAGACATAAAACTACCCTACTCCAAATAAAGAAGCAACATTGATTCTCTTTTTCTGTCCAGAGTTAACTTGACTAAAATAAAACCATTTTCATTCATTTGATCAATTGAGTGATGTATGCTCTGATATTCTAAATGACACATGTTCTTAAAGAATAAAACAGTTAAGATTAAAAATGGGAAAGCCAAAATAATTTATTTAGAACACACAATTGACTTAAGGGTAAAGATAGATATATGACAGATAAATGATGATAGATGGTAGATTGATGCATATATGCTATGTACATACAGCAAACAGAACAATTTATGGCTAGTTTATGAGAGAGTGTGTTTATGTAAAATGGATATGTTTACCTTTGTTTTATTTGTTGAAATCATATTTAAAATATTTCCAATTGTCAGGTACCTAAGGGGAGTAACAGGAAGAAAGTAGTTTTGTTATAATACTCATGTGATCCCAATTATGACTTTTCTTTAAAATTTTGAAGGGGTAAAATTTAAAACATAGAAACAGCACAAATATTATGTACAAATATATATTTCTAAGACAATCATTTATCATCTGCTATAACTTTTACATAAAAGAGAAATAAATAGTAGATGTTCAGGTAGGGGAAAGGATGGATTTTTACAGATTTCAGAAGTACATGTAATTCAATAAAAATTAATCCAGATTAGCACCTTCGTAATTATTCTTCAGAGGTATCACTTCTAGAAAACACAAAAAATTGTAAGTAGAAATAAAATACTCAAAATATATGCCATTTTCATTGTAACAAGAGGCTAAGTGGTCTAAGGCAAGGATACTCTTTGCAGAAGCAAAAGATAAGGATTCTGCTTCCACTTCCACTACCAACTTGAGCAAGCAAAATCCTCTAATTGAGCCTGTTTCTTCAACTGTTGAATGATAGGGTTGGACTAAAGGAAAACTAGAGTTCTTTGTAGCCCGAAAGTAAGAATGGGTGTTTTAATCATCAATGATTTTACTAGCACTCCAGCCTACAGAACTTGCTGAGCCTTGCCATACCCATGGTAGAATAGCCTGTCATTTAAAAGTGAAACTCTCCAAAATATTTCTATTTACATTTGTTTCTAAAGTTGATTGAAAGCCAATTTCCATTATTTTATTGGAAATAAATACCCATCTCTAATATATATATATATATATATAATATAGATTATTGTCCCTATAGTTATTTTATAAATTAGTATTTAACTAATGGATGGGAAAAGTTTAGAAAAATATGGAAATCTGAGGAATTCCACATTTTATAATTCAGTTCTACTATACTGACCTAACTTGATACATTAGAAATAGCTCACTATAATCCAAATGTTATGAACTAACACTATTCTTTCATCTTTGTAAGAAGAAACATAAGTGTTAGATTATTAACAAAAATTATAACAAATCCAATTTATTCTTCAATTTGATCTTCTTTTCACTAAAGTCTTTCATTTTTCATTTGTCAGGGGAAAGAGAAGAATGCCAAAACCCATGTGGGTTCCCTCTTCATTCTAACATATACTTTTCTAAAATAACAAATGTAAGTAAGAACTTTTCCTGAGTGGTATAAACGACTCAGTTAATTGGTAGGCATTCTTTCTTTTTATAACTGTTACTCTAGTTTTTTACTAAAGGAAGCTATATATAATACTTTAAAAGTGTGATGATTTTGCTTTCAAAAGTGTCTATAAACCCACTTACCTCCTTCTAAAACTTAAGACATCTGTGTGGCTGGTTAGCATATTAAATTATTGCTCTCAGGCTCTATCTCTCTCCTAAGTCAACATTTATACACTACCCCAAACAAATCAGCACAGTTTGTACCTTGGTGAAAGCAACCTATCATTTCCTGTCTCAGAATATTGTAAATTTATTAATTCTAGTATATTTTCTTCACTTAACATCTCCAAAGATCTTTTCAAAGTTCTTATTTTTAGGAAAATTTAAAATTCTTTTAGAATCTTTCTTCAAGAATTTAAATTGAAGGGAAATATATTTCCAATAATACTACAAAACAGAAGGGTGTTCCAAAAGCACAGCAAGTTCTGAATTTGAGATGATTAAATATTCTGAAGAATGAAAATTTGAAATATTTATACAAATATAAATGGCCACTTAGTCATATTTCAAGAAAAAAAGGAATACTTTTTCTTCTATCTAATAACATGTATTGTTGCCCACTAGTCAATTTAAAAAGTCATATTAATTCTTAATACTTCATGAGGTAATAAAAGCAATAGAGCATTTCAGTCAACATGCTTTCATAAAAATGCAGACAATATAAGATGAAGCATGTAGTCGTGCAACTGGGGTGGTGATGAGATGCTTTTGAGAGTTTATTTCATATACTTCTATATTATTTGACATTTTTATATTTGTAATAAAGATATAGATAAATTTTAAGTAGAAAAATAAAATTTATCAAAATTACTCCTTTTTTTTTATAGAGGCATGTTTTATTTATTTATTTTTTTGTTTGTTTTGTTTATACATGCACTGGGTACAGTCAGAAGTGCGGGAGGGTGAGAGAATTCACCAGAGACAGAGCAGGGAGCAGAGCAGGCAGAAGGACCGAAGTACAATGCTGAGGGGAGCAGCGGGCAGCAGGAGAGGTCTGCGCGCCATGCGGGACCCTCCTCCCGTGGCCGGGGAGCAGCCGGGGATCGAACCAGCGCCGCAGAGGCCGTGGGCAGCTTCTCAACCCAGCGCTCAACCGCTGCGCCACCGGGGAGGCCCCTGTCAAAATTACTCCTAAATGCAAATATAACTTTTAATGTGTCTTCTATCAAAGTTTATCTTTTCTCATAAACATGGTCTTAGAAAACTTAAAATATTCTTCAGTGAAGTAAAGTATCAACTTCTAATATCATAACTTATTGTCTTAGAGATGACTCTCTGTGTTCCTCTATCTCTGTGTGTCTCTGTCTCTATATCACACATGTTTCTATATATTCATACAAACATAAATATGTGTATATATAACATGCAGTTATTCCAGCTACCAAGTTTTACTTTTCATGTGTCAATGCAAAAGGTAAATATTATGTATGTGCTAGCTTATTTATTACTCAAAAATTTCTCATGAAATAAATATTAAGATCTCATTTCTACCAATGGGGAAACAACTTAGAGAATGTAATTGCCTAAGGTTACATAGAAATGAAAAAGAAAGCCAAACTTTCAAAATCAGGCATTATTCTATAGCAAGTTCTACTTCTCCTAATGTTTCTTTCATTCCTTCCAAACAAGACAGGCATAGTGTCTATGCTGCTTATTTCTGGGTAAGTGTAACTGAAAATAAATATATACACTTTCACATACACAGTGACAGCTAAATGAACATTAAGCAAGGAGACATTATGGGCAATGATTTGGGGTTGGCAGCTATTTTAGGGCTGCTGATACTCACAGATTTCTCTAGGAGGAAATACACATAAGACATTGGCTCCTCAAGAAGGAAATGCACATAAGAAGATGAAGTGGGAGTAGCTATGACTGTAATGCAGAGTTTAATCATAGTATATTAAAGGATATTCAAGGACCAGCAACTGGTAGATCACTGTGACTATAGCACTCTGACATAGGGAAGGAAGTTTAATTTTTAATTTATTTATTTTTTATTTTTTACATCATTGTTCATTTTTAAACAATATTTGCTTCCCCCCACCCCCTCAGGTATAGTCCCCATAAAAATGAAATGAGGGCCTCCCTGGTGGCACAAGGGGTTAAGCACAGCATTGTGAAGCTATCTGCAGCCTCAGCAGCACAAATTTGATCCCGTGGCTGGCCAGGGAGCTACCCACATGGTGAAGCAGACCTCTCCTGTTCGCCTACTGCTCCCCTCAGCAGTGTATTTCAGTCAGTTTGCCTGTTCTGTTCCCTGCTCTGTCTCTGGAGAATCCTCTAACCCCCCACACCTCTGGCCCATACCCAGTTCTTGTAAACATAAGTAAATAAATCTTTAAAAAATAAAAATAAAACAAAAGTGAGGGAGGTCAAGAGAAAGACCATTCATATAAGTTGTGGTTGAGCAGTCCAGCACTTTGGACTTATCCTTAGTGTTGTGGGAGAATGGCATAATCTGTGTTTCATTTTAAATGGAATATTCTAACTATTCTGCAGGAAAATGGACTGTAGGAGAGGAAAGCAGATATAATTTGTATTCATAAGACTTATGTGTGGCTGCATATATGTGTAGATGTACAGAAAATGATAACCATATTAACTTTAAGACATTTACACTTTAAATAATATATTCATTGTAAGGATAATCCTGAAATTAATATCTTGAGAAAAGCACAAAACTAGAGCATGTACTTTAAAAAAAACCTCCAATTCAGTGAAAAACTTTTGAAAAACAAAATAGTAGATATAGTGCAAACAGCATTATGAAAAGCATATTAACAGTAATGTAGAATTTAATGTATTCTTTTAAATAACATATGTTATGACTTTTTTGACAATAGCATTTCACATGCTATGGGACACATGCTTTAAAGTAATTTTCCCACACAACAGCACAAATTCCAGCAAGTGAAAATGCTTTTGATGTAGACTGATTTGATAGCTGTTTCTGAAAGCCAATGGTATATTTCATGCTAGAAAGAAGCATATTAAGGACGAAGGCATGAATTCGTTGTGAGGCTTTTATTCATTTTATTTATTTTAGAGATTGCTGAGATAGAGAGTAGTACTAACTCTGATTGCAAAAGATCATTTTCATCCTATTGTTAGCACTTTTCAGTTGCATCTAAAGCAAATTTGCTGTGATACTATTTCTTCCTGGTTTACATAATGGAGATCTGAAAAATGATACTTTATTGAATCACAGTCCTGCAAATGAACAATGTTATAAATCTGTGAATGTTTAGAGAAGTGTTTTGGATCTCAATTACATTTAAATAGTTTTGGAACAATTTAATATCTCTAGATATACTGGCACTAGCTCCTATTAGGGAATTAGCCAATTAGTGTAGAATATGTATGCATAATCATGCATTCTCAAGTCAGACATAACTAGCACATGAAGTTACATGCCTAGTAGAATACATTCTGAGTCATTTTCATATAATAGTGCTAGTATATGTAATATTAAATATTATTACAATCCTCTGTAATGCCTAACATTTCTTATGAATGATTGCTCCATTATGCATATTAAATTTATATTCCATAAACCATACACAGTCCTCCATTTTCTTCCTGTTAAGCAGTATATTCTTTTCATATCACCTACTGTTTTTATTAACTTTGTTTTTCAGAATTAAAAAAGTTTAAATTATTGATCTATGATCCTGTGTTAGTCACTCAAGTCACCCTACCAATACAGACAATAATTTTGAGTAGAGCAAATAGAAAGTTTATTATCAATCGAAAACAGAAAAACACTAAGGACATGAAGTGAAGAGAGGCTGCTTTACATTTATTTTCATATTAATGACCTTGTAAAACTTTTAGGAAAATGATTACAAATTAAAAAAATTAATTTAAAAATATTCTTATGTTTTTCTCTCATACTATTTCTATCATGATATTTCTATCATTGAAATTTAATTGGAATGGAATGGAATGGAATGATATTTCTGTCATTCTTTTCAAAGGTTATTTTATTTCATAATGCAAAGTAGTTGGGGAACATTTAGAAAAAATAAACACTTGGCAATTTGCACCTGCTTCTCTGCAATATTTTCTAGTCCACTCCTTACCCATGGATCTCTGTCATTTTTTGGAAACAGAATGTTAAATACATGTTTTAATCTTCCCAATACTAAATTTTTTAGGTTAAAATATTTTGCAAAATTTTCTTAATTTATTAAAAATGTTTGTTGAGCTACTAAAAGCATGCAAGGCAATGTACTAGGTTACTTAAATAAATCAAACAGAAATTTTGCCTTTTAAGAAGTTGTAGTCTAAGAGAAGATACCCATCCATATTAAAAATGTGAAAGAAATATATTCCTTAAGTGCAAGTCCAATAAGGCAGTGTTGTAGCTGAGAGGTGGGGGACTGCATTCTAGGACATGGGGGGGATATATCAAGGTAAATGAGAGAAAGATATAAGGTACGCTAGAATGAAAATTCCTGGTCATATGAAGACTTTTTCAAGTATGAGGTAAAGTAATGGATGTGTATCAGTTTTATATTTCTTTGTAAGAAATAACCACAAATCTGCAGCTTTACATTTAAATGAACAAATTTACATTATGTCACAGTTCTCCGTGCCTGGAATCTGGAAATGGCTTAATCAGCCCTGATTAGAGTCTCACAAGATTGCAGTTAAGGTTTTGCACCTCACCTGAGGCTTGACTGAGGAAGGATCCACTGCTCTTGGTGGAATTCACCTCCTTGTAGTTGAAGGACTGAGTCTTCAGGTTTGGTGGCATTCAGCCAGAGAGGCCATCTTTGTTCATTGCCATACAGATTAACCAATATACACTATACAGTGTGCTATAAACCCAGCACACTGGGTTCCTTAAACCCAGTCAGAGAAAGGTAGACTCTAGTAACAGTGTCGTGCAAGCTTATGTGTGTGATCACAGACCTCTTGTCCCCATTCACTGTAATCTATGTGTGAGAAGTAAATCACAGGTCATGCCTACACTCATGAAAACAGTACGGTTGTGAAGACCAGGAGGTGGAGATTATGGAAAACCACTCTGTTCCCCACAGAGGAGTGAAAGTGTGACACATGACAAGGAATGAAAGTGTGACACATGACAATCAGTACAATCAGGTCAGGAAAGAAGTTTGGATTCAGATCATGGAGGGAAACGAATGTTCTGGAGTAGAACATTTATACACCAGAGGAGACTATTGTCATACGTTTGAATAGAGGAGGAAAAATTAATGGAACTGGGCTTCAGAAAGTTGAATCTGGAAGTGGCTTCTAAAATGGATAAAGAAAATAATATGTTTAGTTTTGGGGGAAATAAATAATTTACTAACTTGTTGAAAGAATGAATAATGTGTTTTGTAGATATGTGACTACAGATTCAGAATTTAAAATAAAACTTGTTTATTAAATTGCACCAGAAAAAGGAAGGGTGAGCACTCACTGAATGGGTCCTTAACAGATCACAATCACAGATTTCTCTTTATACCTGAATACAGTATAGGGTGCTTTTTGAAAATGCCTTATAAGGAGGCAGGTAGGAATCTGAGCCCTTGTAATACTCAACAAGTGAAGGAAAAGGAAAGCAATCTTTATAAATATAAATTAGTGAGCCCTTGTAATACTCAACAAGTGAAGGAAAAGGAAAGCAATCTTTATAAATATAAATTAGTATCTTCTTTTAAAGACTATATACTTAAAAACATTAACCTTAGTTTATCTAGGATATATTGTCTAGGTGTGCATTATTTTGTTCTCTGTTGACAAATACCACCATCAAATTAAGGAAAGACTGATTTTTTTCATGAGCATCATTTAATGGATGTGGAAATCTGATAAAAGGAGCAAGAGGTGAGAATTAACAGACCATGACAATAAAAGACCATCAGAAAAAGATAAAAATAATAATATGAACTTTGGTGATTAGGAGGATAGTAATAATAGAATGGTAAAGAATGCTGGGAAAGGACTAGATAAAAATGAATTTGTACCTACTGAATTAAAAGGATTTTCAGAACTTCTAGTGAAGATGTAGAATTCACACTTTGAAATGCACACTAGAACTCATTGTGGCAGTCAGGAGCAGTCATGAACTTTTATAGTCCCAAGTAAAGGTGTAAGTGAGTGTGTAAGATCAGATGAGATTGCGAAGAAGTGAGTGTGGTGAGAGAAGAGACAAGGACTATGAGCAAATCTTTAGAAAAGATCTATATTTCAAAAATGGAATGAGGATGCAAAACTAGAAGAACTTGAGGGAGAAGAAATAAGTAGTCAGGAAACTAATTTAAAAAGCCAAAAGTAATGCCAAAATTGGAAAGGTATCTCAAGGGGAGCATATTCTAAATGGGAGTTGCAAACTCATACCTGTTGAAAAGATCATTGATGATGATCAGGCAAAGATCATTGAAGCGAGCCAGGAGAAAAATAACACGAAGTGGAGGGACAGAGATAAAATGAAATGTGTGCCACATATTAAGTCATTTAATTTAAAAGAAACACATTTTTAGAAACAAAATCCATATAGAAAATATGCTTGCAACCTTAATTTGGTCTACAGGATGCCAATTTATCATCTCTGCACTAGAGTCAAAAGTGACTCACAGTGAGAATTATGATAAAATTGAAGTAAACCATTGATTTTGCAAATCAGAGACCTTTGGTAAACTGAGAGATGTTTCATGAAGTGGTAAGGGCATAAACCAAAGTATGAAATTTAAATAGAAAGTGGGAGATCAGAAAATAAAAACTGTCCTATTTTATCAGGAACCTAGGACTAGGCAAAACTGTCTCAGGTAATTATGAGGGCAGCCACAGGGAAGGTTACAGCTGGCCATGGACAACAGGGGAATAGCAAGGCTAATTACCAAGTGTTCCAATTAGAGACAACAACGAGCTGCATGTGGCAAATGCAATAATCAGAATTGTGAATTGGAAACTCAACTAATGAATTGGCAGCCGGACCCAAGGGCCCCAAGGGAGCAGAAGAGGTAGCTCACTGGTTAGTAGGCTACCTGAAAAGTATATCCGCCTTGCCACTCTTTCTAGAGATTTAAAATATCCCTCAGATTTTCAGCTAGTAACTTTGGGAGATAAAGGAAGTTGCTAAATCTGCAATAGCTTAATCAACTATGTGGGTACTGGGACTTTGAGTTTTATTTTTAGGAACTAGGAGTAGTGCACAGTTGACTGTGTGGCAGTAGTTGTGATGGAAGAGCTATATTCCAGAAACAGAAGGGTTGCTTGAGAGAGGAGGGCTTAGAATAGGAAATAAGGATGGAATCAGGGTCCTTTGTACAGTGATTAACTTGTCAAGCACTTATTTTGCTACCCCTAGAGGGAAAAGGATGAGAGTACATGAAGGTAAAGATACATTTGAAGGGAAACTTGAAGAAACTCATACTGGAAATCTCTAGTCTCTTCAGCACCAGGATAATTGCGTGAAATATTAGGCATTGTCACAAATTACCTGTTCATGCCTCTGTTAGCTATTCAATTTTATTCTAATGAAAAATGTGTGGTTTCCATACAGCTGAAGAATGGTGACTTGTAGTTTCACAGTTTTCACAACTGATTTCACATTCTTTGCTTGAATTCAGTCCTTCCACAAATATTTATGGAGGTTTTACAATATACCATATGATAGTTTTTTTTAAATCCTTTTTGTTTATTTTTATGATTATGAAAGTTATATTTGTTCTTTGTGAAAACTTAAGAAATGAAAAACAAGTAAAATATCATTTAATCAGCATGGATTTCTTGAGCACATACCATGTGTCTGGTTCTCTAGCACAATGGCAAGCAAGTAGACGTAACTCTTGACCCAAAAAACTTAAATTTTGTGGAAAGAACTAAATTCTCCCTAATTTGCCCCCATTATCCATTTCTCCCCCTTGGTAAAATTCAACAGTTTTGTGTATATTCACCAATTGATTCTTGGATTTAATATACTTTGGATAGTTTTGTCACATTTTGACAGTTACTCTTTTCTTCTTTGCTACGTAGAGATTAGCACTCTATTCAGAAACTAATTTTGAAATTTTAGACAAACTGACCTAAAAATGAGGGCAGAGGAGCTGGAAGTTAGAATGGATTTCAAACAAACTCTCATAAATCTTCTTACTCAAAACTGTAAAAGTGTAAATGAAGTAAAACACATTCATTAATTTATTCCATCAAATTTTACATGTCTACTTTGAGCAAGATGAGGTTCTAAATTCTGTTTACTCACTAAAACAAATTTCCATGAAAACCTAATTTTTCAGGAACAAACAAAACCTGTAGAGAAGAGCTAATAATAAAGACTGTTGTGAAATCAGCATGTTCCAAGTTAAGACAAGGAAAACTGTAATTCAGAAAGCAGAAAATAGGAAGTTTCAGCTGATTTAAAGGGTGAGTACATAGGTTTCTTGATTTCTTCTTGGTGGAAGTCATATACTAACTTCTTAGTTTTATTCTTTTCAGATATTTGGGGTGGTAGCTATTTTAAGGGTACATAAGCATTTATACCATGAACTAGCTCTGTGGTATTTACATTTGAGAGCATGAAAAAATTGATACAATATGATAAAATTTTATGAATGTGTTTATTTTGGGTTGTTTTAGTCATTTGTCCTTTATTCCCATTCAAACTCCCAATATATATTTTAAGTACCATTTATAGGAATCTGTCCAGAGACTGTAACATCATGATTTTGCTTACTCTGCTACAGAAGAATGTAAGAAATAGCTATAGTATATGTCTCTATAATTTATGACACAACACTGACAGTAACTTAAAGATAGATAATACATCCCAACTACCCAGAGTTAAATAGAAGCTAAGCTAGGAGTCCATCATTTTGTTGAAATTTCAATCTCCATTTCTCAAATTATTGCCCCTTCAATTTTCCTCATTTTTCACTTCCTAGAAATGTCATGTATAATCCAGCATAAAATGGAGATAATTTGTTTACTTCTCATTCATTTTGTTACAATGAGAATAATGTTCCAAGGTCATCCAAGTTAACTGCTTAAGTACTAAATGTATTTCAACTCAATAAACATTTATTAAGCACCCAATACTGTAGCAAAAATTCAAGAATTTCCAGTAAGTACTATAAGAGAGGTATGACATACAAAAAAGTAGGAGAGTCTAGCTCTTTTCTAGGCAGGGGGACTAGTGCCAAACAATTTCTTTACATAGAGCAGATTAATCTCTTTGTTCTCTATCATCCTTACAAAGGAAAGTAAGAGGAACAAATTAAGAATAAAATGATAGAGAAAAACACGCTTTAAGAAATTTTGCACCTAAGATTCACAGTGCAATGAAACAGTAAATATCTGTAAGTGATCTGTCCTGTTTGCTATCAGAAGGTGATCATTGAAGTGGAGATTTTTATCTCAAAGTGTTTTCAGAAGGAATCTCAGTGACTTTTCCATTTGCCCCTCCCATTTCTCCTGGTGACCACTCCACTTTCCTTGCAAGACAGTAGACATAAATACAAGACTGTTTCTCTGCCCACCCCCCAGTAGTTTTTGGCTATTTTCAGGCAAAGGGACAAGTTAATTGGCCTTGAGGAGTGTGCCCACAAAATGTCCTGTCACTCTTGTTTGTATTTAAATATCTCAGTGAAACATGGCTCACTAAGTTCCAGAAACCCCTTTAGCTATCCAATCACTATTCAAAACTAGCATTTATTGAAATCCACTATGCATGAGGCCTTTGGCAGAAGACAACAAGTTATATAGGGAAATATGACCATATTAAGATGAATACATAAATTAAGAATGTCCAAATGAGACTTGAATTAACAAGGAAGGGAAAGAACGCTAAGACTAAAAAATACAAGAAATCACTTGAATTGGGTTCTCTCTCTCTGTCTCTCTCTCTCTCTCTCTCTCTCTGTGTGTGTGTGTTTTCCAGGGAGAGTTCATTCCAAGCCAGTGAACATAATATGCAAAGTTTCACTGGCAAGCAAGGTCTGCTTTGAAAATTTTCAATAGTTTACAACCTGGTGTTAAACTCTAATTTGAACATTAGGTGTGGTGGGATTTACAGAAGCATGCGTGCCTGAAGAATGAGCACACAAGTTGGGAAAACAAGCTTTGCTACGTAAACACAGGCTAACTTCCTTGATGTGGACAGACTGTGGGGGAAACTTGGATCCCTGAGCACTGTGGTTTTTAAATTTAGTCCAGCCCTTGAGATATTGCACAGTAGTGGTTAATAGGGTGGACTCTGTAGACAGAGATTCTAACCCTGGCTCTACCATTTACTAGCTATGTGATATTTAGAAAGGTGGCTCATGACTTAAAGCTCAGTCTCCTTGTCTGTGAGCTGAGGACAATTGTGGTGCATATTTGAAAGGATAATAAAATTAAATGAATTAATGTGTGTCAAGAACTTGGGACATTACCTAATATGCATCCTAGGTAAATGCCAATTATTATCATTACATATTATTATAATACATTACATTTGTAACAAAAAAATGTCAAAAAGAAAAATAAACCTGCTTGATTTTGAGGCATGATAGCTTCTCTGACTATCTATGGTACTGTGAAGAATACTTTAAAGAAAAAAAAAATAGTTCTACAAGGTCCTCCTTAGTAAAGCTGAATGAATCGCAATCTCATGGACAGATGTTGCTTTAACTCATGGAGCCAAGTTAAAGCAAATACATTTAAAAATAACTAAAATGGGCCTCTTTTTTCCCTCAAGAATTCCATGCCCTAAACCCACGGGTCCACTTCTGCTTGAGAACTGTTATAAAATATGGTCCTTTTTTAAAAGTTTCATATTTTATTATTTATCCTTTTGGAGCTTCCAACTTTCAAATCCAAGTGAATGTATTTCTTTTGAATAAGAGGAGGTTTGTGCTGTGCACACATCTAGATTCTGATAGCACCGAGGGAATTTTTTCAAAGCAGCGGTTCATGTTCAGCCAGTGCCAAACGGAACTTAAAGCTCAAAGGGTTTGACTAAATTTAGAAACCACAATGTTCAAGTGGTTCTAAATTTGACAAAGCAAACTAGAAGCTAACCAAAATTGTATATAAGACGACATTTTCTATAATGACAACAGATAGGACAAGATGTTATTATTCTAAATTTAGGTAAATCAGACCCACAACTAACTATGAGCAAACTAAGGTGGAAAGTTAAAACAAATGTGTTGATACTCCAGAATAAAGAATTCCCTCAAGAATATTGTCAGTGATTTTTCTAATAAGTGATGAATACTGAAATTGTTAATCAAATTAAGAGGAGAAAAAGAAACTATTCCCATAATGTGTGTCATTTTGATGGCAATGCTGCCCACCTGACTGTCAATATTGTCAAGAAAAGCTGGTGTTGAGCACAATTCATAATATCAAAGTTGAATTGTCCATCTGGTTCCCCATATCAAGTTTGCATATTTTGATGCATCAGTATTGCTTCATGACTTGTTACCAGAATTGATTCAGTTATTTACCATTTTCATATTTTAAAAATTCTGCCTGAATCATTCAATTCTCTTAAGAAAGCATTGTGTTTCATTACTAGCACATGCCCTTGCTGTGTTCATAATGCTACCATGTTGTACACTAATGAAAATATACTAATTTTCTTTCCCAGGGTAGAAATTTCAGACTAAAGTAGGAAAGGTCACATTAACTGTTAATATACCAGTGATGTATTTCTAATGGTTGTGATACAATTATTACCTTTAAGAAACAGTGAATCACAAATGCAAATAATGAAATTTTCAATTTAATTGCAAAGAACAATATAGGTTGTAGCATTCATTAAGTTTTTCCAACAGTGAAATGATGGGGCTTTAAAAATTTTAACAATATGAGATTTTACTAATATGGAAGCTATGAAGGCAAATTAATTTAGAATCAAGTCAAAGGTAAAAATAATGTATTTTCTGAGATAAAGAGAATGTATTTTCTGAGAATAAAGAGAATTTTTTTTAACCACTTGATGGTCTGAATCAACCTTTCTCAGAATTACTGTAGTTTCACAGTGTGTTTGCTGCTTCTTAATTAGAATACTGTACAGCCACCAACTACCTAGATTTCCCAAATTACTTCATTGAGCTCAGAATTCTTATTATTTGGCATAAATAATAAGTATCCTCAATAGAAATAAAATTTTTGAAATTTGATTATTTTTGATAAATACAATTTCTGATTTTTGTAATATTTCAAGTGGTATTTAAATGGTAATGTCAATAGTTTGAAACTCCACTTAACTCCCCCAAGTAAATATTGGACGTTAAAATAGACATTTAGATCAGCAAGATTTAGTTTTACTCTACATAACAGGAAAGCTAAAACTCAGATTTCTATTATGCATCCACCTTACTTCTGAAAACAAAGTTACAATGTTTCAGGAACATTAATGCATTATTAACAAATTAGTTTGGATCATGAATTTGTTCTGAAAACAGGCCTAAGTCTGTATGTTTTCTGGTGATTATATAGCTCTATGTTTATCATGCAGTATTTGAACCTGTTACAAAGAACATAAATTAAATCATACAGAGTAAGTGGAGGTAATTGTAAATCATTATTTCATGCATACAGGTGGAGAAAAACATTTTATTTCAAGATTAAGAAAAATATTATTATTTAGTAATAAAATAAAAAAGATAATAGAAGTCTTTTCTATTTTACTTTTAATAGAAAATTTTCATCTCTTTATTCATTCTCATTATTAAATGGTATATATTGTTGCTATTTGTAACTTCCTATTATATAACATTGAAATTGACATGTTGGCTCTGTAGTACCAAATGCCTACATTTCCTCTCTCCTTTCTCTCAATAAAATTATATAACAAATCACAATTTCATAATATCTATTTAAATTGCCTCTCATTGTTTCTTGTTTTTTTTTTTTTTTTTTTTTTTTTTCAATTTTGCCTCTGAGGATCACTGCCCTTTGTTATAATCTGGAATCAACTAATGAGTCCCGATTAAAGACATTAGTTTAGTATTTTGACAAGATGAATTGAAAAAGTTGAAGTTTTTTTTTTTTTTTTTAAATGAGAGCAATGAGGTTGAGGAGGAAAATATTCTCTATCTGAGAAGATAGCAGGAGAAAATACAAAAAAAAAAGTTGAAGTCCACAATTACTGGTTTCTAGGATTCCATCGCTCAATTGAACTGTTTCAACAAGGCTTCTCTTGATTTCCTGATCACCCATGCTTCCTATTACTCCATCCTTCACAGTTTCCAAAATTATCTCCTAATCACATATCTGGTCCTTCACTTCCTTGCCCAGAAACCCAGAACAACTATTGATTAACTACGGTAAACTCCTCTGTGTGATACCCAAGTCCCTAACTAGTCTAACTCCAACCAAATGACCCACACTTATTTCTTATTAACCATTCACATAGCTCTCCACGCTAAGTATAAGTGATTATTTTCTCAACTCTAAATATGACAGTCATTTCACATGTCTCTCTGTTTCTATGCTAGTGTCTGGACATGGGTGTTTGTCCCCCTTGTACTCTCCCTTCTTCACATCACCTTACATCCCATTTGCCACAAACAAAAACTCCAAAGGCACAAGGAAGCTTCTCCAGTCACTTGAACTGACATTATTTTTCCTTCTGCATTCCTGTTGTGCACTGGACCTCTGTTGTAGCACTCGCAAAATCCTATGTTGGGTCACATTAAGTACTTTATGCCTATGTGAGCCACCAAAACCACCCATTTTTTTTTCCATGATGGGGAAATTATGTCTTTTTCAGTATTGTTCTGTGAAGCTTTATAACAGTGTATCCACGAAACAGTCCTCAAGAATTGCTTGTTGGCTTTTAAACAAAATGTTTAAAAATTGTTAAAATTCACATACCGATTCATTGGTTAGAATCATGATGAGTTTGTCAAAGGTAGGGTCACAATGTTCTAGCTATAAAAGCTTTTTCATGTCTTACCTTTTGTTAGGAGAAATACAAGATCCAATAACCAATTATTTAAGGCTTGAAATTACTCAGAAATTATTCCAAGAGCTCTAAGAAAATTACTTTTGAAATATTTTTTCAGAAATAATTTCTTGAATATGTTAGCATGAAATTAAATGCAATTAAAAAATTCAAGGTGTCATCGATATTGATAACTATCTTTTTATTAGCAAGATGATCTACTGGTCTGGGTGAATATTACAAAAGTGAGCAAATATTTCTAATTGTAAGCTGGAGAACTTTATATTTTAATGCTTAATTTAATCCCTTAACCCTCATGCTATATTTATAGACCTTTTGGATATAATTTTTTAACTTTTTAATATAGTCAGGAAGGATAGTGATCTATCCTTTGCTAGATTTCTTCCTTATCCATTTATGCTCTTTGACATCTACTAACTTATGAGCTGATCAAATAATTCAGTTTTCAGATTTGAATAATAATGCTTTTCAAAATGGTCCACTTGGCCTTGTAATGACAAACTTGTCAATAAAAGGAAACTGAGTATCTTTTGCAATGAGCTTTTAAAACCTGTCCCCACTGCAGCTTGCTGTGTCAAGTACCCTCACAATAGCATGCTGCTTCCAGAAGATCCATGTGCAAATAAAACATTTTTTTTATAAGACAGGGGAAAATTTTTACTCATTTTAAAATCTTTTCCTAACAAATAAACAAAGCCAATTTTGGTAGGTCAGTGTCGAGAGGATAAATTAAATAATCCTGTTAAAAATCAGGAACTCCCAGGCTATATGTAACACAGCATATCCTGAAATGATTTTTACTACCCTTCTAAGAATGAATAAATTGGTACAACACTGTCATAAATACTAGATTGTAAACTATTTGAGGTATAAGACATTTGAAATACAGAAGTTAGGAAATGGGTAATAAGTTAGCATTATCAATATAAATTATTTATGAATAGTGATTTTAAATATCTCTACAACTATCTTCCTATTTTATAAATACCTATGTGGTATACCATCTGCTGATACTTACATTAATTCATAAAAAAGACTGTATTTAAATCAAAATGTAAGTGACAGAAACAGAATAAAAGAGAAGGGGCAGGAGAATAAACTGAATAAATTCCAAATATGACTTCTAAAGGCAGACAATATAAAAGCTATAATCGTAGTTTAAGCCTTACACTCTTTAAACACAGTAATTACAGGACATCTGCTGGGAACACAGCTTTGCTATTGGGTAACATTAATTGCTCTGTAATATTTCCTGACACTCCCCAAAATATGCCCCATTGCTAATAATTCATTCACATTTCAGTACCATTATTAGCTACTAATTCAAACAATCAAGACAAAGACAATGAATGGGTGACCTTGAACAATTACCCACTCAGTGAACAGAATTTATTTTGTGCTTTTCAAAGATGTAACTGCTTTCCTGAGACTGAATAGCACTCCAAAATCAAGCAAATGCAAACAAGGGAAAATTTTTGTGGCGTAAACCTAATTTCCTTCTTGATAGTCTTAGAATATTGATAAAACTCACCCATATATTATGCTTTCTTGAAGAAAAACAAAAATGATGGAGTTCAAGCAAAAAACAAATGATTTTTCTAATTAATGGAAACAGTTCAGTCGTGGATAGTAAAGTATACATTCAAACAGTTATTTCAATTTTTATTTCAACCTGTGAGAACATTTGAGAATCACATAAATTTAGAGCCAGAAAAAACATTCATTTCTCACAGCAAAATGGTGGGAGTGTAATGGACAGCTCCTCAGGGGGCCCCTTTTGCAAAATATTTTAAATACAGTCTGCCAAGTTAACACTCCATCCTCCTCACCACCTCCTTGTTTCTCAAGAAATTTGAATTTTTAAAGAAATGCTGTACTCTTGGTCTTTTCTAATATGGAATGCATTAAGAGAAAACCCATAAATAAACGCTTACATATGCTCGTGAGAAAGAAAGCAGACACCTCAAATTGATCTATTTGCCAACAAAGGGGAGGAGGGAGCAGGCACAAATGAAAACTAAGGCAAAGGAAGTAATAAATGATATGGACCAGCCGACATTCTCACTATATTTCTTGGATGTGCTGGGGGGACATGTTCAGGTTTGGGGTAGCCCAGTTAGAAATGCAAAAAGAATGGACAAAAATGGATTAGGCAGGAGCAATCCTTATTGAGAAAAGAGTGTTAGCACCTTTTTTCCCCCCAAAATCTGAAAACCCCAACAAAGAAATAGCAAAAAAAGAAAATGCAAAGTTTGAATTCCCGCAGCAGTAGGAAACCCTCTAACACAATGTCTAGAAATCTGATTCCTCTTCTCTCTCCCCTTCTGCCTCTTTTCTTAAAATTTTGTTCATCTTATAGATTTCTCTATAAAATTGAATGTATGATCACTTTACCCAGTGTTTAGAGCATAAGTCCCAGAAGATGGCTATTTTTAATTGTGTCATATTTCTCTCCTGCCCCAATATGTCTGATGCATTTGAAAAGGTTTTTTTTTTTTATTGTCTTATTTTTTTGCATAGGGAGAGCCAAAAACATTAATTATGTAAGCACTCCTCTGTACACCTTCAGTTCAAGATTTTAGTTTTAACTATTTCAGCTTAATAAAAATTAAAATAGAATTCTTCCAAGACAACCCTCAGCTCATCGTGTATTTTTTTAGTCCTTTTTTGTTGTTGTTCTTGCAAATTTTCACTGCTTTCAGGCACATTTTACACAGCCTTAGATAAGCTTGTGTTAGAACACATGTATCATAGAGAAAAAAAAATTCATAAGATTGCAAAAATAAAAAAATAAAAAAAACTAAGCAAACAAAGAAATCCTACTTAAACGATAAAGAAACAAAAAATGGGAAAGATGTTGAGGAAGAACCTGGAGTGGCCACTCCCCAATACTTGATACAAGTATGTAATATAAACAGGAAAAAAAATGCTACAATTCAGCTCAGATAAGGTGTAAGGTAAAAGCTTGCCACCTATGTACTGAGGTGGCTCTAGCATCACACTGTTCAGCACTGAAACTTCCAGTGGGTTGTAGGATTCTCATTGTTCTTCTTATTGTCTAAATCAGTGGGGGAAATACACTATATCATGTTGTCCTTAAGACTTAAGACTCCTTAAGTCCTGTCTCCTCACAAAGTTGTATGTGGACTCTTTTCTTAGGACCCAGACATGAGTGCATTGCACAGCACAGCGAACAGACCCCAAGTTCCTCTCTTCAAGTTCTTTCTCCACTGGGTTACTCCTTCGCAAACAATTTGCCTTCATGCACATATCCTCATGTAAATAATATTACATGCTCATTGTGTTTGTGGCTCTTTCAATCTCTTATTTGATCCAGAAACAAGCTGATGATATGTATACTCCAAGTGTTCCCATTTTACAGATGAGAAACTTCTGATTAGCAAAGTTGAATGACTTGAACAGAACTACCCAGCTGACAAATTGGAATTCGCTGCCTTATATGCTATGCACATTATGCATCCTACTCTCAATGCATAGCCCTAGAATTGCTAGATTTGTCTAGATTCCCAAAATGGGGGAAAATAGGGGCAGATTGTGATATCTGTTATGTATTCCAAATAATCAAAAGTGATGTAGAAAACAGTGCTGATAACAGGTACCAACAGAGCAATTGTGGATAAAGCATCTCTGGAGGGACTAGTGAGCCCTGATTTTATTACATCCACACTTCCTGTTTTCTGTGGAATTATTATTCATTTTGAGCATGATTTACATCAAATGAACCCCTCCAAATTGCTTCATAGAATACATGACCCTCCTATTTTGAACCCTTCACTGCAGAACAAATTCAGGCATCACTATCCTAATCTAAGAACTTAAACCAGAAGTTGATATATCATAAGGACTAAAAGCATAGCTCCTGTCTGTGTTGAAACAACCCTGCTACATAAGATCTATATGGCATAAGAAAGTTACTTAACACTTTTTTGTCTATAAAATGGGTAATGTAAAATAATGGTATCTTCAGCACAAATTTGACAATAAAATAAAGCCAGTTAGCATGTATAAAGTATATGGAGCAATAGCTGGCCCATGGTAAAGGCTCTTTAAGCATTATTAAAATTAATGTATGGAAAAGACCACCTGGAGCTGCTCTGTTGATTCAGACCAGCAGGTGTCTCCTCATATGTTAGGAGACTAATTTAGCTCTGCCCTCAGTAATTATCTAGACTAAAACTCCTTGCATGATGCATTAAGAATGGGGAGTAGGAATGAGTTTCAGACCACAATTGTATTTTATTTATATAACTTTGGAACCCATACTAAATCTCATACCAAAACCACATATTCTTGATATTTGATTTCCATTCATTCTTGGCAAAATATGCATTTCCCCATACATAAAAAAGGTCCAAAATAGATAACTGGGTATCAAATATCCAGCTCTTACAAAATAGCATTCTGAGGAGAGGAAGGTAAATTAATCAGCTGCTTGATGATTAAATCTCTTTGAAAATGCATGAAAAAAATGAACTGGGAAGAGTGAACAAGGGCTTTTCAGAGACCCATTTCTAGACAAATCCTAAATATTACTCCACAAACTCATGGAATGCCTTGAATTGTTTTAAATGGACGTTTTGTTAAGCTACACATTTTTAATCACACAAATACATTTATACATAATTTTCTTTTGCATGATTTCATAAAAAGAAAAAACCCTAAGTGAGTTTCCTTTATGTTTGCATAATGAAAATATTAATATCCACTTAAAGGTCAACTCTAGATATGTATTTGCCTATTTTAAATGATATTTGTGTGCCAAGCATTTAATATCCCTCACGTGGTTTCTGACAGAAAAATCAAAGTAGTTTCTTTACTTAGTTATTCTGAACATATCCTTTATTTGGAAATAACCTAAGTTCATTGTAGAGATTTTAGGAAGTTTCTATTTTAGGAAATAAATGAATGCATTGGCCTATAGCCCACATTCCATTTTATCTGGAAAATTATATGCCACAGGCCATGATGCATATTTTTTCTTAATAAATAGTTGTGCAATGGCATGATATTAACTGCATGAAATAAAGACAAGGGAGCGTCTTCCTTACAGAAGTAAAATCTTTGGAAAGGTTCCTAATAGTCTTACTCATTTTTTTCCCTTTCCTTTAATTTTTTTAAATAGCTATCTGCTTAAACTGAAACTGTTTAGATTACATTGCATCTGCTTACTTGCACTTTTTAATATTTCCTTCTCAGAAACCTACAAGGTTTTCCACTAAAGCTCAGGTCCTAGTTAAGTTCAGGTCCTAGCTTAAGCTGCACATTTCTGGTTTTCCCAAACTTTATTTCAGATGTTGAGCCAAGCTCAAATTAGATTCACATTTTGTGTTATTTTCTTTCTGAAAAAGCCCATGAACTCTATATGGTCATAGAGTATGTATATTGAGAAAAATTTGGTGAGACTAAAAAAGATGAGCTGTATAATATGAACCTCATAATTTAGCCTATAAAATTCTCATGAAATCATCGTCATTTTTAAAAATAAAGTAAAAATAAAATGAATCAAGGCTAGTAAGGGGATAAGTGCATTTAATTAAATAAGGAAGGACTCTAAAGAAAACATGACTTTAAGCAAAATAACCATGTTAAATCACAGATTCCATTAATGTTCAATATTCAACATGTTTGACCAAACTTCAATAGCACAAAATGCAAAGACCAATTTGTATGATCATTTTATGAAATATTTATTTAGGAAATGAAAGCATAGTTCCATTAATTAATTATATTATTCAAATATCCAACAAGTAGTGCCTGTTCTTTGGTCTCACATCTTGAACTGTGCCCATATAAATTACACAAAGCTTTTGATACTACAGTCTCCCAAAGCTCGGTCTCTAAGTATGAGTTAAATAAATCTCAGTGACATCTGACTGTCATTTTTCATTTTGAACCTAGGTTGCCAGATACTAAAGGAGTAAACCCAGGTAATGCCATACGTGGGAGCTTGTTGCCAATAATGTAGACGATTGCCAACAGATTAGTCAGTTGAAAGAACTCCCACAGGAGAAAATCTGTAAATCAGAAAGACATGACCTAGATTAAAACCCCAGCTTTACCCATATTATGGAGTATTTCCTTTATCCACATTATGGAGAGTAGAAATCTTTGTTTTTTAATATTCTGTGTGCCAGAATAAAATTTGGTAAAAGACACTCTACACCCACAGTAAATCTATTAAGTATCTGCATGTGAGACTACAAGGTCAAGTGAGACTGGCTGCTTCTCACCATAATATAAAGCTTAGAAAGTCTTTTGGTTTTGATATCATGGAGAAAATGAAATGTGAATTCAGTGATCCTGACCACTTTTGAGAGACTAGATTTGAGAGCAGGTAAAGAGAAAGTAGCAAAAGTTTAAAATAGGACCAAGTTTTGATGGAGTCTAAAAAGATAACAGATGGATATAAACATCTTTATGGAGCAAGTGTCTAAAACCATTTATTAGTTACAACTTCTAATACAATGTAAGAATTATTTCCTAATTAAACTGCACATTGGCAGAGATAAATCTTATAAACTATTACTGATGCATAAATTAAAAACTGGTGACTTTTGTTATAGAATTAATTTGTTCCTTGTTTATTAGAGCAAGATATACTCATTCCAGGGTATTGAAATTGGCAAAAAAAAAAAAAAACCCACAAAATGTGTGTGGTTTTTATTTTATTTTTCTAAAGTTATTTATGATTGTTTTAACATTTCTAGTACTTGTGTCTCTCTAAATATCAAAGATGAAAGAGCATTAGTTTCTGCTCTTGAGGACTTCACAATATGTTTAGCAGAGTCATCATTCAAATTAGTGTTTTGCATTCTTTGAGTAAATACCTAGGAGTGGAATTGATGGGCAGTATGGTAGATCAACTTTTAATATTTTGAGAAACTGACATAGTATTTTCTATAAGGGCTGCACCATCTACAAGCATTAATATCCTCCAGATTGCTCTGTGCAATTTTTCTTGCTCCTCAATGCCCAAGGGACACTTCAGTTTCTTCCCAAGTCATGGGATTCTCTAGGTATAGTGTCTGTCTTGTTAACTGTTAGGTGTACCTCTTGGGTATAAAGCAAGAAATATGCTTTATCAACATTTTGGTTGAGATCAGGTGCTATCCAGTATTTTTAGAGAAACTAGTGATAAAACTCAATTTCCTTCTCACTTTCAATAAAGCTAATATGAATGTAATTAGTTTGCTAATAAGATGCTGATATGGTTATTAGGATCAGTGTGATACATTTTAAAGTATTCTACTTGCACAATGCATACTAATATAATTTAATGCTTATAAAAATGTTTACTTGTATTATGAAAATTGTTAAATTTTGCAAATGCTTATTTTGGTTTCCATTGTGCGATTTTAGTTTTTTTCTTTTTAGTCATTAATAAAATTGTTTTAACATTTTAACAATTATTCTGACATGGAGCAAAATATGTATTTTCCCATTTACTTCTAGCACATTTAATACAATTACACACTAATCTGAATATTTAAAATGTTAGGAGATCAGGTTGGAACACTATTTAGTGTGTTTTTAATTTTGTTATTAAGATATTTTATAGCTTTATGATGCATGGGACTTTGGAGACTTTTTGGATAATATGTGGTAGACATTTAAACAAATGACAAGAGTCATTAATACTTTCTGTAGCATTACCATATACCAAAGAAAATAACCATATTAATTGATCTTCCCCTTCAGGGAAACAGTGTAGGAAAGTCAATTGGCATGGCTATTTCCTTGTCTTCTTCCAAATGCAAGGATAGTAATAATCCCTCAACGCCTCCATTCTTTCACCAGTTTGAAAAATAGTATGTGGGGAAAGATCTGGCATACCATGTGGAATATAAATTATATTTACTAATCTTTCTTCCCACCCACCTGTCCTTCAAAATGAGATGTGTCTTGATTGGTTATTTAAGTACAGAGGCAATTGAAATGCAAATAGAGATACTCTTTTGCACTTGAACTTACAATGACCCACCTCAGAGCTCTTAATAAATAGGTCAAAATGTCAATTCTTTAGAACCAAAGAAAACCATACACAATATAGATATTTGTGCACATCTTAAAAGTCCAGTTTCCAACAGGTTGGTTGAGTTACATGATAAGAGACTTCAGTTTTTCGATCTTTTCTCCTTTGGCTCAATAATGGCTAAACAGTTAGGGAAAAGAAAAAAGCAATACTTACATTTGTTTTCCTACTAGTGTGTTTTCCTTAATCTAGTCTCTAAATTTATTGTGAATCAGAGCACAACATGCAATAAAAGAGTTTCAAAGATTGACTTCTCATGAGAGGAAGTTTTTTCTCATAAGAGATGTAACTGTATATATTAATATACATATTTACGCTAATTATATGTACATATAATGTGGGTTTATAAGTATACATTCTCTATAATTTGGTAATTGTATTGCTTTGGAATATGAAAAAATAAAGGTTATAGGAGTACTGGTACGTTTTTAAATCTGAGAAAGGAAACAGTTTTTTCTAATAAATTTTGTGGCAGAGTTGAAGGTATATCCTTCTAGAAAAATTAGTATGTATAAAACAATAAAAGCAGAAAGAATTATCACACTAAAGCACTATAATACTGTACAGTATTTTACTATGGCTTTCAAGTGAGTGATCTTATTTAGTTTCTTCCCAGACAAATAGAACATAAAGACCTTTTAATAAACAGTGGATAAAACAAAAAGAAATGGTTAATATGATCATCTGTTTACTGCCAGATGATCTCTTGTGTGCTAAAATTGATTCTTTTTCTTAGAACAAAATGTAGTAAAGGTCACTACTTTCAAGGGCCACTGTTTATGTCAGCACAACTAGTAACACAGCTATAATACCTATGTTTATGTGATGTTACATGATATTAAAAAATGGAATATTAAATGTTGGGCTTTTAAAAATAATTCTATTATAGCTTATAGTCCTCACATTCAGTACCATTATAAAAATGCCACTTTTGATAACTTTACATTTTAATTACAAAATATATTAGGCTAAGGATTAAAAAAATCCATAGCTGGAAATATTTCTCTATTTACTTATCTTTGGGAAAGCCTGGAATTGCTAACATTAACATAGAACATAGAATAAATATTATTTTGAACATCCAAGTAGCTGATCTCTGAGACAAAATGCTTATGATGTTCCCACAATTTATTTCCAAGAATATGTTTTTTATTTTAATTTTTATTTATTTTTTACATCATTGTTCATTTTTAAGCAATGTTAGCTCCTACCCCCCATGTGTAGTCCCCACAGAGTTTCCTTCACCAATTCACCTGTGCACCATCACCTCAGTCCCCAGTGATCCTCCCACCCTCCCTCCAATCCCTCTCCCTTCTCCTCCCTTGCAGGATGTCTCTGGTTTATAATTGTCTGTTTGTTTTTGTTTTGTTTTGTTGTGTTTTGTATCGTTATTATTTTTTTCCCTGATGTCTTATTTGGTTCCTTTATATTCCTCCTATAAGTGAAACCATCTGATTTTTTTTTTCTTTTTCCTTCTAACTTATTTCACTGAGCATAATTCCTTCTAGTTCCATCCATGTAGCGAATGTTAAGAGTTTATCTTTTTTGATTGCTATATAGTATTCCATTGTATATATATACCACATCTTCTTGATCCAGTCCCAAATGCTCAGGAATATGTTTTTTAAAGAAACATGCTAGCAGATTCTGTGAGTTTTATCAATACTTCCACTAGGCTGTAAATGGAAAGGCAAGTGGAGAGGGACTTCAAAACCTTGAGAACAAAACCATCCCTGCTATATGATGTCACCTCAAATATCCATATTTCTTGGCTCTTCATGTTTCATTAACTAACCAGGCAGTTCTACCTCTGCTGTCTCCATACAACAACAAGAAGGCAACCAACTTTTTCAATAAATAAAGGAATAACCCTAAGGTTTTTACTATATATAAATTAAATATCCTATTCTATTCCCCAAAGCGAAAAGTTGCCATTATCTTGTTATTGGGCATTATCTGATGATCAAAATAACACAATGCATAAGCATCCCACTGTAGATTCGCATGTCCATGTTTATAACCCACTGTATCTATGTCTAATCCTGTGTGAAGACATAAAGTTCCCTCATCATAACACAATATTTTCTATGGAAAGTCCAGATCTCAGTATCACATATGAGGGTTTTTAATTCTCTGGTAATTAATATCTCATTGAGGTAAATCAAGGTTACTGATGAATCTTTGTGTTTAAATTTTATAAACTTGATCCTTTGAAAACATTTATTTTCATTAATTTGCCCCTCCATCATTTTTAGTCACTTAATGAGTATTTTCTGAGTATGAGTACTATACCCCTCCCCAGATATTTTTTCTTCATATGTCACTTTGGGTGAAATATATTTACATGAGTTAGATTTTGGAACAACCTCAGCATGATGATTTTCTTTTATATTGCTTCTCATTTCCTAACTTCTCTGTAAAAGTATAACTCAATTTATTAGGTTTATTACGTATTCATTATATTGCCTAATGGGCCCATCATTCCAAATTTTACCATTTAGCAATAAAGGTCTTTATAAATAACAAGCATACAAAATATCAATTCAGTAGTTGATTTCATGTCTTCCAGATTTCTTGTGTCTCAAAATATGTGCAGTAATAAATTAAGTAGTTCATAAAAAAAACTCATGTAGCACCATGGGTCTTGAATTTTATTTGTTCTTTCATTGGTTATGATTTGAGAACAATTTCTTAAAGGTACCATAAGCAGGTACTAATATTTCAAAAATTAAGATTCAGAGAAAATTCCAATGTCCTTGGGAGTGTGTCATTGTGAGACTTGGAAGACATAACATATATGCAATTAATTTTTAATAAATGCATTTGGAAAATAAATGAGTAAATTAGCTTAGACTCTAGTCTGTTTTACTTCTCATGTGCCAGATATTTATTTCTACTTTAATGAGATCTTTTGAATTAAACTCCAAACATTAGATTGCTTGCTGTCTTAAATCATTGCCATACTACCTATGAATAATACAATGGCAAGTAGACACCATCTTCCAGAATCGCATATGCTTTTTTTGGGAATTTGTAGAAATGTCTTAAATTTTACATAGCATGTCTGTAACTTTAAATCAGAGTGTTGTTCTCAAAATCTCATTGAGAATTAGTCAGACGACAATGTCTCCTGTCCAGCTTCACTGATCTGTCCTTTCTAGATGTCCCTGAGGATCATGGATGCACCCACATCACATCTGATGATTCATCAGCTTACATGAAAAAAAAATGATATAAGTGTATGACACGAATATTTACATATAGATGTAAAGACACATCATTTAAACTTCACTAACACAATTTAAATATGTGAAAAATCATACACCCCCATATTGACTTTAAGGCTAAAATGTATTCACCTGTTAATACTTCTTTTTCTGTCTGTGGGAAGAACCCACATAGTAGAAAATTAAACTGCAGAAAGAATTCACATCAGTATTGAACTGTGTCTTCTTTCAAAAGAAACAGCAGGGGAATGTGCAGAGAGGAAGAGGGAACAGAATAAAATGGCAGCACCTGAGGCACTGGAGTGCTCAACACGCCTCCTGAATAGCTTGTTTTTTAAAAGAAGTGACCATGAAACTTGAGTTTTCTGGGTTTAATAATTACAGTTTCATGAGGACCTATCTTATTCTTATTGCCGCTATATAAGGGAAACATTATTTTTCAGATGAGCAATCTAAAGTTTGGAGATTTTTTAGAATTTGTAAGTTTAATAAATTAAACAAGGAACATGGCAGAGTTCCAAAGCAGGTTCCACTGGTTTCAATGTACAAGCTAAGTCATCTTCATCATAATATCTGCTTGATAACTACTGTGTTTAAATAATCTTTGGGACCATTTTCATCCATGGTGATTTTCCAAACCACATAACTTTGTCTTGTTTTGAATCTCTTAAGTTATGATTCATTAGATACCTAATAATTGATCTCCTGGTTTATGGTGGGCACTGTGCTGGACCTGTTCTTCTGACTAGAATATATGTTCTGTATTCTAATTCTCACAGAAGGAAATGCCAGACTTTTAAAGATTATGAATTCCTATTCTTTCAATACTTTCTGAAACATAGCAATAAAAGATAATGGATATGAGCTAAGACTACTCTGAATATTTATGAAAAAGTCTGAAAAGAATACATTTTCCATTCCTAAATTGTTCAATTGAGATACCATATATCACAATTTTAACAGATATTTTGGCCATAAAAGGAATCTATTTGTGTCTTTAAAAAACTAATTTGTTTGTGCTAGTAAGAGTGATCTTGACAATTTTCTTATGAATTTAGTTGCATAAATGAATCTTCTCTTCCTTTTTCTACCAATAAAGTGCTTTTAGAAATAAATTACTTCAATTTGTGTGTAATGGATGAGGACATTAAGCACAGTCTTGTGAACTGTTAATCATGACTGCAAGTCACTTATTTTTACCTAGGAATTGTCTCATAAATTTTGAAATTGGACACTGGCTACCAAGTTTAGCTATATTTCTCACTGTAATTCCATTATAAAAAGATATAGTATACTAAGTTATATAATGAAAAATTGATGATTCTGAGAATCTCTTTTATCAACAGGTTTATAGTGTTTAATTCAGATTGATACCCTGCTTACCCCCCAGATTTGAATTGAACCATGGATCCTGTTTCAGTGAAGGAAACAGACTGTCTCTAGGTATTTGTATACAGGCAGGGATATGGAAAGAAATCTCTTGCAAAACTGTTACAAGTACTGGAGCAATGAACTCCACAGTGGCCTTCAGAGAATGATTTGCAAAACAGTGGGACACTGCTTTAACAGGTGATCTCCAAATAAAGCCAGGGAGTTAGGGAATCAGAAGGCTGTGACTACAACTACTGAATTTGAGGCTACATGGATTTGCTGTGATGCAGAGATAAGGAAACCCAAATAAAGTCCCTCCCCCTACAAGTGCTTAGACCAGAAATAAAATCTGATCATTGCTGCTAAAAACCATTGACATCTATGGAACCAGAGATCAGACTGGTTTGGTATGCTGTATGTCCAAACTCCTGACAGCCATAATGGTCTCCCAATTTCCAGCAAGTTAGCATTGAAAGTTCTATGACTGGGCCTCCCCGGTAGCGCAGCAGTTGGGTGCTGGGTTGCGAAGCTGCCTGTAGCCTCTGCAGCACCGGTTCGATCCCTGGCCGCTGGATGAGGGTCCCACATGGCGCGCAGACCTCTCCTGCCACCCGCTGCTCCCCACAGCAGTGTACTTCGTCCGTCTGCCTATTCTGCTCTCCGCTCTGGCTCTGGTGGATTTTCTCACCCTCCCGCGCTTCTGACTGTACCCAGTCCTTGTATAAATAAATAATAAATAAATAATAAAAAAGTTTTATTAAAAAAAAAAAGAAAGCTCTATAATTTGCGGATAGTTAAAGCCAAAGACATGAGTAAATTACTTCAGCCTCTCAGTTCATCTAATTGAAGGAACCTGCTATGCATTGCTGATCATGTTTGCAAAGGAGACTGGGAAGTGTAGTTTTTTTTTTTTTTAACTTTTCCATACTTTGCAGAAGAAGCAGATACATGGGAGGTGGAATACTAATTAATTCACCTCATCTAGCAGAGATCCTGGTCATGAATAAAATTATTTTTAAGTAGCAGTAATTAGAATAGAGTTTTCTCATTGAGAATAAAAGCAATAGTGTTACTTCAGTAACCCAGACTCTGAGAAGTAGCCAAAAGTTTTCAAAATGTTACATTATGCATGATTTGAAGAATGCATGCTTTCATAGATTATTAAATTATTCAAACATGCTGAAGTAAATTTTAAGGTTTTTCTATGAGACATAAATGCTAGAATAGAAATAAGTTGATTTTTGTTTTAACTGCAACATTTACTGTCTTGATGCTGGGTTTTCTTCAGTCTGTACAATCTTTTCCCAAGAGACATCATTTCTCTTGCTTTAAATAACACATCTTTTGATTCCAAAATGATTATCTATAGCCTGATCTCTCATTTGCATGCCAACCTTGTAGGCCCAAATTCATATTCAGCATCTCCTGAATATGAATGTCTTAAAGGCGTTCTCTGAAAATAGAGATCTTATAAATTCAACAGTTTAGACTAAGAATGAATCTGTTCCTTTCTTATTCCCTATCACAGTAAATGGGACCACATCTATTGAATTACAAAAGACAGAAACCTGAATTTCTTTCTTGTACACTGTCTTAAACTCATCACCAAGTCACAATCCTGATGAAAAGGAAACTCTTGATTTACTCTCCTAAACATACTCCATCCACAAATGTTTCTTTTCTAGTAAATGTTGTTGTCTTCACCATCTATATTCAAGTTTAAAACTTAAGAGTAATCCTTGACACCCCCCTTTACTTGTACTGCACATCCAATTCATCAGCAAACTCTGATTGTCCTGTCCTCAGGCTAGATTTCAAACCCATCCCCTCATCTTCATCCACGCTCCTTTGCCTTATTCCAAACAATCATCTCTTCTTCGCTGTAAAGGATTTTTCTGTCATCTACTTTGGACCCCTCCAGTCTACTGTTCTTCCAGCTAATGTGCAAGACTTGATTAAATTTAAGACCCATTCAGTGATCAGAGCCTGTTAAAATCCATCCTCATCTACCTTTCTCACCCCTTCTTGCTCCACTCGCTCCCCTCTGTGTTACACCTCAGTCACAGATGAATATTCCTTACATTGTGTTCTTCTCTTTCCAAATCTGAACTTTCATTCTTACTCTTTCCCTGACTCATGGCATCTAATCTTTCCTGTCTTAAAACCAACTCATCTTTGAAAACATTCTTTAAATGTTTTAAAACCAACTCATCTTTGAAAAATTCTTTAACATCATGTCTAAATTAGTTTCCACCAGCCATTGCATTCTATTATTTCCTTCTGCTTAACAATTTGACGTTTACATCCTTCATCTGAATTTTTGAGTACATATGGACAATGCTATAATATAATCTCTTACCATTTATACTCAGTGGGTTAGCACATAGTAAGAGCTCAATTCCCACCTATAAAATAGCATAATAATTTTTATAGTTATAATGTTACTGTGAACATAAAATAAGGTAATAAGACTAAGTAAGACAGTAGAGCATCTAGACACAGACGAAAGAGCTACAAAATATGGGGTTTTAATGTGAAAGTAAGGAAAAAAGAAAGTAACATCCTTTGTGTGCCCATGAGACAAAAATATCATCCTGGGTAAGTTGTGCTAATTTTTTCATCTTCATAAAAATTATGTGGGTTATGTTTGAGCTGATGCACTTTTATAGGTGAGGAAACTGAGGCTTAGGAAAGGAAACTGTGTGTAGTCAAGATATTAAAAAACAAAATAACACAAAAATAAAGCATATTCAGAATTCAACACAGACCCAGCTGACGCCAAGCTCAAAGAATGCCTGACACTCATTTGTTGTTTAAATCTGACTAGAGTTTATTTCTATCAAAAGTAAACAGTTTTTCTCTGGAGATGATATGATGAAAAATCCTAAAAATAAAACACACACACACACACCCCAAAAATCTCCCCCAAATAATTAACATTAGCAGATGTATTTATAAATGTGTCTACGTATACAGACATGTATACTGTCCCTGCTGAAGCCATTTATTTCTGCAAATTATGCTTTTTTCTATATATGATTTTTTAAGAGAATCTATTTTATTTTTTACTTTATAAAATGTTTAAGTTTTACCTTTTAAAATTTTATTTAAAAGTTATGGGAAAAAAAAACAGTTTTGCACACAACAGTTTCAGAGTTGTGAATCTCACAAGTGCTGTGATGTGGCACATATTCATGTATTTTCAAATCTTCCTGGAAGGGAACATTGCCTCATTGCAAGTATTTTGAAACACAGTTTATAACTAAACAAACACAAAATTTGTGGACTGGAGTGCAGAATTAATATATATTTAAGAACATAAGACTAAAAACCTTCTAGGTTTCTGATCATGTTGTTGAAGTTATGATCTGGGAAGGCAGCTTCACATTCACTTGCCATTATGGTTAAGGGAATATATTAAAGCAGATTTCACAAACTCACACTGCATTACAAACAGGCTCAGAAACTCAGGGCTTTCCAACAGTAACTATTTATTGTTCACATTAAATACAGACAGCTGTAGATAGGCTGCTGTGGCTTTGCTTCTGACCGTGAGTCAGGTTCAGGTCTGCTTCTCCTTGCTTTTATTTTGGGAAATAGGATGTAGACGCAGGAATGGCCTTGCTTGGGAGGTGGTAGAGGGCACATAAGTGCAAGAACTGCAGAAACTTGTTATGCCTTTGCAAGCTTCTGTGACTAAGTGCCTATGTCTGAGGAGTAATATCTCATCCACTTCCATTCATTGGCTGAACAAGTTACCAACACATAACCCTCTTGTAAAAGGAGGAATAAGAAATTGAGGGAAATAATTGAATCTACCACAGGTAATTTGAAGGAAAGTTCATGGAGTAGTAACATACATCTTTTAAAATTCATGGGAAGCCAGTTAGATTCAACATACTGGTTCCATTTAAAAAAATCAAAGAACTGAGTCTTAAGTATGTTAAAAGGTTAGCCAGTGCTTAGGGTGTCCAACTCAGTATCTTTCATCTCCAAAAGAATGTTCTTTCTAGTGCATCATAGAATGGATGGGCTACATCTCATTTTTGTATTACTTTTAGTTCTTAGCACAATTGCTTGCATATGGTGATGATTGATGGAATTTTATGAAATATAACTCACTTATTCATCTATTCATCAAATATTTATTGACCATTTATCTTGAGTTAGGTGCTATACTATCAATAGATGCTTGGGATAAATCTGTGAATAAAACAGGAACACTCTTTGCCCCCATTGAGCTTATGGGAAATAATAAGTACTCCATTATAAAATACAAGATTTTATCACCTCTCTCACAATTTAATATTTCCTGATAAATTTATGTTAACATAAATCTTTTCATTGATGCAAAGAGCTAGGAATGTAACATATCATTACATCATAGGGAATAATGAAGTAAGATAAGAACATAATAAAGAAAATGAGCCTGTGACAAGAGGATCATGTTCTAGGATCCTTATGTGTTCATCCTATAGAGTCATTTTCTGATTGATAGTTTTCCTACTGTCATTCTAGCCCCTTCTGCATGAATCTTTAAAGTTTTAGTCTTTCCAGGAACAGGTGATTAGTCCTTATTTTCAAGTCCGTACACTTAAAATGGAAGGCAAATGATTAAGAAAGTAGTCAGATGTTGGCTGTGGTTTGCCTAGAAATATCTTTGTGTCCTAAGGAAGGCAGCCTGAACAAATGTCAAAATGGAGACTCAGGTACTAATCATTGCCTTGCTACTAAGGTGTCCCAGATTCCATCATGGAATCTTAAAATTAGGAGCATTTGTTAAAATTTCTTAGGAGTTACTGCTAACAATTATAGGCAAAACAGAAATTGTGTTTCTCTTCTTTACCATCTCTTATTCTTTTTTGTACCACACATTTCTTTTTTCCTTTTCAGATTTCTTTTTACTACACACTTGATACCATACTTTTTTGTATGTATCACAGTCTTTTTTTCTAGCTCAGAAAACGTACAAGCAACTGTTTTTTTCTTTCTGTAATGGAGCAAATATTTATTGAGAACCAATATAAGCTTGGCAGTCCAGAAGTCACACATCAGCTAAAATAGACATTTCACTCTCTCACCTGATGTTCTTTATCTGTCTCTATGTTATCTGACAGCTTTCCCTAGGGTAAAAATATCTAAATATATATTCTAGAAATACACTCTTTACAACTATTGTAGGCTCTGATGGTCATTAGTTAAACCAGTGACATTCGAAGTTTTTAGTAGAAATATTTCTAATAAATAGTCAAGCTGTGATCAAGATGATTAATAAAGAAAAACAGTTCAAACTTCCAAGTTTGATAAATGAAGTCACAGTATTATATCTAAAAATCAGAATTCCAGAGGGGATCTTGATCTTGAGTAGGAGAATTTGATAAAGAGGAGAGGGTGGTAGGATAGATCGAAACTGTATTGACCACACAACCCATATATCTGCATCAGAAAGTGGATATACAGTGTATCTTATCCACTCCCATCTTTCTCATCTTTCTTCTTGCCTTTGAGGAAACATTTGGTCTCCTCATAATCAAGGTTAAGTTCTCTAGTTTTCATGTCATGGCAGCCACTCCACAGAGAGCTGCAGCATCAAAATTTACTCTTCAGACAGGTTATTCTCTTTATAAGAAAATAAATATGACCAAATCATTATCATCTTTTAAAAAATAGCATATAGAGGGAAATTTCAATCTCTCTCTACCTTTAGTTCTCAGTATTTTCCCTGCATAGCAGCTCCTCTTCAGTCACCTGCAGCCCAGCTTCTTCTTTTTTATTATTATTATTTTTTAAATATTTATTTCTATATATATATTACATCATTTCATTTTTAAACAATGTTTGCTTTTTTTTTCCCCTCTGGTATAGTCCCCACAGAATTTCCTCCACCAGTTCACCCATGCACCATCACCACAGTCCCCTGTGCTCCTCCCTCCCTCCCACTGATCCCTCTCCACTCCCCTGCAGGATGTCTCTGGTTTATAATTGTCTGTTTGTTTTTGTTTTGTTGTGTTGTGTTTTGTATTGCTATTATTTTCTTCCCCTGATGCCTTATTTGGTTCCTTTATATTCCTCCTATAAGTGAAACTATCCAACTTATTTCTGACTTATTTCCCTGAGAGTAATTCCTTCTAGCTCCATCCATGTTGCTGCCCCGCTTCTTGGCTCAGTGCTCCTCCAGAACAGCTCCAGCTCCTGTGAGCAATAAGCTCTGCCCAGGGCCCTCACTCCCACCTGCACAATATATAGTGGCAGAGGGGTGTGGGCAGCTACCTCTAGTAGAGGAAGAAAATAACAGTGCTGTCCTTTCAATGGTAAGGTCGAAAGTTTTAATGTTTTTTATTATACCTGAGAAATAAATGGAACATTTGTAATATATATATTATATATATATGTATTCAATATAAAAATGATCCATACTTGTCTAGCTGTATAATGTAAAATATGCCATTACAATTAATTCATTATAGCTGAACATATACTTTGAGGGTCTACAATGAGTACTCCACTGAGGATTAAATAAAGAACAAAAACCAACAACCAACATGACCTTTGCTTTCATGAAGCTTGTAGTTAACAGTGGAGACAGAAATTAATTCATTATATAAATACAAATTGATAGCATTTATAAATACATGAGAGACATGAAGACAGTGCTATTAAATCATTGTTGATCAGGTTTTAGGAGTCCCTCCCTGACAGCAGGTTTTGTGCACTAAAGGGGATTAATTTGATGCTATAAGAATGTAATTCTGCTATTACTTAAGTTTATAAGTTTAGCTTACAAAATTTTCTCTAATTCTAAAATTAATTTTAAGAGTAAATTTAGTAGAGTCTAGATTAATGTTCAGTTTCATTTATAAACTTAAACTCATGACAACATTTAAAATTCCATTGATGTTCATCACATTTTAAAATGCACTTAAGTAGTTCAACTTATGACCAGAAAACTGCAAATTCTGTAAGCACTGAAAATAGTTTTAAAATATAATAAAAGACTGAAATTTGTGAACCATACATTTTTTAATGTTTTGATACTATGCATGCACCTAATTTAATCTTAAAGTCAGGAATTTAAACAAATATCCAGCAATACCTTTTGCAGTGATGCTACAAGTCTGACTTGTAACACTAGTAAATCAAAATTTCTAAACAAGTGCATAAAAATATGTCTTAAGTCTTCTCTTGATATTTGATTGCCAAGTATTTATTAACTCATTCAATTGTAACTTAGTTCACCAATTTCTGTGGAAATTACAGAGAAAACAAATTGCTGCCACAGATATTTGAATGCTTCCATCTGGCAAAGCTAACAATCTAACTTTACTGCCTTGCTAGTCTCAGTTCTGTGACTCTGCTTACATGCTTCAAGTAGACCATAAGCCTCATCACCTATCCATATTTTCTTCTCCATCTATATTTATATAGTTTAACTAGTTTTTTTTTTTTTTTAAAGATTTATTTATTTATTTATACAAGCACTGGGTAGTCAGAAGCGCGGGAGGGTGAGAGAATTCACCAGAGCCAGAGCGGGGAGCAGAACAGGCAGAAGGACCGAAGTACACTACTGAGGGGAGCAGCAGGCGGCAGGAGAGGTCTGCGTGCCATGTGGGACCCTCCTCTGGTGGCCGGGGAGCAGCCAGGGATCGAACTGGAGCTGCAGAGGCCGCGGGCAGCTTCGCAACCCAGCGCTCAACTGCTGCGCCACCGGGGAGGCCCACTAGTTTCTTGATTTCTATCCTTTACTACTCAAAATTATATAATTGTACTTGTGATTACCTTCACAAGCATATTTGCATTTTGTAAGATACTGAGATAATTTCTCCACAGACCAGGAAAAAGCAGTTTGTTGAAATGGATAGAGACTGTAGGGAAGGATACCAGGTGAAGCAAATTGTGCAGAGAAAGTAATCATGAAATCTGCTTCAGGACTCTCTATGTTTTTGTGCAGATGCCAACTGTGCATGAGCAGAAGGTAGATAATTCAGAGTCTAGAAAAAGACATCCAGTAAGGAACATGTGAGTTCAACAGAGTTCCCAGAGACCTCACATAGTTGGGACATTTAAGAACACCACAGTCCAATTGTGAAGAGAACATATTATACCAGCCAGTCATTTAGCTGTATTCCCATAATCATTTCAAATAAGGCTACTCTAGTCACTAGAATGAAGTCTGCTCTAAAAAGCAACTGATAAACAAGCCACAGAAGGATCAAGCTCATGTGCCAGTAAAGAAAATGCCGAAGACAATAGCAGTCAGGCTCTCAACAACATATCCACAATACCAGCAAATAGTTTTAAATTACTGGACTTAAAATTATGAGAAGAAATGGGGAAATATAAGCCTCTACTAGACAATGACATTAAAATGTTTATTGAAATATGTTTAAAATATAAAGAAGATGATATACATAACAAGTAAAATGATGAGAAACCTAAGTAAAGCCATGAAAAGTATAAAAATGAACAACATGCAAATTCTGGAACTGTACAACACAGTAACTGAAATGAAAAATTCACTAGGTGTACTTAGGAGCAGATTGACACTGCAGAAGAAAAGAGCACAATAGTAATTGTACAGCACAGTAGTAATTATTCAAATTGAAACTCAGTAAGAAAAAAAAAAGGCTAAGAAAAAATGAGCAGAGCCTCAATAACTTCGGGGACAATAAGAAGTGGTTTAACAATTGAATTTACAAAAAGAGAGGAAAGGGAAATTGGGGTAGAAAATATTCAAAATATATGAAACATACCACATTTGGAACAGAAGTTGCAATTTAGTCACTTGCCAATTTACTAACTTCTCTCTTGTGTCTGTCCTTCCAGGAATATTATCATCCTTCCCCTCTAGTGGAAAACTTCTCCCTCTTAGTCATTGTGAATGAAAAAATGCCAGAAAATGTAGTAATTTTTTGTTTTCTTCCCTCTTCCCCTTTGTTTCTGAATAAGCAGATTCTCCTTTCTGGCTTACTTGATAATCTTTACTAGTTTTTAGTACACTAAAGGTCATCATCTGGAATAGAAGCTACAACTGAAGTCATCATCTGATGAAACTTATAATAGTTCATAAGCCATTGCCATTTTCCTAAACTCATCTGTTTTCTGCGCTGGTTAAACTGGAGAATTTGATATCAATGTGTGTGATAAGAATCCCCACCCAGGCATTTTTCAAGTCATTGAGGGTGTCAAGAATCTCTTTGTTTTCCCTAGCTACAAAGAATTGTGTTTGGTTTAAAGTTACAGTGAAAAGTGAGAATTCCAGGAGCTTCCCCTCAATGTTGCTTAACACATGTAAGATTCTACCAAATGTTGATTATAATCTATTTCAACTACATATTTAAGAACTAAGGATTGGGCTATACATGAGTTTGAAGATCCAATGAACTAGCTATAAAGGGAGCTCACATTAAAACTCCATTAACAAATGACCTTTAGAAACACAGCCCTCTGAGATCCAATGGAGGCAATCTGGAGTTTCAGGAATTATAACCTCAGATTCAAGTTCCAATATCTGAAAAGTCTGGACATTTTTTTTTTTCCTTTCACAGTACAGGAGGATCTAATATTAAAAGCCAATTAATTTGGGGGGAATTTGGTGGACAATTAGAAATATGTAATTTGAATATATCAAAATATCAATACTTGATTTGAAATGGGATCAAGGGGTTAAGGGATCAAGGATTCTCAATTTTAGTATCTTACCTTGGGTCTCTTTACCAGATAAATTTCCCCTAACATAAAAAAGATTTTTTTCCCCTAACATAAAAAAAAGAAGAATTGTCTGTCTATCTCTTTTGACCCCTAGAAACCTTTAAACAATTTTTCTGTGCCAGTAAGACCAAATAGGGAGTAGACTCACACTACTGCCCATCATGGTGGCCTCGCCAACCTAGAATTAATGTTTCATAGCCACTACCTGGCATGACCAACATCTCTCATTCTTGTTGAAATCAACAGTCTTGGTTTATAGGAAGTATTGACAAAATTCTGTTTCAAAGATGACAATGCCTCCTTCTCCACAGTTCTTGTTTGTTTTTTTATTTTTGTTAAGTCTGAATGAAGGAAAGGGCATTTAAATCTTTAAGAGCATAGCTTCTAAAGCCTTTGTAGTCTTTTCTACATTATACATTATATTAGTAAGTTCCTGGTATGTCAGCTGCATTGAAGTGTTCCACTTCTGAAAGAAATCAAACTGGCAAATAATTCAAACTACTCACAACTGCTTGTGCTAACTGGGTTCCATGGTAAGTGCATCAAAGCTGATAAATTCAGCCTTACTTAAAATTATTTCTACCTGCCTTGTTCTATCAGCTCAGAATTCATTCTTATATGAATTCCCCAGAGATTTGCCTATGTAGATCAGCAAATTCTTGCATTTCTATTCTAAGGAGAGCTAGAGATCAGATATATTAAGATTAACATCCACATCATTTCTCTTCTATTTCTTAAGGTTATGATGTGTCAAAAGCCCCAGGTTCACAAATGTGGAAAAGGCAACAGTTATTTTTCAATTATTTTCTGTGCCTTTTCTTAACATATAAAGATTAATGTTGTAACTACTACAAAATACATGGTCTGGTACATTTATGGCTTCTTTTTAGTTATCAATTAAATATCTCATCTCATTATTGTAAAGCATTTTAGGAGCCATTATTTATCATTATGTAAACAATGTTATCACCATGTCTAGTTTTTTTTTTCCAGTGTTTTCATTTTCCCTAGAGTAAACAACAGTTTTAATCCTGAATTAAATTGTTCCAACATTTTCTTGCTCAGAAGGCAGAAGCTCTCTGACCAGCAGAGCAAGCTTTCAAACTAATTAGTTCTCCTGTTACCTACTCTTTAGTGTATCTTCATTTTATCTGGAAATAGAAAACCCAATGTTACTTTCAAGAAACATAAGGCTGCATCACTGAAGAAGGCCGCCCTTGTCCAAACCTGTTATTACATCATGTTGTTAACCTGTGCTCCAGGATGTACAGCTGGTTGCTGATTTAAGAAAGCACCACAGTCCTTCTTGCATCCTTACCTTTGAATATGCTGTCTCCACTCTCCAGGGATGGCAGATGCCTATTCACTTTTCATAATATCACATGATGACCTCCCCAGTCCACCTCTTAATGGGCAGGCAATATCAAGCATTCACTCCTGGAAGTAATGCCTACTTATTTGCCTGTGTCATTTTCCACTCCATGTTTAGTGCCTGTGGGATTCCCTAAATATAGACATATACAATAATGCCTGAAATGAAATGGGGAAATGAGGATTAAGCAATATTAAACAGGCAAATTTGGATTATACATCCTTGAGATTTTATCATTATTATAATTAAACATTTTTTTCCAGCATTCAAATAAAGTTCACTAAACTTCTGGTTACTTTCAAATCCTGAGATGTGTTTCAATCTTGCTTCTAAAGCAGAATTCAGTAGGACACAAGTACCTTGGCAAGATCTTAATATAATAGGAATTATTCTGATGGTCAGTCTGTTTAGCATAACCCCAGAACCAAACTCCTTTCTCTGTCATGCCTAATACTTTGGGAAATTTACCTTAATGAATGGCACCCCTGATTCCCTTGTTGGCTGCTCCCTGTGAGTTTTTGCCAATGAAGCTGATGTGTAGGAGATTGCAAGGGATGAAGCATGAGATAAAGGGGTTTCTTGCCTGTCTCTTCCTGGTTTCAGCCACATTTCCAGGAATAGCTGGATCCTCAAGGACTGCAACTCTTTTTTCTTTAATATAATTTTTGAGGTATTACTGGTTTTCAATAATGAGATTCAGGATCGGAGATACAGGGTCACAGGGCCAGTGGACTCTCACTACATGTTAGAGTTCCCTGGAATGTCAACTCAACGTCCTCCCTTTAGCCCTTACGCCAACAGTGACAAAGCTCTCTCAGCTTGGCTCACCTCCGACTGCACATCCTGTTAGTTCTTCTAATTCTGTTCAAAATCCTCTTTAGAGGCTCTTCAAGCATCTTATTTGTATTCTGTTTCCAACCTCATCCCATATTGATACAAAATGTTTTTCTTCTGCTTACTGATTTGTGGTTCAGCTTAGCCTTCACTTGAACTACTTTAACACTAAGATGCATTATTAATTTATCTCTTTCTCCTATAATGGGAGCCAATCCTAATGCAATTTATTTATGACTTGTGAAGATATGATAATAATTTATAACTTCCCCCCAAATCATGACATCTTTCTTAGGACAAAGAAATGCAGATAAGTCTTTTCTTTTTCAAAATAATAAATCATCACTTTAGCATATCTCTTTCAAAACTTAAATTATGCTTCCAATTAAATGTGTCCAGTGAAAACTCCATCTGTTTTAGTACCCTTACAATGTTGATCAGGGTCAGTTAATATTCATTTTTAAATGTTTATATTAGTAATTGTCTTTAATTAAGTGATTAATAGGTTCCTAAACATATCAAAAGTGTAGGCTTTTAAATTATGTGTGATTAGTGATAATTTGGAAACCATTCAGTACCTGATAACTGATAAAATGTATTCAACTTGATTCTTAATCATTCAGATGAAGTAAAGAAACTAGTACAGGCAGCCCTTGTGTGTGGGGACAGTAAATAAGACATACAAACTGAAATTGTACACAGTGATCTTATTAACCAATAGGAAAATTATGATTGCCCCATGATTTTAAAGGATTTTTAAACATTAAAACCTCATCCTAACTTATAAATAATGGGAAATGAAAACAAATACTAGCATTAATATTTACTTACAACAATAATATTTATTTATTTATTTATTTATTTATTTTTTTATAGAGGCATGTTTTTATTTATTTGTTTGTTTGTTTGCTTGCTTTGTTTATACATGCACTGGGTACAGTCAGAAGCGCGGAAGGGTGAGAGAATTCACCAGAGCCAGAGCGGGGAGCAGAGCAGGCAGACTGACGAAATACACTGCTGAGGGGAGCAGCGGGCGGCAGGAGAGGTCTGCACGCCATGCGGGACCCTCCTCTGGTGGCCGGGGAGCAGCCGGGGATCGAACCTGCTCCGCGGAGGCTGCAGGCAGCTTCGCAACCCAGCGCTCAACCTCTGCGCCACCGGGGAGGCCCACAACAATAATATTTAAAATATTAGGAACTTTGCAAATTAAGTTCCTTTCTCATTATAAAAATCTTACCAAGAGTAGTGCTTGCCTTCTTAAAATGTAAAGTGTCTTGTAACCTAAGATATAAAGTAAGCATTTTTTCTAAGCTTTAATGAATTGTCATATTCTTTTCTAAGTTAGGATGATCCTCCAACATTTTATCCTGTGCATTTTTGAAAGTCATGAAATATTTCCAAGAATACCTTTAATTGAAGATCTTTTGCCTTTGTCACTTCTGATCCTTTCCTCTCCCCAGTTCCTCACTTACAGCCTATCCTCTTCTTTCATGTTAATAAATTAACCCATCAGTTCCTTTGTCTGCTATGTAATTTCCTCCACAGTCAAATATTTCTTCTGTACTTCCATCTACTCAAATTTCAGTTGCTTATATTATCCAATTCTCATTTTTCCCACAAATTTCATCTTTGTTGTCCAGTTTTCTCTTTTGATCTTTTGTCTTCTAAAATGTCACAGAGGCTTATCACTAAGAGACAAGGAAGCGACACAACTGCACACTTTTCTGTCTGTGTATGAACAGAACAACAAGTGCAGAGTGTCCAGACATTGACAGATTCTGAAAGAAGTGACATGATTGGTCACTGAACATGATTTGTGCCTGCTTTTTACATAGTAATTTTTGAATGGAAGAATTAGCAGCAAAGTGCACACTTTTTACAATTAGTCACAGTTGCTATGCTGTGGTAACTGAAATTTGGGCTGTGTTTTTAGGGATTGGTGTTACCTGATGAAACCATGGTAGCTGAGGTTAGTGGATATTAGAACCATGAAGGATGAGGACTGCCCAAATCTGTTTCAGTTTCGATATGAGAACATTCATTTTCATTAAGTCCCTATTATTATTGAATGCAACTTTGCATATAGAAATTCATGAGTTTGTGACTTCAAAGAAAATTTACATTGAAATGAAAAATAATTAATATATTTTTTCTTCCTCAAACTACAGATTTTAGCAAAGCTTCCAACAATTACTTCAAAAAATATTGTCAATACCAGAGCAAAACACTGGCTTCCTTTTTTCCAATCACTTCTTTTGGACATTAACAAAAATTTTATGTGCAAAATAGTATTAAAAACTGGAAATAGTTTGGGATCTCTGCCCAAAACATTTCTTACCTGCTTCTTAATAATAAACTCAGACTAAAGTTATAATTTTCTAGCATAGGATATAATTGAATTTACTAAATTCTGAAGAGAGGTGAGAAATTGAGTAAATTTTGAAATTAGAATAACAATCCAGTCTGGAGTAAACAAGCTAATTATTGGCTGGATATGAAGTGTTAAAATAGAAGCACATTTCTAAATCAATTAATATATGAATGTATTAGCCATCTCACAAACATAATTTAAATTTTAGAACAATACAGAAAAGGTCTAAATCAAGTATCAAAACATCAAAATTCAAGAACAAATGTTGTTCTTGGACATTTTACTTCTTGGCATACAACTACTACAGCATTTTGTAGTTTCACACACACGGCAGAAAGAAACTGATTGCCTGAACCCTACCATTGCTGTTGATGGCTTGTGTTCATCCTCTAAAAAGCCAGATAACATTAAGCAATTTTTTTTCTTTATTAATTCATTCGCATTTACTAACTTACTCATTCAGTTATTCATTTCTTTAGTAAATATTGTTTTTTTAAAGATTTATTTATTTATGCAGACAAGAGCTGAGGTACAGGCAAGAGATGCAGGGGGTGAGAGGATTCACCAGGGACAGTGGGGAACAAAACAGGCAGGCTGACTGAAATACACTGCTGAGGGGAGCAGCAGGCAAGACAGGAGACATCTGCCTCGCCATGTGGGTTGCTTCCTGGCTGGCCGGGGATCGAACTTATGCTGCAGAGGCTGCAGATTGCTTCATAGTGTGGTGCTTAACCCCTTGCGCCACCAGGGAGTCCCCTAGTAAATATTATTAATGTTAATATCCCATATAATGAATACTGGGCATATAAGTAAACATGTAATAATAAACATGTAATTTCTAATTCATGAGGGAAAGAGGACAAGATACACTGAGGGAATAAGAGAGAGGAGACTATTTTAAGTAAGAATCCTCAATCAGAGATGCATTTATGCTGAAACCTGGAGGAAGAACAGTCTTTAGAGTAGGATGAAGCGCATGCTGAGTAAGGAAGATTACCAAGGTGAGATTTTTAGTACATCAAAGAATATAAAAGGCTAGATGCCAGAGGGTAGTGAAAGAAAATGGTATATTAGGAGGAGGGAAGGTGTCTCAGGGACCCAAATATTCAGAGTCCTTGAAGGCATGGATGTTATTATAGGTGCAAAAGGAAGTCCTTGGAAGGATTCCTAAGGAAAATGATATAAATTAATTTATATTTAAGGCACTAGCTTGAATACTTTATATAGTGGAATGAGAAGCATAACAAGCATGCCCATAATGAGGAGAGGGGACAGTGGAGTGTAGGGGGTTGTGACACTCACTTTCATAATTGTTGAGTTCAACATGCCAATGTGATTTCAGTAAGGATAATCATAATAATAATCTATTAATAATTGTCAAATTCAAGACTGGGAGACTGGGTACTGCTACTTACACCCTAGACAGGCAGGAGTATTACCCATGGTTTTATTCCTCCTGTACATCTGTAGCTATGCACAGGTCATTAAATGTAACATTTTCTTTCATGATCCACCAGTTACACTTTATTACCAACTTGTTACACATCCCTGACCCTGATTGGAGGGTCTGTTTTTGTACTGTGTGTATAATGTGAATGCCTATTAGATGAGATTCTTATTCTTGAAGCTGAGTCAACATCTCCTACTCCAAGCCCACCCCCTGGACTGTATTACAGTCCAGTCTAGTTTAGTTTTCTTAGCTCCTCCAGTCTTGCCAGTCTCTTTCCTAAATATTAGGATTCACTTGTTCTCCCTGATCCATTCTAGATAAGCGCTTCTGCTCTTGCCATTGAGCTCTTGGGCAGATTTCTCTGATTTTCACCTTTGGGGAAATTGTATGTTAACCTTATCTGTCTACCCTTTTATAGTTTGACCTCTAATTCTCTCTCTTTTCTCTCTAAACTCTCCGAGATGATCATATACTTTTCTGTAACTTAATTTTTTTGAAGATTTATTTATTTTTTATTTATGCATACAAAAGCTGGGGTGTAGGCCAGAAGTGCAGGGGAGGGGGTGAGAGAATTCACCAGAGACAGAGTGGGGAGTAGAACAGGTGGAGTGACTGAAATACACTGCTGAGGGGATCAGAAGGCAAGATTGGAGAGGTCCACTGTACCAATTGTGTTAGCTTCCAGGCCAGGGATTGAACTCACGCTGTGATGACTGCTGATAGCTTCACAGTGCTGAGACTTAACCCTTTGCGCCACCAGGGAGGGCTGTTTTTCTATAACTTTAAATACCACATAAAAATAGAGATTTTTTTTCACTTTGTTTTCTCCAGTCAAGATAATTCTTCTGAGTGCCAAACTTATGCATCTCACTTGACATATCCTCATAAATGCCTCATAAGCATCTAAAAATTCACATTTATATTTGATTTTGCTCCCCCTCCAATGCCCCACTAAAAAAAGAACCAACTTATTTCTATCTGAATTTTGTTTTAGAAAATATTAGCAAGAGCTTAGCTGTTCAGCAGCCAATTTTGACTTTTTCTTTACCTTCAAACCCACCAAAGAAAAGCTGGGAAATTCTTATTTTTCATGATATCATCAGACATTATCTAGAATTTATCCATTTTTTTTTCTCTCATACCACTCCCCTCATAGTTCTCTATTGCTTCTTACTGTGCTACTACAATAACTAACTAATTGATATACCTGATTACACCAGTTCTTCCTTTCACTACATGCCAAAGAAGAGGGTATTCCTGTAGAGCCTGATCTCCAGAAGGCTCAGATAATCAAACACAGTGGGACTCCTATTTACATGGAGTGCTTTCCTTTAGCTGATTTAAAATTTATTCAATGGTACAACTAATTCAGAGGGGAAGGACCACAAAGAACTGACTTTGAAATTTCAACCATGTAGCCAGGCATCTTGTTATCCTAAGACTATGTACACATTTTTACTTTTTACTTTTTAAGACTACCCCATGCTACCTGAAACAGCTTCATGTACAAAGATAAAAAAAAAAAAAACTTGTAATTGTTGCACTTCAATTCTCACACGCTTTACATTTTTGTGTGTTTTTTGAGAAAAAGTGAAAATGTTGAGAAGTTCCATTTCCCTTGTACCTAGTGTGTGAAGCAATCTGAATCTCTATATGAATAGCTAATGACAAAAAACAAATAAATGAGGCATCTTTTGTGAAGATACAAAAATAGAATTATTTATCCTTTATCTGCTGAGTCATAATTTGGGTTTTAATAAATTTCAAATATCACCATCAAAGCTAAATTGCTATAGCAAAAATTTTAGAGTGAAATACATTTGATTGAAAAAATTGAAAAACAGGAAGTATTTTGTGGAGATAGAAGAAATTGACATGAGTCAAAATAAGAATAACTTTAGAAGTCATCATCTTTGTCATCTGATGCAATGGAGGGTGGGGCTTGGGAGGAGTTATTTTTGTTATTTTAAAACATAAACAAAGGCTATCCAGCTTCTACTTAAACTCCAAGTCTGTGGGTAGGCATTATTTTTATACCTGTTACTTTTATAAATAGTTCAAATTGCTGAAAAATCTATCACCATCCCCTCGCCCCCAACAGTGTAGTCCATGATCTGTCCTTGGAACTATGTTGCAATTTAACTTCTCATCCATGTCATCTCTTTTAAGGAAGCTCTCATTCTTTGTTCTAGTCACAGCTTTTCTATGTCAACTTAAGTTTTCGTGCTTCTTTTCAGTCTTCCTTCATGTGAATTTTTATCATTCGGTTCTTTTTATGGGCATTTATTCTTGACTGTTATCCTGAATTCACATCAAATTTGCATGTTTATAGTTTCCAGAATCTTTTCATTATTTACCCTTCATAAAATATGTATAATTAAGTTTCTTAATTTGTATAGGTAATTTTCACTTTCTCTAAAATTCCCCAAAGTTATGGACTCACCATTGAAAGTTATGTCAGTGTCTTCATCAATAATCCTTTTAATCATAAAAATTTGAATTCATTTAAAGCATAAAAAGAATACCTGTTTTTTTTTCATAATACATTGTGAATTCCAAATCTATTTTAATGTTTTTCATCAGCCTTTACCAGATTAAAGATAAACCTATGTGGGTGAGAGTCTGAGACTATACCGAAAAAAAAGAAAGAAAAATTTCAGTAGTATTATTGTAAAAGTGCCTTTTGCCCGGCTGAAATTTAAAATATCTAGATATTTCTTTCTATTACTTTATAAGATGTTTTGCTAATTTGTCTTGCATGAAAATTACAAGAATGCTGGAGCACTCCAAGTAAAACTTATACCATTACTCTACATTGTTTTCTCTCCAGAAACAAATGTCTGATTTTGTAAAATGCATAACCAGACTTTAAAGCAGTTTAAGTTAATCCACATTTGCATGGCCTCAACTGTATACCATTCACAGAGAAAAAGGAGAAAGACTGTGAAATACATATTAATCTGTAATTTATGACTTCTTCCCATCCCCCACATAATGAAAACCTGAGATTTATTTTCTTACATGGTTGCAAGAGGTAAGGGAAATAGCACCCCATAAGTGCAGCCTCACCATGAATGTTTCACATCACTGGTTAGTAATGCTACATATTAAATTTAACCACCTCATCTTCTTGGTGCAGTTACTACCTGATAGAGTTTCAACAGTTTTTTTTTTTTTTTTCCTTTCCCTCGCTCATTATGGAACAGATATTACAAGGGCTAAAAGGGGTCATACATTAACTGGATGAGATCCAATTATGGGAAAAACCAGAGCAGTTCTCTTGGGCAAACTGAAAGCTGTACTAAAGTGATCACATGACTACACATTAAGAAGCATGAAAATGTTCCCTTTTTTTCAAGATAATTTAATATATGTATGTCAGTAAAATTATGATTAAAGAATCCCCTCAGTTATAGATACCAAGTGATGAGAATTCCTAGAAAAAGAAATTCTAACCATTAAGAAGAACATTTCATATTATACACATGCTATAGAAATTTACATTTGGGAAATACAAAATTATTTGAAAATAATGGAAGGAAGCTTTTTGGCTTAAAAGTGAAGTTACTCTTATTAGTGCTATAGGAGAACCATGTCTCATACAAATTGTTAGACAAACTGAATTTGCAAACTTTGAATAAAAAAATCATATATTTTTCTGGATAATTTCCACTATTTGAGTAGCAAATATACCTCAAAATGAATTGATATAAACATGAATCCAAAGGATTGTAAAAACTAAACATTATTTATATTTCAGTTTTAAAGATAATAAATGGAATATATTATTTCAAATATAAACTTTCTAAAGTAAAATCTTATTTTAAATATCTCAACAAGAGATTTTTTAAAAATCACCTTTAGAATCCTTTTATTATCTTTGATACTTCAGAACATTTTTGAGTTTCATCATCAAGTGGGTAAAAAAAGTAGATATTTACTGACAGTCAAAAAAAAAAAAAAACCTTTCAGTACTTTGTGATATGTTAGAATATTATAAATAATACCAAGAAGTATCATAAAACTTATGTCTAAAAAATTCATTATAAACATATTTTACAAGGAAATCATAAAACATTAGGTTGTGAACTCAATTCTGTTGGAAATACCTGATGTGACAAATGAATATGCACAGCCAGGTGCACCTAGCACCTGAATAAAGCATCTTCTTAGAGTAGATGCCCCTGGAAAATGGCCAAATAACAAGTATGATTCTCAGGCAAAACTAACAAAATAGAAAATAGTCCTAGTAGACTTGGTAACTACAAATTCATCCAATGCTAATCTGTCAAGATACAGGTATTTTGTTGTAAATGAGCAATCATTATTATATACCCATATTCTGCTAGGTAATCTGGGGGGATTCACATGAATTTGATTATAGAATTTCTGTCCTCACAGAATATGAGCCCAGTTAGATTCTGTTCATTAACCTGAATAACTTTCCATGAAAAGGGCTTTTATGGGTATGAAAAGTTTACCATTGACTTCAGTGGAACTTGCATGGGGTAGGAGAGTACACCTACATAGCCATCAGTTTCAATCTAATCCCCCTGACAAGCTATGACCAGATTGCTCCCACATTGTCATTCTAGCTAAAATTAAACATGAATAACTGCAGAACATTACAGTATGTTTCCAATTAGAGCAATAGTATGATTTTTAGACAAAAGTGGTCCCAATTGGACTGTATCCTAACCTGAACCATTGGCCTGTTCCCTTGAAGACACTTATGTTATTACCTTTTAAAGTTTGGATTTAAGTCCCAGAGATAGAGTTAAGAGGGCAATAGATCCCGATTTTCCCTTTCTTCATTTTCATTTGATATTTTCTAGCAGGGATGTACATGAGTTAAAGTCAGTTTCAGGTTTTCAAACTCATATTTTAAAAGTCAAATACTTCGGAACACTTCTTGTTTTCCTTTATTAGGATATTCTCTGCACTCTTTTTTGCTTATGAATTGTTTGAATATCCCTGGAGTAGTCCCTGTGTTCATCTTTCAGATATCTGTGTTTTGTTGTTCTGTTAAATTAAATCTGCAAGTACTTCCTACATGTTATGCAGAATTCAGAAGAACAGCCTAACTTGAGGATTTCAGTGTCTCACATATACTGGGGTAGCTGTTAAAATTAATAAATGAATACAGCAAAGTGGCAAATTGAAAATCAACACGAAAAAATTTGTTGGCATTTTTTTTTTAATTTTTTAAATATTTATTTATTTATTTATACAAGCCCTGGGTACAGTCAAAAGCTCAGAGGGTGAGAGAATCCACCAGAGCCAGAGGGGAGAGCAGAACAGGCAGAGTGATGAAATACACTGCTGAGGGGAACAGCTGGTGCATCAGGAGAGGTCTGTCAAGCCATGTGGGACCCTCGCAGGCAGCCAGGGATTGAACCGGTGCTGCAGAAGCTGCAGGCAGCTTCGCAGGCCAGTGCTCAACCACTGCGCCACCAAGGGAGGCCCCAGGCAGTTTTCTATACAAACAAGAATAAGAAGTAAATGAAAGTGAGAAAATATTTCCATGCACCTTAACTTCAAAAATAATCAAATACCTCAGTACAAGAAGAACCTATACAATGTGAATTACAATACATTATTAAAGGATTTGAATTGTGACATAAAGATATAGAAAGGTATTCCATGCTCATGGATGCAGAGAATCAATATAACCAAAATGATTATTCTATATAAGGCAGCATATAAATTTAACAGCATACTCATCAAAATACCAACAATATTCTATAAAGAAGCTGAAGGAAATTTTGAAATTTATATTAAACCATAAATGGCCTTGAATAGCAAAAACAATCCTGAGGGAAAAAGAGAAAAAGATATATTATGTAACCTGATTTTATACTATGCTATAAAGCTTTCATAATTAAAATATTATGGTATTAGTGTAAAATAGATATATTGATCAATGGAACAGAATAAAGTCCAAAAATAAACCCACATACATATCAATACTTAATTAATGATTAAGCAGTTGTGACCATATAGTGGGGGAAAGATAATCTCTTTAATAAATGGTGCTAAAAAAACTGGAAAGTCAAACATGAATGAAATTGGATCACTCTGTAACTCTATGCACAAAAATAATTTCCAAATGGATTAAAATTTAGATATAAGACCTGCAACAATAAAATATATAGAATAAAACACCAGCAACATGGTTCATAATGTTAGTGACAAAGATATAAAACCCTAGAGAAATGGAAATAAAAGCAAAAATAAACAATTGGCATTAAATTTAAAAGCCTTTATGCAGTGAAAGAAAGTATAAGTAGTTTAAAAAAGACATCCTACTGAATGGGGGAAGATATTTATACATTACACATCAGAAAAGCAACTAATACTAATGCATATATAGCAGTAACAATGTATGTGATTATATATGCTTCTGTATCTATGCTAAGTATATATTTGTGTGTAAATATGTATTTTATCTCTATCTATGACCCATTTTTATCTATCTATATGCTTATGTATGTTTATATAAGTGAAATGAATGAGAGCAATTATGCAAGGGACAGGTTGGAAGAATCATGATTATTTTGTTGTTATAAAGTACAGGTATTCCCCATTATCTGAAAGTAGAACATTTGTATTTGGTACATTTTATTTGGTGGCCTGAGAGATATCAATGTTTTTTTACATACACCCTAATAATTTTATCATTCCCAGACCCAAAAAATAACCTACCAAATCATATCCAATATAAATGTTCTACTTTTGGATAGTGGGGGAAACCTTCATGTATTCACATTACCCACAAAGTGAAATGGTGTTGTTTGAAACTGGTGTTGGATTAGTTATAATGTACATTGTATATTCAAGAACTACCACTAAAAATTAACAAAAATGTAAATGTTATGCTAATAAAAGAGAGAACATATAGAAGTGTATAAAATATTCAATTAAGACTACAGAAGTCAAGGGCCTCCCCTGTGGTGCAGCAGTTGAGCGCTGGGTTGCGAAGCTGCCCGCAGCCTCTGTAGCGCCAGTTCGATCCCCGACTGCTCCCCGGCCACTGGAGGAGGGTCCCACATGGCACGCAGACCTCTCCTGCCACCCGCTGCTCCCCTCAGCAGTGTGCTTCTGTCCTTCTGCCTGTTCTGCTCCCCGCTCTGGCTCTGGTGAATTCTCTCACCCTCCCGTGCTTCTGAGTGTACCCAGTGCTTGTATAAATAAATAAATAAATAAATAAATAAATAATAAATCTTTAAAAAAAAAGACTACAGAAGTCAGAACAAGAGGAAATGAAAGAAACCGTTTTATTATGCAGTGTTTGGATATGTATTCCTCAACTACCAAAAGTGCATAAATTTTGTTGGGAAATGACAATATCAAATATTTTCAGAAATAATGAATTTGAGAATGGGGAGCCCAACTTATAAAAACTCTAATAGGTGTACCTTTTCTGCCTTTGTGTCATGCCCTCAATAGCACAGCTACAGGGCATGCTTCTACTTGTTGGAAGTACTCGTCCAATTCCCGGCCTTACAAAATCTAAAACTTCTCTGTCTACTGCAAGATGACCAGAATGTTCATGAGTGGACTTGAGCATAACCACTGGATGGGCCCCATCTTTCTTTATGCAGGCTGGAAGAGGGACATGTGCCTTGCCCTTTGATTCATGGGAACAACACTTTACCTACAAAGGGAGAAGCTTGGCAGTGGCCTCAGTCCTTTTCTTATGCTATGCTGTTATTTCTATACTCTCCAGGATGGCGCAACCATCTTCACTCAGGCACTGGGGTGTTCTTCCTCCTATCTTTAGAGCATTTGACAAATTCTCTGATGCCTTTTCTCCTCTGATTGTATGTATCACCCTTTTCCTGCAGTAAAGAATTTTCTCTGTTCCCTTCACTAATGGAGTAAACGAAAGCCAAGGGAAGCAATAGGCCTCCACCATCCCCTCATGCTCTCTGTCTTTCTAATCCACTAGTGCTCATGTGCTAAACTTGGTTTATCTCATTTATTCCTACATTTCTTATACCACTGTTAACCAAGCAGCAGTTAACGAGGAATCCTATCCTTGGACATTATGCACCATCAATTCAAATTTTGTACTGGAATGACACACACTCACCATGGTTATACTTACTAATCACAGACAAATAAAAAAAGATGAATTCACCAGTGTAGACGATATGTACATCCCACTAAAAGCAAACTCATGTGGCTCTGCACACAGTAGAGGTATCTAGCCAGTTTAAAGAAGATCCAAGTCTCCTTAATTTTAAATTTTATTTTAGGCCAATTCCCAAACCATTTAGTCAACATTTGAAACTATGAAATGTCCTGTTATGCCATGATACTTAGGCACTCTCCGACTCTGGGTTTCTAATCAGAAATAGAACTTTCCAAAGACTAAAGGACTAAAGTTTTCAAAGTAGTCCTAGCGATGACCATAGTGCTCTCAAAAGTATTTGTCCTCATTCAGTTTCTCCACACCAGTTAATTCCCATATTGCCTTTCGAGCAATTGCCATCAGAGTCATTTCCCTAAAAATCAGTGCTTTACTTGAATGTTTCCTTATCACTCAACTTTCCATGCATTTTATGCCATTTATCAACTGTTACATTTTTTCGCTTCTTCCCTTGGAATTTCTTATTCCAAAGTCCTAACTCGAAGATAACACTAACTTGACATTTCTCTTAATCTTCTTGGAAATTTGCCCCACCTCCCTCCGTGAAGTCTTTCTAGAGAAAAATGAGAATAAGAGTACAGTTTAGTAATGGAGTTGTTTTGATATTTAACTCTATCTGCAAAGCTTTAGTTGGTCATAAGCACTGCTGGAAGCTTTTTAAAACACTACATAGTTTCATCAGGAACACTGGTAACATGAGAGAGGAAAATAAACTGATTATCAGCAACACACAATGAGCACATTTCCAGAAAATCTAGCATGAAAATAAAAAATGTCCAGTAGTGGAAATTGATATTGAGTAGACAGGTTTACAAGAACAAATTTTGCACATCTCCTCCCAAGGTGTTTGGTGACATCACATCAGTCACATTAGGGGTGTTTACAAAATGGAAATCAGCAAATTCGTTAAATCAGAACTCATCCCTGCTCCTCACCCATTCCCACCCAGAGTCAAATATTTAGCAGCACTCCACTAAAGCATTTGCTTAAAAAAAAAAAAATCTTGCATCTGTGGTTCATAATCAAAACCTTCTCTATTTTCCTCATTAAAAACTTATTATTATTATCAGACATTATAGAAAGCATGTATTTGCATTTTACTTCAGGACATGTATTTGCATAGCAGTATGCTTCATGCTTGTGTTAATTATCTTTTGGGAGGTTATATCCACAAACACTTGACTACTTAAGCACTACAATTGATTCAAACTGGTTGATAAAATAATTCTTAATTTTATTTATTTTTATTTAACTTCAATGATAGACAAGTATAATATTGAGGGACATGCCAATAATATTACATGTAATGATTATTGTCTACACTTCAAATTAAATGGGAAGGATGCCCCAGAAAATAGAATCTAACTACTTAAAACTGTAAAAGCAAAGCCTTCCTAAGACATCAGGATATAATGAACTGTAGAAGTTTTGTCAAATAATTTGCTTCACAGATGAAAAAGAGGTGCTATGGTGCTCCTGTCTCAGGAAACGCCCTTTCTTGAAGAGAGAGGGAAGGGTAGAGATTCTGGTTTCTGGGGAAATAGTCTTTCTTACACTGAGATCCAGTATCCCAGTTTTCCTTCTTATCTTTTGCAAACCATGACTCCCTACCAGATTTGTAAAATAGCCTGAGTGCAGAACTTCCTTTTCCACTTTCCAATTATCATCTGCAGGAGCAGATGCTTCCCAACTGAAGACACCCTAACCAGCTTATTCCCTGGGTGCTCATTCATGAAGCCCACCTCCTCCAGGTGCAGCACCTGTAAAGTTCATAGTGCCCAGAGTGGGCCTGGTCTCGTTGAGCCTCCATGTTTCTGTAAATGAGCATTCCCCAAAGCTTACAAAGTCACAGTGGTGTTCATTTTCCACTGTACAGTACCCAAGGGTACTGGCCAGCTTTGACCTTCTTATTTCCAACTTTTACCTTATACTTCCTATTAAAGCAAATGACACGTGAACAGTTCATTCATGAGCTTGCTCTTAAACTTCTGTAATTCAATTTCATAATCAATGGTATAATGTTTACCTCCTGTCAAAGTTCTTCGTGGTTAAGAGATGAAGTATCTTCAGATAGTGATCTGTTGGTGAAATGAAGTAGAGATCATATTTGAATACAAGTGATTCTTAATTTTAAAATCATTATTTTATATCTCTATTATGTGTGAATATTGTGTAGAAAGAATGATATTGTATATCAAAGTTAAAATATTCATAATGAATGACTTAAATTTTAATGAAATTTATTCATTTTATTTATTTAGATTCAAATTTATTTCAATTTAAATTTTTAATGAAATAAAATGTAGCTTTTCCATTATTTTTAACTTGCTTTAATTTTTCCTCAATATTACAAAATATAATTTTAATAAGTCACATATGTTATCTTCCTATCACTGTTCTAATAAATGGCCACAAATTTTGTGACTTTAAAAACATTCTGTCCCCGTTTGGGATGTCAAAATTCCAAAATCACTGACTTTTGTTCAAAATCAGCATGTCATCCAGTGCCACACTCCCTCCTGGGGCTCTAGTGGAAATTCCATTCCTTTCCTCACCCAGCTTCTAGTAGTTCTGACTTTCCTTGGTTTGTGGCCACATCTCTTCAATCTCTGCTTCACCTTTATGTTAACTTCTGTGTTTCGTGTCTTCTCTTCCTCTTTATCAAATCTCACTGCCTCTCTCTCATGAGAACACTTGTAATTATTTTGAACCACCCTGGAAGATCTGAAGATACATAGTCCCCATCTCAAGATATTTAATCACATTTTTTGCCACATAAGGAAAGAGCCACAAGTTTCAGAAACTAGAATTCAGTATTAATCTATCATATCACCTTTCTTCTTGGGGAAAAAAAAAAACAAAAACTTAAGTATACGTTTTTCAAACATTTTTCAGAGGTCTGAACAATTATCCAGAGTTTATAGGAATTCACTGAACATTCAGCAATGGTTAAAATAAAAGTATAAAGTATTTATCTTATTAATATTTATGGATTATTCTAATTTTTTTTAATTGCAGCTTACACAGCTGTCACTTTAAAGTGACAAAATGGCTTGTTTTTTTTAAGTATAGAATATTATTCTACTCACTTTAAAGCTGGGTTATTTGTGAACAAATACTTTTCAACATTCACCTTGTGCTAGGTACTTTTTAAGTTTTTCTCTAAGGATTTTGACAGGTGTTACCAATTATGTATTTTTCATAGATTCCAATATGCATAAGTCAAACTAATTCATCAAAATTCCTTATAATCATGACTTGAATTAGTACAATCCCCCAAAAAAGTTTGTATTGATTGCTAAATATGCCTATAGTATTTTGTCATCTTCTTGGAAGAACCATAAACTTAGTAAGGAATTATACAGTTTTAGTTTAGCAGAGTAATGGTAAGAGGCTTTGGATTCAAACATGGGTTGTTTTCTTGAATATGGCATATATGTGTGTGTGTGCGTGTGTGTGTATACATGATAGCCAAATCATTTACCTTGCTGTATTCATTATCCCAAGCGATTAGACATAGTTTCTTCCAGTCTATGTTAACTGCTATTAGAATAAAGAAAACATAAGACCTGAATTATGTGATTAGAGAGACTTGAGTACTTATGCATGCAGGAATATTTTTTAAAGATGATAATCAATTATCTTGGAGGGGCTAAGAGAGAACTCAAAGGACTTAAATTTCAACCTTTCCAGACTGAAGAAAGGAATGAGGACAAAAGGAATCACACATGGAGAAACAAGAAAGAAGAGGAAGAGGCGCAGTAGGAAGAGGATAGTTATGGTAGATGAGACTAGCATAAAATATTTGTATGACAGTGGGGAACCAGCCCTGGCTGTAATAGAATGTTGGGCAATACTAGAAATTATGTTGCATAGTTAAAGAAAGACCCAGATATTGTAGATCTTGAAAATCAAGCAAAAATTTTTACATGTCATATGACAAAGTGTAAGGAACCATTAAAGACCTTCGAACAGAAGAGGAACATAATGGAAATAGTTGGTAATTTGCATATATAGCGAAAGAGTTTAAAGAATACTAATCAAATGAAATCAAGAACTGAGAATTTTTTTTTTCTGAAATACACAATTTAATGGAAAAATTGTGACAGTATCCAAGTAAATAACATAACAAAAAAAAAAGACTGCAGAATATTGATTTAATGCATCACTTAAGCAAGAGAATATCTCAAACCTGCATTATCTATGCTCTATTTCCTTGTACCTTGGACAGCTTATCTATTTACCTCCATCCAGAAAACAGGCACATTTTTCTACGTGAATTGTTTCCTTATGATGTATAGTATTTAAAAGTACGATAAATTGCATCTCAGGGAGAATTCAGCACTTTTAGAAGTTATGTATTCTTTAATATGCCAGGGTTAGAATATCATGAATAAAAATGACTAAAATTAAATTCAGACCAGCAGAGTATAACTGCCATCATCATCATCTGTTGAAAGCATATCACTGCCTAAGAAATCACTTTCAATAAGCACAAAAGTTTGTAAATTGCAATTTGACCCCATTGTATAAATTTCAATAGTCATCTGAAACATCGAAAGAACCCATTTAAAATAATTATGTTGATTCTAAATTGTGCATTCAAATGATATGTTCAGTTCACAGATTGGGAATATGACAAGAACATATGCCACAAAAACGAGATGAAAAGTTGAAGTTAGTTATCAAGTCTATTGTTAATTTTAAAATGCAGGTAAGGAAAATATACCCCTTTAAGTTAAGATGACAAATCTGAAAAAAAAAATAAATAAATCGTATAGTTATGTCAATATAGTTACCATATTAGAGATAAAATTGGTCATCAGTACAATGAAGCTCTGTGGAATTCTTTTAAGATTGGAAACTAAATGTCACTCCCCATTAAAAATGAAGCAAATGCCTTATTTGGTCAAGCAGCATGCATAATTTAATTAGATGCCCTGATATTCTGGAAAATGGCATGAAAGGACAGTTCAAATATGTTTAGCAGTTCTGAATTGTAGAGACATTATAGTTAAAATGTATGTATCCTTACAGATACTTTATGGTAGTCACTTCTGCTCATGATTAAAAAAGGGTTATTAGCAAATTTCTACTGCCCTAAAGCTGCAAAATGAAGTTGGAACGGAAATGAATGGAAGCGAAAGTCGAGAGTCAGAGAACTTGATGCATTTTTTTTAAAACATAGCATTTTCTTTTTTAAAAAATATTTATTTTTATTTATACAAGAGCTGGGGTACAGGCAGAGTCACGGGAGGGTGAGAGGATTCACCAGAGACAGAGCAAGGAGCAGGACAGGCAGAAGGACTGAAGACACTGCTGAGAGGAGCAGTGTGCGAGACAGGAGGGGTCTGCCTCACCAGTGGGATTCTCCCTGGCCGGCAGGGAATTGAACCGGTGCTGCGGAGGCTGGGGACAGCTTCATGGTGCGGTGCTCAACCGGCTGCGCCACCAGGGACGTCGCTTGATGCATTTTCTCACCAGGTTTTGAGGAGATCAAGGTTTGCAGGAATCTGGAACCATTAGTGCTGCAAAGAATGTGGCTCAAAGGAAAGAAGAACAGAGGGAAAAAGTCCTGCAATGGAAATTCTGTTGGGGGGTGGGAAATCTTATCTCACTTTTGCTTTTATCATTATAAGCAAATTAAAAAAAAAAAAGTGGTGTGTAATTATTTGTAAAACCTAGAATGCTTTGACAATCACCTCATTTAGAGTTGAAAATCAGAGTCAGATTACATAAATTATTGTCATTTGCATTTTTCTGTCTTTTGGAGAAATTGATTTGACTTTAGCTCAAGGAGAAGATCAGTGGCTAGGAGATGATGTAGATGAACTAAAAATACAAAGTTCCCTCAAATAACTTAATGAAAGTCATGCCTTCAGACACCAGAGAATATAAAAAATCAAAAGGCAACAGTCATAAGAGATAATTGCAAAGCTGCATTCTCGACAGCATTGGTGGTGTCAGTGTTGACTGGACTTTTACTTCATTAATGTCAAGATTGTTCTCTTTTCTGTAATTCTATTTTCAGAATGTATATAAAAGATGCTTAGAGTTCAATACTCTAAAAGAAGTCTAAAAACACTATTATTTGATATATTTCAATAACTTTATGAAAGGTTTAGCCACACCTTACTTTTTCCTGTGACGTAAAAAAAAAGTATTATCGTCATTTTTATTTTCCCAGTTACTGATCATGCCAGTAAACAGTACATTTTCTATTTTTTAAGTTTATTTATTATCATTTTTATTTTCCATTTACTGATCATGCTGGTAAACAGTACATTTTCCTTTTTTAAAAAATTTATTATTATTTTAGTTTTATGTAATTTTTACATCATTTTTCATTTTTGCACAATGTATGCATTTTCATCTTGGTTATAGTCCCCATACAATCCCCACCCCCCTTCTTTTGATCCTACTCTCTCCTCCCCCCACCCCATGTACCGTGTCTCCGGTTTATAGTTGCTTGTTGATTTTGATTTTTTCTTTATTATAATTAGTCTTGTTCCTGGTCCCTTATTTAGGTTTTCTAAATTCCTGCTATGAGTGAGACCATCTGGTATTTTTCTTTTTCTTTCTGGCTTATTTCGCTGAGCATGATCCAGCTCCATCCATGTAGCTGCAAATGGCATGAGTTTATCTTTTTGGATTGCTGAGTAATATTCCATTGTGTACATATACCATGTCTTCTTGATCCAGTCATCTATTGTTTGGCATTTGGGTTGTTTCCATAGCTTAGCTATTGTAAACAGTGCTAATGTAAACATAGGGGTGCAGATGCCCTTTTGAATTAATGTTTCTGTATTCTTTGGGTAAATACCTAGGAGTGGAATTGCTGGATCATATGGAAGCTCCATCTTTAGCAGGTTGAGGAATTTCCACACAGCTTTCCATAGTGGTTGGCCCAGTTTGCACACCCACCAGCAGTGCAGGAGAGTTCCTTTGTCTCCATATCCTCACCATTTGTTGTTGCTAGTTTTATTTAATATGTGCCATTCTCACTGGTGTAAGATGGTATCTCATTGTAGTTTTGATTTGCATTTCCTGATTACTAGTGATGTTGAACATTTTTTCATATGACTGTTGGCCATTTGCATTTCCTCTTGGAAAAGTTTCTTTTTAGCTCTTCTGCCCATTTTTTGACTGGATTATTTTCTTTGTTTTTGTTGAGTCTGATGAGCTGATGAGCTCTTTGTAGATTTTTGTGATCAGTCCTTTATCATTAGTGTTGTGTGCAAAACTTTTCTCCCAATCAGTGGGGTTTCTCTTTGTTTTTGTTATTGTCTCTTTTGCTGTTCAGAAGCTCTTTAATTTGATGTAGCCCCAGCTGTTTATCTTTGCCTTCACTATTACTGTTTTGGGTGATGTGTCTTTAAAGATGTTGCTGAGTTGTATGTCATATAGTGTTTCATCTATATTTCCTACTATATATTTTATGGTTTCAGGTCTTATGCCTAGTTCTTTAATCCATTCATAGCCAATATCATTTTCAATGGTGAAAAGTTAAAAGCATTCCCTTTAAGATCTGGAACAAGACAAGGATGTCCACTCTCACCACCAGTATTAATATAATACTGGAAGTCCTACCCAGAGCAATAAGACAAGAGAAAGACATACAAGGAATCCAAATAGGGAAGGAAGAATTTAAGCTATCACTATTCACAAATGATATGATAATATACATAGAGAACCCCAAAAACTCCACAGAAAAAAAATAATCAAACTAATCAATCAGTTTAGTAAAGTATACACAGCAGCATACACACAACATACAGCAGCATACACACAACATACAGCAGCATACGCACAACAAAAATCAACATGCAAAAATCAGTAGCTTTCCCATACACAATCAGTCTGAAGAAGAAGAAATCAAGAAAGCCATCCCTTTTATTACTGAAACAAAAAAAAAAATCAAATACTTGGGAATAAACCCAACAAAAGAGTAAAGGACCAATACAAAGAAAATTATACAATACTGTTAAAAGAAATAGAAGACAAAAAGAAATGGAAAGACATCCCCTGCTCACGGATTGGAAGAATTAACATTATCAAAATGGCCATCCTACCAAAAGCAATTTACAGATTCAATGCTATTTCAATAAAAATTTCAATGGCATTCTTCAAAGAAATAGAACAAATGTTGATGAAATTCATATGAAGCCACCAAAAACCCCCAATAGCCAAAGCTCTCGTGAAAAAAAAAGCGGGGAAAGGGGGTATCACACTCCCAGACTTCAAACTATACTACAGAGCCATAATAATCAAAACCACATGGTATTGAAACAAGAACAGACACACAGACAAATGGAACCAAATAGAAAATCCAGAAATAAACCCACAGATTTATGGTCAACTAATCTTTGACAAAGGAGCAAAGAATATGCAATGGAGCAAAGAATATGCAATGGAGCAAAGAAAGTTTTTTCAATAAATGGTGCTGGGAAAATTGGGTCACTACATACAAAAGAATGAAGCTTGACTTCTACCTCACATCATGCATAGTACATTTTCAATAAATTTTGTTGGGTAACTGACTCATTCATTCTGGCCATACATATTTAAAATAAAGAAAACACTTAATCCTTGCACAATACCTGAGACAAACATTAGGACAACTTTTCAGTTGCTGCAAAAAGTTGGAAGTGACTCTAATAAAAAGATTTTTTTTCTTTTAAAATTCAATTTACTAAATAAGTCACAGAAAATGAGGGTTTTTTTTTTTTTTATGTATAATGGTTATGATAGGAAGTTGTACCAAGGCCTGTTTATTATGGATGTCTGTCTCTGTGGCCAGCCCATGTCAGATCTCAATCTAAAGAATGTAAGTTTTCTGGTATTGAAGGACTGATCATGGGAAATCCCAGTGCCAGAAAGTAATTGAACATTAAGATTGAAACTAGACTATGAAAGAAGAGTCTAGAAATCTACCATCCACATCTATAGGCTCTGTATCACACTTTGTTTTTTCTGAAGATCAACTTTCTTTACCTTTAGTCTGTGTTCTTACCGAAAATGGACTTTCCTTCTTAGTCTTCAGATTAAAAATAAAATCTCTTGTCACAAATTAAAATTCCTAAGGACAGTATTGTGATGAAATGAGTTAGGTCATATCCCATATCTGGACCAATGCATCATAGACTGTGTAACAGGAACATAACTGTTCCAGTTGCAAAAAAAATGAATGAAAAACTGCAATGAGACAAAAATAACAGGAAAAAATTGAATATGCCCGTCCCTTAGTAGGAGGCATATTTTTGTCATTTGATTTTCATTCTCTAAGTCCATCTCTAATGCTAAAGCTCAACAATGAAATTTCCAAAGTTACAGTCATCCATTAAAACAATCAGATGATACTACTTTTTCCCTTGATCTCCACCCCATACAAATGGGAAAAATAATCTGTTCAGGGTAGAGGCAAAATGTTTCCATTTTCTTTTTAAACTTTCCTTCAAGAATGTTATCACTCCCATCATACATTGCTTTAAGTCCCTACAAAGGATTTTCCCTTATTTTCTATGTCTTTTAAAATCTACTTTTAAATCCTGCATCCAACAACCTATTTTTCTAACTGATACTTTTGCTACTTATTTTAACACTTGAAAATTTTAAGCTTCACTCAGAATTTTCTACATAAATTATTAATCTTATTTAATTTAAATTTTCATAAGTATTGAAGAAGATCACATGTGAGTAGCCAATTTTCAGATTTGGTAAATTCTAATTCAAGGCAATGCTAATGTGCAGCCTTTGGATATTAACTTTACTTAAGTAAAGCATGAAATGATTTCTTTCATCCAAGACAAAATGTGGATGGCAGATGCTTTTCAAAAGGCTTAATTAATTATCTCAATTGTAGACCACCCAAGAGTTGGAAGTAGAGTAAGAATTGAATATATAGATAGCTTAAAAGTAATGTCATGTCTGGTAGGCCTAACAATTTTAAAAATTGAAGACCTTAATAGGTAATTTGGTGTGTCTGTGAAAGGCATGTACTTTCCACGTTAAGAACCTAGAGTTGCAGAGTGAAATATTCCTTGTGCCTTCCCTATTTTATTTTCCAAGGTCAGTAGAATAATTTCTGAAAGTTAACTGATTAAAATATACTTATTTTCATTAAACAAAGTGTCAAGTCAGTCATCGTCATGGTCTAAGGAATATTTTTGAAGAAAACTAAGCAAGTAAGAAGCAGCAGTTTCCATAAATATTTACAATCCTTCAAATAGGGTTAATACCATTTCAACCTTGACTTTGTTACAACCACATGGATAGTCAGTTTATACCAAGGAAACTAGAACAGTTTAAATTCATCATAATATGTGATATTGGAAGAACATAAATGCCAAAAAAACAGAACTCAGTAGATAGTTACTGAATGGTGTCATTTGAAGATCATAAAATAATCTCCCCTTTATCAAAATGTTCCCTCTCCAAAATTTCACCACTGGATACCCAAATGGATGAATGTCTGATCTAATTATACTTATTCATACCCCAGGTTGTCTAGTAGAACCTCACTATTGGGAAATGTTCTTTAACAAAATCGGTCTAGCAGAATGCTGAGCAAACATTTCATAAAAACAGTAGGTTATTTTCCAATTCATTTTGGCATAAAAAAGTAACAAAAACAAATAAAAGCAAAGCAAAAAATTTGTATTTTAAGCCAAAAAAATCCAAGAGTTAAGTGAAAGCATACCAGAATTAAACTTGTGGATAGATTAGTGTAATACCTTAACTAAGGTAGCAGAACTTTGACGATGCGCTGTGGGGTGGTTCAACAGGTTTTACATTCTGTTTTGTTGATGTGTGGCTGGTGATATGGATTACTATGACCCTTCTTAAAAGCATCACCTGGAGTTTGGCAACAGCGTGAAATATCATGTGCCCTCAAGTAACCCACCCATTTGACAACTGTTCAGCAACAAAGGGATAGCAAGGTATGACAAATCTTGGAGGGTGAAGCTGAGAACTGACAAAAGGGGAAAAAAAGGGAAAAGGAGGATATGAGAGGAATTTCTCATTGGAGATAATAAGTAAGGCCTGTCACATAGTTAGCGTCTCATGTTATGCCCTAATCTAAAACTTCTAAATAGTTTCTAGGGCCTTGCTATAAAAGTGTCATCAGCAGACCTTCAGCATCAACATCACACAGGAGAGTTCATGCAGATATGCAGAATCTAAGACCATGACTCCAACCTTCAGACTGGTGGGTGCATTTTAACAAAACCCCAAATACTTTACTTGTACACGAATGTTAAAAAAGTATTGCCATCTTGGTATCCAGATGTGAAATACCAAAGAAGTGAAATCAAGTCATTACTAACACTAGATTTCTTTTAAGTAAATACTTTGTTGGTTTTTAAAAAAAAGATTTATGTATTTATGCATGCAAGAGCTGGGGTATAGGCCAGAGTTGCGGGGAGTGAGGATTCACCAGAGACAGCGTGGGGAACAGAACAGGCAGATCTAATGAAATAAACTGCTGAGGAGAGCAGCGGGTGAGACAGGAGAGGTCTGCTGTGCCATGTGGGTTGCTCCCTGACCGGCTAGGGATCGAACTCGTGCTGCAGAGGTTGTAGATAGCTTCACAGTGCTGTGCTTAACCCTTGCACCACCAGGGAAGCCCAATACTTTGTTGTTTAATAGGAGACTAGTAATGAAGTAATGATACTTTGGTGAATTTAATTTTAAAAATTAAGAATTTTTATTCACAGTTGTTTCCTTGTTTTTGGAAAAAAGCAGTAAATATGCTTTTACCTTTCATCAACTGAGATACAGGAACTTGTGATATTTAAGACAAGAGAAAGTCACCCCACTTCCCTTTTCCACATGATGCCAAAACAACCACGTGAAAAATGAAAATTGAGTTTTTCACTTTGTTCTACCCAAATCACATGCATATTTGGGAAATTCTGTGTGTCTGACTGTTCACCTTTTATTTACCTTTAGGAAATATGACCATCATACTCAACAGAGGATAATGAACCAAGAAATATAAAAAAGCATTTCAGTCATTTAAAGGTAAAAATCTAAGTTCATAAAAAGTTTGTCTCTTGCAGAGTCAAAAAAGAAAAGAAACTACCTCTTTAGGCCTTGGAGCTGGCCACACATCCCAATATGTGCTCATTGTAAATTCAGAATGGTTGTGAAACTTCCTGCTAAGATACCTCTACTTTTCATCTGATTCCAATTTTCCCACCCAAGGTTCAGACCACCCATGACAAGTTAGCCAAAATTGACATGACAAACAAAATTATGAACAAGAGCTAATTTTTTTATAATGAAAATGGTTTGCATGAAAATATGTGAAAGACAAAGACATCTGTGTACCCTTTTCTTTAGAAGACAAGTTTTTGAGGCCAAGTTAGAAGTCATGACATGATCCATTAATTTATTTGCACTTCCAACGTATAGAACTCTAATATTTTCACAGTCATCATACTTCTAATATTGGAAGTTCAGTATCATATGCATTCCTATGCTGCAGTGTGAGGTTCCACAAAGCACACAGATTTCCAGAACTCAGTTTACATGTAGTAAGGAATTAATCCTTGTTCCACCTTCCTTGATGTGTTATTGTAAATATCAACTCTAAAAGTGGATCCTGAAGTGTTTAGGAGATGTGTTAAGTGCTGTATAAATATAAGAGATTGTTATTGGTAAGTGTATTTTCTTAAAGATAAATTAGGATTTATAATATGGTGTATATTCTGGGTTTATTTAATAATACTCAATTTAGAAGAGCCAATACATTCATTCTTCAATAGATTTTCCTTCAGATAGTTAGACAATTTAATGTAGAAATAACTTAAAATGACAACAACATAGCTATGGTTTTTTTTTTTTTAGCTTTATTTGACCTTGAACAATTTTAAAAGCACAGATACAATCAGAGTGAACCAATCTTTAAAGTAGAAATCTTTCAAAAGACAAATGTGATAAAATCATCACCATTATTTTTATTGAGTCTGCTGTTAATAAAAAGCAAAAACAATGGTGATGATTATCACATTTGTCTTTTTAAAGATTTCTACATTTTTATATGTCTTTATTGTGAAAAGATATTTATAGGTTGACAAATGATTATGAAGCAAACACAAGTACAATCACCTCTCAGATCAAGAAACAGAATACAGGGGCTCTCTTCTCTATCATTGTCCCATTGTGCAATTCAAATTTTGAACCATGAATATGACAATTTTCATACATAATGTTAGATAGTTCACTGACCATTCAATTTTGGCTAACTTGTTCATTTGACTTTAGCTTTTAGCAGCAATGCAGTAGAGTTTCTCTATTTCTTCAACATATGGAACTACTTTAATAAATTTTATTTTTACAGTAGGTGGTTCTATGAACTAAAATGTATACTAATTGAAGTCCCTTATAATTATTCATGCACTTATTCATCCGACAAATGCATGAGTATCTATTATTTGCCATGCAGAGTCTGTGTAGTAGGGGAAAAATAATGATGAATACCATTCTCTCATGAGACTGATATTCATGTGATATTCATATTACACACCATTAAATTTAAAAAATGAGATATATGTGGATAACAATAAGTCCAGTGAACAAAAAACAGTCAAGCAATATGTTCAATATGTAGGTGGATGGGTGGGTTTCATTCTAGAAGGAAGGTTTCTCTGAGTAAGGACATTTGAGGGGAAAAAGCTAATGAGAATGAGCCACCAGGTAAAGCTGTAGGGGTGAAGCATTCTAGGCAGAGGAAAGAACAGCTTGTCAAACAGCTTGAGGAAAGACCAAACATGAAAAAGGCCTGTGCGGTCGCTGTGCAGTGAAAGCGGGGGTGGATACAGGATGAGATTAGAGTGCTAGGTGAGGACGGCAGGTGAATGATATTGCATCTTATGTTTTATAGCAATGCATTAGGAGGTTAATATATATGTAGTGGGAAGCAATGGGAGAGTTCTAAGCAAGAAGGTGATGTGATGTGTTTTAGATTTTAATAGCTAGTTGCTGTGTAGAAAATATTTTGTGGTAGGAGTGAGTGCACCTGTAGAGTTAGACCAGATAGGAGATGATTATAATAATGTAGGTGAGGGAAAATAGTGGTTTGGATATGCAGAGTAGCAGAAGATATGATGAGAGGTAATTGCATTTAAGTTCAGTTTTGAAGATCAGCTTCACAAAATTCACTTATCAGTGGGCACACAGAGGAGAAAGGGGAATCAAGAATGATGGCTCAGTTTTAAACTGAGCAGATCTTTGGATGGAGGTGTTATTAACTGAGGGAAAATTGGAGAATGAGGAGTGTAAGAGAAGAGAGCAGAACTCAAGAAAATTCAAAAGCCATGTGACTTGACCAACTTCACAATTCAAGTATGTCCTTCATGGTTAGAAAACTGAACCCTTTTACAGACCCCTGCAAGACTGCTTCAGACTTCCTCGAACTCTCCTAGAGTTTCATGACAGATTTTAAATCAGATATCAGAAAACACACTCATATTGAGTGTGTGAATGTGTTTTGAATCTTCTCTGAGAAACATGTTTAACCTGCTCTGCTCTGATAATATAGGACTTCCCTAAGGTGCGCCCCAAGTCACCAGACAAGTATAGTGCTTTGCTAATGCATCAATTGTATTTGAAAATTGTAACGGGTTGTGAGATCAACTTTAAGAAACTTAACTACACGTCATTTATAATGTCACTTGTAAATTATGAACTATAAGGAACTATTTCTGGCAAGTTTTATTTACAAGACTGATTATTAAAGCCTTTAAGCTTTTTCTTAAGGACAATGGAAGCCACAAGAGGGTTTTAAGCATAGATATAATAAAAGGGGCATATTTTTTTTTCTTGAGAAGATCCACTTGGCTACATGTTGTAGAAAAGATTCTTACAGCAATGAACATGAATTAGTGCGATTGAGTAAGTCTGGTGACAAAGGGGACCCCTAGTCTGAAGCATCACAAATATTGAAGCATATATACCAGGAATGAAAGCAAGGTGTACAGATTAAGTGTTCTATGGGCATGTTGATTGGTGGGATATAAGACCCAAATTTGCTGTCTTTTGTTCCTGGTGGCACAATTCACTGAAATAGGCAACAGTGAAAGGCAGATGCATCAGAAGAAGAGATGGTGATTTTAATCATGTTGGACGTACTGAGTTTGATGCACCGGCAAGACACCCAAGTAGGAGGTGCGGTAGGCTATACAGTCATAATGCTCAAGAAAAAGGCCTGAGCTACAGAAATCACCTGTGGAGAGCTGTAATGGAATCTGTGGAGGTGAATGAGATAACAGCATATTAAGTGAGAGGAGAATATGGTTTCTGAAAAATCTGAAAAATACAAACATGTTAGAAGAGGAAAACAAGTTTACAAAAGAGAATAAGCTGCAAATGAAAGATAGAAAGAAAACCAGGAATTCATGAGGCCATAAGAAGACAACATTGAGAAAGGGAGTGATCAACTGCCTAGATGTTTTAGAAAAGGCAAATACCTAAAAGATTGAAAATTATTCATGGCATTTAGCAATAAAAATATACTTACTTGATGGTCTTGTCAAAATAGTTCACAAAGAAGAGGATTAAAATTTATCTTCTAATTCTCCCATGGACCTATTAACCTACCCTAGCTACATCATGCTCTGAGAGACAGCAAAGCCATCTTGCCAGTGCATGGGTGAAGATTCAGTCATACTTCCTTCAACAATTACCTTCAGTCTATAGGTGGACCCTCAAGGGTTGGGGAGGGGAATGGAATTTCCCTGTAGTTCATATGGGATAGCCTGCAGAAGGGGACATTCAGGAAACTCCATGAGGGCTCTTGATAATTCTCCGACCCAACAAAAATTTTGGATGCCATTTCCAAAGGGTCCAGGACTTGTTATCCTACTATCCCAAGGGTCTCAACCTCTGAACCACTGGCAGGGCTCATTAAGGCCCAGGCTGATAAACTGGGTGAATGCACTCCATCAAACATTCTGTGGCTGCAGGAATCTCTGAAAGGCCTCTTGTGGGAACCCAAAGGTAACTCTGTCCATGACTGACTCTCTGAGGCCTGTTCATAGTCACATGTGGGCATTTTTTTTTTTTCCCTTCACCAAAGCACCAATATCCATACCCCATCTCCCTACCTCCCCCATGCCCTGCACCCTCGCCCCTGTTCTCTCTGGTAACCATTATCTTCTTTTTTGCCAAGTTCAAGTTTTAGTCCTACTATTCTTTATGCCAATATGTTTTATGGGTATTTATAACCTGCAGATTAGTGAAACCATCCAATATCTGCCTTCAAGTTTTTTGACTTATTTCACTGAACATGATCACCTCAAGTTCCACCCATTTTGTCTCAAATGCCACCATTTCATCTTTCTTCACAGCTGTGTAGTACTTCATTGAGTATATGTTCCACAACTAGGGAGTACAAGTTGTTAGAGCCCCTCTGGAAAGCCGTATGAGGGTTTCTTAAAAAAATAAAAATGAAGGGGGAGAGGAGAGGTAAAAATAAATAAATAAATAAATAAAAATGGAAATTCTCTGTGATCCTGCAATACCTATTAGGTATTTATCCAAATAATTTGAAAACTCTAGTATGAAAGATTTATATACACTTACATACATAGCAGCATTGTTCACAATTTTCAAGTTTCAGAACCACCCTAAGTGCCCTTCAACAGATGAATGGATAGTGAAATTGTGACACATGATCTGATTCTGAACATAACACTGACTACAATGGATGTTCTCCATTTATGCTGAAATATTCAAATGTGTTTCCCTAGCAAAAACCTTACCAGACTCCATCATGGCAATTCAGTTGGTATATGTAAAGTAGATAAGAGTTCGTTTGACTCAGTGGCCATCAACTGACAGCTATATAATATTGGATAGTGTAAGCCTCCTTTCTTATCTGTGAAATGGATGAACTAAACAAGATGCTAAGTGTTTGCATAATAGTTGGCATACACAATAGGAAGGTATCTATAAATGGTAACCATTATTACTTGAAGTTAAGTTGAAAAACTGGACCTGAAATCAAAAATATGGGTTCAAATGAAGCATCTGAGTCTGTTTTTGCCACCAAGGTGTGAAAGACATAAAGCTGACTTAATTTAATTGTTACAACAATTAAATTCAAGGAGATTGGCTGGCTCTTCTTTTTTTTTTTTTATGATGTATTTACTTATACAAGAACCGGGGTATAGGCCAGATGTGCAGGAGGGTGAGAGGATTCACCAGAGACAGAGCGGGGAACAGAACAGGCAGACTGAGATACACTGCTGAGGGGAGCAGTGGGTGAGACAGGAGAGGTCTGCCACGACATGTGGGTATCTCCCCGGCTGTCCGGGATTGAACATGCACTGCAGAGGCTGAGGACAGCTTCACAGTGCTACGCTCAACTGCCTGCGCCACCAGGGAGGCCATGGTTCTTAGTAGGTACCCAAGAAAGAGCAAACTGCCATGCACTGCTATGTTTCTTTCATTTATTTTCGCACAATTCTGTGTATCACTGTCAATGAATAGTTACTGTTTATCAGAGTTCACCTTCCTCCCTTTTAGCACCACGAATGTGGGATTTGACGAACTCAAACCTAACATAAATGCACTAGAGATTTTTTTTTTTAAATTAGGTAAATTAAATAATCCTAGAATCACCTTCTAGTTGCCAATATTATGAACGTTTTGCCTCACCAAAAGGGGGAAATTAGAATGGTTTTGGGAAAGTGATTCTTCATCTTTAATCTGCCAACTTGAAGTCCTTTCTTTGATTTGACATTGTTGCCTTTTACTATTTTCCAGAGCTATCTCCCCCCTGCTTTTATGAAATAGTAACTACTTAGGAAAGTTAGTTATGTTCATGATTTCCTTGTGAAAAATTTAGCCTGTTTAGAATGGCAATAAATCATCTTTAAGCATCAAAATAAAATGAGAAAATTGATCTTAAAAAATTGTTTGGGTGCTTCAAAACATGACTGAGTTCAAAAAAGAGTGAGATGATAATTTGCTTTCTGTCACCTCGAAAGTTAACTGGGGGTACACAACACACACACACACTTTTTCCTGACAGCAAACAGGCAAATCCCAGACAAAACTGCAGGGCAGGGAGATAGAAAGGGAAAAAAAAAAATCCTGGAAAAGCTGAGCTTCCAATCTCCTCCCACTAGTCTCTGTGAAGGATGACTTCAGTCCCTTTCTTAACTAATTCTGTCACTGTAAAATCCTACAGTCATTCTTCCACACATAAAGGACAAATAAGCTCAAGAGGAGGATCTAGATGCTTTCAGTTTTAACTATTCACCAATGGTGGAAAAGGCAGAATGCCTAAGCTATGTCTTAGTGGCCAATAGGATAGCTGTGTATCTCCCACATGACTCGCTGCCCCTGTCTTTCACATGGGCTGTAATTTAGTTCAATTCAGAACTGCAGATAGTACAGCTTTCACAGGAGCAAAGGATGCCTGAGCACAAGTGGCTGAGTTCCGAGTGACTTTATGAAGCACTTTCCTACCTCCTTCCTGCTTGCAGACTGGGATTCTGCACCTGCATTAGGGACAGTCTGACAAAAGCTTCTGCTGTGCCTCCGGGAACAAGGAACTAGCACGAATATCCACTATAAAATTGTAAGTATGTATTTCTTTCCGTCAAGTGTACTGGCTAAGATAGTTTTATGTCATAAGCATCAGATATTTGAAGATATTTTCAGGGTACTCTATCATACATGTTTTGAAGGATATTCGACTGGCAGGAAAATGTCCAGGGACAATTGTTGCATGTTTTATTATGTTAAAGATAAAGAATGAAAAATAAAAGTCAGGCATTCCAAAGAGTAGCTGCAGGAGGCTGCACCCCGGAACATTGGTCTAGTATGCTGCTTTGTTCATAAGGAAAAATGAAGGCGCACACATATGTACTTAGTTCACTGCTTTTTGCTCTTTATGTCTAATCAGGTTTGATCTGTCCCCAAGAAAAATAAAAGGCAAACTTTGCTGACTCCACTGACAAGGCTCCACAGACTTTCCAGACATCTGACAGTTATTATAATTAGCTATGAAAGACTGCTAAGACACTTGGGGGCAAATAGCTCTTAAATTCTGAACAATGGCTTCAAGCCAGGGCTTTTCTTTTTATTTATTTTTTAACCAGCACTTTTCATTTTATAGTAAGGACAGAGACTGAACTGGTTTTGGTGTTTTACAAAATGTGAAATAAAGTCCCCGCCGAAGTGAAAGGCGACTGAAAGTGGCCAGGGTAAAGGAGACAGAAAAGACAGCTTTCTGTCTTAGGATCCAGCCTTCCATGTATAAGGATTTTTTTTTTTTTTTTTTTGAAATTCCTAATAGGGTGGAGTGAGGATGTGGGGGTGGGGAGGAAGCATGCAGAAGCTTCTATATAGAAGAATGCTTAAAAAATAAAATATTGGGGAATTTCTTCTTACTAGCAGGCAAACGATGTGATTAGCATCTAAGTTACATTCATGGTAAGATCTTTTGATGGAGTTTCAAACAGAAGCAACATACAAAGCAGATTTTTTTTAATTTATAAAATAATTGGAAACAAATGGGGAAGAATGAGTCTATATTATTGCATTCTTTTTACATTCAATTAGGGTAATCTAGCCATGCATTATGCCTTTACTTCTAGAATTATCCAAATCCTTTAAAAAGTTATACACTGAGTCTCATAAGAAATTAAAAGACAAATCAAACTGATGTGATTTATACTGATGAAGATTTTGAACGACAAAGCCTCCAACAAAAAGAGAATTTGTAAGAAAACATTGCCCTCCTCATTTTAAAAGGAGAATATTAACTCCATCAATTATTGAAAGGAATTATTCAAAGGCTCCAGACATAACTAATTATGGCTTAAAGAGCTCTGCCAGAGCAGAGCTTGTGTTCTAATTATAAAAGTCCAGGAGGTTAGGATTCATTTTTTAAAGAGGACTTGGACGCAAATTTTCACATAATCTTTTTTAAATACACCATTTTTGGTCTTTGTCTGCTCTCATGTTATCTACACCTCCCCCACCGCCGCCCACTGTGTGCTGAGACACCTGAAGGCTAGACATAATGATCAACAGAGCTCCAGCCTGTCTGGACTGCAGCCAGGTTTTTCCCCCTCTACAATCAAGGAGCTTGCACGCAATGCATGCCGAGCCTATTCCACTGCTATGTGCAGATCCGGGATGGAAGTCTTACACATACTGCAGAAAGATTAAAGACAACAATATCCCCTTTCTCTTACCCCAGACAGCCTCAATTTTTAACCCTTTCATTGCCTTTAAAACCAAGACGTCTTGCTCATTCAGATGCAGGTCTCAGGGGACCCTGCAACTCCTGCACCATATTACACACCATATTACACTCATGCCTCATTTGGTATAGAAATCTCATCTCAACAGACCTATCAGGAGATTTTGGATGAACAGTGTGCTAACTAAACAAAACATAATTTGCTTATGCGGGAAATGCATTTTTGATGGCACTTAAACTGTATGAAATCTGGAAAAAGTCAAAGGTCTGTGGAAAGATTCTTGCAAAGCTTGCAAAAGGTTATACCATTTCTGATGATGCTGTTCTTTAAGCATCTCTCTCTCTCTCTCTCTCTCTCTCTCTCTCTCTCTCACCCCCCCCCACTTCGATCTCGCTCACACACACACAAATGTACAGAGACACACACTCTCAAGACCACACAATTATATCTTAATAGCACATGAAAATCCAGGTTTGCTGATGATGTCATTACATATAAAATTTTGCCTTTGTGGGCAAAATTTTCAATCACCTAATCGCCGGTGTCTGTTGGGTGTGTGCCCATAGGAAGTTCACGTGTTTGCGGGGTTAACCGACACCCACAGGAAAGACTATTTTATTTGTAGCTATCTCTTTCTTGAAGATGTGTTTGTGGGGCAGTGTGGACATGCTTATCAAGATATATGTAGTCAGTCAGAGTTTCTTGATTCTAGGAAGCCTTATTAATATGCTCGTTGAACATTTCAGAGGTGACTGAATTTCAATGATAGGGTGAGGATGTGAATTTGGGTAAACATGCTACAATACTGATATTTACTGAGCTGGTGTTTCTTATTTGCCATTTAAATTTTTGTGACCACTAAATTGTTTTTACTGTGAACTTATTGTCTTGGGAAAGAATGATCTTATATAAATGACTTAACAAGTAATGCCCCTTTTATATGTTCTGGTTTAGATGATATTTGTATTAAAATTTTGTGGACTGGCACAGTGATTATTTTCAAATCTATTTTATGGTTCTTACACTAACCAGTTATCCACAAACAAGTGTTAAGATTTCTAATCATGTTTATATTTAAGTATCTTGTTTTATTTAACTTAGCTCAAAATATAATGGAGTTGAATAATTTTACCAAAACATACTGCCATATTTGATATATAAATAAGGAACAACTGGCTCTTAATTGCTAAGTTTAGATATATAATTTAAATTAATCTTCATTAGTATAGAATGACTGGGAGTAACTACCAGCTCTACATATCAAGAATTTGATACATTGTTTTCTTAATTTTGAAATTTGCTCTTAGTATTACTTTCTTGTATACTTAACATGGATTAATTTTGGAAGGATTTGCAAAGCAACTTTATATGAATAGCACTATTTATACATCAACACATAAATTAATGAAGTTCATTTTGCTGATGTATTACGTGGTTGTTTAAAATCCGTAAAAAAGTGTGTTGTTCTTTTTGGCTTTCATGTTACTATTATTGAAAAATGTATATAGCTGAAAGAATTGACACATTTTGTACTTAGAAAAAACAAGCTACACAAGTTAGGTGACATTCTATGAGGTAAGGCTCCAGTGTGAACTAATAAATAACTTTTTGAGAAATTCCTGGGCCTGAGTATAAATTTTTATATAAACAGTTCTTTCAACATAGAGTGGAGTTCTTGCCTGAGGATGAATTATATAATTGTTTTATCAAAGATAAAAAAGTGAACAAATAGTTGGATTTAAATTTCATCTACTTTCTAAAAACAAAACATGACATGCCCACTGGGGATACAGGTTACTAAAATGGCATCTTTCAAAGAAAAGAAGATAATGGACTTGATTGAAATAGTTGAACTACGTAACGCCAATTCAAGAACAAATGGTTTTTCAGAGCATAACGGAGAGAGAACAATTTACTATAGTACAGTTTATTCTTGTTACACAATAGTAATGATTTATTTGAGATGACAGAACAAACATAATAAATATACAAAAACAACCAATGATATCTTATGCCATGGATATATTAAGTTCTTGTATTTCATATATTAGAATAATTTTAATTCATGTATTTATCTGAAGACTTTAGTTAAAACCTGTCCTCTTGCTTGGATAAATTGACTTTATAATCATGTATTCTTTCATATATATTATATATGTGTAATATGCATATATATTATATGTCTGTAATATATAATATATGTTATATATGTATAAACATATATCCTATTTGTATATGGTCTTATGATCACACTAACTGTATTACAACCAGTTTGTAAAATACTTAAGTGAGAATATTAACATATTTTGATAAAATTAAATGATGATGGTGATGTCAACTAGGTCTTACTAGCAGAGGAGCATGCTCAGATAGTGACTAAATTAATATATTGATGATGTAATTATTATAAAAACATCATATCAGAAAAATTGTAGTACTATCAAAAGGCATAACTAATTTGGCAAAGAGTATAAAAGGTTATTTAAAAATTTATTTCTTACCATTATGAATATGATTTCTAAAAAGTAGTCTTATAATTTCTTTAATGGAAAGAGAGACTGGGTCTTTTAAGAAACTTAGTCTTTAGGCGTAAGGCCTGAAATTATTTTGAGTAGATGCCTGAGCACTGTGCAGAGAATGCACAGGAACCTCAAGTCTCAAAAAGAAGGGAAACTGGTTTGGTTGCTTCATGCCTCAAATTTTATTCTTCCAAGCCTACAGGCAGACGACACTCCAAATTAATCCGAGTGAAAACTATCAAAGTTATTTTCACAATTTTCAAAAGATCTACAGCCCTGTTGATAGCCCAGGAAGGAAAAGTGTTCTAAGAGTGATTGAATGTTTCACTGCCTGAAACTCAGTCAAGCTCAGTGAGGCGCTGGGGTCAAATGGGCTCATGAATCACAGATAGGAAATGAACTGTGGATTGCGTATTTGGAGGTTTAAAAAGAAACATTTGGGATATTTTACCATCAACAGATTTGGGGTTGATTTTTGGCACATCTTTTTAAACATTAAGCCTGCAGTTCAGCTGAAATAACTTTTTATATATATAGCTAAGACCAGATGGCCACGTGCTCCTTTCTTATTTAGATGAGACTTTTCCTTTCAATAACATCTTTCTTCCTGACCTGCTTAAAAATTCCAGCGAATGAAATCAGCACAGGATTTTCAATTCTAATTGACCATGTGCAGAGGAAGGGCCAGTGAAGAAATCAGTAGAGGCATTGTGAGGCTCAGCGCCTCACATTTGTCTTTGTTTTGCACTTACTAGCCAATCTAAACTAATTGAAGACATTTAATTTTGATTAATATTAATATAGATGTGAGGTTAATCCTTATGCAAATTACTTGAGTTGATTGTTTCTGCCATTTCCTCAGAAGTAATAAAAAAAGTTATCATGCACTTCTAGTCTCTCAACTGTGGTGAGCCATGTGTTGCTTAGAAAGTGCATTAGGATATGGCCATAATAATTGAATTTAGATGAAAGAATGATGATGCGAAATGAAAATGATACTAAATTCATTTTCTTATCACATGAATAACCGTTACTAGAATATATAGATAGCATATATGTATACTTAAATATTTACATATGTGTATATACTTTTCAATTTACCATCAAAATATCCACTCTAAAATTCTTGATTCATTATGTGTCTCATCATTATATATAAAGAAAAGGTTTTTCTCTTGGGATTTCGTTGGGACTTAGATTAGAAAAGATATCAAGAATTGAAGATGGTCTATATATTCCCTAGCAAATTCCATATGCTGTAAAAGTAAGTTTTCAGGTTTTATCTTTTTGACAAATTCTTGACAAGTAATTTTCTTTGTAGTTTATTACTGCAAAGAATCAAAGATATTCTCTTTTTAAATATTTAATTTTAGAATGGCAAAAGTGTTAGATGAAAATAAGTTGCCTTCCTGACGCTCACATTTTTGACAAAGATATCATAAAACACAATAACATAACCAAGGGTACATATATTTAAAAAATGTACAATAAAGCTAAGAAAAAGTATTGGCCTCACAACAACACGGAATTCTGATTTGGAATTCTCTGTAATTCTTTGGGCAGCATTTTACCTTAAGCAAATCTACCAGTTGTAAAAAATATAGGGTTTCATCAAAAGCACAGTAGTGCTGTTGCTTGAAAAATGGATCTTATCACTGAAGATTAATCAGAATTTCTTTGCATCAAAATTACACAAAAATTTAAATGTGATAGCCCATGGGATTCACAATTATGAAGGTTTGTTCTAAGTCACCAAGATATGAAATCAGTTCATTCTGAACCTTGTGAAATTTGAATTTCTGATATTTTCGTATATACATATATATGTATGTGTATCTATACATAGATACACATATATATTTTTACTAAGTTTACTTGTGTAACCAATATATTAGAACTTTCGTCATGTCATTAAGTATATGTGTTGATTAGTTCTTCTCATACTGGAAGAATATAAATGAGCATTTGAAAAGTATTGTATTAAGAAGCATACTATTATAAAAAACTATTAAAATATATATGCAGTGATTTAATCAATATTTGTTCTACTGTCCCAAATAAATAAAATGTATTTAGAATATTGAGCTATGTAGAATATATGTAAAAATCAAAGTATAAACAGAAAACCTAACATAATGCAGAGTCTAAGATATTAAATTATACATGTTTCTATCTTAGTATTACTAAGATTTTAATTAGCAATTAACCTAGCTTTGTATGTATGGAGTAATGGATAATGCATATTGGACAAAATATTAAAATTATAATTGTATTGTAACTTCAGACATTTGGAGCTAAAATGGTCTAAACGGATAGCTGTACATAAGAAATGCTATCCTGAATGCTACAGAATGCTAAGCTGCTTCCATTTTCTCTTCCATGTTATTCTGAAAAATAGGCAGATCCTAATTCTGCAGGATCAAAGATAATCAGAATTACTAAATAAAATAAGATCCTCTCTTTAGCTTCTTAAATAAGTTTTGATATTTTTATGTCTATGGAGTCATGGTTAAGATTTGCTACACTGTCTTCCTATATATCCTGAGGCTTTAGGTGGACAGCACAGGAGAAATTATGATCAGTTACAGAAGCTTTGCCACTATGTAAAATGTCTGCTTGATCCCCTGTCCTGTTCTGTAAGATCGTGATGATCATCAGAAGACAGATATCCCGAAGAAACCCAATCTCCTGTCCCTCTCCCAGGACACCCTTTGTGTCTCTTTTGCTGGTACTCCTTCTTAGGCCCTCTCCTCAGACGACAGCACACGTCTGACTCCCTGCCCCATTTGCTCTGTTCTCAGTCATTTCTGCTTAGGTAAGATTTTGCCTCACCCTTAATTATGTGGCTATGCTTCACACTGAGAGTTGTAATTTTTTTTTTTTTACATTTTTTAAATTGTAAGAAAAGTGGGGCTAACAAAGTAGATGTTACGTGGAGAGAATAAATGTAAGGGAAGATGCAGATGTCTTTGGCGTTCGGAAAATCTGCAGTGCTGTAAACAGAATAGAGAGATTATCCTGACTTCAATTGGACAGTTCTCGCTCCCAGCTTAAGGACTGTGCCCACTTCCGAGTGACGGCTTCTCTCAACTAATGCTCTTAAGGTGAACTCTGTTCATTCTTGCAGTTTATACTTGATTTAGTCTATTTCCTGCAGGGAAATTGCTTTTTTAACTTAAAGGGCCAAACTTCTCTTTTAGTAAGAGTTGGGCTAGAGAAATAAAACATAAGTATGAAAAGAGATTATGTCCATAGGAATATGAGAGTATGAACTGGACCAGATAGTCTAAATGGGGAGATTGTGTGAAAAAGTTGTTTAGAGACATTTTCATCATGCATCTGAATTATCTAGAAACTAGGATGTAAATGTAACCTCAGTGTGATGGGAAACCAGAACTATATATATATATATATATATAGATATGTGTGTGTGTGTGTGTGTGTGTGTGTGTGTGTATACACACACCATTTAAGGTTTTATGTATTTAAGTAATTGCTTTGGAAACATTCATTAAAAAAAGAAAAGTTCACTGATATGTATACTCATTGAATTGCATTGTTACTGCTAGTCATCTATTAGGACATTATTCAACATATATTGGGAGAAAATGAAACATTCAGCCAGTGCTCTGGTTATTATAAGCCACTTTACAAAGTGCCTGCTGCCCTTAAGGGACTTAAAGGTTTAAGTTGACAACAGCGACTATGAAAAAATTCATTCTTTCATTAGTCTGAGGACAGAAAGGGGTTAATTTTTTCAAATCTCTGTGAAGTGGGGGGTGGTGGGGCGGAGGGGTGACCCTGGAAGATAAAAACCAAACCAAAGACTAAGCTGCTAGTGATTTGGTTGTATTTATGGATTATACTACATCTTGAAAAGAAGAAAATCAGAGCTGTAAGATGACGCTGCAGGGGTCGTCTGGACTTTTCACTGAGTCTAAAGTCTGTTTAGTCAATGCTTATTAAGGCCTGGTTTTGACCTTTGCTCTCCTCACTCCTCTCTGTCCCAGGTGCAACATTTTTGCTACTGCTTTACCATTATTGGACACTGTGCAAGCTTTAAATTTTTGCATGTTGAGAATAAAAAGCATTCCAGTAGTTATGAGTCCCACGTTAAAAAGTTAAAATCAGTAAACTTGCATCCACGTCCTTTTTGAATTAATAAACAAGTGACTGGAAGTGCTGTTTAAGATATAACTAAGGCTATGAAAGTACAACTTACATTAAACCAACTTGGTACACTTGCTGCTAGGAATTTTTTGCAAGATTAAGTTGAAAATAGTGATTTCTGTCAAAACAAATCCTCTTTGAAGAGAATTTATAAAAATGACAAATAGTGACTTCCTTCAAATTTTCAGTTACTTTCTTAGTTATACATGAAGCTCTTATGTCCTACGTTTTTTAAGGTGATTAATTTTATTTTTTCTAAATTCTTAAAATATATTAAGAAGATTTAGGATTTTGTCTTTCAAATGAATGGTTAACAAACAAATTTCTAAATTACATATAGATACTCATTTTAAATACATATTTTTAAACTGAAGAAGATAAAATCTCGAACTTATGAGGAAAACAAAGACTTTAGAATTTCACTAAAGGAGTAATACATACATATGTCATTTTTAGCTAGAATAATAAAACTTCATTATCAATTTTGAAATATTTCAAACTATATAGACAGTTAAAAGCAATATAATATTCTCCCTCATGTTTTCCACCATTCATCCATTAAAAAATTCACTATTTAAATACAGTTGAAGATTCCAATTTCCATTCCACTTCCTGCTGTCCCTCTGGATACAAAAACAATCACTTTCCTATTCTTGCCAAGTCATCTTTCATATCTCTGCTTTTATACTTTATTCACTTACTTATATATGAAAAACAATAAGCATAGATGAGGTTTCAAATATGAAGTTCTTTAACTGTTTACAAATATGCCTTCAAATTTTGGAAAATTTTCAAATGTAGAGATTCCTTGGGACAGTGTTTACTTATTTTTGACTTAAAAACCATAATGTTGATTAAACATAAAGATTTCTACAAAAAGATTTCTGTGCAACACCTCAACTAGCTTCCTTAGTTGTAGAAATTGACAAAATATGCCATCTATCTACCTCTTACTCAAATTCTTTAGAATTGAGTCTTCTACATTTCAGCTCTTTTCACATTATATAAGGAATTGATAATAAAGCGTTATGCTTTAACGTTATCTCCATTGGACCTATTTTATTGATTTCATGAAGGAGCATATATTATCGGTAACTGCACACATGGATATTTATTTTCATATTTTACACTGTCACACCATGTTGTAAGTATGCTTATTTTAAAGTAAGGTAAGGGACGGACGCCAAAGTTACTTATAGTTTGGTTTGCTAAGAAAACGTCAGCAGTGTCATAGTTAAAGAAATGAACATGGACATTGGGATAGCTTTTTGCCTCTTGGAGTGAGATTACCTTTGGAAAAAGAGCAACTTTTTTTTTTTTTTTAAATATTTAAACCTAGCTCTGTCAGAACATGGTATTGCAATACATTTTCATAAAGTATGTGGTAATTCATTGCCAGCATCTCTGTGAGGGCATCAAAGTAGAAATATGCATCAACCCTTTACTGTTCTGTTTTCTTAAACATAATCATCAGAAAACCTCACAGTTATGTGAAGTTGCGTTTAAATATACTTTTCCCCATAGTTCCCTTATTAATTAATTTAACTAAGTAGCAATACATCAAGAGATGCCTGTAATCAAGTCAAATTTTAAGTCAGGGTCTTAATACCTAAAGGGGAAAAAATGTTATGAGAGTGCACTGGATATTTACTTGATTTTGCTTTCACTCTACGCTATTTTCAACTTGCATTTAGAATTACAAGTTATTTCAAGATTGATCATTAGGTGCCAACCAGTGAAGATTTACTCCAGTCAGAAATTAGGCTAATAGAGTCTAAAGATGAAGATGCAAGACTTCATTATTTTTTTCAGGTTCAAACCAGACAGCACTGTAGTCCTCAGTAAATGTGTCCACTGATCTTTTATGCTGGGTGTTAAAAAAAAAAAAAAAGATACAGTAATTTTGACTGTACTGTTTCTTAAAGGAATATACTGCTATACAACATATTTTAAAAATTATGTCTACTCTAAGCTTTATATAATAAATAATTCATTCAAAATATATCACATTTTATTATAAAATGAATCCAAAAATATGGAAAGTTGCTCTTTAAAGAATATTTTTGTATAATTTGGCAAAAAAACAACCCTACAAACATGTTCATTAAGTATTTATTGAACTTTTTAATTTTCTTTTTCTCAGTCACCCATCATCTTCATCAACCTTTAAGCTACAAGTATTCTGCCCCTTCAAATGATTTCATAGGGAGTGTCACACATGGAAGCCTTTTTTATTTTTGTTTCTCCAAAATGGGTCACTTCATTTGTATTTCTCAGTATTTTATGTCTGATTCTCATTATAATTACACAGAAAATACAAAGAGTACTGAGTAAGGAATAAGAAAATGCATTACTAAATGACAGAGGACTCTCTTTGGATCTCAATTTCTTGTCAATAGTTTAGGAAATTAGAGCTAATAGATGCCCAAGGTTCTAGGATATACCACTCATGGTATCTGAAAATGAGATTATTAATAACTTGATAAATTCTGAGCTCTCAAAATAATCCCAAAAAATGCTACACATGTGCCAAGTGGTCTATCTTTTTTAAAGTGTAGTTTCATTTACATTTGGCCAAGCTTATTCAACTTTTAAATATTTTTGTTTAAATTCCTTTGTATGCAAACTTTGATCCCTATATGACCTTCTGAAGGGTATGCTACATCACTTCTGCTGATTCCCTTATAAACTATATGCAAAAATCATAGTTTAAGGTAATCTTAGGTCATTATGATAATGCATTATACTGATGAACCAAATAAGGTCATAGTCATTTATTTATATTCATCCTTTTTGATTAATATTATTTGCAAACTCCCTAATAATCCAGAGCCTTTGAGTTTCACAGCAAAATAAAGGATTCACCTTAGGATAGATCTTAAATAATAAGACAAATCTTATTACTACAATCATACAGTATGTAGATGGTTCTACATACTGTGGATGTGGATGGTTCCCAGATGCTGATTTAGACATGAATAGCAATACTTGCAAAATAGACATTCACAAATGTTTCAAGTTAGCTCTACCATATTTTATCATAGAGAAGTTGATCAATGAAGGGCTGTTGAGAAATTTTGCCAAAACTTTGACCTGAAATTTGCAATGCAAGGTTATTCAGAGTTCTTGTTTATGAACAACTGAATTTAAGTTATCTTGTTAATTCAGACTATGCTTCAGGTTTAAATGAGTGTGTAATTGTGGTGTATGTATGTTGAACTTCCACAAAGAATGAATATAAGGAACTGATATGCTGGAGATATAGAGATTTATCAATGTATTGAGATTTGGAATCTCTACAAAAGATTTCATATGTTCTTTCAGGAAAGTGTAATCAGCAATTTAATCAACAACTATTCACATTATATCATAAAGCAGACAATTAGAAATGAATTTCTTAAATCTATTTGTCCACAAAATTTATCTCTGCTTCTAGAATATTTTATACTACAGAATAGATCCAAATTACATTGTTTTTGTAAGTATCCACAGGGTACAAAAATCAAGTGTCATCACACTATTCTTAATTTGAAAACACAGAAATATATGTGATGTGCTTCTTTGTTTTAAAAAAGTCACTTTATTTAGTCTGTAAGCCTAACATATAAGGAATATAAGGAATTGAATTTACAGCTTCAAATGTCAAAAGCAGGGATAATATTGCTTATCTAAAATCTGAAGTGTGTATGCATTATGCTGCATGCACAAATTAATATACAATATATTATTGATCACTTGTGGACTTGGTAAGGAAAACTTTAATTTCATAGTTGCTGTCAATGTTAAGTTGAATTTATGTGTCTGAATTTCCATTATAATTTTTTTGAAATGATAGTAAATCAAAGGTAGAACTGACTGAGGAAATACCAGTGCCAAAATAATATGCAGAAAATAAATTATAACAACAGTTAATTATAAAAATGTAAAATCCTCTTAATATAGTCATTTATTTATGAGACAACCCTCATATTTCTAGTATGATTACCGAGTTTGTGCAATAATATTACTTTCTGTTGGAAAAGAGCCTCAGTATACAAAGAAACTGAGGCCTGAGAAGGTGGCCAAATAATCCAAATTCATGGAGTAAATTGTCTAAAGTAGTGAGAATACAATTGTTCCAGTTTCTCAGATTTTTTTTTTAATAACTGGATAAAGGAAAACACAGACATGAAAGCACAGCAGTTTCATTTGGTAAATGATAGTAGTTCTGACAAAATCCTTCTAAGGATAAAGCTGAGACCATTGATTTTAATAAGAAACATCAAACCTCTTACAGAAGCACTTAACCCATTTGTTTCTCAATTTCCTCTTTTGTAAACAGTCCATCGCATGTCTTATAGATCTCATAATACCCCGGACATTTAAGTGCTTGCTACCAGTAAATCATAATATAATATATTCCCCATCCAATTCTCAGAAAAACTTCTATGAGGTAAATCTCTTTATTTTCCCTATTTTGGAAATGAGGAAACTTTGGAACAAGTATACTGTCCAAGCTGCTACAATGTCTACAGAGTAGTGATAGCATTTAACCTTCTAAGGCCAGACTTTATCTGCAGGTCTAACTGCGTTTCTTCAGGGATCTTCCCCATTATTGTGTTATAATGTGGGGATAATGGAGAAAAGGGGGATCATCACCATAATAAAGTATTTTACAAATGCAAGATGGTGTCAATTCTAGAAAGGATGCTGGCCTTATGTCATATTTTCTGGTACTCAAATTCTTGATGTGCTGGTCAGATCTCTCTAACGCCTTCCATTAAAAGGAAGTTTGAGGTAAGAACATGCATAACACCATGGAAAAAACATTTATTTTGTTTATTTAAAATTCTGTACACTATATTGAAATTCACTGTAATAAGATTTGATCAGTGTGGGTAATACACCTCTCATTTCCACATCAATTATATTTGTTTTATGAAAGCAGCTTGTTTTCATTCATGCTTTTTACCATTTGTCAGTTTCCTGTTTTTATCTCCTACACCTAATCAACACATACTGTATTCTATTTTTTCATCTAAATATCATTGTTTCAAAAAAGTATATATGAATGGTTGCAAATTTAAAAATTAATCTCATACCATTTAAGTAAATTCACTGAACTTGGTTAGAAGACAACTTATAGTAGCACAAAAGTTCAGCTTGTAATGGCTTCCATGGAAATGAATGTAGCCATCAATAATCCTTAGAAAATAACAAAATTGTATCCAAGGAGTCCTGTCAAATGGTTCCATTGCAGCCATTTTATAGTCAAACTCAAGTGTTTATTGAACATTAACTTTGGTGAGACATTGAATATCAACAGAGTTCATGTTCTAATGGTTTAAGAAAGAAAAGCCATAGATGTTTTCAACCTTGGATCAAGGTTATGGGGTTGTCAAGGATTAAAAATATGGGTTTACAAAATCCTAAAGTCTCACACCTCAATTTTCAAAAAATCCCAAAATCTCACAACACATCTCACTCTTTTTCAGGGATCTTCTAAAATTTCCCAAAACTTCTAAAATTAGATTTAGTTTGAGACTGGTTAGACTCACATGACTCTCTCTCGTGATTCTTTAAGCATTAATCTAGTGGGTGTTTCTAAATGTGAAACTCTAATTCATATCAACTTCTCTCTTGGAGATGAAATGTATGTCATGGCCTGAACATTTGCATGCTTGTCCTCAGCTTTCTAAATAGTTCTTGATTTCATGTCAGGGAGTAAAACTCATTACAGAAACTTATTCATTCCACAAACAATATTAGAGCATTTTTCATTATATGCTAGACCTGAAATAATTTCTTCTATATATAATTTTCATTTAAAATAATGAAAAAATATTGAAAATATTTAAGTTAAAACATATATCTTGTAAGTCTCTATGCAGTTTCAGCCAACTAAGGTGAAAGGCCAAGGGTAACATAATAGCAAGAGATTAGAAGCTATTGCGGCAGCTTCCTGTCTATAGCATTGCTCTAAATTCTGAGAAATTCTACAATACATTTGAAATGTATTGTCATATTGGCTATCCTGAAGTTCTAGTATTTACCCCTAAAAAATAAGTGCTTTACTCAGTCTTTCAAACATTACTGAATTATTATTGCAAAAGTCATTGAAGAAACTCTATTAGAAAGTTTTATATTTTGGGCCTCCCCTGGTGGCACAGTGGTTGAGCACTGGGCTGCGAAGCTGCCCGCAGCCTCTGCAGCTCTGGTTTGATCCCCAGCCACCAGCGAGGGTCCCACATGGCATGACAGGCCTCTCCTGTCTCTCCCGCCGCTCCCCTCAGCAGTGTATTTCGTCACTCTGCCTGTTCTGTTCCCCGCTCTGGCTCTGGTGAATTCTCTCACCCTCCCACGCTTCTGACTATACCCAGTGCTTGTATAAATAAATAATCTTTTTTTTAAAGGTTTATATTTTAATACTTGTTCATAATTTGCATTTAGTTTTCTCTTCGACCTTCATATTCACAAGTGATTTTTGACTCATTCAATGAAATATTCATAAGTTATCATCAGACCATAGACATAAAGAGTAAGGTTAAGCTAACATGATGTCCCTGAGGAGTAGAAAGCTAAGGAGATGCTGATCGAATTGCATAGATGATGGTCAAGTTGAAAAGACAGACTGGATCATTGTACTCCTTTAATTTGCTGTATTTATAATTGATTGAAATTACCTATTTTTTGAGTTCTTATTTATTGCAAATATTGGGTTACACAGTGACGAGTATACCTGAAATATTAAAAATAATCTTTAAAATTAAAAATGATCAATGTGGATAATAGAACTTTCATTAAATTAAAAATCTTCATACATTGAAGTGTTCTTAGTCAAGTTGATTCAAAGTTAAGAAGTACTCAAAGTAATTTCAATTTATTCAAAATATATGCTGAAGTTAAAAAAAGAAAACTATCTTTGTATGTGGTTGTAGGGATTTTATTTTAAATATCTTAAATTTGAGTTTAGCAAGTTCCCAAATCTGCAGTCTTAAGTAAATGAAAATTTCAAGGAATTATATTTTTAAATTGTAGTCATTGAGTAATTTTTAACAGTATTATTGATCTTCATAATGATGACCAGAGAGGTAAATATCCTAAATTCTCAGAAATCATAAAAGCAACCACTGGATTCTGTTTATATTAATTTTTGGATAATGTCTACTATTGAAATAGGAGCCCAAGGATTAATCAATTTGTATCAATTCGTTTTCAGGAAAAAATATAGACATAACTATTGTTTCTTGTTTCATATAATTCGAAGGATTATATTTTAATTGGGTAAATACCACTTGCTTTAATAATATACAAAAATACTGTCAGGGCATTATTAGTTGACTAAAATCATATTCTTCTAATTCTTGAAATATATTCATGACATCAAAGGAAAGGCATCGCCATGGAAAGATACCTTCTTCGTGGTCAAGCAAGTAGCTTCTTCTGTAAAACATTTGCTGCAATATATCTATAATCATTTGGAAAAATCAGATATACTCCAAATAATGCCTAGGATCTTAAATTCATGCCATTCTCTTTGCTCCAGAGTCCATCTTCTTTAAACCAGTGATATTGGGACTGTAGGTGACATAGTATAAGCGATGACCAGGTACTTTGGGTCAACTCAGTTCCACTTATCATTTCCTCAAGAATCTCAAGATTAGGGCTGGCTGACCTATTCTTGTGGGGCTTGAAAACCTTATACCATATAATCTTTTCAGCAGATGTAAGTACCCAAAAAGTAGTGGTTTCAAAATCATTTCAGAGCAGTGGAACTGATAGGATGTCATGGTGCCTGTGGAACTAGACAAATGGAGACAAAATACCCCCATCAGACTGCTATCTGGAATGATTAGGAGTCTCATAGCAACAGTAACTCACTAGTTCCTTGACTTAAGAAGCATTGTTCCAGTTGACAAGTGAGTTTTCACCCCTTGCTACCTTGAAACTTAGACCTGTGTTTCTTAAATCCTTTATCTTATCACTTGAAGCCTGGTGTAAATTCCAGTCTATTCACCAACATCACCATCATTACTTTTCTATTTCTCTCCTGTGTGCAGTGCAAATGGAAAGGGGCTTATAATGATTCTTACTCATCCACAATTAACCTTAAGGATATTTGAGCCAGATGACAGAATCATGCTTCCTAGAAATTGCCCACATCAATGCTGGGGATTTTTATTCACTCTGGGAATAGAAAGATATGTGCCAAAGAAACTGCTAAAAAGATTTTAAGCTAAGACAATTCCAAAATAATATAGATAGAATTGTTTTATAAAGAAAAAAATGTGGAGAAACAGCAAGGAACACATTATGAAGGCTAAATGGCAGCCATGGGCACTTGAACCTGGGAATTTGGATGAAGCTGCTGAGGTATTCAGAAAGAACTGCTGCTCTTCTAGATGGGTCCTATATACTCAGATGTGCAGTGTGGCCTCTAAAGAGATTTCAAGTGCCTTGAAAGGAAGCCCCTGGTATTTTGTGCTCTTCTCTCATTTTTGTGGAAACGACTCTTAAGTGTAGTATTCCCAGCAGCAGCTATGCTAACAGCTATACTTGTGCTCCCTCCTTCTGGAGCGGCTCCCACACTTTCCTACTCACTCAGTTCATCCTCCCTAATGAGCCCTTCACTATGAATATGGTTCTTTATGAGCCACCTCAGAAGTGTGGACTGTGACATACTTGTAGTCTCAGATTTTTTCCTTTTGTACATTATCACATCTCTTTGCCCCGAATACAGTCAGTTTTGAGAATTTTGAGTAAATTGCCATCACTTCTATAGCATTGTGATGCTACAATAATGCAGAAGTTGCAGTTGCAGTGAAAATAAATGAGAAGGGAGCTTTTTATTCTGCTTTGGGTTCTCATGGTTTTTCTCATTGGAGAGAAATAGCACCTCTGAACTCATGGGATCTTTCAAGGAAGGACTACAGAGAAATTAAATATACTACTAGCACAGTCATCAAATCTCCCTCAACTCCTTGTTGTCCAAAATTAATAAGGAGTTACATGGTTTTATAATGGAAGCATATGCCAATTCCGTAAAATAGCACAATCTGTGATAAAATGTATTAAAAAAAAGAAAGCCATTAAAGCTGTTTGCTGTATTATTGGTCAAATTTATATTCTTTAATAGAATGGAGGAAGGTGTAATACAGGTGTTTGCCATCAGAAGTCTTAATCTTTAACCATTTGACTTATTATCCTCATTTGAGTACAGATTATCATTTTCCCTCAGAGAAAATGAAGTGTCAGCACAACTTATTGAAGGAATTGATTTTCATTGTTTAACATGAAAAATAAGGATGTGCCACATTAGGCCCTACTATAAACATGGTTCCCAGATGTACTTGCAAAGGAAAATGGGATATCATGATAATAGTATGGCAAATAGGTAAATATATGTTGGTAGTATTTCATTTTCATGCAGAAGACAAGGGTTTACCTGTTTGTATCAAGTAGTACATTCAATAGTTGGGGTTCTAGAGGCACTCAATAAAAGCACTCTCTCCCCACTCATGTTTTGAAATAAAGGCAAAGCAAGGGGAGACAGAATGTCGTCTTTGTTATTGCTAAGCTGAGTATTTTGAATAATACAATTTCCCTCTTCAAGCATGTGCACTGAAAAACTCAGCGTGGAATAAGTTACCCAAGAGTGTACATATTCTGCAGGTAGACCAATTCTTCAGGGAGAGAATGAGAGACTGAGAAGCACACACATAAACACACACATGATAGAAATATGGATATAGGATATAGGTTGACTCACATGCCCAGTTTTTCTTTGCCATTTAAAGTTTTCACCAATTAAATATCTTTCTGGAGTAGAATGAATAAGAGACCACAGAGGATTATGCTAATAGAGTCACTACCCATGAAAAATCAGGAGTAGGAAAAGAAACTTTTCTCCAAAAAGAGATACATAAAATAATAATAAAAAAAACATTAGAATATAAAGTCAGTGAAATGGTAAAAGATAGCTTCAAAGTAAAAAAAATTTCCAACCTTGATTCTTTATCTAAATTAGTACTGGTAAAAACAGTTAATGACTAACCTATACATGTATGGTAGTAAGGAGAGAATTCTCCACAGTCATGACAAAAGGTTGAAGTGATTGACAGAAACCTCCATTTAGAACCATGAGTAAAGAGCACTTGGGGATTTACCCCAGTGTCTTAATTCCTCTATTCCCCCAAGGGCTTAGAATAGAGATTCATATGTCAAGGGCAGAACATATAGATCCTCCACCAATGCCAACCCCAAGGAAATTCCCCTTTGACCTTCTATTTAATCCGCCAACCACTTCAACTCTGGTTTCACCATCAAATTAATCAAGTCCTTCGAAGTAAAGGATTCCACTCAACTCTTCTACAGATACTCCTTCTAAACTATATCACTATCATAAATACTTCATCTCTAATCACAACCAGGTAGCACTATTTAATTTTGCAGAGTTTAAATAATTCTGTCAGGCTTCTCCACTGTCTTCTGTTATCTGCCCTTCCACTGATGTCAACCCTTTGTCTTCACCCCACTGGTGGCTGCAGCATTGAGCAGAAAGAACCTTCAAAATTGCCACCTTTTAGCACGGACATCTAGAGATGTAGCAGTGTCTGTGAGGAAAGTGACCACTTCATGTTGGAATAATTCTAGTACAAAGGGAAAATCAAAATATCCAACAGATTTCTACTAACTCAATTCTAAAATAATTCTAAGAGGGAGTCTGTGATAGATTTATTGAGGGGTTAACCAAACATAGCTGAAGAGGCTGGTCAGTATTCTGATAGTGATCTCTGAAACATCCACCCTTCCTGTATCAGCAGAGAAACAAAACCAAGGGATGGAGATATATGTGTGTGTGTGTGTGTGTGTGTGTGTGTGTACACAATGAGAGAGAAAGAGAAGGCTTTATTTTAAGGAATTGTTCATGCAATCAAGGAAATGGTGAAACCAAAATCAGAAGAGGGGCAGGAAGGGGCAACAGGCCGAAGACCCAGGGGAAAGTTTGCTGTTGGAGTGGAAGGCAGTCAGCTGCAAACATCCCACAAGACATCTTGGGTTTACATTTACACAACATTCCATTCTCAAAGTGAAACTCAATATATACACATGGAGCCATTAATTCTGGGAATCCCATCTAACTTATTCAAAAACACACGGTTCATTTCCACAACCACATCCATCCACCACTTGCTACATACCAGGCCATCAACAGTTATTTGAAGATGGCAAGCCAAGGTAAGACAGGATTAGGTTTGCATTTTTGAAGGATAACTCAGGCATCAGTTCATGTGAAGTAACATGGTCACTGTTGAAAATTTAGTAATGATCCAAGCATGAAACATAACTTGCATTTTCCCCAAACTGCTAATTCTCAAAATACAATACTAAAAGCAAGCATCTATTTACTTTTCTCCTCCTTTACTTTGTCCTCACCTTCATATTTGGAACACACATCTAAGTCAGTGTAGTCTCAAGAGAGATACAGTATTATTAATGGAAGTATAAAGAACAAATGCATCCCACCATAAGGAAGACCTCTTGGCTATGAACTCACACAAGGATGTCCCAAGAGCTTGTTCCTGGCCACTGGGGTGCTGACACTGGCTTAGGTCTCCAATACCCATGTGCTCTCTCCTGCTCAAAATGCATGTTACTTAGGAATGTTGACATATTTTCACTAAAAAGGAGATTGTGAAATGAGAGATGCTTTCAGAGGTGGAAAATGCACAATGTTGATATTCTGAGAGTGACATTCACTTCCTCTTCCATATATGTGCCAGATATATAATGGAGCACAAAAGTTACAGTGAAGTTCTAACTTACACATAGGAGAGAAAATGTTGATTCTCATTATACACAGAAAATGGAAGAACGGTTTCACCCTAAGTTTTCTTAGCAAGCTCACTATGTATATAACTACTGGGAATGCAAAACCTGAAAATTGTTTCAGTGTGCATTTATGGTCATATTTCTTGCCTTGTAAGTAAACATCTGACCACATTCACACATTTAAAATGTAACCTAATATGTGCATGTGGCACATTTCATAATTATTTTAACTATAAATAATCATTTTTAAATGTATGTAATTTTTTCCTTCTTTTTGCCTTTAATGACTGAAATCTAGATATGAGTACATTGATTACAATAATATGCAATTATTACCTACTGAATTTTCTAATGTACATTGATCATTAAAAATTTATCTTTGTTTAAGTTACCCACGTAGGGGAAAAATAGTTTTTATTTTTTAAAATGCATATTTTCCAGTGTATATACAAGTGCATTTAAATTAGGCCATACAATATATTAAAGTTAGTATACACTAAACAGGGCACTTGAATATACAAACAGTAATATACAGATTTCCCATTATTATGTGAAACTATTGTTTCATTTTCCCTATACCTCCTTAGTTGGCTTATGCTATTTCCTCCCATTGAAATTTCTTCCCTACTCTTTTCTAAATGTGAAAATTTGAGCCAAACTCAAATGTCACCTTTTCCAATACATCACCCTATATACCCCTGCTGGACTTAATCTCCTTTTTAAACTCTAATAACCTTCTATCCTTTTCAGGGCATTTACTACTTTGTTCCTTGTGTTACTGTCTTTCCATCCTTATAAGACCAATCTTTGAAGGCAGGATCTAGATCAATCAGCATCTTCAAAGGCAGGATCTAGATCAATCAGCATCTTCAAAGGCAGGATCTAGATCAATCAGCAGAGTGTTCCAAATCTATTAGATGCATGGATATTTGTTGAAATATTGAATGAATGAGCAGGAACTTGAGAGAATCCCCTGCAGAAATCCAAGAACTAGTTCTGAAACAACAGCATTTCTAGCAACTTTGTAAGAGTACTAAATTTCTTCTTCCTAAATTGTAATGATCAGATTTTCCTCATTTTCTTTATAAACTAACTATAAAAATCTTCGGAATTGATGGAAATTGGAAAGGAGCTACTTGACTTTTATTCTATAAATTGCATTTTCTTTCATTCCCTTGACTTTTAAACTCTCCTCAATAAATGGCTACAAATGGGGAAAATGGTTGCTTTTACAGATTTTAATGGTAGTATGCCCTAAGAGTTAATTAAAAATACAGAAAATAATTTACCAAAGATAAACCTTGAAAAATAAATGAATACCTAAATCAGAGTTACCATTATAAGAGTAGAAGAGGTGACCATGGAATACAAGAAATAATTTTAATCCTAAAATGTTTTATCATTTATATACCTCAGAGATTAAATGCTATCCATTCAATGAGCATCTATATTTTAATTTTGGCTAAGTTCTAGCTTCTGAGACCATGGTAAACAACTAGACAAATTCTGTGCATCCAGTAAACAGATATAATCAGTAAGTTGACAAGAATTGAGAGATGAAATTTTATATAATGTGATCAGGGAAGACCTTTATGTTAAGATAGTATTTGAACTGAGCCTGAGTAAAAGGTTGGTAGAAGCAATATGCATATTCAGGGAGGATATTTCCAACCCAGGGCACAGCAAGTGCTAATGACCTGAGTTATGGTATTATCTAGGTATTTGAGGAAGCTATGAAGAGATCTTTTTGGTTAAAGCAAAGTGACCAAGGGGACAGTAGCAGGATATACAATGAAGTGGTAAGATGGATAGATCGTTAATGTTCTTGCAGGACATGGTTAAGATTTGGGATTTTATTCTCTTTTTTTTTAAGATTTATTTATTCATGTATACAAGAACCGGGGTTTATGCCAGATGTGCGGAGAGGGTGAGAAGATTCACCAGAGACAGAGTGGGGAACAGAACAGGCAGATTGACTGAAATACACTGCTGAGGGGAGCAGCAGGGAAGACAAGAGAGGTCTGCCACACCATGTGGGAATCTCCACAGCCAGCCAGGATCAAACTTGTACTGCAGAGGCTGCGGACAGCTTCACAACACTGCGCTCAACAGCCTGCACCACCAGGGAGGCCCTAGGATTTTATTCTGAGTGAGATAGGATCCTATTGCAGAGTGTGAGCAGTAGACAATGTAATTTGACTCTAGCTTTAGAGCAACCATTAGCTCCTTTGTGCCTAGCAGGTTGGGCTGGGATGGTGGTAAAGAATGAGGGCCTGGTGGCACAAGAGGTTATGCACCACACTATGAGGCAATCCACAGCCTCTGTCTGCAGCATGAATTCGATCCCCAGCCAGCCAGGGAGCAACCCGCATGGCACAGCAGACCTCTCCTGGCTCCCCCACTGTTCCCCTCAGCAGTGTACTTCAGTCAGTCTGCCTGTTCTGTTCCCCACTCTGTCTCCAGAGAATCCTCCCTCCCTCCCCCATCTCTGGCCTGTATCCCAGCTCTTGTATGAATAAATAAATAAATCTTAAAAAAAAAAAGTGAAACATGGACATCAGTTAGGACAGTGCTATTATGACTCAGGCAAGGGAGCCAGGTGCTTTGTAGTAGGATGATAACAGCAGAAATTTCAAGAGGGGTCTGGATTCTGGTTATAGTTTAAGTTAGAAACAATATCAGATATCTTTAAAACATTTACTAAGTAGAATTCTGCCAGATGTAGATTAAAATCCCTTTTCTGAGAAGACTCCATGACATCATCATATTTATAAGGATAATTTCACACTTATTCTCTCGGGGGCTCATCTGTTATCATTAACCCCTGTTCTCTCAAAGGCCTGAATGACAAGCTTTGTGTCAGAAGTCAAACCAGATCCCAGGGCTCCAAAGCTACCACTCCTTCCACGAAATTTCACATTTTCCCCAGTTTTCCTCTGCATATTCAAAAGGTGTTGTTTCCTAAAAGTCCATATAGAAAGTACATTTAGCATCAGGAAGAAATCAGAATAGTGACTTAATCATAACAATGTCATTAAAAAATAATTAGTATTATTTAAAAAAATAGTATCATGAGTCTTAATAATCCATTGAATTTTGAAGACCACTAAAAGATGTAATAATTAATATTTGAGCAATTTTAATGAGAACCTGTGAATGCTTACATCCAATTAGTGATATTTTCTATTGCTTTGTTTTTAAAATTATATGTTTAAAATTTAAATACTAGTGTAAGCTAATCTAAAGACATCATTTAACAAACTATTTCTTTGTAGTAAAAATGTAAGTTTATTGCTAGGCCTAACCATACATATTTATTTATTCTGGACTATTACTAGTAATTTTTTTTAATTCTCAGAAATTTCTCCATCATCTATGTATTTTCTCTAAAATCTTAACCAGTCTAAACAAACAGATACTGACCAACGGTTATTACTGTCATTATAGTGTTGTGCCAGTTAATACGTTTTATTGGAAATTAGTGTTCCAACCTGTTTTTTCCTCCTGTTCTTGAATAAGAATTTATTCTTGGAGATTCTTGGTTGCTATTATATATAGAATGCAAAAGCAGAATGCAAATGCCATCATTTTAATCAGGAAATATGGACATTGACATTAAAAATTCTTCCCCCTCACATACTTCTGTGTCATTTTCCTCCCCAAGATTCTTTTCTGCTTATTTCTACAGACTCACACCTGACCCAAATAAATGTTCAGTCTCTTGAGTCAAGCATCCATTTATTTTTCTTATTCTTCTCCTTCCTCTGGAAACTCAAATAAAATTTAATACATTATGCATCTATTGACAGTCCCTAACATGCTTGACATTCTGGCCAAGATGTAGGAAGAATAGCAGAGAATTGGACATAGTCCCTGTTTTCTGAATACCTGACTCTTGGATAATCATTAGGCTAAATGATCTAAGTAAGGAAAGCCTGAATTAGCTTAGAGAGGTTGAATAATTGATACCTGGTGATTCCTACTTATTGCTTATTCTTTTACAAATAAATGAGCATTGTGCAAACTGTTCAAAGAGAATTTTTAACTTTTTTTCTGTCCCATCAAAAATTAATTTTGTCATCTCTTTTAAGGCATTTTTTTCCTTAGATCTCTCTTTTTCTTTCATTCTTCGGTGTTATTCTGACCTCTGACCATAGGGGAATGGCCTGTGTAGGAGGTGGAAGTGTATAAGAAATAGGAAACATCACCTTTTTAATAGCCACAGTTATTCATTCGATGACTATTTTCTGGACTGAAGATATTCTGCAATACAGAAAGAAGCAGCCTCTGTTTAATTATGTGCAGTCACTGAGGGCATTCAAACTGGGGCTGTTTATTTTTTTGGAAACTGTCTCAGGGATTAGTTGGCTGCTCCATCTGCAAATCTTGCATGTTCATATATAGATGTTAGGGGGAACAAATGACTATGCCTGTCTGAGAAGATACTATAATGGATGCACTCTAAGTAGCCTAGGGTAATTTACTGTGTTGAAGACATTAATGCTCAACCCTATCTTTTGGAAATTGGATGGCTTGAAAGTCAAGTATTGCTTAAATACTGATTGTCTACTTTAGAAGTTTTCCAAAGGTTATGTAAGATTAGAAATTGGAGTGTGTTATCTGTGTTTTCTATTTAGCACTGCCCTCTAACGTTTTCAATGACAATGCTGTATGTCACAAAATAGTGTAATGTAAAAGTTATTTGGTTACTTTCTTAGGTTCCAAAATCCAAAATTTTCCAATCCCCTTAATGGAATAATAAATTGACCCCCCAAACTACAAACATCTCAAATATTTAACTTTATTGACTAATAATTAGTATTAGAAAATTTTCTCACAGAGCTTTAAGAAAATAGCCAAGTATCTGTTCTCAAAGTTATACATGAAAATTCAAAAACAATATAAAAAATAAAGTTCTCTTTTCATAACGTATTGACAAAAAAAAATCATAAAACACAGCATTAACTTGGTAAGAGGTAATTATTCAAAAAATATTGCTGCACTACATATAATTAAAATTGAATAGTATGATGAAAGAAAAATAAATGTTGAATGGTATTATTTAATAAACATCATTAAAGGAAGAATTTTTATTATCTGAAATTATAATTTAAACTCATGTAGCAAGTTTGGCTTGATCACTACTTTCAGCATAGAATTTATAAGAGAAAGTGTTTTGGCAAGCCATACCAAAATGAAAATAAATCTGTGGTTTTCCTATTCAATAAATCTTTTTTCCCAGATATATAAATGGTTGTTGATTCTGTTCCCACCTGGTAAAATGTGGAAGCCAATGAAGAGATAGAGGTTGCCAAATAAAAGGGCACACACCCTGTTTATATGAGCAGAAGCTACCTATTTAGGGAACACAGAAACAGAAATAGGCAGAGCTGAATTGTATCCTATTCTCTATGTACAATTTGACATGCCTATTTCTCTCGCTTCAATAAAAGTGAGCTAAAAACTTAAGGGATATTGTATCCCTTGCAGAATAGAAATGTAGAATTGGACAGCCTCAGTTCCCCAGTGTTGCATCCACATTATTCTAGTTCTCTTTCACAAAAAAATTATATGCCATATTTTTAAAGTTTAATAAGCTTTTTATCTGGAAGCAAGTAAACTTTAATGAAACTTATGATACATACGTACATTTTCTTTTTTTTTTAAAGAATTATTTTTATTTATTTATTTATACAAGCACTGGGTACAGTCAGAAGCACGGGAGGGTGAGAGAATTCACCAGAGTCAGAGCTGGGAGCAGAGCAGGCAGAAGGACTGAAGCACACTGCTGAGGGGAGCAGCGGGTGGCAGGAGAGGTCTGCGCCATGTGGGACCTTCCTCCGGTGGCCTGGGAGCAGCCGGGGATCAAACATGCGCTGCAGAGGCTGTGGGCAGCTTCGCAAACTAGTGCTCAACCGCTGCTCCACAGGGAAGGCCCACATACATATATTTTCTAACCTATAACTAAATGCACAGTTTCTTAAAAAGTCAGGAATTCTTTGCTTCTGCACAGCAAAAGAGACAATAACAAAAACAAAGAGAAACCCCACCAACTGGGAGAACATTTTTGCACCCAACACTAATGATAAAGGACTGATCACAAAAATCTGCAAAGAGCTGATGAGACTCAGCAACAACAAAGAAAATAATCCAGTCAAAAAATGGGCAGAAGAGCTAAAAAGAAACTTCTCTGAAGAGGAAATGCAAATGGCCAACAGACATATGAAAAAATGTTCAACATCACTTGTAATCAGGGAAATGCAAATCAAAACTACCATGAGATACCATCTCACACCAGTGAGAATGGCACATATTAAAAAAACTAGCAACAACAAATGTTGGCGAGGATGTGGAGAAAAAGGAACTCTTGTGCACTGTTGGTGGGAGTGCAAACTGGTCCAAACACTATGGAGAGCTGTGTGGAGATTTCTGGACCTACTAAACATAGAGCTTCCATATGATCCAGCAATTCCACTCCTAGGTATTTACCCAAAGGACACAGAAACATCAATTCCAAAGAGCACCTGCACTCCTATGTTTATAGCAGCACTGTTTACAATAGCTAAGCTTTGGAAACAGCCCAAATGCCCAAAAATAGATGACTGGATCAAGAAGATGTGGTACACATATACCATGGAATATTACTCAGCATTCAAAAAAGATAAACACATGCAATTTGCAGCAACATGGATGGCACTGGAAGGGATCATGCTCAGCGAAATAAGCCAAAAAGAAAAAGAAAAATACCGGATGGTCTCACTCATAGCAGGAATCTAGAAAACTTAAATAAGGGACCAGGAAAATGAATATAAGAAAGTGAAAATCAAAATCAACAAAAAACTATGAACCAGAGACACTTTTTGGGGGCTGGGGGGCGGGAGGGGAAGGATTGGGGTCAGAATGGGGCGTTTGCAATTGTATGGGGGAATATAAAAATAAAATTTAATATTTAAAAAAAAAAATAAAATAAAATCAATATATAAAAAAAAAAAAAGTCAGGAATTCTTTTAGGTAATATCATTTGAAGTTTTCAATTAAATTGGAAAAATGCAACTTTATACTTAAAATTATATTTATTCTTAGGTATCCACAGATTTTGCAAAGCAGTGCTAAATCAATTTTTCAATATTCTATGGCTGAAATATACCATACTTGTTAAATCACCAAACTTGTTAAATCACCAAGACAAGTTTGATGCTTTTACTTTGTACAATTAATATTTACAACATAACATTCCCCTTTATCAAAGCAAATTTGATTTCCCTTGAAGGAGGAAGATAGGTAACTGATAAGAAAGGAAAAAGAAAGAAGAATACTAATTGGATGGCAGTTATAGTTAACAATTTTTCTTTTATGGTAAAGCAAAATATAAAAAAGTTTGATTTTTATATCTTGGGCATGTTCTGTTGTTTATTATAGAAGAATCAGCATTCATAATATTTATAGACCATATACATATCCAATCTTATTTTTTTTTAGATTTATTTATTTATTTATACAAGCACTGGGTACAGTCAGAAGCGCAGGAAGGTGAGAGAATTCACCAGAGACAGAGCAGGGAACAGAACAGGCAGACTGATGGAAATACACTGCTGAGGGGAGCAGCGGGCGAGCCAGGAGAGGTCTATCGGGCCACATGGGACCCTTACCAGCGGCTGGGGATCGAACCGGAGCTGCAGAGGCTGTGGGCAGCTTCACAGCCCAGTGCTCAACCAATGCACCACCAGGGGAGACCTTACATGTCCAATCTTGACCTATATTTATACTACAAATAAAATTTTAATTGTTACTTTAATGTAGGTCCCACCACAGCCATCATTTATTCTCGCTTAAATAGATATTTTAAAAACTGCTTCTCCATCTTAATAGTTTCTGCTGCTAGCTCATTATTAACAAAATAACATGTTTTCCACTAATAGGTTTGATGTGTGTTGTAGGTTGCAGTGGTTAGAAAGATGACAATGATAGGAAACATTGAGATGTGCTAACTAAATCATACAAAAATACAAAAAACAAAAAGATCTGCCACAACCTGGTTCAAGTTTGAAAGAATTTCCTTATTTTGAGAAGTCTTGAAGTTTTGTTTGATGATAACAATCAGTTTAAATGGGACCTGGGAAGGAGAGAGGGGGGTTGGCACTGCTAAACTCTCTATTAAAAAACTGTACCAATATCCCCACTGTCCCCTGGCTCTTCAACCAACAGATTGGACATGCACTGTCCAGTTCATACCTGACAACTACAACAGATATTTCCCAGCTTGTGTTGGAAATTTGCTGAAACCAGAAAGACGGCAGGGGGTTTTGACATTTTTAGAAGACAGTACTCACACCAAAAAATCAACTTTGCCAGCTTCTATATATATCCACATATTTTTATCTCTTTGGTATAGTTTTTAGAAAAAAATGCAAAGGACTGCATATGAATTTATGTCAGTCTGTCCATACATCCATCCAATCCTACATACATAAATACATAAATAAAAGAAAGGCAGAAGTCAGGAAATAGATTTGCCCTGAGATAGGTTCATTAAAAAACAAGTCGAAGCTAGAAAACAATGACAGAGGAGCTATCAAGAATACAATTATATGATAAGCACACAGAACAGTGAAATTCACAAACAACTTCAGCCCAAAGATGTTACTACTAGAACATTTACACATATCTAACTTAAACTTTGTTTTATGTATTTCAGAGCTTTGATCAACATATCGGTCCAAGCCCAATAGAATACTGAATTTCATGTCTATCATAGCTTTTTTGCTTTCAGATTTCATTTCAAGAAAAGAAATTTAAGTTAGTGTGACTTACTGACTAGGGCAATTATACAGAGTTCATTGTTGTTCTCTTAATAAATACACCAAAGTCTCCCATCGGGTTCTATGACTGGGAGACTGGTATCTGTGACTGGTGCATTGTGAGCCAATGCAGTTAAAGAAAGGAGGGGAATGTTATTCTTACCAGACAAATGGAAATTCTGTTCACCCAACCTACCTGAGAAATAAGCCTCACCAGGCTTTGGGTAGCTCTGAGATCATGTCACTGAACAATGTAACTCATATCATCTACACAATCTTTTTCACGAACCATTTCCTAGAACAACTTTAAATATCATGCCACAAATATACAGTAATATCTGCCTTTGAAAATACTTGTTTTTGAATCTGTTTAACCTAGTTCTCCCCACATAAAGTTATGGTTAAGAGTTAAATGTATATAGCCTGTACCTAAAAGTATTCCAAAAGGGCAACCTCAAAAATGGCTTACTTTCACTTGTAATTAACAAAGCTTCTCTCTGATAATTTTCCAGTTCACTGTTCCTTTCATTCAAGATAGTCATTTTTTGGGGTCCAAATTCCATAACCAATATAAGATTCTGGAGAGAAAGTATGTCAAATTTACTTTTCTTCAGCTATCTATATGAAATAAGTAACATTTCATATATATATGAATTGGATCTAATCAGCTCTGAGTATAGCATCCTTGACTTAAATTCCTTCAAATAAAATAATTTGACTTTCAGCTCCTCGGTCAGTTTCATGGATACATATTATACATTGTCTAAAAACATGGACCCTAGAATTAAGATGCATTTTCTTGGGTGCTTGCTAGGAAGACACATACCTCTGGGCAATATGACGTTAGATTTCTTTTTAGTCCATTAGAATAGTTAAAATACAATTTAATTTACAATATAGTACATCATAAAACAAAAGAAGTTCCTTGCCTTTGCCATCATTCTTTATTCTCCTAGTCTGCCTACAAAACTAGAAATAGACACTTGATTAAGCTTAATTTTACATTTGACGGTTGTAGGATAATCACCTTTAAATTGTTAAAAACATTCTTTACCTAAAAGATCAGGAAATTTGTTCCTAAAACTTAACTGAAAATTAAGAGGTTTACTCTTTGTTAAAGCACCAAAAATAAAAATTGAGCTCAGTGTTTCTAAGAAGCAGGGAAGCAACATATCATCACATCAGTTTGCTGCTTTCAAGGTCTGTACTGAGACCAGACAGTCTGCACTCTATGATACAATTGGAAGATAAAGACACATTACTTCCCGGGAAAGCTTTGTCTGGAACCTTAAGCACAAGTGGGTCAAGTTGCCCAGTGATCCTTTGTGTCTGTCTAATTAATGACTGTTGAATTTAGTTTGCTTGAGACCTCATGAATACCACACCCCTCCCCCTTTTCTGCCCCCCCCCATCCAACCTTACACTCACCAAAATTATCATATTAGGGGATTTCATTTCCAGAAGTGTGCAATAAGATGTCTTTAAAAAGCACATAATAATGTTTAAAGAAAGAAAACTTGCCATACTTCCTGTTTACTTGGTTGTCTGGAAAAATCTATATTCCAGGAAATAACGATTTTCTACCTAAATATTAAACATGTGAATTGTCTGAGATCACTTGCAAATACTAACCAGCGTAAAAATGATTGCACATTACAAGCATTTGTTTAAATGGTCAAAAATCACCTTGAAATGTAAAATAACTCATCATTTCCTTGAGTTTGCTCTGAGCCTTGCATAAGTGTGCTAGAACTGAGCCAGTTTCTGGTATCACCAAATGAGCTGCTTTGTTTCGCATGTTTCTGTGTATAAGTTACTGTTTCAGTTTCATTTGTCAGCGTCTGTTTACTGGTCTTCCTGTTATGAATTATGGGAAACAGGTTTTCTTGAAATATATTAGAGACTCTTTTAACTCTGATCCAGACACTTCAAGACATGATATTAGTGATTCCTTTAATGTTTGTACAAAGGCAGAAACTAAGTTAAGAAAAACATTGTTGTCTCACATAGCTTACTACTTCTTATCTCTCACAGAAAGAAAAAAAGACAGACATAATAAAAACAAAAATCACAACAACCCCTATTACTATTGCTATATGCTAAGAAAGCAGTGATGGGTGCTTTCTTCGTTGGCTACTACTGTTAATGCATAGATCCCAGTATGAATTCTGAACTCTAATCGCCCATAAAAAATGTTTCAAAGATCAACTCAAATAATATAGCTAACATATGCTAAGATACACTCTATTATAAATGTGTTCTTAGGAGACAAAAATGCTGACCTGATTATTGTCTGATTACTGTCCATAAAGCTTTTCATATAGAAACATCTGGTCAGTCCATCTAGCTCTCTTTGAAATAGGAGCAAATATACTTGCATGCATTAAAATCATAAAGGAACTAAAACATCTGGAAATTTTAGAAGAAAAGCAAAATAGTTATGGGGGGAAATCCAGATTAAAAAATGCAGATGTTTAATTGGGCTGTCAGTTAAGTTATGAGGAAATAAGTGCAGAAATAACCAGAAGCCAAGGGTGGAAAATTAAAATAGTTTCATGAGCCAATGCCAAGCTAAAAGCAATGAAATCAGTAACACAATATGGATAGGGGCTTCTAAACTGAGATCTAAAAATGTTACCATGTGCAATTTTGCAAATTACCATTTCCAAAAAATCTTTTTCATTAAAGCACAATAAAACTTTTTCAGACTCTCCTCTCTCTCTTTGGTCATTAACATCGGGCAGTTATTCGGAGTTTGGCTTTCATCAATGACAAGCTCCCCCTAACTCCTTTCTAAGACCCTCTAATACTGCTGAGTGGCCAGAAATTACAGATGCAAGAAAAGCTGACAAATGACAGCTAGGCCCCTCCCCCAGTGCCTCGATAGTCAAAGCCCCTGCCAGAACACGCCTGAAAGCAGCGTTCGGAGAGACAAAGACACAAAGATTCCATTTTCTCAGTGAAAATAGATTTCATGTGTAAAACACTAGTGAGAAAAATTGAAAGCTGACACATATGTGCAATTTTAGAGAGGCAGGGCTGAATATTTCAAGAAGACTGAAATTGCATTTGATTGCATCAAAGCCTAACAAATGTTGTTTAACCTAAAAGTCTTTTCAGTCTGTAAAAAGACATTCAGTGGCAAGATATTTTATTTTTTTTTAAGCACATGGTGAAAAAGTAAAAAGAATCTTGTGCTCAGTAGAGAGATGTTGATTACATACTACTGTTGCATAAAGAATTAACATTGGCTCACTTCACAGGGTCTACAAAATAAAGGGGATATTTTTTTAAACCCTATTGAATCAAAGGATTCAGAAAGATAATATTAAATCCTTATGAGAATGTTTCCTATAAAAAGAATCCCCTCCCAGAAGCCCCAGGGTATCATTACTGGAGAGGCAGTGAGTGGTTTATTAGAGATTCAAACCTTGGCATCTGAGCCTTGCCAGGCATGCAAGTTTTAGCTTGTGAGCCCAGGGCCTTTGGCTTTCACGGTCCCTTCTGGCATCTAACAGTGAGGCCTGTCTGGTTGGCCCCACACGGCACCAGGCAATGTGTAGGTGCAAAAGCTGGGTCTGGGACACAAAGAACTATCATCATTTACTAAAGGAGACATGTTTTCCTTCCTGCCTGAATTCATATATGCCAGTATAGCTTTTAGAGCTGAGAAGAGTGCAAAAAGAAGAAATAGCAAAATGAATTCATGAATTAACTAATAAGTTATCTTCAAGTGATAAAATATGAGAAAGAGAGAGAGAAAGGAGGAAGAGGAGAGAAAAACATTTGAAGTTTTTCATTTAAAATAATCTTTTCATGCAGGGGAGGGTGTTTCTCCCACTTTCCTTACATTTTTCCTTTACTGTTGTATTTCTTTAATTTCATACACCATGCCAAAAAAATTCAGTGTATAGGAAAAGTGACTGTGAATCCTCTCTAAAACAGAAGAATTCTCTAAGAAGTTTTTAATTGACTTTGATAGAATTTTGTCTTACTCATGTGCTCAGCTTAAGTTTTTGGTAGCTCAATTGAAACCTTTCATAGATACTTCTATATCAAAATAAGTCTGCTTATATCTTCATCCCAACCCTTTCAATAGTGTTCTATTCTTAATAAGCTCAATACTTGCAGAATGCTTGGAATGGGCTTAATATATGTTGGAAGCATTAGACCATTAAATGTTTAAAATGTAATTAATAGTAGCTGTCAGGGGTTATAGACCACGAAATTGTGCTGGGAATATTTTCATTTAAAAAATTTACAATACATTTTTTTTTTTTTTTAGTTGAGAACAAATTTTGTACTCTACCACTCTTTTTCAAGCTCCTGAAAATTTTAATTTCTTTAATCAAAAGGAATATCAGAGAGAAAGAAAAGAAACAAACATTTTGTATTTTTTTTTTAAAGATTATTTATACAAGCACTGGGTACAGTCAGAAGCGTGGGAGGGTGAGAGAATTCACTAGAGTGGGGAACAGAGCAGGTTGACTGACGAAATACACTGCTGAGGGGAGCAGCGGGCGGCAGGAGAGGTCTGCACGCCATGTAGGACCCGCACTGGTGGCCGGGGATCGAACCGGCACTGCAGAGGCTGTTGGCAGCCTCACAGCCCATCGCTCAACCACTGCACCACCAGGGGAGGCCTACATTTTGTAATCTTATAGGGGATGATACAGTATATGTAGTCACTTATATATAATCTTACAGGAGATGATAATATTAGGTAAATCCTATGGCCATTAAAATGGCATACACAACTTTTTATTCCCTCAATATTCCTATTAGGATGCATTCTGTCTAGCCTTTACAGTCTCATCAAAATACTATAGACCATTGTAAATAAGTTATTTATAACATTAATTAATTAATAATATCTTATTTGAAGTACTAAAAGCCATCTAAGCACTCAAAACATTCATCTGTTAACTATCCAAAGGGAATAAAGTGGGGCACTAGTTTGGGGATTTGGAACATAACTTTTTATTTGTATTCAGACACTCTGAAATTTTAGTGAGTCTCTGAATCCCACTATCTGTATCTATAATAGGAATTTTACCAGTTGTAAGGAATTGTTTGAGGCTTGATCTACAAAGAGCCCGGCTTCCAAAATGCTGGTAATGTGTGCCTAGGGATAGGGGGCGTATTAAACTTTTGTTGTGTTGTAAAACTTTATAGAAGAACAATTCAACATCATTAGTAGAGATAGGGAGTCCCTGGTGCATTCAGTTGAGTGAATCAATCCAAAACTATGTATCCTTACACCACAGATTGGTTGATTGGTGTATTTGTTCACTTTGAACAATGTTTCAACATTCTGTAGCATTGAATTTTATACTTTACTATTTCAATTTCTTAAAGCATATCTGACATATTTGTTTATATTAACTCTTTCCCCCTTGTGAGTCATTTTCCTGCAAAGTGGGTGTGCGTAGAAAAGTAGAGGGAGACAAAGTGAACTAGAGCAATGCCTAAAAAATTCCAGCCAGAAAAAAAGAAGTTATTTTAACCCCTCCCCTCACTGCCAAGCCCACTGCCTGAGCCCTGGGAGACTGGGAATAGCAGTGAAAGATGTGTGAAGTTTTCAATACACTGCCTTGCAGTTTCAGCCAACAGGGTCCTTCATGCCTCTTTAGCTGTGTCTTCTAAGCAGCCCCTAGAGTCTCACAGCCAGGTGGCAATGAAGAAATTGGGGGGTAAAAAGTTGTTATGAAAGATATTCAGGAAAATATTGATAGTCTTTTAAAATGAAAGCAATACAAATACATTCCTAAAGAGAGAATCCAGGATGTCTAGCCTAAGATAAACCAATTTAGACATTCCAAACAGCATCTCTTACAGTGTATTTTTTTTTTTTTTACAAAATATCAGGATTCTGTCAGTACTGTAAAGGAATGAAGCATATTTGCTTGTCTTCCTTTATTCACATTGTTTCATATGTTCAATATTTTCTATTTTAAAAATTCAATTATCACAAAACAAAAGGTTGATATTAAGAGAATATCGTACTGTTTAGATGGATAAATTAGTCTCAAGACAAAATAGATGATAATAGACAAAGCAAATATATTGAAGTTGCTTGGCAATAAAGTCTAGATTTTTTAGCAAATGTGCTGATATTATTTCATATTTTTTAAAAGATTTATTTATTTATTTATACAAGAACCAGGGTACAGGCCAGAGGTATGGGAGGGTGAGAGGATTCACCAGAACCAGAGAGGGGAACAGAACAGGCAGACTGACGGAAATACACTGCTGAGGGGAGCAGTGGGCTGCAGGAGAGGTCTGTCACGCCATGTGGGACCCTCGCCAGCGGCCCCAGGGATCGAACTGGTGCTGCAGAGGCTGCAGGCAGCTTCTCAGCCCAGCGCTCAACTGCTGCGCCACCAGGGGAGGTCTGATATTATTTCATATTTTAAAGTCTTTTTTCACATGGGAAAAACATCCAAAGCAAAACTAATGTTCATAATTAATTAGCATAATGGAAATAGCCAAAACTATTTGGTTTATCCTTTCAGGAATCCCTGGATATTATTTGACAAAGTTTTATTTTATTGGAAATTGAAAAAACCCAACTATGTTCTCTGGGGCAAAACTAGTATGTAAGAAAAGGGAAAATTTGGGATGTGAAACCTTGATATTCCCTTAAGAGAATGGACATCAGTTTTAGCTAACTTGCTTAGCACGACCTGAATTTAACATAATATCACTTATTTGTTGTTTCATACAGGGATCTTGACAAAATTACCAACAAATCCATAAAAGGTGCTGAAAGCAGTCTGATGTCTATCTTCGATGGCAGTCCCACAAAGCTTGAAGAAATACATTATATCACCAAAAAGTATAGTTGTTCCTGAAAATTAGGACATGATTAAGGTAGGTCATTTATTTTTGTACACTTGAAATGCCTTATTTTTTTCCATGGGACATCATTTCTTCTTTTTCCCCCTTTTCTCTCTGTTCCTTTTCTTCTTCTCATTAACAGATATCTTTTATAATCGATGTTGTTTACTGTCCTTTCATCAAATATTTGCCACATCACTTAGGCGAATCATCCACCAGGGCACCTAAATACACATTAGAGGAGCCAGGGTGCCCTGAGACGCTTCGACTGTCTCATCAGGGCAGTTATAATAAGCATCTTGGTGCCACTGAATGCAATGCTGTATTCAAATAATAGCTTTCATCTTTACTCTTTTTAAATATAAAAGTAAACCTTAAAGCCCTTTGAAGGACCAAGCCAAGCAATGTGCATGTGAAAATAGATCAGTAAGCCTTTGAAAAATTATCCTATGTAAAATCTGTAAAGAATCTTAGCAGTTTTTCAAGAAAGACCTCCAGGTAAGTGATGGCCTTTGATAAGACAGATGACAATCTCAGCTATGAGAATCATTACTGCATGCCCTCTGTGCTATTTTATGTTCTCAGCTGGATTTTTGTTCTCATCAAGAGTTTCCAAGGGTGTCTACTGTTCTGTGTGTAAAGCACATTTAAGTAGTCTTCCAAGCCTGCACTAATTTTAAAAAGCCAAAAAAAAAAAAATCAACAACTTTGTTAAGTGGTCAGACAGACTGGAACTAGAGAACTAGAGGATTATAGGTAAGAGGACTAAAATGAAGGGTTGAAAGCTATAATTTCTATTTCTGTGGTGGCAGCCAAATCAGTTGTTTGAGTCAGGCAGTTTAAAGATATGACTACTTAGGAAAGAGTCTGGGAAGAAGGCACTTCAGAATATAATAGAATATAACACTTCAAGAGTGAATGTGCAAAGCATCATCTGGTGGGGATTCCTTGTCTGATACCTTTCCCAGTGTTTCTGCCTTTTTTTTTTTTTAAGATTTATTTATTTATTTAAGAACTGGGGTAAAGGCCAGATGCGCAGGAGGGTGAGAGGATTCACCAGAGACTGAGCAGGAACAGAACAGGAAGACTAACGAAATACACTGCTGAGGGGAGCGGCGGGCAACACAGGAGAGGTCTGCTGCACCATGTGGGATTCTCATATGTTCATAGTCTGCTGTGCCATGTGGCTGGCCAGGATTGAACCAGAGCTGCAGAGGCTGTGAACAGCTTCATAGTGCAGCACTCAACCGCCTGTGCCACCAGGGGAGGCCCTCAGTGTTTCTGCTTTTCCCAGACCTGGGACCCTACTTTCCATTGGATTCCATCCCTGTCTTTCATTCTTCCCTGTATTGCTTTTTTTCCTTTCATTTTCTTAACTTTTTTTGAACACTAGTTGTTTGGCCTCTGATCACTGTTTCATGCTGGGTACTTCTAGAAAAGAGACAGCATGTTTTAAAGAAGCACAGAGCTTCTTTGCTTAACCAGAAACAGTGCATTTTTGAAGATGTGGTGACTGTGATTTTTTTTTTTTTAAAAGCCCCTCACCTAGAATAGAGTTAAGGAACAGATATGCACACATAGGTGTCAGGCAACCATATTTGTAGATGAAATAATTTGAAGGAAGAATTATAATAGTAATAATGGCATAGTAAACAAAATAAGATATATAGTTGCCTATCTAACATGATATTCACTATGACTTTGGAGTTTCAAGTTATAATCTGGGGTTATATTTTCATTGGAATTGACAGAGTCTTTGTGCTAGTAGAAAACATGGACATTTTGTAATGCAATACTCATATTCAAATGAAGAAAAAAAGCCCAGAAAATAATCTCCTCTGTGTCATTCTGCTTGTCTGTAAATGCCTTTTGGTTTTATTTTAGTTTTACATCTGTTTAGACACAGAAAATATTTTCTCCAAAACTAGTTAGAAATGTATGAAACAGATATACACAGTAAAATGTAACTAACATTCAATGCAAGTGAGATTATATATTGAAATTGTTTATTATTTACATTGCAAAACTTACATTAAACAAATTTGACTTATGTATGTTTATGAAGTATGTAAATCAGCCAAAATTGTGCATATAATTGAATATTATTTTTGTACACAAGTACATACTGTACACAAGTAATATAATTTTTAAAAGGAATTAAACAACAATCTATAAGGTTTAATTTCAATTTGTGTTTCAGGTACTCAAATTCAGTTAAATAGCATCAAGTTCTGATTTGTCTCTGTGATTGTCATAATTTAAATAATATAGAAATACAGAGCACTCTAATATAATTAATACAGAATTATGGATAAATTGCATTCCCTTAGCCAAAAATGTGGAGGTGCAGGGGGATAAGCATGAATGATAATGAAGGTGAGTAATTTTTCTGGTACTTTTGTAGACTAATCTGTAACAATTGGGTTTGATATTTCTTGCCATAATGGTATAATAAGAAATTGAAGGCTAATACCTAGTTTGTGGTTGTGTGTAAAACGTAGTAGTAATAAAGAGATCTAGCATCAAACATTACAGAGGTAATTAGGCTTCACATCATACTGCCTCACCAAGAATCTTCTGGGACCAGTAAATACAGCTATGCCTCACCTGTGTCTCTCCTGCCTTCATTCTACAGATAGAGCAGAGGGGTGTAACTCAATGAAAACTCAAAATGCAATATTCCCAATCTGCTATTTATATTACCAGGTAAATTATACATGCACAGCAGCATTTGACCATTGTTAACTTTTATGTTGCACAATTAAACTAATTCCCTGGCATCTTTAACCAGGGAAGCTTAGAAAACTTGTTTGGCTAACAAAGGGTTGGGAGGGGGGAATCATCACATATACTCGAGAACACATTTTCAGAACTATTTTAGGAGTTGCCAAAAAGCACAATAAAATATATATTTTGATCAAAAATATATTTTGTTTAGAAACTGGTCTATGGTTAAATATTTAATCAACCTGATAAACTACCTCTTAGGTGTTATTTAATAATTAAAAAAATTAGAATGAAATGTGAGTACAGTTGTGTCAATAGTAAAGTAGCTTTTTGTTTATTCAAAATGAAGTGTTATTTCAAGGAAATAATGTTTTCTGAAAAAGGAGTTGATTAACAAAGCTGAACATTTATACAAGGCAAGGTGCCACATAATTCAGAATGCCAGTGCAAAAACTTTAGCTTGTAAGAGGTCATTCAGTGCTGGTCAGTAATAATTAGCCATGGCATCTGCATTGAGAGTGAAAGATCTCTTCAGGGTTTAAGAATTAATGTAGAAGTAGGGATTCTGAGTATAAGAAAGGGGAATGTAATTTATATTCCAGGGTTACACAGCTATGATGGAAGACTTTGATTTTCCAAATGAGTAGTGTAGTACATGACCAACTTATATTGACTAGGTAGGGCTGTTTTTCTCTATGCCAGTTTCACAATGAAAGAGTTATTAATATTTTAGACCAGATAATTCCTTAGCATGGGACATTTCCTGTTCATTGTAAGGTTTTAAATCAGTGTGCATGACCTCTCGTTACTAATGCCAAGAGCATTCCTCTCCCACGACATTGATATTACCAAACATCGCCCATGGTTGAGAACTCTTGTTCTCTTATCTCAATATAAAAGGAGCTAGATTGGTTCTTCTCATTAACTATAACAGACATTTTGCATGGAGAGCTCATGTGTTAAGTGGAGAACAGCGCTATAATGCAAAAGGTTTCTGCAGGATACAAAATCATCAGAATATCAAAGTTACATTCATCATCTAAAATATTAAATATTGTATGAAAATACATACATTTTAAGGGATGTTGAATGTGAACTCATACTTTGTGCCATATTTGAATATTTACACTGTGACCAGTTCGATGAGGGCCAATTATGTTTACCTTTGGTTGAACATGAGGAAGTGTTCTTGTATATTGTAGTCAAATATAGTGATATGATTTCAGAGATAAGTTTTTTACATGAGAGAACAAGACCTTCCTAAAAAATTCTTGGTGGAGTTGACTATAGCAGAAAAGTGGTCATCATTGTGCTTTCTTTCCACAATGTTGGCTTTCTCTATGTATTAAAATACAGCTTTCCTGAGATGGTATAGGAAATATTGAGAATGAAAGAAAATATCTGAGAAATCTTAGGTTGATAACCATGTATCTTATTATAAATATTGACTATCACATATTTTTTAAACTAACAACAGTGATATGGTAGAAAACCTATTAACTTGATATGAATTTGAGGGGCTTTGTGGAACTATATTTCTAGGAAGAAATAAAAATAATAAGTACATAAACATCTAGGAGGCAAGTTATCAAAAGAGAATATCCAGGAATCAAGGAATCTGAAGTTTTAAACCATAGAAAGAAATATTATTTGTTATACTAAAAATTCTGAAACTTGTTAAAACAATAAATTTTAGCTTGATTTGGCTTAAGAAAAAATATTTAAAAAGCATGAATGATTCAGATACATTAAATGATGAAGAGTCATTTGTGTGTACATTCAGAAATGTCTAATGAGTGTGCGATAGCCAGAGAAATCTGGGCAACTGAACTGATTTTCCTTTCCTTCCTATGCATTCATGAATTTTTCCAAAGCTCCCGCAGATCACCTACCTTAAAACCCTTTATTAGATGATGCTGAGGCATTAAAGTTTAAGCAAAACAATATTTATTGAATTATATTTTTCATATATGAGATTAAAGTTTCTGATCAGTAGGAAAAGCCTGAGGATCTGCTACAAGTTCTCCGATGATCCTGGACCAGTGAGGCCACTGCCTTAGAGACAGGTTTAACTTCAGGTGCAACTGTTCCATCTGCCTTGAAATTTTCTCTTGATTGAAAATGGCAAACACTATATAAATATAAATCTATAAAGGATTTGTATGAATTTGGGTTTATTCTTTTGTAATAGACAAAATCAGTTTTGTCACTGGAAAGAATGACTTATGAGAGTAGATGTTTTTAATAAATGTGTTCACATACCATGGAAAGACAGGAAACCTTGAAAAACAAAACTCATGAACTACTCCCAAACAGGGAGCATTTTGTAATGTTACAAAGAAAAGTTTATTTTACATTAGCAAAAACATACTTATCCATATTTGGTCAAATTTTTTCCCCTTAATCATCTTTTTTTCTAATTGACAAAAAAAAAAAGAATAAATCCTTCTTTCCTCTCAGTGACCCAAGTGACAATAGCCCTTGTCCTAATTAATTTTATAGCTTAAATGTACTACAAGTCCTCACTAATTCAATACTTTTATTTAAACTTTTCCAGTGTCCTATTAAATTGAATATGTCATTATACTACATATAACATACTAAATAAATTGTTCAAATTAAAAAAAAATGTTTTCAATGGTATGCAAAGTTATACCTTTGGCCATAGAGGTTGTGCACAACCCCAGGAGGTGCTATTGATGGGGATGGTGATGTGAATAGTGCAAATTGTGCAAATCAGGGATTGTGCAAATCAGGTGTTCCTTGGTCAGAAATAATAGGGCAGGTTTAACCAGACAGCCATAAAATTCTAGTCCTAACTTCAAAATAAACAAACAAACAAACAAACAAATAAATAAATAAATAAATGAAATTCCAACAGGATGTTGGAAACACAGCTTCAGAATTGCAGGTGTGTAATTTATGGCTACTTAGTTGACTGTTATTAACTTGATGGGAATCAATATTAATATTCAATTGCCCTGAAAAGCTTAGAAAGTTAACAGAATAGGGTTTCTGGTACTAGGGAGATGAGATATCCTTTATCTTCTTGGCTGGTAGAATGAATCCAGAACTGTCTACTTCTTAGACTCTTTCCTCAACCCTACCTTGTTTGCAAGTCATTAACTTCTCTGTTCATTTACAAAGAACATTAAACAAATGTTCTACAATCCAAATAATAAGTAATTGAGAACCTTAAGCAGGAAAGAAAATATTAAATTGAACTTTTTCAATCAATCTCAATAATCTGTGAAAAAGAACATTCTGATTTTTGCCAGTGAAATATGCTAAAATAGTGTAGTCTTTAAAATTCTCATATACGAATATGGCAAATTAGTTCTAGCTTTCAAATAAAAGTTTATAGTTTTAAATTACTTGTAGTCTTTTGACAACACAGCAGGGGAAGTTGAGAAAGAAATTATTCTGGGTTCACTATTGGAAAAATCATCATCAAGTTTCCTCTACTTGGCCACTAATATCCAAAGTCAGCCCTAAATAGAGTTGTTGATTAATTAATGCGTCACAACATACTCATTTCTCTTAATATAATGAACAAGACTTACTGTTGGAGCACTTTGTGGTAAGCCTTACTATTTGCCTTTTGGTCTAAAAGAAAACTTTAACTGATAAATGCTTAGAGATGCTTTATAAATCCAGTACTTAGAGATAAATCCAGTAATACAGCTTTGAGAGTGCTTACTCTCTTTGTTTCCCACATATTTTAAAATGTATGGCCCTCCCTTTTCCAGAGAAGCAAATGTACAAACCTCCACACTTCAGCATGAAGACCTCTCGTTCATAATGTGTATATACAAAGCACTGACATTAATGCCGTCACCATGGTTTTCCATGGGGAGGGTAATCTGTGATAACAAAATTGTATCCCTTCCTTCCTGCAATTACCTCACTATCCTTACAGCCTTGACATCTGGAAACCCACTGCTACTGTAGCAGCTGTGATTCCTGTCCTACAGCAGGAAGTTAACTACGCATTCCAAAAAGCCCTAATTGTTTTGATATTTTCTGGCAGCTCAAAAATCTTGGATATTGGATAACACACTCTTTTGTACCAAGTACACTTGGAATCAACACATGTATAACATCTCAGTCTGAACCATTAACAGGTACTGGATGTTGTCTTTCTCTTACATTGTAGTCATAAAGTTAAATATGCAGTACTTAGAGAATTAAACCAGATTCTGTGCATAGTCACAGTATTTTGTTTGATTTCTGTTACCGTTTCCTCAACATGGAAAAAGGCTTACCCCAAAATATGAACTTATCTGAATTTTTGAAAAATAATTAAGTTAGAAACCGATTCACATAATATTGTAAGAATAACTGAGTTCTCTATTTACTCACATGCTGTTTCAATTAAAAGAGATTTTTGGGTACTAATTCATTTGCTCAAAATCAAGATATCTCCATAAGTATAGAATTACTGTGTTGAGTAAATCCAACTACACATTGGCTTCATTTGATATCTGAATCTATTTTGTGTTTTTAGGCTGATAAAACCTGTATACATTGTTTATTCAGAATGATTTTATTTTACAAAAAGAATCAAAGGGAATAACTATGGGATTGATTTACTGTAAATTTATCTTTGAAATAGATACAAGTAACTATTATCTTCACGTTAAGAGCATCAGTGCCTTTTAGTCATCAAATTAAGAATGAAGTAGATTTTAGTAATATCCTACATTACTTTATTAATCAAAATTATTAGTAGTGATCTTGAAACTAAAAGGGTTTGCTGCAGAACAGGTGGAGGGTGGTTCTGACTCAGAGAATAATCCTGCCAAATACAGCAACATATGATTTATTCAGTTTACAAATTTTGTTTTGCTCTCTTTCTTATATTCCCTCCAAAGAAATTATTTCAACCTCTGTGTATGTTATTTACCTTAACTCTCCAACTTAATTTCTTATTTCTCATAGCTTAATTATTTCTTCTAGAATTTTACACTCAGTAATTAAATCTTCTCTCTCTCTCTCTCTCTCTCTCTCTCTCTCTCTCTCTCTCTCCCCCCCTTCCTCTGCCTTCCCTCATTCCCTCCTCCCTTTCTCCTTCTTTCCCTTCTTACCTTCCTCCTCCCTCTTGTAATTGAATAGTTGATTTGCTTTTAAAAAATTATTTGTGCCTTTTATCCTAGACACCCCTCTGGTGAGAAATGTTGCTGTGCTGTGTTGATATTTTGTATGACACTCATTCTCTGTATGATTAAGAGTTTTCTATTTTAAATATTACTCAGCAATCAAAAAAATAAATAAATAAACTCATGCCCAGGAAAAAGACTAATTGCAATAAAGTAAAAATCAAAATCAACAAGCAACTGTAGACCAGAGACACACTACAGTGTGGGGCTGGAGAGGAGAAGAGGGATTAGGGTCAGGAAAAGGGGGTGGGAATTGTATGGGGAATATAACCAAAATAAAAATGCATACATTATGCAAAAATGAAAAATGATGTAAGAATTATATAAAATAAAATAATTTATTTAAAAAAGAGTTTTACATTTTATCTAACTGTTCCTATGATAAGCAGAAGATATTAGGCCTTATCCAAATGTTTTGATATCCCATGTACAGGGAGGATTTAAATAATCACAAAAGTAATGTTTGTTTATATAGTCTGGTTTATTTACTTTCACTGCTCCAGAAAAATCATGCTAAGCAATCTGCCTGATACTTCTTATCATTAGCAATTATGGATTCCGGAAAGATGTCAACATAATTTTTTTTAAGATTTATGTATTTATGCATACAAGAGCTGGGGTACAGCCAGAGGTGTTGTGGGGTGAGAGAATCACCAGAGACAGAGTGGGGAACAGGACAGGAGCACTGACTGAAATACACAGCTGAGGGGAGCAGCGGGCGAGCCAGGAGAGGTCTGCTGCACCATATGGGTAGCTCCCTGTCCGGCTGGGGATTGAACTTGTACTGCAGAGGCTGCGGACAGCCTGATAGGGTGCGTCTCAAACCCCTGTGCCAGCAGAGAGGCCCATAAAATTTTTTTAAAAATATTTCAAAATCTGATACAAAACATACAGTGTATTCTCTCAGACTGATGATTACTTTCTATTAATCTTATTCACCTTTCTTATTCTCTAAACTATCATTCACTTTTCATCAGACACTGAGTAATAGGAAATTCTGTATCAATCTTGGGTTGTTCTTGACTTCCATAGACTGATGACTTATTTTCAGAATCAATAAAGCAGAATTATTTTTCTATGGTAGTGGTTTTCCACATCATTTATGTTTTACAGAGGTTGTCTTGATTAAGATGCCAGAGATGTACTTTTCATTTCCAAAGAACTTAACTACAAAAAGGAGTCACAAACATACCATACATTAAGTAGGTGGAACTTCATGGGTATGACATGTGTACTGAGCTCTAACCGAGGTCCAAAGAAGAAGGCCTGAGACTGTTTTGAGATGGCAACACCCTGATCTTTACTCATCCTCTTTCACAGGTGGGTGACAGAATACCAGGCAAACACTTTTCAGCAGACACCTCTCCACTAGTTCCCATATTGAGACAAGTAGCAAAAACCTGTTTCTACTATCTACACACCATTCTCTGAAATATTTAGAAGAACAGCATTAATGAAAGTTTTGGTTTATTTGTTTGCTTGATGGGTGTTTTGTTTATTTGTTTGCTTGATGGGTGTTTTGCAGCAATATGCTGCAAATACTTTTATGCCCAATATGTTTGAATTTTTTTTTATTTTAAATGCAATTTTCCCAGAAATAGTAGTGATTAAGCTTTTCTTTTGTTTTCATTTTTAAAATAACTTTAAATTTCCAAAAAAACTCTCAATTAGAAAGTTGGCATTTAGAATTTTTTATGCCTTGATATGATAAAATAGATTCAAAACAGAAAAAAAGTAAAATTAACAGGTGATTTATTTCTAAAGCATTTTGTCTTTAAGCTGTTCAAATCTGATTGTAGTTAAAAATCAAGGTTTTCCCACCTTATAACATAAATTTAACAGACTAGAAATGTTATTTTTGGTCAAGAAATTGGAAATAGTTCAAAAGTACAATGAGAATAGAGAGATACATACCAGTGCTAGTATATTAGGTACAATGTTGGCAAAAAATATTCCCAACTCAGTATCTAGTTTTTAAAAAGATTATTCCTTATTTTCAGTATAAAAGAGAATCAAAATATAAATGCTTAGAACCTAAAGTATACCAGATTCTGGAAGTTATCAACACTGCTTCAAAAAAAAAAAAAAAGACATAATGAATCTAATATAAAAAATTCCCACATCACATATCCTCCTTGAAATGTAATATATGCATTTAAGCTTGCAATTTAAAGCCAGAAAAATGTTCAAAGTTGTTTTTTTTTTTTAATAATTTAGAGACTTGCACAGGAGAGAATTCACTGTGATTTTACAAGTGACTGTACCATATATTTTATTACAGATTACTAACTACTAAGCTTCTCACAGAGGTCCAACTTGTGTGTTTATGATTTCTTTAGTCTTATAAACAAAATAGCTCCTTATTCTTTAAGACGGGAACTGTAGAAAAGAAGAGAAGAAAGCTACAATGTTCTTAATTTCTAAGCAACAAAGGCCAGTAAACTGTCCATTTGAAGACATTTGAAGTTAGTCTTCCAGATGTGTATATTTTGGGCACATTTTTTGGAGCACTACATAATCATAAAAACCTAAAATAACAATGGAAGAAAACCAGCACGGCTGATAAAATGCACTTCACTCTTTATGTGGTGTTAACAAAAGGATTTAGATGAAAATGAAATCTGTCTTAGTTTAAGACAGAAACACAACAACATTTCCCTTCTGGACAACAGACTTTGGCATTGCAAGATCAAAGGAACAATTTTATCTGCGTTGCAACTACAGACCAAAAGATTTTACAGTATTCTTGTCTCCATGCTGGAGCTTATGTGTCTTTAATGGCATTTAAATTATAGCCTTTTCCTAGCCATGTAGTCAAAACACCACGTCATCTGATGAGACACCATATTATAATCTGTCAGTATGCCTCATTTAAAAATTCTTCTATACTGTACTTGTCCTCGGTTTTTCTCTTTTGTTAGAAAAACTGAGCAACTTGTCTTTTAAACTGAGCTTATGAGATGACCTAGACAAACTGAGAAAAGACATTTCAATTAATTAATTTAATTAATTTAATCAATTTGTAGATTTGTCCCCCTCCTTTTTTCTATAATCCCTCCCCCACAATTTTTTGGGGGGATTTTCATCTTTCTTATATATGATACATGTTAAATGAAAATCAGGAATGAATTTCCATTAAAGAATTATAACTAACATTTGTTTTTCAGAACAAAGTTTTGTAATAGAGTATAATTTGTAATAGAGTATAACTATGTTATATAAATGAAATGAGCTGTCCTCTAAATTTTAGTATAAAATTTCTTCTGGGAGTCTATTACTTCAAAAATGCAAAATATTATATGAAGTATAATGAACTATAAAGCTACTTAACAACTACAACAGTACCAAAAATGATAGTTCTGCCTTATTTCCCTATTTCCCAGAGATTACTATTATCAAGCTACCACACTCAGTCTTGCAAAGTGTGTACTTACACACCGGGAGATGGCTCCTCTCCTGTGGATCTGATCTGATATGAATGATGCCTCTTGGGGCAGACTGTATGTAACTGACACAGGTGTTCACAATGACTGCCAATTTCATAAGATGCTTTAGGATTACCTTTTCATATATGTAATGGTTTTGCTTGTTTTGATCTTTACAAAAACAATATCTTCTAAGTAGCTTTTTCCATTCAAAATGATGTTTGGAGCAAGTGCACTCACATAGTGTTCTATGTTTTCCTACTCACTACTGTATAGTTCTTCATTTTATGAATATCCCACATTTTATTTTTCTAGTCTTTTTTCTTTGACATTTGGGTTGCTATCTGATTTTCAGTTATGCATATTGTTGCTGGAAGTTTTCCTTTATATGTCTCTTGGTGCCCATGGACAAGAAATGCTCTAAGGCATGTAACAGAATAGGAATTTGAGTGTTAAAGTGTGGGTGGATTAAGGTATGGATGTGAAAAGTAAAACTGAGTGCATATAAAGAATATTATGGTAAGTCTTTCTGTAAAAGACCCACAAAGTTTAAAATGTTTGCAGCGTTTGTACAAATACTTATGTGCATAAGTGTCAATTCTATTTATAAGTAGCTATTTGGGTGGTCCTGTAAAAATGCTTGCCTTGCTAAATCAATCAGTCTATCAATCATCCAATCGATCTATCTAAATCCATTAGCCAGAGGAAGTAAAGTCAGAGATCATTTTGGTTATCATAATATTCACGAAATGCATTTATTTTAAACTCAGGAAATGCGGATTAAAATCAGAGGATTCAGCCAAAGCAACAATGACTAATTTTACTTCTCTTCCCACACCCACACCCATTCAAATTATTTTTGGAGATAATTAAATATACATACCAAAAACTGAAGATGTTATTACAATTCAAAGTATAAGAATGTAAAAAACATACAGAAAAGTATCAGAGAGAAAGACTTTATGGTGTTAAATATACATGACATACATTCTGACAGTCCATCTGTAAGCGTGCAGTTTGCATGCAGTTCACCTCCATCAAACAAGCTCATGCTGTTGGGAAAAGTTCTATCTCCAGAACTTGCTTCATCCTCCTAAACTAAAACTCCATACCCATTAAACAATGATTCCCTCTCCCTGCCCGCCCCTGACACCACCATTCTATTTTCTGACTCTGAATTTGAAAGCACTAGGTACCTCAATTGAGTGGAATCATATGCTATTTGTTCTTTTGTGTCTGACTTATTTTACTTGGCATAATTTCTTCAAGGTTCATCCATGTTATAGCAGAATGTCATCCCTTTTAAGGATGAATAGTATTCCATGGTCCATATAGACCACATTTTGTGAACACATTCCTCTATCTATGGGCAGTAGGTTGCTTCTACTTTTGGGCTAAATGTTGCCATGAATCAGATGTACAGTATCTATTCCAGCCCCTGATTTTGATTCCCTTTTGGTATGAAGAATTTTAAGAATGCCATAAGTTAGCATTCTGGGTTTCCCTAGGTATTTAAAGAAAATAGTAAGGATATTTTATTTAGATTGACAGATTTTCTCCTGTTACTTGAATGCATTCTAGGAATGAAAATCAGATATTAATATAATATCTATAACCTATGCAGCCCATAGCTGCCACTGACATTTGTTGAAGTATATATACTGTATTTCTCCCCAAAATATAAGGTGAATCATCTGTACTGAATGTGTATTTTAAAAAACATAGGCAAAAATAAATAAATAAATAAATAAATAAATAAATAAAAACATAGGTAAATTGTGTAATTTGCTCCATGTCACACATCTTTTATTGAAAGAATGAACATTATATTTTAAATTTGTAGAGTTTATGAACAGTTCTTAATCTCATTATACTTCACAAGCAATAAATTTTCCTTAAGTATAAATATATACAGTACATTTATGCATTTGCACTATTAATGTTTTCTATTGAAGTAACATTACATAATATACATTACATAAGTTTTAGGTGCTCATTGTAGAGTATCACCATGTGTATGCACTACATTAACTTGACCTCAAATGTCCATATCTAGCCTTCATAATGCCATTGTCCCATTTATCCAATTATCCACCCCCCTTTCCCCTTCTCTTCCAGTAGCCACTAATTAGCCTTTACAGCTTAGATGCAAATCCTACTAGTCCTGACCTGATCTGGTAGGAATTGTACCAGTGCCTTAATTTTGCATCATTCAAGAAACTGCCACCTGAGCTGATCTTTAGGAGTAACTCTAGATAAGAGTCAAAATAAGGGGGGGGGGTCAGGCAATTGTAGGGGGAATATAACCAAAATGAAAATGCATACATTGTGCAAAGATGAAAAAAGATGTAAGAATTATATAAAATAAAATATTTAAATAAAAAAAAGTAACTCTAGATAAATCGCTTCAGTATCTTCCAAAGTACGAGCTCCTATTCAGGAGTAATATCAGCCATTATTACTAAAGCCATTGATAATTCAGCAATCTTTGAATTTTACTGAATAGAAATGGCATTTTGCATGATCATTTTGGAGGAAGCTTCCTAAAGGTAACTAGTCATTCTCCTTTAATTATTCCAGTTTTGTGTCAAAGAACTGGACTATAGTTTCCACATATTCATATGCAAATAAATAAGTAGAAATGAATGAATTTACCTTTCTTTTTGTGTGACTTAAAAAGTTCACCCTCTAGTCATTTCATCAAAATCTTTCCTCTTAACATTGCAATGTCTTTCCAAAAAAGAATGGAGGGAAATTCTCTGTAAATGTTAAAATACATAACTATATGAATACAGTTTTAAAAACCCAGCCCTATCCCTTCCTAGGTTTCTATTAAGGAAACAGACATTAATTCCTCTTTTAATGACCATGGACCATGTATTTTATCTCCTCTCCCATGCTGGACTTCATTTCCACGTGGAAAAATCAGTATACTAATGCTACCAGTAATACCTCTCCTATATTTTCTCTTATCAATTCTCATATTGTTCCCCTCTCTTGGAGTGTAAATTGTTTTTATCCAATTCATTTCATTTCCTCCACATTTATTTTCATTAGCAAAACAGAGAACGTAGCTTAATGATTACTTAAAGCTAAAATAAAGGAAAAAGATATTTTCTTGGTAATAATACTAAAATGTTTTCAGATGCAAGCAAAATAGAACAGAGAAAAATAGAAACACACTGTATTTATAGTTCTTACATGAATATTACTTAAAAATGCAAAGATTCTGAAATAATAGTATACAACAACTTCATTTCCAAAAGAGCATGACTATTGCCCTCATTTTCTGCATCTAAATAAATGAGCTAAAGTTTTGTTATGATGGATTAACTAATTGTATAGATTTATTTTCACTTAAACTGAAAATAATTATCTATCATCAACGTTCCAAAAAGCCTGCCATTAACCACTTATATAGTCATTTGTTTGATAGAAAACTAAATTCTGATTATTAGAGATACTTTTCTATTGACAATTTATTTTCAAGTTTGTGCAGTAGCCTTTTTTTTTCTTATTATTCCATATTTTATTAAACTGTTTTTTGGAATTATTAAACATTTTTCACTTATTTATTTATTTTACTTTTTTTATTTTTTTTAATTTTTTTTAAATTTTTTTTTTATAGAGGCATGTTTTATTTATTTATTTATTTGTTTGTTTGTTTTGTTTATACATGCACTGGGTACAGTCAGAAGCGCGGGAGGGTGAGAGAATTCACCAGAGCCAGAGCGGGGAGCAGAGCAGGCAGAAGGACCGAAGCACACTGCTGAGGGGAGCAGCGGGCGGCAGGAGAGGTCTGCGCGCCATGTGGGATCCTCCTCCGGTGGCCGGGGAGCAGCCGGGGATCGAACCGGCGCAGAGGCCGCGGGCAGCTTCGCAACCCAGCGCTCAACCGCTGCGCCACCGGGGAGGCCCAAAATTTATTGATTCTTTTGAGTTAACTTCAATATTTAGATTTGAAAGTGGCTGAAATTTTCTAATACGCTGAAAGTATCTATGCGTCTGTGCTAAACATTTTTTTTCTTTTTGATTTATCTGTTCAAAAATGGATTCCTACTAAATTGTCCTAGTGCATTTTATAAACTGTTGCTGGATCCCCTATATTAATTTTGAATTAGCCTCACTGTCGATGTGCTAATATGCTACTGACCCTGTGAACTATATACAATTCTGGAGTACAAGTATAGTCTCCAGTTAAAAATGAAGGCACAAATGGGTTGTCCAACATGTGAGTCATCAAGAAATACAATTCGGTATACAACTGATGAATCACAGTCTATAAAGGAAGCTTTCTGAGGTTTTCACAAAGATGACTCCTTCAAAATGTACAAAGAGGGAAGAGGAGGGTAGGAGAGGTGGGCCAAGGAAGGGGGGGAAAGAAATAATGGGGCTGGATTCTCTATAAACAGCTTTTATTGTTCCTTAATTTCTTGACCACTGAACCCACCACTTAAAGGAACCCTGCAGCTCTTTTCCACAGTTGCCATTCTTGTTTACTTACAGTCTTTTGAAAATTCCAAAATTTACCATATTCAGTTTAGAATTGTATTTTAACTCTTAACACCTTATACAATATCAGGTGATTTGGGGAATAAGTTCCTGTGTCATTTATTTAATTATGTCTTCCACTGTGTGATGAACTACATGAGAGTGGACTACCTGCTTGTCAGTTTCCAATGACCTAGTGCAGGATAGAAAATAGTATTTTCTATGCTATTGTTATTTTTGCATCCATGCAGTTTATTCCAATCATTTTGAAAAGCACTCTCTCTTCCTTTTTGACTTTGCCTTGAAACAATTCATGTCAAAGAAAGCATCTTAGCACAAGAAACTGATTTTTTTTTTTTTTTGCTGTAACCCATGCTAGAGATGTACTAGTGACAATATGAACTATACAAAACAACCCTGACAACTGTAGAAACTGCCCATACATCCAGATACCCATTATAGAATAGGATTCAAATTCCTTATCATGGTGTTGAAAATTCCTGATATTCCTTCTTTGCCTCACTACTTACCTTGTCTCCCAGCCATGCAGGTATACACTTGTATGCTGTTTCCTTAATGAATATATTGTATGCCCTATTGTTTTCTCTTCAAACACCCTTACTCCTTACAATGTCTGTGTCCATTTCTCTTTGTGGAATAATTCTACTTATGTCTTGAAGAGACAAATATTGTTCAAAACTTTCTAAAGTATTTTCAGGAACTCAATAAGTGACCATTAAAATGGAAAATAATCGGGCCTCCCCGGTGGCGCAGCGGTTGAGCGCTGGGTTGCGAAGCTGCCCGCAGCCTCTAGAGCACCGGTTCGATCCCCGGCTGCTCCCCGGCCACCGGAGGAGGGTCCCACATGGCGCGCAGACCTCTCCTGCTGCCCGCTGCTGCCCTCAGCAGTGTACTTCGGTCCTTCTGCCTGCTCTGCTCCCCGCTCTGGCTCTGGTGAATTCTCTCACCCTCCCACGCTTCTGACTGTACCCAGTGCTTGTATGTATGTATGTATCAATCAATCAATAAATAAATCTTAAAAAAAAAAAAATAAAATGGAAAATAATGGTTAGGGATTATCTACCCACCTTTTCATTTTGCAAGAACCAGAGAGGGAACATGACCCATCTCTTGCCAGTCTCTCAAGCCTTCAATACACATAATCCTGGACTTAACCTTGGGACAAGTGTTAACCTTGCTGAGTGTCAACTTAAAATTGGGAATGAAAATAGTCCAGAATAGTTCCTTCCTTTTCCTCTCTTCATAGTCTGTATGGATTCCTGATCGAGCTGTTTAATCTGCATACCACGTGTGCTTACTTTCAGAGAGAATCTGACACTTCTATAGAAACAGAAGATAATGGTCAGAATACAGTCTGTGGGGTTAGAGTTTTTTGGTTCAAACCTTAATTCTACCACTTATGTTCACCTGGGTACTTTGGGCAGGTTCCTTAACTACTGTGCCTCGATTATCTCATTTGTAAACTGAGAATCATTAACCCATGCATGCTTGGCTAGAGCTTCCTGTTCTGGACTCTGGGGATTTAATACTGGGCCAGACAGACAAAATCCCTGCTCTAATACAAGTTGCATTCTGGAGGTAGATGACAGAGAATCTACTGAGCTTATCCTCCCTGTCTCCAACCCATTCTGAATGTTATTTCTTCTTCTTGAAATTTCAATCTACAGTTTTCTAAAGTGTTAGCTTCCTCCCAACATTCAATGTCTTATTTAAGAGTCTCCTCTACTAACTTCCTACCTTAAATTTCAATCCAATTCTTGTCACCATTTATATTTTCTTTCTCGCTCTGTTTTTAAAAATCTATCATTCTTGTTACTATATAACATACCTTATTTTTTAAAGCCTATTTGTCTTTTCTATGTTGTATTTTCCTCAGTAAAATGTAACCTCTATGAGGGGAAGGACATTTATGTATTTTGTTCTCTACTCTTTCTAAAGACCCTATAATGCACTAAGGGTGTTCATTATCTGTTTATTAAATAACAACATTAATAGCTAGTATAATGTCCTATGGGGATATTCACAATTAAGCAAAATAGAACAAGAATAAATGTACCATCGCTAGAGTACTGTTCTTCATGGAGTGGGAAGAGAAGATCTTGCTGAGGTAACCAATGACTGGAGATGTAAGTGAAGTGAGATGAATGAATCAAGGAGCTAAGTGATGGTCGAACATTCTAGAGAGAAGGAACAGCGAGTGTGAAGCCCTGAGGATAGTCAGTATTTGCCATGCTTTAATGCCAAGCAGGCATATGATACTGCAGCAGAGTGAGGAGATGAGAGATAAGAGACCTAGTTAGAGAAATCATTCAGGCTGTTTATAAAACTGTGGATGCAGGCCTCCCCGGTGGCTCAGCGGGTTGAGCGCAGCACTGTGAGGCTGCTTGAAGCCTCTGCAGTGCTGGTTTGATTCCTGGCCGGCCAGGGAGATTCCCACATGGTGCGGCAGACCTCTTCTGTTGCCTGCTGCTCCCCTCAGCAGTGTATTTTGGTCCTTTTGCCTGTTCTGCTTCCTGCTCTGTCTCTGGTGGATTCACTCACCCTCCCACACCTCTGGCCTGTACACCAGAGCTTGTATAAATAAATAAATCTTAAAACAAAAAACAACTGTGGATGTGACAAGACCTCCTGAATCAGCCTATTGAATTAAGGTACAGAGAGATGTTGAAAGCGTTAAAATAGAAGTATCTCTGGCTTGTGCATGGTATTCTATACACGTTATTTATTGTAGTCTCTGGATTGGTTGACAGTTATACATTACAAATGAAGGCGATGAAAAGGAAAAAGAAACAAACTCTCAATTTTCCTCCCAATCTACACCTGTTATGACAACAACAAAAAGACACACAGAAGATCACTTGGGAAAGGTCATGTGGAAAGTTTTAGGTAAGAAAATATACAAAGATGTATTTTCCCAAAAAAAAAAAAAAAAAAAAAAAAAGGCATACCGCATGTAGCATCTCTCACAGAGCTGAAACATTTTAGTCTTTTCCTGTGCTGTGGATTTTCTTGAAGGCATACTCTTACAATATATAGTTGTATTTTCATCAAATAATCTATAAATGGTGTGATAATTTCCTGTCACAAAATTTATTGACTCCAAGCTATTGTTTGATATCATAACTGCCCCAAAATGTCACCAGTCAGATGTTTTTATCTTTTAAAAATATTGCCTCTTGAGGAAATGACCCATTATTATTGATAACCTCCACCTCAGTTCTGTATGTTTATAGTTACCCTAAGCAAGAGAGTACACAGTAACATTAAATATTGTGCTTTGTTATATATCTTTATTGATCAAGATTTTCTGTAATTGTTTTCTACATGTAGCATATCTTCTGGAATTTTTAATAAAGATAATGAGATGATGTCATTTTTTTTTTTAAAGATTTGTTTATTTATTTAATTATTTATTTGTTTATTTATTTATTTATACAAGCACTGGGTACAGTCAGAAGTGGGGGAGGGTGAGATAATTCACCAGAGCCAGAGCAGGGAACAGAACAGGCAGACCGATGAAATACACTTCTGAGGGGAGCAGTGGACACAGCAGGAGAGGGCTGTGCACCATGTGGCACCCTCGCCAATGGCTGGGGATCGAACCGGCGCTGCAGAGTTTGCGGGCAGCTTCACAGCCCAGCGCTCAACCGCTGCGCCACCAGGGTAAGCCCGATGATGGCGTTTCTAAACAGAAAATTTTCAAATCACGTAGTAACTCATTGTCAAGTGGCAATGTATTCAATTTAGCATCAAAGTAGAGTCAACCTCACCAGAGAAAGAGAAAAATGATTCTCAAAAGACTCAAAACAGGTGTCTTAATAGATTTTAAAACTAAGGTCCATGCTTATACTTCATTATTTAGTCCAATTCTTTTGTAATAGCAAACAACTAATACATTTAGCAGCTTTTATTTGTCAAGTTAAAAAAGCATGTTCTAACTTTAGTTCCAAAAAGAGTTCAAGAAATCTATTGAAAAAAAATCATAAAGATTTGGTAGAATATGTGTACTTTTAATTATTTATTTATACAAAGAGCTGAACAATTGGGCAGACTGCCTTCTATACATTGTAAATTAATTCCATTTGTCCTGAAAACTTATTCATTATTTCAGTACTTTGCATTTGGGCTGCCCTATTAATGGCTGTTTTATAATCAGGCACTTGAACTTCTGCAAGGCTGTTTTTCCAGCCTATAATCACACCCTCAGCACCCAGCCAAGTGCTAAACACAATGGCTCCTTCATGCCCTCAGCTTCATCTTGCCTCTGTAGAGACAGACCCTGTCTCTGATTTATGTGCAGAGTCCTCCTTGAGAGAAGTGCCTGGGCAAAACAATGCACAGCCCCAAGGCAGATCACTTACCTTGACCTTGGATTTCGGCACCTGAGAACTGTCCCTTGAGCACTGCCCAGAGCTGTCAGACCCCTTGGAATATTCCCTAGAAGATGCGGCCCCGCTTACAACTGCTTTTAAAATACAAGTGCAGTAAAGTTTGCTGTACTCAGGAATCCTGATGCTGCAGTTGCTCATGGAGGTAACAGAGCCTGGAGCAAAGGAACGATGGTGGGTGACCATGGAGGACTGTGGTCTCAGCAGTGTGCAGGGTCAGCGTTGCCATCTTGCCATTGGCTATGGCAAGTCATTGTTTCAAATGAATGGAAGCCTTTTTAACTTGGGTTACAGTTCATTCATTATGAAAAATATGTATTCATCTGACGTCTGCTCATTATTTTTCTTTTATTTAACATAATGATGCAGAAAAATTCCTTCCAATCAACTGTGTGTTAAGCACATAAACACCTAACTTGTCACCTAGGAGTTCATTTATTTCTGTGAAATGACTTGCTAAATCTTACAGAGACAAAGCTAGCATGTTGTTTTGCTCACTGATTCTTCTGGCAATTGCAGAGATGAGAAAAGGGCCATGCAGCTGCTTCTGACAAAGAACACACACTTGACAGAGAATTGTAGACCTCCAAAAGAAACTTTGTACTTGCTATATATTTAAAATAGTTTTTATATTTTAAGAATCTGTTTATCTCTATGTTCATGGGTTGGGAATGAAGAGGATAGGCTATAAGTAGCAAAATTCAAACTTGCATAGTAGTTAACCCATAATTAATATGCATTAATAATAAAATGCATTAATAATAAAATGATGGTAAATATCACAAAGTGTCTCTCACAAGGATAAAACAACTTCGATTTGAATTTTATATATATACGTATATATATTTTATGGACCTACAATATATATTTTAGGCTATTAATTGAATAATGGGAAGATATATTGAGAAAATAAAATCTTAAGGTCTGATCTATATTTCTACAGCTCGTGTTTTCTTCTGTTCCCAAGTTTTGATTTACCCTTCTTAATTTCAGTTACTGGTAAATAAGGTAGCTTCTTTTGAGGAAGAAGAAAGTAAAAGGAGGAGGAGGAGGGTGAGAAGGAGTGGAGAGAGTGTGGAAGGCAGATAATGAAAATGAAAGGATCCAGGGGCATAAGAATTAGATAGAATGGTGTTTTGTGTTGTTTGTTTGTTTGTTTTCAAAATATAATGTATTCAATTCCCGTACCAAGGAAAAACAATGAAGAAAAAATCCATTAAGCATCCTTGCTCTACAAAAGAAAGATGAGACTTATGTTTTGTGACTTTTGAGGTTATATATTTTTGCCAGGGGCTGTGTGGGAGATGGGCGGGGAGTGCTGGCTGGAGACTCTGACTGTACATGTGGCGCCAGCGCGGTGACATTCATCTGGAGAAACTGCGACGCTCTTAAGCCTTATGTGCATTTTAAAATAGCCAAAAAGAAAAGAAATTTAAAAATTCAAATAGAAGTTAAACCATGCTATAATTTAAAACTATAAAACTCTAGATGTTATCTTTTGACCAAAATAAAATGAAAAATAAATGCATAAAAGATAGATCAAAATAAGGAAATTTGGGCTGGAACAATAATTACCGTTTCCAACGTTGGCAAAACCACATGTAGCCTGAATTTCACTGAACACCCCAAAGAAGAGAAAATGTTTCTCTGAAATGGCCCCAGACTATGCATTGTACTCCTAGCTCTGGCTCTGTATTTTTTCTTTTATTGAGGTAACATTGGTTTACAACACTGTATGCGATTCAGAAGTTTAAGATGTGATACTACACCCCCACCAAGACACCCATAGACTCCACCATTATTATTTCTATGTTTTTATAGGGTCTTAAGCAAGTCACTCAAATTTTCTGATTCTACATTTCCTCTTTTATAAAAGTCATTCAACTAGACTGGGTGAAGAGAAAAATCAAAAGATTTGTGAATTTATGTAACAATCTATTTTGATAGGATATCTAATCTTAAATAAAAATATTCTTTATAATAAAAGAGAATGAGCTTGAATAATTTCTCTGCTTTGCTTTATGAATTCATTAGTTTTGGTATAATTTTTAAGAATTTTTGTTATGAGTGTGTTTATGTTTTTAACTAAATTTGGCAATAATCCAAATATACCCATTTTCAGCTCATAATACATAATCAACAAAATAATACATATCCATTTGGTATCATGTCCTCATGTTGGGATTCTGTGAAATTAAATCCTAGCCTTTCATAATTTTAATTTTCACACGGGAAAACAAAGACAAAGCAATTCTGCAAGGTTCTTTGTTTTCCTTTTCTTAAGATAAAGCTACTGTTAAGATTGTACTTCCTTCCTCCTCTTCCTCCCTGCCTCTCTTCCCCTTAACCCTCTTTTCTTTATTCTTTCTTTTTTATTTTATTAAGAAAACAAGTTAAACAAGGGTAGATGTAAAAAATATTTGTATTTGGGGCTTGATGTGTGGTTGTTAGTAATGCAAGTGAAGCATTTGGTTTTCATGTTCACTTATAACCGTAAGGGGGAAAAATGGATTGTTCCCATTTGGAAATTTGAACTTCAGGTTCCGGAAGACTTTCCTTATGTTTGGAATTCTGCAAATTCCAAAACAAACTGTAAAGTCATAAAGTAGGAGAATTGATAAAACTTCCAAATTCAACCTCATTCCTGCAGAAAGATATTCAAAAACTGTTTTGTATATATAGCTGTGTGTACCAATCTCTGAAAACTTCAAAAATATAAAAGCTAAGGCATGAGCTGAGTAAATATTCTGCAGGACATGTACAGAAGCATGAAAGTCAGTCAGCCTTAAGTAAACTATCCACCTTCATTCACTCAAATATTCCTTCAAAGAGAATCTTCTGTTGTACTTGGAGTAATTATAAGGACTCATGCTATGCTGTTTTATCAAGTATAGAACTTTGAACAAACTATATTATCCTTTCTACTCCCATCACCTCACATATATTTTTATACCATTATTTCTCCCAGAGTATTCCAAATTAGTGATAATGGATGTACATCTACTTTTAAAATTTTACTGTCCATTACACAGAGATATCTTTAGTAACCAAAGTGAGTTACAAAATTGGCTCTTAATATAATATTGGTTTCAAGTAAAATAAAACATTATATTTAAAGGCAGTTGGAAAACTGAACCCCTTGCCTTTAATTATTTCTGCCATGTGCCTGAGGCTGCTTCCAATAATAGAAATGAAAGCTTATTTGTTGATATTTTTTGTCTCCAATATATGTTTTTAGTTTTTAATACTATTTTTTATCCCAAAGAAATGATAATTTCTCATGAGTGTTCCCAAGTGTCTTAAGTATAGTATGGAAAAACTATGATAACTTAAAAGTGCTAATTGAGAGATATTTCATATGTTAATTTTGTTTGTTATAGTTACCATTATGTAGTTTGGGTCCACAGAATTGTGTGCTTCCATGGTTGCAATATATGTTAGCAAAATTTTGTATCAACAAGTGATCTTAGCAAAAGTGGCTAGGTAGAGTATAGAATTGAGAATGTGAAAGAAACTTTTTTAATGAAAAGAAAACCCATTTTAAAATCCTAAAACAAGAAGAAGGGGGGGGGGGGCAGAGGATTTGACAGGTTATTGCCAAAATTTTTTTCTGCCAAAAGTAAAAGCTGAAAATAGACCGAAGCATAATGTATTTTTATAGTTCCCTCCAGAATGACAGAATTCTCTGTAAACCTCATTATGCGAAATATGCCTTCCCTGTGGTATGAGGTATGAGGAGATACTAATTGGATTGCTTAAATTAGCCAATATGTTTGAAACTATTTTAGGGATGCTTAGCCTTTTAGATAACTATATAATTTTTTTTCTCATCAGAATTTCTGCTTTTGAGCAATAAGAAAAAATCCAATGTAACATGAAGTAAAGTAGTTTCAGACACAGTATGATGACCACAAATGACTAAAAAAATAAATTGGCATCTCAAAGAGAAACTGTCCTGAAAGATTAAAAAAGAGCAATTACACAACAATTGAGTGATTATGGACTGTTAAGACATTGATGTAAGCTGAATTTAATAAAAACAAAAGAAGTATTGGGAAAAGAAGACTACAGAGTAAAATTATGATATTCTTAATGTTTTAAGTGGTATAATTTTGGGGACATCTTCTAGGTAAAATTATTTTTAATTGAAGGAAACTAAGAAGAATAGAACACTTATCCCTAAGAATATTGTAACCGATAGCATGTATACTATTAATAAGTGTTTATGTTTCCTTGACCATAATTTGACTATGCAGCAAATTTTCAATTTGCTGATTTATTTTTATAAACGTCAGTATTTATGTTCAGGTGACTAATTTTTGCATAAACATATTCCTAGATATATACATCCAAACTCCACTAACCCCTCAGAATTAATTACATTGAAAGATAGCACTATAAGCTGGGAAACCTGGCCCTGAAAATGACTTTTTTCAAATTATCTTTGAAACCAACCCCACTTATGTGTAAACCCTTTTTTTAAAAGATGCTGAAAAGAGAAAATGTTCTTTTTTTAAGGATAATTCTGTTTTTAAGAATATTTGAATTTTTGAGAATATTTGCCCCTTAACATTACAAAATTTCATCCATAAAGTAGTTGATCATATCGATTTACAAAACTGGAACAAAAAATACCTAAGGCTAATGTTCATCTGTGCTTAATTAAATACTTCTGAAGACCATTTTGGTAATTGAATTTTGTCACTGTAGATAGCTTGCCCCAAATTATTTGGTGTTTTTGTGTCTTTGTCAATTGAGTTGATCATTTAATTTTTTATAGAATAAATATTGCCTTCATTTTATGCTGAATATGTTTACTTGTACAAACATTATCATTTTTTATCATAAAGTCTTGAGGTTGTTTAGGAGTATATCTATATTCTAACATAGGAAGTTTTTTGACATCTGATTTTTTTTCAAAAATCAATTCATTTATAAACCCTTCCCAACAGTATTTGCATTTGTGTGATTCACTATCTCTAAAAGCATTGGCTTCAGGGTTGGAATGTTAACAGCTGCTTACCAGCTTCTGTATAACCCTGGAAACGGTTTTTTTATTAGTATTATTTTATGTATTTTTACATCGTTCTTCATTTTCATATAATGTATGCTTTATCATCGCAGGTATAGTCCCCGTGGAATCCCCACCACTAATTCACCCATGTACCATCACCATATTCCCTTGTGCTCTTCCTACCCCTGTTTTGATCTAGCTCCCTCCTCCCCCACCCCCTGCAGAATGTCTCCGGTTTATAGTTGCCTGTTGATTTTTGATTTTTACTTTATTATAATTACTTTTTTTTCCCGATCCCTTTTTTGGATCCCCTACATTCCTCCTATATGTGACGGCATCCGATATTTTTCTTTTTCTTTCTGGCTTATTTCACTGAGCATGCTCCCTTCCAACTCCATCCATGTTGCTGCAAATGACATGAGTTTATCTTTTTTGATTGCTGAGTGTATCAGAAAAATGTACATCAGAGAAATGCACATCAAAACCACAATGAGATACCATCTCACACCACACATTAGGGTGGGTGGCACATATTAAAATTGACACATTAAAAAAAACTAGCAACAACAAATGTTGGTGAGGATATGGAGAAAAAGGTACTCCTACACTGCTGGTGGGAATGCACATTGGTCCAACCACTGTGGAAAGATGTATGGAGGTTCCTCAAACTGCTGAAAATGATGCTTCCATATGATTCAGCAATTTTACTCCTAGATATCTACCCAAAGGACACAGAAACATTAATTCAAAAGGTCACCTGCATCCCTCACCTATGTTTATTTTTTTCCTCATACCTCTTTTATTTTTCAATTAGTTTATATATTTTACATCATTTTTCATTTTTGCACAATGTATGCATTTTCATCTTGGTTATAGTCCCCGTACAATTCTCACACCCCCTTTGTTTTGATCCTACTCCCTTCTCCCTCTTGCCCCCTGTAGTGGGTCTCTGGTTTATAGTTGCCTGTTGATTTTGATTTTTACTTTATTATAATTAGCAATTCCACTCCTAGGTATTTACCCAAAGGACACAGAAACATTAATTTAGAAGGGCACCTACACCCCTGTGTTTATAGCAGCACTATTTACAATTGATAAGCTGTGGAAACAACCCAAATGCCCATATACACAATGGAATGTTACTCAGCAATCAAAAAAGATAAACTCATGCCAATTGCAGCAACATGGATGGAGCTGGAAGGGATCATGCTCAGAGAAATAAGCCAGAAAGAAAAAGAAAAATACCGGATGGTCTCACTCATAGCAGGAATCTAGAAAACCTAAATAAGGGGCCAGGAAAAAGACTAATTATAATAATGCATCCCAATGTTTATTGCCACACTATTTACAATAGGTAAGCTATGGAAACAACCCAAATGCCCAAAAATAGATGATTGGATCAAGAAGATGTGGCACATATACACAATGGAAACTGGCTTTAACGGGAAGACTGGGAAGAGTGCTGTATTTAATTGGATTCTCAGAGGAGATATTTAAAAAGCAAAATTTACTTTACCCCAAGATTTTCTGGTTAATTAATCCCTTCACTGATTAAAAATCTTAAACTACATCACTTCATTATGAATGATAAATAACAAATTGTTAGAAAACAGTCTACAAACTTGTCATTGTTTTAGGTTCCCTTTCCTTTTTACTTGAACCTCCAATAGCCACTGATTATGAAGAGGATGCTTGTAGGTTAAATCCAGAATGAACAATGCTGAAAAATCTGCACAATCATATTTCTGTTTGACATGGAAGCTAATAACATATATGTTAGAAACTAAGTGTTTATATATTTTTAGCTGGATAAGTGGTGGTGGAAGGATGTCCTTTCAGGGTTGCACATGATAAATTTATAAATAGAGTTTAAATCAAATAATAATTTTTCACTTTTACCTAAAATCATCCAATATGGTATACCTCTATCTCTGATAGACTTTCAATATCACATAGTGATTTTTGAAAATTTGATTTGATTTTCTGCAGATATGTAGATAAAAGCAATCTGCAAACAAAGATTTGTAAATTTGGATGGAAGAAAACTTCCTTAATGTGAAGTCACTCTGTCATATCTCTCTCTCTCTCTCTCTCTCTCTCATTCTACATCAACATATTTTAACATAAAATAATTCCCATGTACTTTTTCTAAAGGGGAAATACTTATTAAAAATATGAGTATATAATTTACCATATCTGGATTATTGCTGCACATTTAATAAGGAACATTCGTGCATTGGTACAAATGTAATCTCTGAATGAATTCTTTTTTTTCTCCTCAATTATAATTTCAATGAATCAAGTTGTCGCATGGTCCTATTGTTTAAGGAATAAGTGGATCTATTAATATCTCTTAAAATGAAAAAGTGCTGTGAATTGTTAACTAAATTGTAGGATTTTTGCCTGTTTGTTCATTTAAAATATAGATCAGAAGAAATATTAAGTCCGATCATGGAATGGATCTTGCCTCCACCCACCCAAAGTCCTATACACTGGCTTCAGCTAAGGATCCCTTTATGTAAGTTGTCTTTAACAAGCTTTAATTGTGATTTAAAAAATAATTATTGCCTTCAACTAAGGAAAATAAAAATATAATAAAAACTATAAAAATCACATAATCTCAGGTCTAGAGGTTATATATCATGGTTGAAAATAAAGGCATAACTGTTTTAAACAATTCAAACATGTCACATAGCATATATTTGATGAATAACTGATGCTAAGGTATTTCACTTTTATAAGATCTATTGAGCAATATGCTATTTAACTGTAACGTACTCTTGATTTTTGGCTAGAATCTTTTCTCAGTCTAAAAGTCCTGTGGAGAGAGCATTGTAACCAGCTGCTTACATTATGTAAGGTTCTGCACGTCCAAGTCTACACTAGATTATTCATTCTTAAAGTATAATTTATCATAAAGGTGATTTTGGTGGAAAAAAATCTTATAATACACATCAGAATGTAATATTAAACAATTTATAAAGTTGCATAAACTGTAAGAACCTTTGAATAGAGAGGTAGTTATCAAGCTCTACTAATCTTATTTATTATAAAATTCATATCTAGAATGGAAACCTAGAAAGATACCACTTTTATGTAATAATGTGTTTTTAAAATTCCCATGAATCATACTTTGTAATATATATTTTTGTTGCTTATTTTTAATCCCTTTCAACCAACCTAACCATTCAAACATTTTTTCACTACAAAGTCAGGAGCTTATTAAAAGCTCCTGGGAAATAAAATCATATTATATACATTGTTTCACACAGATTGATGTAAAAAACATTTGGTATCCTGTTGATTGAAAGAACAGATGCCTGTATAATTTATGAAGCCAGAAATACACTCAAAATATCTTCCCAAAATAGTAAGGTATTCTAATAACATAGTTAGTGAGGAATGAAGTAAAAAAGCTTAGAAGATTCTGACTTGTGGACTGAATTTTGTCAAGCATAGGAAATTTGAAGATTTTATCAATTTTCTAAAAATGTGACTGTAATTATTCAGTTTATAATTTACCATGATATAATCATAAAGTAACATTTGACTGTTTCACACTTAAAATTAAAAAAGCAGCAGGTGTTGGAGTTTTTTTTTTTTTTTTTTGATTATACTTATCTAGTCTTTTCCACTGACAGATATTAAAAGATATGTGTAAATAAAAGATCTACCTCTTTCAAAGACAGACATGCTTTTCCTAGAAAATGTTTATTTTATGTAACACACATTCTCTTTTTCCTAGTTTAGATGATTTATAGTTTAGATGATTAATAGTACTTGTAGATGATTAATAGTACTTGTGTAATAGGACCAGTTGTATTATTGTCCTGATAGTGTCAGAAAACTGGGGTTAGCCCCAGTTTTCACTATCAGTCAGTATGCCTGTCATTTCCAAACAGGAAGATTTATCAACCACTTATACAAAGTCTTAGATCAAGGGCATTATATTTCTTTGCCAAAAATTAATACTCCTGGACAGTTTGTAGAAGTCACATGGTTGCGTTATTGACATAATGGATCTTCATCATGAAAAAAAATCCTGTTTTTAAGTATGATCTGAATTTTTCATTATATTCAGTTCACTCCAAGCTGCACACTATCATTGTATATTTGTTATAAGATATTTTATGCTAAAATGATATTTTTCTAATAAATCAGTTCTTTAAATCATTAATTATTCATAAAGGAATAGTTTTATAGCCTAAAATAAGTTTAACTACAAAAGAAGCTCATGGGTTTTAGAAAAAAATATAGTAATGTATATATTTTATTTCCTTTTTTTGTTTTCAGGAAGAAGTCTAAATTTCAGAGCAAATAAACACTGAATTATATTTCCAGTAGATAAACCTTGAAACATTAAAAAAAATGAAGATTTGTTGAATGCTTAAGTAGACAATGATTTTTAAATACTAGTCTAAATCTATGTGAAGTCAATGATATGCTTATTTGATTTCAAATAAATTATGACAAGCTCATTGGCAAGTAACTGTTTTGAAAAGTGATCAGGGAAAATGGTAGTGAATGCACACACTGTAGTTCTGCATTAATGTTGGACATTAAGACAGGTGTGTGTTAGGTTAATCAAGGGCTCCTAACTTGAGAGTTTATGATTGTGATTTTTAAGTAGAAATCAACCCTCTGTAGAACTACCTGGCTTAGAAGAGGTTTCCCTGCCTGTCAATCAGTACCACCTACCAGGTAAGAAAGCCACATGGCAGCCTGCTGATCTCTTGGGAATATTATTGTATGTTACCTCCGTGTACATTTTAAAGCATATCACTTAAAAAGTGAAATATGTTGAGGACATTTAAAAAAGAAATGCCATTTTTTTTTAATATTAGAAGTAGGAAAGCAGAAGTTTTTGAAGGGTAGAAACAGACTCTTAGAAGACCTAGATTTAAATAACTGTCTCTTAAATAATCAGTATCACGCTGTCCTTTGCAGAATATCATTAGAAAGGATTATTCAGAAATAAATTGAACTAGTCTATCTGAGGTTGATTTTTATTGTCCAGATTTTATCCAGGGAACTAAAGCTCAGAGAGTTATAAAAACAAGCCAGTGAGCGGCAGATCCAGGTTCATAGACCCAGTAATTTACTATTTATTTAGTGATTATATCTGCTACCCAAAAGAGTACATCTTTTAAACTGCTGTAATTCATATATACAGAAAACATATATATATATATATATATACATATATATATATATATATACACTGTACTCTGTATGTGTAGATTCTCTAATAACAAGTTCTAATCCAGTTTTTTATAATAGATGGTTAATATGAGAAAAATAAGATAAGCAAAATATACCAATAATTTTAGGCTATTCAAATAGTCTAGGCTACTATTTAAAGTGGCATTCACAAGGGAATTATGGTAGTTCCTTTTCAGTCTCCCTTTATGAGGTTATTCTCTATAAAAATATTTGAGGAGTGTATACTTTTTAAACAAAGGACACACAAATATTTATGTCAGTGACATTTCCAAAGACAAACACCACTAAGGTAGTTAATATGTACATTTCCAAATGTCTCTAGAAAATAACCATTTTTTTTAATTGTGAATGTTTAATCAGTACCCATGGGATAGATTTTTCTGTGACACTTTCAGATCATTCACAAAATGCATTTTCAACCACATATAAACTGTGGGTTTCATATGAATAAATCCAGTTAATATTTACATTAAAAATCAATCTATTGTTTTATCAATTGCTAGTAACTTTTCCAAAGAGTGTAAAGGTTATAAAAAAAAATGCTTCCTTTCTCCAAATCAAAGTCATAAGACCTTTAACAGTGTGAGTGAAATAGTATCATTTTCACAGTTTGGGGAGAGAGAGATCCAAAAACATTTCACGTCCCTTGCTGTCAACTGGGGTAAGGATTATCAGCATTTTCCAAACTGTCAGAAAACAAAATTATAGGCCCCTCTGGGGTGTTGTTGTTTCAGCAGTAAATGAATTCTAATCTGAGTCAAGCTTTGGGGGTGACTTGCCTTGGTTTCTCTCCTTTCTCAGTGAAGAACCATATCTAAGTATTGAACTTGTCTCTCATGGTTCGATGTCTTTGATGCTTTCATTCTCTCTGCTGAAATAGCCAGAAGTTTCAATATCATGACACCAGTTAAATACCAGTAAAGCAGGCTTTGTATGTACTATAAGTGTCAGGAAAAGTGTTAACTTCATTTAGTTGGGGTGGAGCGGGGCGGGCGGGGGCGGGGGGAGGATGCAGCAGTGTCTGTGTTTCTAACATAAAATTTTTCACCTTTTATATTTCTAAGAGATTCATGTTTCCACCAACAGAACATAAAACTGATTAAACTAAAAAAAAAAAATTCATGGATATATGCTGCCCCTAAAATGTTCAAACTAACAAGTATCGAGTCTAAAATTCATGTGTAGCAAAGGCTTGTTCCCTTCCATTTGTCCAGATCAGTGCCCACACACTCAATTTAGGTCAAGGAAGGCAGAGGAAGTGACTGGAGACTGACATTGAGATGCCCTATTTCACACACTTGCCCTCTGGAAGGACTGGCAGAATCAGTCACTTAAATTAAATACAGGTCATCAGACAAGATACATAATCCATTCCTAAAATGGACAACTTCAGCTTCCCAAATCCCCATGGCCTTGCACTGAGGCACATCGTATTCCTCCTTCATGTTCCTCTGTCAATTCATATTAGGGTTCATTTTGTTTAAAAGTGGTGTTTCATGTATTCTGTGACCCTCTTGCTCAAAGCAAAGAAATGGTTTTGGTTTATTTATGACCTCCTAACCTTAAGCAAAACTGAAAATTTTTAAGTTCTCACAAAACTAGGGATGAGAAACAAAAACTAAAATAAATCTGGCCTTAATGCAAGTTAGTCCTATTCTGCCCACACAAAGTTCCAAATTTAGACAGAGGTGGATGGGAAGATATTTATCTGTACATTGTTTATGCATTCAAGGACAACTATGCAAGAATGTGTATTGCTACCATCGGTTTAGAATTTTGAAATTATGAACAGTGTACTAAAAAAATCTACAACTCTTTAAACTTTCTTACAAAAAAATGTAAAAGCTCAGTAATACTACTGAATCTCAGTGTTTTAAAGATAGAAGTTTTATAGCCACAATAAAGATGTAGAAGACATGAGATACTGATTGAAAACACACAGAATTAGCAGAAAACTTAGTTGAACCAGCCAGTGGAATCATATTTTCCTAATGAAATAAAAAATCTAGAATATAGAGGCTTGAAGTTTATTCTTATTTTCTGACAAGCATCATTGGAGATCCTCTTTCCAGTTGTGGAAAATTTAAACTGCTTGGAGATGAGGCTTTCTCTTCATTAGACTGTAACTGTGTAAAACATATATCCAGTGTCATCCAGGGCAGGAAGAATTAATAACTGGATTTACTGTTGCTGTTTTATGTGTACATGACAAGACATGTAATGCAATTTCTATTGTTATAAGTGAATCATTTTTATATTTAAGAATTTTAAGTTTAAGTTAATTAAATTCTGCAAAAAAGCTTCGAGGAAAATATTTTGGCAAACAAATAAGAGCATGGCTACGCATTACAATTAATTGTAACTGCCCTGGAGTTATGCTTATTTGTAGGTCAAATGTGTATTTTGTGTTATTCCAAAATATACAGCTTAGAGTCTATTGTCATAACATCCCTATTATACAAAAGTTAAGAGATGTAGCAAGAGATGAATAGGCATGATTGAAAATGATTGTATATTGACCTGACACTAATACCACAATAGGCAGGCGACAGAACTGGAGTGATAGGCCTTTGGTTGTAAATGATAATTCAAACAAATGAGCCGCTAGTCCCATGATACTTTTTTTTTCCAGCAGCAACAAAGAAATGTCTACTGATAAAGGATTCTCCTCAAGAATCTTATTCTGTGGGAAAAATCCTTATTTCAAAAGAATTAAACACTGCAAAATTCAGATTAATTACTGTTTTATATTCTAAGACTTTTTGTCGCCTCAATACATACTCCCAGTAGATCGCTAATCTCTCTTCCTCTGAAAAATCAGTTTCCATGTAAACAGTTTGCCTAGAAAGCATTAAACAATTAGTGGCTCTAGAATATTCTAAGTAGTGAAATATTAGAATGGATAACATTTGAAGTACATATTTCACTTTTATTTCAGGAACAATGCCTTGGCTTGAATGGATCACAGTCACCTTGAAAGTAATATTCCAAGTTTGCGTGGGTTGTCTCACCCACAAATATGACTATATTGGATACCAATCAAGTGCATAAAATGGTGACTTTCTATCCAGGTTTTCTTCTATATCCAAAATGACTTTTTAAAAATGATGGAAAATTATTGAAAAAGATTTGTATTTACTTTTCACAATATTAATGAAATCTTTGTGACATAAGCTTAGAGAAGCATGTTGAGCTGGCTTTTTTGTCATTTGCTCAGTAGTTTCTAAATAAAAATTTTAACAAAATTATGCTAATATATGACTCTCTTTTAGAAAATTATATCAAATATAGAAGGATAACACTAACATTAATTTGACTTTAGGTGATCTAAGAAAATTTTGCTTAATTTGTGTAATTTAAATATGTTTACCTACTATAAGCATAGCAATATTTAAATTGTAAGATACTGTTTTGATTCGATACCTCAAGCTACTTTGAATAACAAATTCTCCCTGTGATTAACAGTGAGATAATTTCATCACTGGAACTAAGCCAAGATAGGCATTTTTTAGCTCAATGAAACAGATCCTTTTCTCTCATACAATGTGATGTGGAGGCTTGCCAAACTTGGTTGGAAGAATCACACTGCCTCTTTCTTATTCTTTTGAAATGGTTTAAAATGCATAAAATGTATGACTAAAGCTACTCTGTTCTTTCTCCTGCTCCTTTCAGATACTTACAGATACTATAAAATCAGCAGAATTCTGTGCTTAAAGGTTGCTTCAGTGAACATTCAACGCTGTCGGTGAGTTTGGAGTTAAAATCAAAACCATCGACCGTTGATTGTACCCTATGGCTACCCATCGTCTACTCCATGGCTTCCAGAATTGGCTGAAGATAGGAAACCACAGCAGCACCCACCAGGACCTTCTCTTCCCTATGCAGAGATTCTTTAAAAAAAAAGGTCACAATCAACATTCATTGCTGTCGGTGGGTTGAACTGTGTGGACAAGCTCACTGAACAATGAATGCAACTGTGGCCCCGCTTTTTGCAGTCACAATGAAGAGATACTCCAACTTTAAAAGATGCATTGAAAGTACTAATATTTCTCTTTATCTTTTCCAACCTGTAGTCTTCAGGTTTATTTAATTCAGTTTATGTCTTATATTTTGGAAAAGAAGGCACTAGCTTACTCAAAAATAACATTTCCCCTCACTTCTGTAGGCTAGAATTAGAGCAGGTTTTTAAAAGTTATTCTATTCACAGGACCTATAGCAAGCTATGTAAGCCAGTACCCCTTCCTCCTTGGAAAGTATGACTGACAGGCAAGACATGGAAAGGTCCTTCAGCACCCCTGTCCTTAATGCCACATTTAAAATAGCTGTATCTTTTGTAAGATTTCCTATAAAATATCTGCATCTTTTGTTAGATTTCCTGATCAAAGTGAGGCAACAACACTAGGTAATTTTATCTTTCTGTTGCTCTGGGTGGGGACTAACTCAAATAGTATTTCTTTTTGCTCTGGAATGCACTAAGGTGGAAAGAAAATATGTGTAAATAATGTGTAAATATATGTAATACACATATGTGTAATATGTGTAAATAATGCTATCAGTATTATATGAGTCAGAGAGTAGATTGGTTTCTCATATTAAATCCAATTTTAAGATAAAATTTTACCCACTTTTACCTCCCAAGAACCTGACCTATATTGTTAGACTTATAACCATAACCTATTCATTGCTTATACTACTGACCTGACTATTCCACTATAACGCTATAGAATATCATAGATTTCTCTAGCTACAATTTTATAGAGAATATTTGTCATTCAATTTGATCATCACAGCTTATCATTTCAGATGCTAATAATCATATCTATAATAACAACATCTATTATTATAGAAATACTTTTGGAGTGTCTATATTTGGAGTATCTGGAAGGCTTCAATGTTTATTCTAAAAGTCTGTCAAGCATTATTCTCTTCATTCCATACTCTTTTCAATCCCATTTACCTTCCATTCCCATTGCAGAAATCTATTCCTAAGACTCTGCTCTAGATCTCATTCTGACCATGTGTGTTTCACCACATCCAGTATCTACCCTGTGATATCCCACTCTTTGCCTATCACTTCCTGCTTTTCTAGATTCCCTTCCTCTTATCACCAAGGTAACTGCCCTTTCAGCTTCAGTGTTGCTAAAAAAAATCATACAATCATATGGATATAATAATACATATTTATGGGCTTCCACATTCCTTGGTCCCTCAGTCTACAAACCCTACGGTCTCAACTCTAATCTAGCAGTTCTCCCACCATACTCCCTAGTGGCTACCCCAAACATTCTCTCTTCCCTAACAGTGCCTAGCCACCGTCCTATTTTCAGCACATGAACAGACCTCTTGTTTTTATTGGGAAATTTCAGTTCATCTGATTGCTTCCTCTACTTCCTCATTTACAGTCAAATGTACAGAGCTTTGCCCTGTAGTTACATTACTTCCTCCTGCCTTTCTCAGGACTTGTCATCCTCCATGATCCCTTTTTTACTTTCATTTTATTGACTCTTGCCATTTACCATGTGAGGTTTTTACTCTTCTCACACAGAAAAATAGGCAGGTTTTTACTCTTCTCGCACAGAAAAATAAAATATCTAAGAAAAATCTTTTCTGTACTTATTTCATCCTCTGGCTAATCATCCCATTCTTTCCTCCTCTGTAAAAGCTGAAATTTTGAAAATAGTGTGTGGTAGCCAACCACACTGTGTTTGTTGATTTCCTGTTTCCATATCAGTTACCTGTAATTTGGCTGCTTCTACCATTTCTCTCTCTACCTGGGCATAGTTCATATTGCCAAATATAGATGAACTTTCTGCCAGTTATCCTACTTAAACTTCCCTTGATGTCTGTTACTAATGAGACTTTTTCCTTTTTTAAATATGAGTCTCCATTGACTTTTGTGGCCTTACTGTCTTTGAATTTCATGCTGTCTTTGTAAGTGTTGTGCTTTTATTAAGAGGCTTTTCTCAGTCTACCATTTCATGTCCTTGTGAGATAGATCTTTGGCTTTCAGGGTTTCTTCTCTTATGCTTCACTATCTTTGAAGGACTCTCAGGCACGTATAATTGATGTTTATACCTGCATAGGTATTACTAACATTACCTCTAACTAGATATCCCAAATCTGTATATTTAACTGTCTTCTGCTCTTCCCAGCAATCTTCTTTCCCCAAGGATAATACCTTCATCTACTTGCCAACCAAGCCAGAAATCTTGAAATCATCACATGCTCATGCTCCTGCCTCTTTCATTCTGTTCTTTTCTTCATATAATCACAGAGGCCTAAAGATGCTCCTTCTAGTTATCTTGTTAAGATTCCAACTTTTACATGCATTTCTATTGCTTAGTTCAGAAACACATAGTTCTAACTCAGACTGTTCCAGTAGTTTCCTAACTTACTATCACAATTAGATATCTGTTTGATATTTTCTCCACAATGTTTCAAAAAGATATTTTAAACACCAATAATTGTACAACTCTTTAATGTACTCTTAATAAAATGTCCTAATATGTATAATAGGTGGATTGCTCTGATTGAGAAACTATGACTATTAACTAAGTGGAAAAAAATGAAATTTTACATGGAATTTCTCATAATCCCTCAGGATTTATTTTAGTACATGAAGGAATTAATTGTAGTTATAAAATATTCTAAAATAAAAATAGTTGAGGATTTACTACTCTTGAACTGATGAACATTTTCAATATAACAAATCAAAGCACAAAAAAAGGGGGGGGGAAGGACAGAAAGAGTTGATGACATAAATGTCTGTCTGCAGCAAAAAAACAAACATACAATGAAATGTCAAATGACCAGATGGAAATTATAAGCAAGAAATATAATGAAATGCTGAACATGTAAATTTCAAAAGATATTCCTAATATAGAAAAAGCAATGAAGAAAATATTAACACCTTAAACAAACAATGGATCTGAACAGAGAAGTCACAGAAGAAATGCTAATGAGTGAAACATATGATGTAATATTCTGCTTAACTCATGAAATTTTATATGTATTTTCCATCAAAATTTTATTGGTTTTCCACTTGTTTACAAAAAATATATATGTTTGGGAGTACAGCTTCCGTCCTCAACATGCCCATGTATTTCACTTGCCCTCCGCTAAACCCCTCTGTCAATACACTATCACCTCATCCCCAGATACCTTCCTCCCTCCCCTCCCCCTTGCTGGTAACACCATGGTTTTCAGAATTTGAGAGTTATTTTTGTTATTTTTGCCATCTTGTTTTCTTTGATTAGTTATAGTCCACAGATGAGAAAATCTAGAAAGTAATTGTTTTTTCACTTCCTGTCTTATTTCGCTTAACATGATCACCTTGAGGTCAAGCCATATTATCCCAAAAGTCACCAATGACAATTTAAAACAATGAGGTATGCTTTATTTTTACTAAAGCTAACTGATGAAGATGATATAAAAGCTAGTGCTACTGAAATGAATGTTCTCATACTATACAGGATATGATTATCTTTGGTTTCTGCTGATTCCCACTTCTAAGCCTGCTTTCATTGCCTATTTTGAATGTGTAACCTCCCCAACTGGTGACTGAATGGGCCAGAAACACATACAGACCTATTCTGAGCAGAACAAGACCATATTCTTTTTCTCAGGAATTTCAGAGGTCAGGTGGAAGTAGGTGTGTACAACTCTATAATGTCATGAAGATATGGGTTAGATTATCATTTTACTGTGTTAATGTGTCAGTGAGTCGAAGCAGAAAGTGATTAGTAAGAAGCAACAGCAAGAAGCAGCAATGAGATTTTGTGCAGTCCCTGAGAGGGAACTAAATTGCTCAGTGGAGCAATTTTAGACCCAAATTTCCAAATCCAGAAGCCATTTTCACAACTATCGTTGCTTCATTTTTTGATACCTTTTGGATGTCTATACAATAACTGAAGCCTTGAAATAAACCCTCCTTCTTTTGTTAGCTAAAAACAAGAATCTATTCTGTGCCTTTAGAACCATAGGTGCTCATAAGAGGAAAACAGATGAGAACTTTATGGAAACAATGTGGCACTATTTATCAAAAATTTTAAAATGCTTGTAAACTTTGAATCAATAATTCTTTTCTAGGACTCTCTTCAGTGTATGTTTATATGAAGATATCCAAAGTAACATTACTTTGAAAAATAATAATAATGGAAGTAGCTGCATGTCCAATAATGGGGAATGGGATATAAATTTTGACAGGAATTCATCCCAACTAATTAAAGGAGCAACAATGGAGAAATTAATTAGCCTTCCAAAATGTCAGTATTCTCAACTGTATATTTGGCATGATATCCCCTGTCCAATAGTATTGTTTGGAGAACAAATAAAATAACTCATGTAATAACTTTACCATAATGCCTGGTGCAATAAATATTTGGTAATAGTAGCAATAGCAAACTCTATTCCTATAATGGATGGATTTCATTATGAAAAATATTTTTGTTTAACAAACTCATAGATCTGGAATTTTTGTCATTTTTCATATATGAGTGTATCTTTCTTCTTTTTTTGCTTCTCTTTGTTTTGTTTAAAACGAAGACACACCATTTTATTTTTTAATTGAGGTAATGTTAATTTACATCACAATATATGTCTTTGGATATACAGGTTTACACCTCTATATATCCATGTTATTTCACCATATCCACTGCCAAAACTGCAGTCATTCTCCATTAGACTCCCCTCGCCCCGTTTTTCCTACTCTACCTGATAGTCTTAGTTATAGAGCACATGCTCTTCCCCTCCTGATTCTACTTGTCCTTCTCCCCCTGCTCCTCTCCCATCCTCTAGATGTCTCAGATCTTTGGTCAGTTTTCAAGGTTTGTCCTTATCTGACCTTCTTTTTGGTTTCTCCTTATTTTTCTAAAAGACTCCAGATCTTGGTTCAAAAAAATCTCATCACAAGCTGTGCTAAAATTTGGGCAATTGCAAAGAGAAATAAACAATTATTTTATGCTTTATGGAGGTCACACAATGATCCAGGTATATTGTTTTCTTTGATCTTCATAAGAATCATTTGAGAGAGGAAATACTATTCGGAAGACGGAGACAATGCAATAAGTAATATGCCTGCTGTCATGGAACTGACAGTATAAGGGTTCTAAACTGTACCACCTAGCTTGCATACAAACTTTGATAATCTAGTTTTAATGAACAACTATTTCTAGGAAATAAAGAGTAGTATGTTGTGTTTTTTTTTTAAAGCAACTCAGCCCAAATTAAATTTTACTGGAATGTAAGTAAAATATAATGACATGGTCTGCAAATAGAGTATAAGTTGAATGACACTAAAGTATAAATGATTTATTTGAGACCAGATTTTTATTGTTTGTGAAAGAAAATCATCTCCATAAGTCAGAGGCTTAATCTATTTTGCTAGCTACTTCAATTTGGTACCAAATACAATGTTAAATGCTTAAGGGCTGAATAAATAAATATTAGTTGAATGAATGAGTCATGCAGCAAGTAGTGCCTTCATGATAAACTCATGTGATGCATGCTTCAGGCCAGATGCTATGAACCAACATTAAGTCATGGTTGAAATGTAGGATTTCTTTCCTCCAAAACTACATACAAATAGTGGCATTTATTTTTAGCCTCCATATAATCCTAACATGTGCTTATCTAGTTACCATATGTGAATTTAATTACTATTTTTCTTTCAATACAATAGATGACTATGACAAGCCAAACCATCATGGTATAAAGTAGCAATGGAAGAAAGAAAAGAAGAAAAAAAGATGAAGGGGAGAAAGGAAAGAAAGAAAGGAGAGAAGAAAGAAAGGGTGAAAAAAGAAGAAATAAAATAAGGAAACCTGACCATTGCAATCTTAAAATACCATCAATTATAAGACATACCTCAGACATGTTAAAATGTAAAAGAAAATCACAAGTGTATCTTCAAGATAATGAAATGCAGTATTTCAATTCAGAACCCTACTCTAGATGGGTTGCTTTCCTTATATTAAACAATGGATATGATAAAACCAGGAAAAGTAATGCAGGTTAAAAAAAAAAAAAACAATGGAAAGGTTTTAGGAATGATCTTTTTACCTATCATTGATCACAAATGAAATGCATGGTTTTGAACTTTACAAGTGTTTTAAGAATTTTCAGGGTTTTTTTTTTTTTTTAGCTACAAATGATTTTAAAATTTAGTTTTCTCTGTAACCCTAAGATAAGAATAACTTCCAGATATAAACTGATTCTCTTAACTTCTTTGTCTATAAATTATTGCTAGTAAAAAGAGCTTGCACTTGTTCAGCAACCAAATTTGTAATTTTACAAATTGTCTATTTTACTTTACGTTTTTCCCATCCAACACAATTTCAGTGAGTTTTAACCACAGATTCCAAGTCATTTCCCATCTTTTTTAGAGAAATTTATTCATTGTTCCTGCTCTCTTGAAAAAAATAGTTGAGAATACCTTCAGAGTTCTTTAAACCTCCCATCTTTATGCAAGTTTTCCTGAAAACTCAACACCAAGCAATAAGAATCAAAGATTCCACTGTATTCAGTGCCTGGATGTCTCTAAATCCTTCACAGACAACTTGGACCCATGAATATAAAGTCTTAGTTCTTGGCGCCAAATCACATAAAGCCATTTTTAAGATGCCTGGTCTATACTATCAATCCTTTTACCTTAGACAACCCCCTCCTGCTGGTTAAGTGCTAACACATGCTTTACAACTGTGGGAAGGGATATGGTTTACAGATTAAAATTAGATGCAGAATTAAATTGCTCAAACACAGCAAAAAGAAGGGGGTAGTGGAAAGGGTGGAGAAGACAATTTGGACATGCCAATATTCACACACACTTCATTCCGAACCTTGGATTTCTATGAACTTCCACTAGCATTCTTGGGTTCAGGTTCTACTTTCAATATTGAAAGTCACTTTCAAAGCAATAACAACAGAGGATCTGTCAAAGAATATGCAGCCCCAAGAAAATGCACATTCAAAATGTGGAATTTACCGCCATGAGAGATGACTGAGTCAAATACCAGCACTCCTTTTAGAAAGCCTAGCAGAGTAATTTAATGACTGCTAATGACATTTGTAACTTTTGAGGCTACTATAATAAGAGTAATCAGATCCCAGACTTCAGGGTGTAACGTGATCACCTGTGCTTTTCAGAAAGGAATTCTGTACACATGGACAGCACTTCACAGCTGGCCAAGAACATTATTGGTAATGTCAGAAGGAAGAGAAGAGCTCACATTCTCCAAATCATTAAGTGTCTTTTGCAAATGGTAACACTAACAGCAGTTAAGCTAGATACCTACTTATTATACAAAAAATGCAAGTTGTGGTCTAAAATCTATGATCTAAACCATTGAAAAAAGAAAGAAGCTCATGATATGTACTTTCTTGGTTTAGCAAAGAGAAAAATATCAAAATTTCAAATCTGAGTCCTATTTACTTGCAAGCAAGATAACCTAAGTCACCCAGGTTTTTAAGTGCTAGACAATGTGTCCTCGGTGATATGCTAAGTAAGGATTGAAAACTAGCTCTCTGCATAAGATGGGGAATGAACCCAAGGTCTGTGCGTGGTTAGGTAAACCAATTTTATAGTTTATATGTCGGTTAAGGGGTCTTTGGGTAGGCCCAGTAAGGATTTGGTGTACTAATATCATGTAAAGTTCATGATCTTTTATGAACTTCAGTTGGTTAGAACTAGTTGTGATGAGATTTAATTTAGATATCTTCCAGGAAAGTGATGCTCTATTGGAAAATTTTCATTTACAGATGTAAAAGAGTTGACATGGGGTGATGGAAAGGAGCGAGTGCATCCCAGGCAGAAAATAACGTGCACAGACACACCAACAGTGGGGTAAGAAAGGCAGTTCAAGGAAAGGATGGAGCCAGCATGTTGTGACTTGAACAGAAGTTGAGGAGGTGGATTATAGGATGGCCATATAAGAAAAACCCACATATAAGCCATGTTAAAAAAAGTTTTGTCTACTGTCTTAAGCACTGAGTTAATGCACTGAAGGATTTAAAGCATACAATAGGAGTGAGGACTGAAGAATAGTGGATGTTCTGATTTGTGTTTTAAAAAAGATAGCTCTGGTTGTGGTGTAAAAAATAAATGGGAGAGTTTCTGGTTGGACTGCTCAGACACCCATCAGGAGGTAATTCTCATTATTCAGGAGAGAAATATTACAACTAAAAATAGTTAAATGTGGATAATTTTAACAAAGAAAGAGAGTGATAGTGTGAGGGGAAATGAGGAGTAAGACCCTCAAGTCTCAAACTGCCCAATAATTTGTCAACATAATATTTAACCCTTGATTCAAAGGTGTTCTTGTCTCAGAAACTGTGGTTGGCAGCCCCTGAAAAGGACCCCAGTGATCCTCATCAACAGATATTTATACTCTGTGTATAAATATACTCAAAACCTCCTTGAGTGTGGGTTGGACCTAGTGACTATTCTAACAAATTGAACATGATAGAATATAGAATCCCTTCCAAGATTAGGTTACCAAAAACAAAAATGTGGTTTCTGTCTTAGTTGTTCTTTTTTGCTTTCTTCTAGCTCACTTTCTATGGAGAGAACCACCTGCCACATCCAGAATGGGCTTGTGGAAAGACTCCTGGGCGGAGGGAGGAAGGTCTGCCAATAAGACACTTGAGCTTGCAAGCGAGCTCTCCTTTGGTCAATGTTGGCATTACTGAAGTCAAATCAACACCTTAATTACAGGCTTCTGAGATACACAGAGCTAAGAGGAACCAGCCAAGTCATATCAGACTGCTGAGCCACAGAAATTGTAAGATAATAAATCTTTATTCTTTAAGTGCTAAAGTATGGGTTGATCTGTTACACAGCAATAGACGACTGACCATGAGAGCTCACTGGTTAAGGGAGCAGTTTGCCATTTTTATGTTACTTGCACTTTAAAAAAAAAAAAAAAACAACTCTAAATGTGCCTATTTTCACTATTTCATTTCTTTTCACTTTCCTTTCTAAATCTTTTCTTAAAATGTTGTTTATACAGCAATTAGTGTACAGACATAATAGAAATTTTAAATGGCTTAAGTTTTTTTTTAAATGAGAAGTCACCAAGGTTTTATTGTTTAATAGTTTATTTTATATAATTCTTACATCATTTTTCATTTTTGCACAATATATGCATTTTCATTTTGGTTATATTCCCATTACAATTGCACCATCCTTATTTTGACCCTAATCCTTCCTTTCCCCAACCGCCCCTTAGTGTGTCTCTGGTTTATAGTTGCTTGTTGATTTTGATTTTTTCCTTTATTATAGTTAGTCTTTTTCCGGTCCCTTATCAATGGCTTAAGTTTTAATGCTTTAAAGATTGACAAAAAAAAAAAAAAAAAGAAATGGGGATGTACATGGGGACACAATATGTTTATAAACTCTACTTGGTATTTTGCTTGGCTAATTTGGCATTTTCAAAGAATAGAGAAGCTCGAAGTAACAAATGTATATTTATTTTCTTTGTTTTAACTTTTAGTGATGTTTAGTAAAAACTCTGGTTGTACTTATTAAGTAAAAAATAACTGCCTACAGATTTTTGCTGCAATTATATAATGATAGGAAAAAAGACTTTTTAGAATCAGATTCATGATGTTTCACTACTACAAAACTAGAATGAGTTTTGGGCATATATAAAATAAGTATTTAACTCATTTCTTCAATAATATGCTCCCTACCCATACCCCACCTCAGTGTATTTCTGAGCAGTTCCAGGAGATTTCAAAGACCCAATCAAGCTTTACACGGCACAGCCATCTATTTCCATGTCTCTTTTCTGTTCAATTATAGCCATTCCCATTGGGCATCACTGTTCTTTTGGCTGCAAGTAGTCATACCCAGCGGGCACTGCTTTCTCCTGCTGACAGAGCAATCTCCTTGGGACACAACAATATGGCTGCCAGTTCTGCCACCATGAGTACCACCACACCCCTGGAGTGCTCACTGAAACTACCAGAGTGTTACAATATGGAGAATTAGAAGAGAATTTATTTCACATTTCAATTCAACACCCTTGCAAAATAGCAATAAAGAACAGTTTCCCTTAGTGTTATAGAAAGCTTAAATGCAGTAGTTCTTTCTGGGTTTTTTTTGTTTTGTTTTGTTTTGTTTTGTTTTGTTTTTTCCCAGTAAAACAAGCACAAATCTATTCAGACTCATCTTCATGCCCAGTACTGGTAAAATTCAGAACTGCTTCATATTTAAGACTAAGGTCTTATGAAATCCTTTTTTCTTTTTCTATTTAGAATGAAGATATCTATAAGGAAGTTTCTCAGTTCTTCATTTAATAGATTCCTGAAGACAGGGCCATAGTCATCTACATCACTGTAATGTCAACTATTTGAGCTAAACTGGTCAGTAAAGACCTCAAACTGGCTGCACATAGCACCAAATAAAACTAATTCTCTCTTTTTTTTGTTTCTTCTTATTAATAACAACAGCACCAATAACATATCTCAAGATTTTGATGAATTAAAGAATTGGAAGATCTGCATTCCAGTCCAATCCGCCACAAACTCATTTTCATGCAATCAGGCTGATTATTCATCCAGGATCTTCCATGGCAAATGATGTTTCTGGAGTAGTTTATCTTGAGAAAGTTTTTTGCATCTCAAAACCTCTGTATGGAATTGAGAAAAAAGTAAAAATTTGGCAAAATTATTTAACCAAAAAATCTCTTAGAAACTTTGCTTTACATTTGCCTTCGTTGAGATTTTTTAAATGGTGATTCATTTTTCATCCCTCATGCCATTTATTCAACTGGAATGTAAAATAGGGTTGAAAAAGCATTTGTTTGTTTGCATTCATAATCAGATTTATCAATACAAAACACATAAGTGAGATGATAAAACAAAACTTCAAAGGAAATTTAAACTGAAAATATATATTAAGGCAGGACAACTATAAGAAGATGTGAAAAAAGTGACCAGAATGAAAGGAACAAAGGTATTCCTGAGGTTTCTGTGCTGGGCTCCATTTCATTTATAATCTTTGAGGAAGTCAGAAGCCAGTTATGCTGTTTTGCTGTTTTCCTGCACATTAGTAATTCCCAGTGAGGTTGAAATGTCATTCCAGGACAACTGAAAAAAAAAAAAAAAAGGAACTGACTCAGACTCTGGATATTTAGCACTGGCATCAAACTTTACTCACAATGCTTTTGTTTCTTATATTGTACCAAGAGAACACCCCGCCCCCATACTAAATAAACAAGTCAGATAATTAGACAGGTAAACTATCAAAGGAAGCCCAATTCCACTACTAAAAATTTGCTTGATCTTTTATAGCTTATACCTGGGTACACATGATTTCAAGTGACTTTATATAATAGATAACATTATTATGAATGTTCCACCTTTGTGGAATAAATTTCCAGGATACATAGAACTATATGTATAAGTGTCAACTTTCATTTAACAGTTAAATTATTTAGTAATGCTGCTATAATGAAATACTCTATGCAAATTATAGGATAATGCAATTATAATAATACATAATGTTAATGTTATTGGAATCAAGATATTTAGAATGAGATATAAATATAAATAAAAAACTTTAATTGAAAAATCATGTCATGCTATATTTTAATTAGAAAATATCAGTATAAACATGGCTTAAAAACTAAACATGCTGGGCCTCCCTGGTGGTGCAGGCAGTTGAGCACAGTGCTGTGAAGCTGTCCGCAGCCTCTGCAGCACGGGTTCGATCCCTGCCAGCTGGCAAGAATCCCACATGGCATGGCAGACCTCTCCTGTCTCCCCCGCTGCTCCCCTCAGCAATGTATTTCAGTCAGTCTGCCTGTTCTTTTCCCTGCTCTGTCTCTGGTGAATCCTCTCACCCTCCTGCGAATCTGGCCTATACCCCAATAAATAAATAAAAATTAAAAAAAATACAAACATAAACATGCTTTACCAAATTTTGTCCAAGGCAAAAGCATAGAAGCAACGACAATCCCAGTAGCTTGCATTATTTGTTGGAAATACTCCCTGTCCTTTCCTACTAGGCCCATTCCCATAAGTCTCCATGGGAAGAGGTGTCCCTTCCATGGAGGAGTGGACTCACTTTGTAGGCATTGCAGAATCACAGCTCAGAGAAATGCCTCTATGGTGTGCAAAGTATTCAATTCAAAAGGAGACTGCATTAGCAGATTGCCCAGCATTTCAGGGGCTTAATTTAAATATGAAGGGATAATTTAAGGTTTAAATATATAAAAGAGGGAAAGGAGAAAGACATTTTTAATTTTACAAGGGAAAAAATGATTTTTCCAATTATAGTCTCTAAGGAGGGGCCTGGAAATGTATGGTGCATTTGCTTTCAGGGTGTAAGAAAGAGTTTTCTCCCAGTTATGCTTCATGATCACAGTGGTGAACTCTGATCAAATGACACTGAATGTCTCCTCTGATTTTCTCCTTCTCTCTCATTTCTTTACCTATAACATTAATTCTCTATTGGGACAATGAAGGACTTTAGATTGTATCGAATTACGTACCAGATATTATATCCTGCATTCTGGTGATATCACATTTGCTTGACAAATAATACTGACATATTGGTAGTTAAATTATAAATCACTGTGTGGTCTCTTTTATGAGGATTTGGTTGTTTTCTCAATGTGGGAAGACTAGGATGTGTTCCATGTTCTCTGCTGAGGCTTGACAGCACAAGGGGCCCCCGAGACTTGTGAAGATGCTGAAAGAACAGCCTCTGTCCCTGTGGAAGGTCACTGGGCTTCATCTATTGAAGAAGAAATCAGAAATCACTCAAGCATGTCAGGTAAGATGTCTTTGATAAGGCCAGGACAAAGTAAGGATACTTTATTAAGACAAGATGAGTTTGCATATTGTTGTGCTTTCACTTTTTGTTTATAAAGAGACTAATTTTATCAGACATACAGTTACTTTATTAAAATAAGAATTAGAGCCCAAATATAAGTTCATCCTGAACCCTTTTTTGGAATAGTCCTCAAAATTTTTTGGATAATGTCAAAATATATATATTTTTTAAAATACTAAAAACATCTATTAAAATATAGTTTATATTTTAAATTATATATATATATATATATTCATACAAAGTCTATTAAAATCCTCACAGATATTCTGTGGGCCATGGCTGGCAGGTGTCTCTATAGAACAAAGTCTTCCTAGGGCAGGCTGCAGGTACCCAGTACATTGTTAGCACCCTTGAGACACCAGCCTGACACCTTCATACATGTCCACTATTAAACATTACAAATGTTTAATGTAAAATGTAAAAAGATAATAGTGCAGTCTTTAGATATCTTTAAATATCTTAAAACATTTAACGTTTTCAACTATGGTAGGATTTCAAGATAATAGACTAAGCACAAGCTATGTCTCCTCTCCCTGATGAGACATTACAGTAACAGTAGAAATTAAAAGGTATAATTCCACAGAGTCATAAATGGAAAGAAGAGCCACCATGGGTGAGAGATTTTAAAATATGTCAGGGGCCTCCCCAGTGGTGCAGCAGTTGAGTGCTGGGCTGCGAAGCTGCCCTCAGCCTCTGCAGTGCCCGTTCAATCCCCGGCCACCAGGTGAGGGTCCCACATGGCGCGCAGACCTCTCCAGCCGCCCGCTGCTCCCCTCAGCAGTGTACCTCTTCAGTCTGCATGTTCTGCTCTCCCCTCTGGCTCTGATGGATTCTCTCACTCTCCCGCGCTTCTGACTGTACCCAGTGCTTATATAAATAAATAAATAAATCTTAAAAAAAAAAGGCCTCCCCTGGTGGCACAGGCAGTTGAGCGCCATGCTGTGAAGCTGTCCGCAGCCTCTGCAGCCCTGGTTCTATCCCAGCTGGCGGCGAGGGTCCACATGGCAGGGTAGGCCTCTCCTGTAGCGCCCGCTGCTCCCCTCAGCAGTGTATTTCTGTCAGTCCGCCTGTTCTATTCCCCACTCTGTCTCCTGTGAATCCTCTCATCCTCTGGCGCATCTGGCCTGTACCCCGATTCTTATATAAATAAATAAATAAATCTTTAAATAAAAAAATAAAATATGTCAGGAAGTATTTATGTCAGTAGAACAACAGTAACTGGTAAAGCAAACCATGGGAGACTCTAGTCAAGATGTTACAGCTGAAATCTGATGCAGTCCTCTATATTCAACATATAAGTGAAGCCATCCAGTATTAGTCTTTCTCCTTTTGATTTATTTCACTTAGTATAATCCGTTCCCGTTCCATCCATCTTTTTGCAAAAGGCAAGAGGTTATTTTTATTCTTAATAGCAGAGTAGTATTCCATCATGGATGTATGCCACACCTCTGTATTTCAAGTACTCCATTTTAATATAGAAGCAGAGGAAGTCCCTATAACTACCTACAATAACCTGCATGGCATTCTGATGTCATTTTCTATTGCTCATCATCTGTCTGTTCCCCTCCAGTCACCTTGGCCAGCATGCTCTTAGTATTAAAAGCCATTTGTACTCCTGACTTAGGATCTTTGCATGAGCTATGCCTTCTCAGCTCCCCACAGATAGCTTCATAGCTAACTTCCTTGTCTCTTTCAAGTCCTTCACTGGATACCTCCTTCTCAATGAGATCTATACTGACCAGACTATTTTAGAAGGCAAATTGTTTCCCCACCCTATCCTCCAAATCCTCTTTACTCACATTTAATTTTCTGTATTACATAACATTTAGTTGCTTCTAATACATTACATGATTTATGTATTTACTATTATACTATTGCATATTTTCTTTCTTCTATTACTTGAATGCAAACTCTTGAATGTAGAGGTGTTTACTTTCTTCACTGACTCACACTAACTGCTCAGAGTAGTGCTTGGCACATAGCAAGAGAAGAATAACAGTTTGTTTGACTAACTGAACAAATGAATGAGTAAATAAATGCATATTTCAAAGTGATTTTTCTGAGACTTAAAAATAATCCCATAGCACCTACCAATGGAGACTGACACAGAAAAAAAAATATTTTTGTTCTTAAGCAACCTTCTCTGGGTTATCAGGTCACTGGAATCCACTGTTTTCATCATGTGGAAGAAATATAAAAATCTATATAAAGCTCTCTAAGGATCCTGAAAATGATTGGGTTGCAGTACAGAAATGTTTGGAGGGATTTTTATTGATCAAATGCAATGCTTGTATGGCAATAAAATTTTCTGCCTGGGGATGAGTAGCACATCATCTGGGTTGTCTTACAGGATGTCTCTGTCTCATCCCAACTTATTTAAAAACAGTGTCTCTAGAAAAATCCCATTTTATTTTGAAGATTTTTAAAAAATAACTGTCATATATTTTTTACAAGTATTTCATTACGGAACTAACAAAGGAAAGAGTTTCAGGTTTTGCATCTGTGAAAAAGATTTCCTTAAAGTCAAGCCATCTAGTCAATTTCTTGATGCAAGTGATGGGCAATGCGTGTCAAATTACAGGTATCTTCATGACTACCACTCCCTTTGATTTCCTCAACAAATCATAAGAATTGTCATCACCAGTCCTGCAGGCCTTTATCTTACCAGTTGGAGATATTATTTCTCTCCCTAGCATATGCAAGACATCTAAGAGTGTATCAAATTCCCATGTTTATTATAGGTATTAATATAATGTGGGCAGGGCAGATGATGAAAGATATAAAATCTTTGCAGCTACAATAAAAAGACACACAATAAAGCTACTCTTTATCTATTTCTGTTATTAAAGATATGTGGAATCAACACATGAAAAATGATTCTGATGTAAAACACCTTATAAAAATAAGAATGTGTCTCATCAGTTTGAAGGATAGTGAGTTAACAAGGCTCCAGTGTGAACACTGCCTGACCACAGGATAGAGGGTTTATAGCAATGCCTCTTCCAGCTGCCAGCAGGTGCTGTTCTGGGTGTCATTCTAAAGATTTGATTCATTAAATTCTGCCACTCCAGTACTGTACGCCTTATGACAAGAAAAATAACAAGGAACAGTGAATGCCTTATATGTAACCCATAAAATTTAACACTCTGACCTCAGCCATATAAACCAGAAGTGAAAGAAGCAATTTCAAATCTGACCAATAAAACTGGTAAAGCACTTACATGCTGGGATTAGAAGGCTACATGTCTAGGTATGCAGAGGAGAGCAATTTGGAAATTCCTCTGTGTAGGTGATTCCAGAACTGGTATAGTCACTTTGCACACTTTAAACATGTTTGCAAATGATTGGCAGACTGCTGGGTGGCTCCACCAGGAGCTGGTTTGCACCAGGGACTGAAGAATCCTCTTGGGTGGAGAAACATGGTAAAAGATATGTCACTCCACCAGCTTCTGTTTAGGGGAGAAAGTGTTTTTCTGACTCCTTTTCAGTATCAGACCGGAAAAAATCCATCTGTGTTCTAAGAATTGAGAGGCCTCAGAGAAATCTCAGAGTAACTGTGGATAGTTCGGGATGGGTGATGAACTGTGACACTGTCTGAGAAAGTCACAGGTAGCTACATAGGAGGAGGATACATTCTTTAAGGAGATATGGCCCTGAGCAAATTCTCATATTTAATTTTTTCAATTTATTCTCTGATAAAATATATTAAATATCCCAACTGATAGTAAAAATGTGCTACACCTACACATGAAAGTTTTTTGCTACAATATTGATGAATTCTACAAAAGATGGTGTTATACAGTATGGGACAAAGTATTGTGAAGAAAAGGAGTTTGAGAGAACAGCATTTGGGAGAAGCAAGCAAAGAGAACTAGACTAAGCCTAAAAATAACTTGTATGGGAGGCAGTAATTTAAGAATATTCCCTTTGGATATAATGAGATATCACTACCATGATTATGCTATAATACATGGTAAAGTAATTTGCAGATGTATTAAGGTTATTAATCAATTGTCCTTAGATAGAGAGAGTCTCCAGGTTGGCCCAATCTAATTGCATGAGGCTCTTAAAAGCAGAAAGTTTTCTCAAGTTTGTTGTAGAAGAGAAAGTCAAAGAGATTTGAGATTTGAAGATTAAAAGAGATTTGACAGAAGATAAGTAGGTTCATTGCAGAGCTGAAAGGAGCAGGTGGAAAGACCTGCAAGCAGATTTTTAGGAACTAAAAGTACTTTTGGCTGACATCCAAAGAGAAGACTGGAACCTCAGTCTTACACCCACAAGGAACTCATTCTGCCTCCAACTTAAAGGAACTATGAAATGGATTCTTCCACAGGCCTCCAATTAAGAGCCTAATCTGGTCAACACTTTGTTTCTGCCTTGTGAGACTCAGCTGAGCCCTCCCAGGGTTCTCACCCATATAACCGTGAGACACTAGTGTGTGTTCCTTATGGTACTAAGGGAGTGGTAATTTGTTACACAGCAGTAGAAAATGAACACATCTGGGAAGCCTGGGATGAGAAAGCGCTGACTTCCTTTAATAAACAGCGTGGACTTGATTGTAGTTAATTAAAGGATGGTCCAGAATCCTAGAGGACATATAGTCATTCAGGTGTCAGGCAATAAGGGAGGGTGTTTCAAAGTCAGCATTTATTAGGTATTTTGATTGTGTGACCAAGAAATACCAAAAGCCTCCATCAGCTGGTGAGACAGTTATTGGACTATGCCTCTCAGCCTTCAACTACAGGAAGCATAATTGACCAAAGGCCCCAGTTTCTGCTCTTTCAAATCCATCACTGCATTTTCCCTGAGGTGTGATTTTTGTAGAACTGCTCCTTACCAATCATTAAATGCAGCCCGGGCACTAAGACAAACAAGTTCCTGAACAACAAGGGACTCCTGACAGGCTAACTTTGGCATGAGGAGTCCTTGACAGCTCTGCTAGCCTTCTTCAGATTATACCGAACTCTAGGCACTTCAAACCAATCTCCTTTTCCATTCTCCCTCATGGGGCCAGGCTTAAATCATGGTCTGTCTGCTCTCCCAGCCTTTTCTGGCTCTTTACAACCCCATTTTCCTGCATGCAGGTATCTTGCTACTAAAATCCTTGCAAACTTAACCATGTCTTAGTGTTTGCCTTTGGAAGACCTGGACTAATTCTGCTAGATTATCTTCCTCTTGTGAAATCCTGAGTCACAATGTGAGTATAAGATAAATGCTGGCAACACAAAGACATGCTGCACCACTAACTGAAGCTTTGGGCTGAGTATTAATGCAGGGCTTTGTAAAGTAGGCTGTACCTCACAACCCCCCCTTTACCTGACCTAAGTTGTACTCATGTTGGCTTCAATGCCAAAGACTAGATGATTCTGCAAAACTGAGAATAAGTGGGTGTAAGTTTAAGGTACCTAGACTGTGGGAATTTGTAACATAGCAGTAGAAAGTGAACACACCTGGGAAGCCTGATCTAAGAAATGACTCCCTCCAATGAGCAGCACGATCCTACCCCTGCAATGGGAGGCAGTGTTAAAACAACTCCATCAACTGCAGAAGAGAAGTCAGAGAGACCAAGAGCAAGATTTTTTTTTTTTTTTTTAAAGTATTTTTTTTTTAATAGAGGCATGTTTTTATTTATTTATTTATTTGTTTGTTTCTTTGTTTATACATGCACTGGGTACAGTCAGAAACGCGGGAGGGTGAGAGAATTCACCAGAACCAGAGCAGGGAGCAGAGCAGGCAGGAGGACCGAGGTACACTGCTGAGGGGAGCAGCGGGCGGCAGGAGAGGTCTGCACGCCATGTGGGACCCTCCTCCGGTGGCCGGGAGCAGCCGGGGATCGAACTGGCGCCGCAGAGGCCACGGGCAGCTTCGCAACCCAGCGCTCAACCGCTGCGCCACCGGGGAGGCCCCAAGAGCAAGATTTACCCTCCTGCCTAGAGCCTAATCAGTAGTAACTTTGTTCTAGATGCCAAATTGATCAGAAAGACAGTCCTTCAAGAAAGAGAGAGTGATGGACTGACTGCCTCAGTTACTAATCTGGTTGGAGGGAAGCAGGAAAGAAATTATGACTAGGAATGCTTTCATTTTTTATTTTCTTTAAAACATTGCTCATTGAAAATATGACCTAACCAGTAGCCTGGAAAATGAATGATCTATGAAGATTATTCCTCCTTGGGGAGGAAGACAGTGGAAAGAGGAAGACAGAAAATCCTTGAACTCTTTGAGAGCTGGTGTATAACTTGAGGTCTCCAACCTCCAGGCATACATAGTCTCAGCAGTGAATATTTCTGCTGGTGGTATTGAAACTGGAGCCCTGAAGCATGGGGTTGGGGGGGTGTAGGGCAAGACTGGCTCTTTTCTGCTGCCAGTTAAGCTGCAGGAGCCATTGGAAAAGTGGCCGCTTTTCTGCCAGTGCCAGAAGTTGCTGTCTATGGACAGTCCCTCCTCCGGTGCCTGGCCCCAGAAGCTGTTTCTGGGCAGCTCCTGCTGCAGCGGGTGGTGCACATTATACGGCCCACCACCAATGGCCATACTTGGGATCAGCTTCCAGGCAGAGGCCAGCAGTGCTGAGGGTAGCACTGTTTTCACTACTAGCTGTGATTCCCTGGGGCTGCAGAGACAAGGCTGTCCTATGCAGGAGCAAGCTACAGCATAAGAGGCAATAGCTACCCCTGCAGCCCCTGATCTAGGGCTGCAAGGAGGATCATAGGACCCTACTGAGCCAGCTCAATGTTGTGGCTCCCTCCAGCTGTGGGTAGTAGAAAGGCCTGTGGATTTGGTGCCTGAAACATAGAATGGACCAATCAGGTGCAAGCTCTGAGCTGATTCGTAAATGGTCCAATCAGACTAGTAGATGGGAGACCCTAGAAGAGGATATAAGGTAGGGCAGGCAGCAGCTTGGGACTCACAGACGCTGTTCCCGGCTTCCAAAGAAGAGGAAGGAAGCATCCAGCAGCTGACCTCTGAATAAAAAATCCAAAAAGCTTTGCAGAGAAGCTAAAGAGCTTCACAGAGCCTGGGCCAGCCGCACCTGCCTCCAATCTGCTGCTGATACCACCTAGAAGGAGCACCAAAGACCCCAGGCCTGGTGTCTCAAAGAGCTGTTCATTGTGGGTGTGGGCAAACAACTCACAAAGAGCTGTTAACTTAGTGTTTCTGACACTGCCACTTAATGGTTACTGTTCATGACTGGCATTACCAGACAGTGCTACCCAGTACTGTGGATGGGTGACCCGCATTCTCTGTTTAGGTCACCCCTGAGAGCTGTTAACCATTTCTGATTGTCCAGCACCACCTCCTGATTCTGCTGCCTCCATTGCTGTCTGATCCAGAATCTGATGGTGTCCATTTTGACCTCCAGACTGCTGCTATGGGCTGCTGTGATATCATCTCAGTGGCCCCACCTGTGAGTGCCTCCTGCTTGCCAGTGTGGCACAAGCTCCAGGCCCTCCTTGACAGGCCAGCACCACCTTGCACCAGCAACCTTTTGTTTGGGACTTCTGGACACACTGGACACTCTCTGGGGTGAGCTAGCAGGCCACTCGTGGCCTTAGAAACTCTTTGCTTCCCCCGTTTGTTAAATAAACCCTATTGTTGTTCCCTGAACTTGAGTGGTCTTGCAATTGTGCACACAGGTGAAAACCTACAATGAACTGGGTGCTGTCCTCTTGATGCTACAGCCCATTTATAGCCTCCTAGTCCACCAATCCTATAGCCCTTTTAAGTATCAGAAGATAGGATATTGCAAGGAAACTCAAATTTATTCCTAGGCTGACAGCAGTGTGTGGTGAGAGGCTCACATGAAAATTATCATGTAATGAGATGTTGGGAAGATACCGCCTGAATTTACATGAACTTGGAAGGAGAGGAGGAAATAGGCAAATATCAGATGATAAGCTAATACTGGACACATAAATAAAATCCATCTAAGAAGACCTCATAAGCTAAAATTTAAAATCCATCTAGGAAGACCTCAAACATTATTATTATTAGTTGTAGTAGTAGTAGTAGTAGTATTTATTACATCATTATTCATTTTTGTACAGTAATAGGTTTCTCCCCTCTGGCGTAGGTTCCATAGTTCTTCCGCCACCATATCAGCCGTGATGCATCACCATAATCCCTTGTGTTCTCCCCTCTCCAGTTTTGACCTCTCTTCCTTCCCCTTCCTTCCTGTATGGTCTTTGGTCAGCTTGCTAGTTTTGTCTTTTTTCTTGAACTTTTGCTTGGTTTCTCTGCATTCCGCATATAATTAAAGCCATCCAATATTTAGCTTTTTCCTTCTCGTTTATTTTAGTTAGCGTAATCCCTTCCAGATCCATCCATATTGTCACAAATGCCATAAGTTTGTCTTTTTTGATTGCTAAGTAATATTTCATTGTGCAGATATACCACAACTTTGTTATCCCTTCATCTATTTTGGGACATCTGGTTGTTACCATATCTTGGCTATTGTAAATAGTGCTACAATAAACATAGGAGTGCAGGTTTCCTTTTGAATCAGTGTTTTTGTGTCCTTTGGGTAGATCCCTAGGAGTGGAATTGCTGGATCATATGGTAGATCAATTTTTAGTGTTCTAAGGAATCTCCACAGAGCTTTCCATAGTGGCTGGACCAGCTTACATTGCAACTAGTGAGAGAAGTGGTTCTTTTTCTCCACATCCTCTGCAGCACTTGTTATATCCAGTTTGCTTTTTAAATGTGAGCCATTATAAGTGGTGTGAGTTAATATCTCATTGTGGTTTTGATTTGCATTTCCTGATAATTAGTGATGTTGAATATTTTTATATGCCTATTGGCCATTTGCATTTCTTCTTTGGAGAAGTGTCTTTTTTAGTTCTTTTGCTCATTTTTCAACCTCAGTCATTAAGTGGGAATTTAAATGAAACATAAGGTCCTGCAGTAGCACACTGGGGTTAAAAACAGGGCCACACAAATTATACATACTTTGAATAACCTTTGGTAGACATAAATGACTGCTCAAAAATATATTTGAATTCCTTGAATCTCACACTTGAAAACAAACTTGACAAATATACTTCCAAGTACTTAGTCATCAGTTCAACACAGGACCATTAACCAAGGCATTAACCTTGAAATAAGCAATGTAATCCAACTATTGAGCTTCTGCCTTCCCTTCACCTGATGTCTATTCCCATTTCTCAATAATGTATCCTTGTTAACATCTCATTTGGCAGCTACTTTCATTTTATCAACCTTAAGTTCTAAATGATAAATATTTTTAATTTTATCAAAGTAATGTTGGTCTCTGACATTATATAGATTTCAGTTGTTTAACATTATAATAATAACTATGCATACTACATTTGATCATCACCAAAAATCTAGTTTCATCCTCCATTCATGCTACTGATGCTATTCATCCAGTTTACCCACTATTTTATTTTTAAGTCTAAGACTATACTTTTGTTTTATTTTGTTGCTCATTTATTTCTTTATCTTCAACATGTAAATGAAATTATATGGAATTTGTCTTTCTCAATCTGACTTATTTCACTTAGCATTAGACCCCAAGATCCATCTTACTCAGCAAATAGTAAGATTTCACTATTTTATTGTTGAGTACTACTCCATTGCTATATATAAATATATCTTCCTTACACATTCATTTTCCAATGGCCATTTAGGCTGTTCTCAATTTTGATTATTAAAAACAATACTACAATGAACATAGGTGTGAATATATCTTTACAATTAGAGTTTTCATAGTCTCTGGGTAAATATCTATAAGTGGAATAGCTGGACGTTTTGTGTTGTTCTCAGTCTAGTGATAATAAAGTTAATGGTTAGAAATACCTGGGAGCACTCACCTGAGTTTTGGTAATTTTCTCATAGATACTTCACCTTTAAGTCAGTACTATGACCAGACTAGCTAGGGTTCTTATTACAATTGCAAGATACTCCTCAGCAATAACCATAATGAAAATATGAAGAAAAAAAGAGATTTACTACTTATAAGATCTGAAAATTATAAAGTATATGTAGGACACAGTGAGGGTTAGAGAGAGAGAGAATTCATGCAGATGCATGGGCCTGGAGTCCTGCTTTTATTGGTGATGAGAGTGGGAGTCTAAAATTTCATGAGCTTATTCTTTACTTGTGAATTTAAATAATAACATCAGGAATTTAAAGCTTAAGAAGAGAGACAAAAGAAAGAAAAATCAAAAAGATAAGGGTAACTCAGTCCCAACTGACCAATTATCTGTATTAACCAGGATCTGTAAAACAAAGGAGTCTCTGGGTGAAGCAGCCTGGTTCTTCATCTAGTTAGGGGGTGGCAATATGTTTGTTTGAGATAGTCTTCTTTGAGGTGGATGCTTGGGCATCAAACTTAAGTCAGGTACTGACATTACAATAAAAAGAAAAGTCAATTCCGGGAGTTCATAATATACTGGATCATGTAATATTTCTGCTCTATATTTTTTGAGGAATCTCCATAATGTTTTCCATAGTGACTGTACCAGTTTTCCCACCCACAATGTACAAAGGTTCCCTTTTCTCCACATCTTTGTCAACATTTATTGTTTCTTCTCACAGGTATATGTAATATCTTGTTGTAGTATTGATTTTCATTACCCTAATAAAATGTTATGTTCAGCATCTTTCCATGAACTTGTTCGGCCATCCTCTTCTTTGGAGAAGTGTCTGTTAAGATCCTCAGGCTTTTTCTAATCCAGTTGTCTGTTTTTGCTGTTGTTGCTGGGCTAAATGAATTCTTTATATACTTTTGTGTTTTTTTGTTTTTGTTTTTTACATCATTTTTCATTTTTGTACACTGTATGCATTTTCATCTTTGTTATAGTCCCTGTAAAATTCCCACCACCCTTGTTTTGATCCTACTCTCTTCTCCCCCCCCCATAGTATGTCTCTGGTTTATAGTTGCCTGTTGATTTTGATTTTTGCTTTATTATAATTAGGTTTTTTTTTTTCCTGATCCCTCATTTGGGTCTTCTACATTCCTGCTATAAGTGAGACTATCCAGTATTTTTCTTTTTCTTTCTGGATTATTTCACTGAGCATGATCCGTTCCATTTCCATCCATGTTGCTGAAAATGGTATGAGTTTATCTTTTTTGACTGCTGAGTAATATTCCATTATGTATATGTACCACGTCTTATACACTTTTGTTATTAACCCTTGTTGGATCTTTGATTTGAGGATTTTTTTAAAGATTTATTTATTTATTTATTTATACAAGATCCAGTGTACAGGCCAGATCCGCGGGAGGGTGAGAGGATTGACCAGAGACAGAGTGGTGAACAGAACAGGCAGACTGAGCAGCAGGTGCGACAGGAGAGGTCTATCGCGCCATGTGGGACCCTCACCAGCCGGCCGGCCGGGACGGAGCTGGGGCTACAGAAGCTGCAGACAGCTTCACAATCCTGCGCTCAACCACCTACACTACCAGGGGAGGCCCTGAGGATATCTTGTCCTACTAAATGGTAAAGATTGTTGCGAGATGAGATGGTGCCTAGTGCTGACCAACAATTTATTAGTCTCAAGATTCTTCTGTCTTGACCACTGGTACTAATTTCTTTATATTTAATACAGGAAAAGAGACAGGTGGTGTACTTAGACAAATTATTTAGTCCTTCCAGCCTCACTTTCCCCATTGTAACTATAAGGATTGAATATTAAAATTTAAAAGATGGCTTAGTGTTACTTTCTGTGAATCAAAAAAAGAAACTCCATAGTTAAATGATTTTTTCATCAGACTACTATTTTCTTGCAAATAGTTCAATATTTTAATTGCTTTCATAAAAATAGTATGTTTAGACTTCTCAATCTATGACATTTTTAGCATTTTCAATGAGAAGAAAATTGAATATGTATACTTTATCCTATCACTCATTTCTGAAAATCATTTGCCTTAAAACTATTGGCATCTCTAAAATAGTACCTTTTATTTTTAACTTTGAAGCAATAAATATGGTTGAAATGTCATTATGGAAAAGAGTTAAACATTATAAATGTCAACCAACTTTTAGCATCTGTCTATGTATTAAATGTCAATTCTCTTTAATGTAGGGGTGATTTCCATATGCTACAGTTGGCAAAATTAGTGAATTATAAATCAATAGGAGACATACTTAAAACATGCATTTATGACAGACCCAAATCCACCCCTTGGACACAAGCTATAAGACAACTCATTTCCAGAAACTCTTCTGCATATCACTTAAACTGTTACTTGAACTTTGTGCAATAAAGGGAACTATATTAATGAGAGAACAAAACTTCACAATCAAATATTGTGTTTCCCATCATAACAACAGGGGAAAAATAAACTTTGATTCTGAGGCTGGTTGAAGGCTTCAGGTTCTGAGAGATCACAAACCAAATTTATATAAATAGAGACCTTCAGATAAATTGTTATTCCTGTTTTAATGTCTACAGCCATATTATTCATTCCCTAAATGAGTGGACATGGAGGAAAGGAAAGAACTCTGGCTTTGAAATTGGGTCCAAACCCCAGTTTTGTCTTTTCCTTCTTGTTACCCTCTGAAGTTCAGTGTTGCTGTGCCCCGCTTTAAAAAGTGAAAGAGGTAGTAGATGTGAGAATGGAGAGGGGCATCAAATAGATCGAATTAGGAGTAACTAGTGCATAATTTCTAGATCATGCTATTTTTTTTTCTGATGTCATTCATCCAGTTCCTCAATCAACTCTTAATTCATGGCAGTGGAGTCTTTTTTGGAGGCCAGGAAAGTGGAGGCAGTCAGGAAAAACCTGCTTAGTTGAAATTGATACATCAAGATTCTCTAGACACTGCTCTAATCAAATCTTAAAAAAAAAAATGTCCACTTCCATTTTGTGTTTTATTTTCTATTACTCAACTTTCCATTCTCTCTTGGAAGCACTAAAACACAGAATCAGCAAGCAAAACCAAAAACAAAAAATTGATAGTCAGACAAAATAAATAAATAAAATCACCACAAAATGAATAATTCACAAACTAATAATTAAGTTTGGGTCTTTGAGAATTGACTACATTTATATGATTCAAAGCTGCCAGAAGGCTAAAGAGTGTCCCCTAACATAAAGCAGGTCCTGCACATTTTAACAATTTTTATGGTGAGCCAGGAGGGATAATTCAACAAAGTAATTTTCCTCCAGAGTGTTAGGCTTATGATAGAATTGTTTAATCATAACAGTAAAATCATTTTATGAGGTGCAATTTCATATTTGCATAAAAATCAGTGTGTTCAGTAGCAATGGCCACTTATTATACATTGCATTATAGAAGACACTATAAGGAAGTTTAAACTTTTTCTTCTCACTTCTTCCTTAAAGACATCTACTTTAAACTGAATGTGATTGTGTTTTAGGGTTTTGTAATATAGTTTTATAAAAGGCTCTTTCTCCTTTTGGTTTTTGTAATGTTTTTATTTATTTTCTGAGTAATTCTGGGAACTGCTCACCTATGGTTCACAGTATTGACAGGTCTGTATAATGCAGCACAATCTTCAGGGTGATTGTAAAGCTTTTTTAATTATCTGGAAAATCCCTGGTTGCTATGCTCTATTTGGTACTCATAAAAGGACTTGCCTCTTGCAGTATAACAGAAAATTCTCAAGGAGATGTATAGAAATATGACAGAAAATGTTCAAGCTGATAGACTATGTGTGGAAATCACGCACAGGAAAGGTGATAGGATGAATGGCTAGATGGCACACACCCTGACCTTGCTTCTGCCCCAGGCTGATTCTAGAAAGGCACACATCTCAGCGGAAGAGGGAATCTCCTTGCACAAGAGCTGCTTTCTCCTTGTAGCAACTGTCAGATGCCTAATAATTAAACTCAACATTTGTGCTTCAGTAAGTCCAAAGGAGGATCAAGATTTGTTCTTAAAATGGGGTGGTAGCAAACCACTACCAATCAATGCCCACTGTGATGTTTAATAAATGACTTAATACTGTTGAGATTAGGGTAATCTTTATAGCATAAACATGGTTCTAGGGGATCTTTAATTTGGTTTGTATATAGAATTAAAAATAGACTTGGGACCAATCTGAGGTTAGCATTTAATTTCTAAAGGATTAAGATTCTCCCTCCCAGTTTATTTTAGATATACCCTACTCACAGACTAACACTATTATTGTTGAGCTCCAGTTTGCCAACTTGGTGGAGGCTGATCTGTTCATGCACTGTTTTATTTACACCCTTCTGTTCCACTTGGTCTCTGCGGGACTCCAGAATCTTGTGAAAATCCTTTGGCACTGTTAGGGAACCAATAGACTGTGATTTGTAAAGGGATGACTGATTATTCATAACATGTCTGATATTCGCAGGTCCCACTGAGAGGAGAACATATACCACATTTCTAGAGGCAACAACTGCTTTCTATATCATGAGGTCACAGGCTTCAAATGACAAGGCTGGGAAAGGTCTAGCTTAATGTTTAATCAAAATAATTCCTAATGTGGCAATAACTATCTAGCAGAGAACATATATTCAGTAGTTGACAGCATTGAAGAGCATATTTACAATAACTCAGCATTGCTAGTGTAGAGAAGGCAGCTCAGAATTAGAATTTGAAGGGCAGCCAAAGTCATAGCTTATTGCAAAATATGTTTCTACTTTGGACCCAATGCAACATGAAAAAATCTTGTTATCCAACTTTCCTACTTCACATTGTGTGTGTGTGTGTGTGTGTGTTTTGATGGGAGAGCATTAGGCATTACAGTATGGAATTAAGGCTCTTGCTAAAATACAAACATTTTATAGAAGAGGAGACATTCAAGCTTTATCTGTCAAATCATGCTAGTTATGGCATTTGGAGTCATGGAACTTAGGGCTATTACATTTTTTAGACATTGGATGGAAATAATTGTAAGTAAGACTAAAATTTTAAGCTTACCCACTGGCATTTCCTTATGATCTAAGAGCAACTTAAATTTAACATACCTAAAAAGCAAAATCATTTATTCTTCCAGCAAACATGAATTTATTTCTTAGATCTACTGCCTTCCCGGGCACCTAGGATAGAAATGTCAGGATTGTCTGTGACTCTTCCCTCTTGGTCACTGCTCAGAAGGCATTTGTTGATGCTCTGAAATCTCAGCACCTTCTTTTCTGTCATTCCTGACCCTATACCCTGATTCAGGACTTATCACTCAAGTAGACGTTGTACTGAGCCTCTTACATCAAAATTAATTGATTTTTTTAACCATTGTTTCTTCTATTAAACTGTGAATTGGCTCAATAACAGAAACCATATTTTAGTGCTATTTTTATATTGATTCAGAAATGTCTGAAAAAACCCACTTCCAAACATTTGTATGTATGTTTGCTTTTCTGTATTTATTGTGGATAAGCCTGTTTGTGAGTGTGGTATGTCCATCAATAAAATCCCACATCATGAAAGACCAAGTTATAAGTCCAGGTGAGCATGAGTTATTGTAAGTGCTATTTTTGAATGCCTGCATTGTTCCTGGTCCTTGAGACATTGCTTGTAAGATCAGTTTCACAGCCTCAACAGAGTCAGCTGTTACTAGTTACTTATTCCAGATTACTAAATAAAGACTCAAAGAAGTTAGGTAACATTCATCTGACTCCAAAACCTTTATATACTTCTAGACAAGAGCTGTGGAAGGAAGGAAAAGGTGCTACAAACAAAAAAAAAGGAAGTCTTGATGACAAACTTTGCTTTAAATTTTGCACAGACTCCCAACTGTCAACTAACCTCATTTTTTAGATATACTATCAGAATTTATTTTATATCATAAGAATTATTTTTATTTTTTTAAAGTTTTATTTATTTAAATATTTTATTTTACATAATTCTTACATCTTTTTTCATCTTTGCACAATGTATGCATTTTCATTTTGGTTATATTCCCCATACAATTGCACCTCCGCCCTTATTTTGACTCTAGTCCTTCCTTTCCTCACCCCTTCCTGCCCCCCCCCCACCCTCCGTAGTGTGTCTCTGGTTTATAGTTGCTTGTTGATTTTGATTTTCACTTTGTATTGATTAGTCCTTTTTCTGGGGTTTCTTATTTAGGTTTTCTTAATTCCTGCTATGAGTGAGACCATCCGGTATTTTTCTTTTTCTTTTTTTTTTTTTTTTGTTTTTATATTCCCCATAAAATTGCAATCCCCTGATTTTGACCCATCTTTTTCTTTCTAACTTATTTTGCTGAGCATGATCCCTTCTAACTCCATCCATGTTGCTGCAAACTGCACGTGTTTATCTTTTCTTGATTGCTGAGTAATATTCCATTATGTATATGTACCACATCTTCGTGATCCAGTCATCTATTTTTGGGCATTTGGGTTCTTTCCATAGCTTAGCTATTGTAAATAATGCTGCTATAAACATAGGCATGCAGGTGCCCTTTGGAATTACTGTTTCTGTGTCATTTGGGTAAATACTGAGGAGTGGAATTGCTGGATCATATGGAAGCTCTATGTTTAGTAGTTCAAGAAATCTCCACACAGCTCTCCATAGTGGTTGGACCAGTTTGCACTCCCACGAGAAATGCAGGAGAGTTCCTATTTCTCCACAACCTCGCCAACATTTGTTGTTGGTAGTTTTTTAATATGTGTCATTCTCACTGGTGTGAGATGGTATCTCATTGTAGTTATGATTTGCATTTCCCTGATTACAAGTGATGTTGAACATTTTTTATATGCTTATTGGCCATTTGCATTTCTTCTTCAGAGAAGTTTCTTTTTAGCTCTTCTGCCCATTTTTTGACTGCATTATTTTCTTTGTTTTTGTTGAGTCTCATCAGCTCTTTGTAGATTTTTGTGATCAGTCCTTTATCATTTAGTGTTGTGTGCAAAAATTTTCTCCCAGTCCGTAGCGTTTCTCTTTGTTTTTGTTATTGTCTCTTTTGCTGTGCAGAAGCTCTTTAAATTGATGTAGTCCCAGCTGTTTATCTTTGCCTTCACTATCACTGCTTTGGGTGATGTGTCTGTAAGATGTCTTTGAGGTGCTTGTCATGTAGTGTTTCGCCTATATTTTCTTCTATGTATTTTATGGTTTCAGATCTTATGTCTAGTTCTTTAATCCATTTTGAGTTGTTTTTTGTGCATGGTGTGAGGTAGTGGTCAATCTTCATTCTTTTGCATGTAGCGATCCAGTTTTCCCAGCACCATTTATTGAACAAACTTTCTTTGCTCCAGTGCATATTCCTTACTCCTTTGTCAAATATTAGTTGACCATAAATCTGTGGGATTATTTCTGGATTTTCTATTTAGTTCCATTGCTCTCTGTGTCTGTTCTTGTTCCAATGCCATGCAGTTTTGATGATTACAGCTTTGTAGTACAGTTTGATATCTGGGTATGTGTTGCCTCCATTCCCTTTTTTTTTTTTTTTCCAGAAGAATTTTGGTTATTCAGAGTTTTTGGTGATTCCATATGAATTTCATCAATAATTCTTCTATTTCTTGAAGAATGTCATTGAAATTTTTATTGGAATAGCATTGAATCTGTATATTGCTTTTGGTAGGATGGCCATTTTGATAATGTTAATTCTTCCAATCCATGAGCAGGTGATGTCTTTCCATTTCTTTGTGTCTTCTTCTATTTCTTTTAACAGTGTTTTATAGTTTTTTTTTTTTGTATAGGTACTTTACCTCTTTTATTAGATTTATTCTCAAGTATTTGATTTTTTTTTGTTTTGATAATAAAAGGGATTTTTTTTATTTCTTCTTCTTCTTCAGATTTATTTTTGTGTATAGGAAGGCTACTGATTTTTGCGTGTTGATTTTGTATCCTGCCACTTTACTGAACTGATTGATTTGTGAATTAGTTTTTCTGTGGAGTTTTTGGGGTTCTCTGTGTATATTATCATATCATCTGCAAATAGTGATAGTTTAACTTCTTCTTTTCCTATTTGGATTCCTTGTATGTCTTTCTCTTGTCTTATTGCTCTGGCTAAGACTTCCAGTATTATATTTAAAAGCAGTGGTGATAGTGGACATCCTTGTCTTGTTCCAGATCTTAATGGAAACGCTTTCAGCTTTTCGCCATTGAGAATGATACTGGCTGTTGTCTTGTCATATACGGCCTTTATGATGTTGAGGTATGTTCCTTGTTTCCCAAGAATTTCCAGGGCTTTTATCATGAATGGGTGTTGCACTTTGTCGAACACTTTCTCAGCATCTATTGATATTATCATATGGTTTTTATATTTCTTTTTGTTGATGTGTTGGATGATGTTGATTGATTTTCAGATGTTGAACCATCCTTGTGTCCCTGGAATGAATCCTACTTGGTCGTGGTGAATTATCTTATGGATACATTGTTGGATTCTGATAGCTAAAATTTTATTGAGGATTTTTGCATCAGTCTTCATTAGAGAGATTGGCCTGTAGTTTTCTTTTTTTGTGTTGTCCTTGTTCGGTTTTGGTATTAATGTAGTGTTGGCTTCATAGAACATGTACGGTGTTATCCCTTCCTTCTCAATTTTTTGGAAGAGTTTGTGAAGGATAGGCACAAATTTGTCTCTGAATGTTTGGTAGAATTCATTTGTAAATCCATCAGGTCCTGGGCTTTTGTTTTTGGGAAGGTTTTTGATTACATTTCAATTTCGCTGCTTGCAATTGGTCTATTTAGGTGTTCTCTTTCTTCTTTGTCTAGCTTTGGGTGATTGTAGAGTTGTAGGAATTTGTCCATCTCTCTAGACTGTTGAACTGTTTCCATATACTGTTCATAGTAGTTTCTGATTATTCTTTGATTTCTGCTGTGTCCGTTGTGATTTCTCCTCTTTCATTTGTGATCCTGTTTATTTGTGCTTTCTCCCATTTTTCCTTTGTGAGCCTGGCTAGGGGTTGGTCTATTTTATTTATTTTTTCAAAGAACCAGCTTTTGGTTTCATTGATCTTTTGGATTTTTTTTAGTTTCAATTTCATTTATTTCTGCTTTGGTTTTTATTATTTCTTTTCTTCTACTGGTTTTAGGGTTTTTTGTTGTTCTTTTTCTAGTTTTTGAGCTTTGAGATTATATTGTTTCTTTGAGTTCTTTCTTGTTTCTTGATGTGAGCCTCTATTTCTATATATTTTTCTCTTATTACTGCTTTTGCTGCATCCCGTACATTAGGAAATTGGTGTCCTCCTTGTTATTCAACTCAAAGAATTTTTTAATTTCTTCTTTGATCTCCTCATTAGTCCAGTGGTCTTCCAGTAGTGTGGGTTTCAATCTCCATGAGGTAGGAGAGTTCCTTGACTTCTTTTTATGGTTTATTTCTAGTTTGATTCCTTCATGGTCAGAGAAGATGGTGGGTATGATTTCGATCTTGGTGTATCTGTTGATGTTTGTCTTGGGTCCCAGTATATGATCGATCCTGGAGAATGATCCGTGTGCGCTTGAGAGAAATGTGTACTCAGATTTTTTGGGGTTTAATGTTCTGTAGATGTCTGTTAAGCCCAAGCACTCTAGATCCTTGTTTCGAGCTTTAGTGTCTTTACTTATTTTTTGTTTCATTTATCTATCCATTGTTGATAGTGGTGTGTTGAAGTCTCCTACTACATATGTGTTTTCTCTGATGTCTGTTTTCAAAGATGGTAATAGTTGTCTAATATATTTTGGTGCTCCTTTATTTGGTGAATATATGTTAATGAGCATTATTTCTTCTTGAAGTATTGTCCCCTTGCTCATAATGTAGTGACCATTGGGGTCTCTTTTTTACCTTTTTGAGTTTGTAATCCATTTTATCTGATATAACTATAGCTGTTCCTGCTTTCTTTTTTGGTCCATTTGCTTGTAGGATTGCTTTCCATCCTTTAACTTTGAGTCTGTTTTTATCTTTTGTAGTTAAATGTGTTTCCTGGAGACAGCAAAAGGTTGGGCTTTGTTTCTTAATCCAGCCTGCGAATCTGTGTCTTTTTATTGAAGAGTTTAGTCCATTAACATTTACAGTTAATATTGATATGTTAGCATATTTGCCATTGTGTTTGTCTTTCCTCTGGTTTTATTTATTTATTCTTTTACTAACTTTTTTTTTGGCCTTCTTTCATTGTTATTCATCCCTTTGTTCGTTCTAGCTTTAGGACTCCTTGTACTATTTTTTGGATGGGGCGTTTAGTCGTAATGAAATTCCAGAGTTTCTGTTTGTCTGGGAAGGTCCTTATTCTTTCTTCATAGAGAAAGGAAAGCTTTGCAGCATAGAGTATTCTTGGTTGGCATTTGTTGTCTTAGAGTCTGTTGACTATGTCCCTCCACTCTCTCCTTGCCCATAGTGTTTCTTTGGAGAAGTCTGATGTCAGTCTGATTGGTTTTCCTTTGAATGTTATCTATGAATCTTCCCTCTTGTCAGCTTCATTATTTTTTCCTTGTCTTGGATTCTTGGGAGCTTTACTATTATGTGTCTTGCTGTATTTTTCCTTTCGTCATGGATGTTTGGTGTTCTTCTTGCTTCTTGTATGTCTATTTTCAGCTCCTTCATGTTTGGGATGTTCTCTTCAATTATTTCCTTGAATATTTTCTCTGTTCCTATATCTCTCTCCTCTCCTTCTGGGATTCCTATAACTCTTATATTTCCTTTCCTCATGGAGTCAGATAGTTTCCGAAGTCTTTCTTTGGTCTTTTTCCTTCGTACTTCTCTTTCCTTTTCTGTTTTAGTTCTTTTTATTTCTGTGTCTTCAAGAGTACTATTTGTGCTTCCATTTCATCTATTCTGCTTTCATTGCTTTTCCCAGAGTTCTTTAGTGCCTCCATTAATTCTTTGATCTTCTGCATTTCATTTACTTCCCTCTTTAGGGACTCAGTTTCATTCTTCTGATCATTGATTATTTTTCCCTTATCATTGTTTTCCTTTATGACTTCTGTCAGTTTTTTAATCACAGCAATTTTAAATTCTCTTTCTGGAAGGCTCAGAAGTTCTTCCAAGTCACTGTCGTTGCAATCTGGTGGGTGATTTTCTTTTTGTGATGTGTCTTTCTCCTGAGGAGTTGCTAGGTTGCATGTAGTTTTTCTTCTCCCTGCTGCCTGTTTTCTAATTTGCCGTATGCGTTGGGACACTGTGCTACTGGTATTGGCCTGCATCTTTTTGGTGTGCTCTTTGTGGGGTTTCGGAAACTAGCCGTCCAAACAAGTCAAATACTGTTATGCCAGAAGTCTAGTGAGGCAGTGGTACTTTGAGTATATTAATTGTCGCTGTCACAGAATATTTCCTCCTGTGTTTAATTACAAAGGTGTGTCTTGAAGTCCCACAAACTTCCCTGGAGGTGGGGCAACTGGATTGCACTCTGATTTCCAAAAAAACTGGATCCCCCTTTGGGTTCCAACTTCCTGCCAGGCAGGGCCAGGCTTCTGGGGGACCTTCAGCTCACCTCTGACTGCACAGGGAACCTTCTCCCTCTGGCTCCGCGGGGAGCCTTCTGCCAGTTTCAAGCAGTCTTTATTGAAGAAAGTTCCCTGTTCTAAAATGGCGATGTGGGGATGCATTCCCCTGCATGCCCAGTCTGCCCCAGCCATGGGTGCCTGCTCCCCATCTGGGCTTGAACTGCTGGCCAGAAGGGCCTGGCATGGGCGAACTTCCCAGCTCACCTCTGGCTCCTCCGGGAGCCTTCTACCAGTTTCAAGCAGTCTTTACTGAAGAAAGGTCCCTGTTCTAAAATGGCGATGTGGGGATGCACTCCCCTGCTCACCCAGTCTGCCCCAGCTGTGGGTGCCCGCTCACCCTCTGGGCTCGAACTGCTGGCCAGAAGAGCCTGGCGTGGGTGAACTTCCCAGCTCACCTCTGGCTCTGCTGGGAGCCTTCTGCCAATTTCAAGCAGTCTTTATTGAAGAAAGGTCCCTGTTCTAAAATGGTAATGTGGAGACTCACTCATAGAAAGTCAATTCTCCTAAGAATTATTTTTAGATGAGCAATGAAAGAGTACAAGAGTAGACTTCCCTTGCATATTTGCATATAAAATGACTTTCTGATGGTAGAGCTGCCATTTTCAAATTGGATGTGTGTGTGTGTGTGTGTGTGTGTGTTTTAATATTTGGAGATAGAACATTTGGACCCCTTCTACTGATTTAACCAAAAAATCCCCTCTCAGAGAAAAATCAGTTCTATACATGTGAGGATGGTGCTAGGCTTTGTGTTACTTTATTGTATTTTGAGAATGCTGCAAATTCTACTTTCTACTCTTAACCTGATTTACTAAGCTGTTACCTAAAGTTGATTATACAATTTAATTCTAGAGTATTTGAAATTGCTTCCTTATATCTAATCAGATGTGATAAATATGGAGAGTAACAATGGAAGATTCTTTCTCAGACTAGAAATTCTTTTCAGAATCAAATCATAAACTTTCATGAACAATATAAGCCTGAAGAAGATTTGATTAAGTTACTTTGTATCATGTTTTGGGTAATATTTGCTATATTAAGATTTATTTTGAAAATAGAATAATTCTGTAGGCATCCTCCTGTTGTGCATTAGTGATATTTTTGTCTTTTATTCCCTTGGATAATAGGAAAAAATCAATCAGTTTAACAATACTGGTCATAAGGATCACCCCATTTCCACAGAGGAGTTTTTTTTATAATTTACCCAACACTGCTTAAGAACTTTCCATATACCAGGAACTGTACTACAGGTTTTTTTATCTAATCCCCAATAACCCTGTGAGTTGGGTACCATTGTCTCTACTTCACAAAAAAGGAAGCTGAGACTCAGAAAACATTAGGGATTTACCAGTGCCAGACATCTGGTAACAATATGAATTCTACTCTGGTCTTTTTAAGAACAGAACAGCTTGGTTCCCCAAGTCTCAAAGCCTATTAACCATTACATATCTATTTTAGCACTTGCTTGAGGTCTCTGAAGTGTAAAGACAATGAGAAGCAAGACACTTTGGGAACTAAATTAAGCCATATCCCTAGCCAGCTAACTAGACCTGAGATTTAAATGGACATAACATTTTGAGTACAAATTCAGAACAACTTTTAAGAAACATAGAACAAATTTAATATGTTTCCTCAGGCAGTAATTAATAGTAAACCTTATTTCCCAGTGATATCAAAGACAGCTTTTTAAATGTACAATTCTCACTAATAAATAGCTCAATCTGAAAAGTCAGAAGCTTAGGATAGTTTGGTACTTTTTACCTTGTGACATATGCAAGTTTTTTAACATATCTGCCTCAATTTCATCTTGTGTAATACAGAGATAATAACAGCATTTATGCCATAGGATTATATTATGACTGAGTTATTACTGAGAATTATTGCTATTAACATTTTTTAAACCTTGAAAATATAAATTAGATGATAAAGCTTTTCTAATAGTTATTATTATATTTCAAGATACATGACAGGATCTAAGGTATAAATAATCTATGTAATGCACTACTCACTTTCCCCTGCAATTTATATTACCTAGGAGATGGAATCACTCTCTTGCTTTCTGTTTCTCACAATAAAAAATTTATGGGGAAATTAATGTAAAATATACTTCTATCTCTAAAAAGCATTTTGTAAACTATTTGGAGAGGTCAATAATTTCCTAAAATTCATATCCACTTTTAAATTTCTTAACATGTTTTTACATATCTTATATTTACATCAGCCCTGTGTGATGTTAGGAAGCTAAATATTACCACCCATATTTACAAAAATTGAAACTAAGTTTGAAAGTGAAGCATCAACAGAAGGAAGAATAGATAATCTAGCTTCTAATTATTATTCTAACTATTATTCTCTAATTATTATTCTCTGGACCAGTCTGTGAAAAAAGAAAACAATAACAATTTTTTTTTTCAGTAAATTAGTGTATCCCCTCTGAACCCATCCTAGTGAAACATTTGCCATGATGAGGAAAAGAGAATAGATGAAAAGACTTAACATTTAAAGGTACTGGAACTAGTGACTGGATCACGAACCCAGCTTATAACTAACTGGGTTCTTTCCTCCTCAAAATCAGCTTCTTTAATGTTTTCTCTTATTGACTAAAGGTAGGAGAAACCAAGGCTACCTATAATAAATCTGTACAAGCAATATGATTCTTAGGTTATTCACAAGTAAAGTCATTTTTAACTTGCATATTTTATCTTTATATTTTAATTCAATATCAAAATAAAATTTTAAAGGAAACTTCTAAAGGAAAATGATTTTAGCAGATTATTAGATTAAGATTGCTGTAATTTCCTGTATTGCCTATATGTTGTAGGGCAATGGCTTAGCTTCAAAACAACAAAGTAAAAAATATGAACACATAACCAACCACATTCAAAGCAAAAACAAAACTCACAAGCACTCTTGCTTCCCTTGATACCAAGGAAATCACCAATAAGATATAAACAGAATAATAAAGGTAGAATTTACCTAGAAGCCTCTTTTTTTAAATAGAGAACAAGCTCATGTCCATTGCTTTTCCTGTTGTATCTGCTGAATTGCTGGCAAGATGGCTGGAGGTCCAACAGAAATGTGAGAAAGTATAAGAGAATACAAGAATCTTCAGTCAGGATACTGCTGAGTCATTGCATCAGTCTTGAGTTGCCCACCTCTCAATGTCTTATCACAGAATGCATGAATGAATGATGAAGGAATAAATAAATGAGCAAGAAAGTGAATAAATTTTGATTTTTTTGAAGCCCTGTGTTTTGGAATTTCCATTATATAAGATTGATACTGAGCAAAATCACAGGGAACCAAAACTGAATTTGGGCAAAACTAGGGGGTGCCCAAGAAATCCTAAATTGTTAATAGGAAAAACCCCCATTCCCTGTTCTAAGGGCTCATGTCATCTGCACATTTAAAAGTAAAATAATCAAAATCTAGTGTGTTCAAAGATTTTTAATTGGTGAGAGATTAAAAGAGAATAGAGAGAAGTGGAGTAGGGGAGAGAAGGATTTCCAAACTACAGCTTCTTGATCAAACTCTGAAATCACCCATTCCCACATAGGAAAGTGCCAAGACAAAGAAGAGGATCCCAGAGTAAGACAGCCAAGACCCAGAAACAAAGCCACCAGTCGCTGCCTGGCAGGGAACACAAGTAAGAAGTTGAGCAGGACCCAGAGGGCTGGGACAAAAGGAGGGTCCCAAGAGTGTCTGCTATAAATGTCTGAAAAGATATGAGTGATCCCAGTTGCTAAGGCACACAAGTTGTAAAAAAAAAAAAAAAAGGAGCAGGCATGCACACATTCCGTCTTTATAGTTCAACATAACCCCTCTGCTCTGCCACTAGTTCCCAGCATCATCACACCCTCTTCAGGAAGTCAGGTTCATGTCATGCTGGGAGCTGCATTGTGCCACACTCAGAGATGGGCAAGATGGAACTCACCAAGCTAGCCTGCCTGCAGGGACCCCGGCTATCATGCTATGGCCTCTAACAAATTTCTTCTCAATTTTGTAAGTGAAATAAAATCACTAGACAAGAGTGAGCTCTAACTTAAAGTCAGCAAGCTTATTCCACCAACCCACACACACATACACCATCTGTGAAAAGACAATACAAATCAAGTGCTGTCATCTTTAGGGAATCCCCACAGACCTTTATAAATGTGGCTTTCTATTAAAAAAAAAAATACTTTTTAAACATGTGTCTTCCATTCTTAGGAAAACCAGTTCTATAATGACTATTTGGATTAAAACTTAACAATATTTTTTTTATTGATTTTACATAAGGTAAAGTAGGGAAATGCTACAAAAGGTCTTTCCATTATGATAAAGTGGCACAAAGACAGTATGTTTGAGAAACTCTGCCCAGGAGCCTAGATTCATACCCGATGTCTGGTAAGAGCAAAGTAGGTTAGGCCTACAGACAACAAGGACTTTGTTGGGGTCCCAGACACTGGAATTTTTTAGGCCAGCTCATGTTCAAGGTGCTACTCTGGAATCCATTAGAACCCACAGAAAACCTTATAAAGAGCTCCTTAATTGTTTTATGGTAAGCCCTGGATAGTTTCATGTCTCCTTTGGAATCTTGCTTTAGCTTCTGTCCTCAAGGGTCTTAAGCAATTTTAAACTTTAACATGGATAAATAATGAACCACTGATTAATGACAACAGATTGAATCCTTTGTCATCATTTCAAGTAAAAAGGATCTTACAAGTGACTATTTTGTATATACACTAGATGTGGAAAAGAGCTTACGTACATCAAATTATATACCTAGAGATTAATGGGGGGTGTACTTGATAATCATGAATGAAGATACAAGCACTCTGAGGTAGAAAACACTTTAATTCATTACCTTTTTTGCCTTCATAGCAATGGCAATATGCATTTTTGTTTTATCCTTAAGCAAGGTAGAAGACTTGCTTAAGAGGATTATACTAAGTATAATGCCCCCTCCCAAAGATATCTACACCCTAATTATTTCAAACAATGAATATCTTAATTTATATGGTCAAAGAGACTTTGCAGATACAAATATAGTAAGGGTGTTTTAATAGAAGATTATCTGGGTGGTCCCAATGTTATCCTAAGCATCCTTGTGAATGGAATATGGAAATCAGAGTTTGACAGAGACCTTTGACAATACAGTACTGCTGACTTTGGAAGGAATCCATCCATTCTATGAACCAAGGAATTCAGGTGGCCTTTAGAAGTTCCATGGAGACTCTTGAAGGAATGCAGCCCAGTGGACCCCTTGATTGCAACTCAGTAAAACCCATTTTCAAATTCTTGACTTTCAGAATGGTAAAATAATACGTTTGTGTTGTTTTACGATTTTGGGGAAAGTTGTTACAATAAAGAGAAAATTAATATAGGGCTTATTTTTCAGTTGAATCTTGAAGTTTGAATTCAATAGAAAGATAAGGAGAATTATATATTTCCATAAAAGAGAGCAATAAATACTTAAAGCATGAAGGCCAGAAGGAAAATGACAAGTTGACCTAGATGAAGTGAAGACAACACATATGAGAAAGATGTGGCACGTGTACAGGAAGTGAGGTAAGTTGATAAGAGGTGCTCACATCCCCAAAGAATTTGTCTGCAGTTCCAAGGAAATGGAATAAGGAACAACATGAAATGACTTGTTGGATTTGAATTATATGGAGATTTTAAAAATTAGCAGTCACAAGAAGTGGATTGAGTCTGAAAAGCAATGATAGCAGTTAAAACCTGAAGAACATAATACCTAATGAGAACAGTATATAAAATAGGTAACCTGTAGAGGAACACTAGATGCAGCAAGGGTATAGCTAAGGTTCAGGTCAGGTACCCAAAGAAAACTTGCTTCTAGTTTTGCTCCTGTAGCAACCGAGAAGACCAAGCAGGACAGGTGAATAACTGGTGTCCAAAGGGCTTGGAGAGCTTCCCTGCACCTCTGCCAAAGAGGACACACAATTATGATATCCCTTAAGCTAGGGGCCTCACTTTGAAAAATAGGTATTAAAGGTATAGTTTAATTACTGTAATCAAAGAAAAACAGTCCTATTTGTGATTAGAAATCATCAATTAAGTAGGTAAAACTTGCCATGCCAGGTAATTTCATATGTGGAATTAAAGAAAAGCAAAATAACAGCAAAAATCAAACCAAAACCAATGCTTGGATTCTAACTGTAGAATGGAAGTAATCAGAGGTGGAGGGGGGCCTTTGGGAGCAAAGAGTGGAGAGGATCCCAGGACTGGTGGAGGGCTATTGGTATTTTGGTGTTGCACCTAGTGTGGCAACATATTTAAAGAGGTATGATGTTTTCCTAAAACATATCCAGTGTTGTAAACTAATGTCACCTCAATTAAAAAAAAAAAAACTTTAATGTTCCATTTGTCTTAAATTTTTACCTTGTTGACTTGCATAAAGGGATTCTCTCTGCTTTTGCATAAATATTTAAAATGTCATTTTAACAAACTTTTCATTACTAAGTCAGTGTTAACAATCACAACAAGATTAGCCTAGGAAAGCTTTCTGTTTCATGTGTGATCATAATTATGGAAATTATTTATTTTTACTCTATAACAGAACTTGAATCTTCAACAGATTTTCTTTCTGTGAAGCAATTCTCAAGAACACAAACACTAAACCATGTTTTATATTCATCCTATTTTGTATATTTATAATTGAAAACCCTTCAGCAAAGCACCCCTGCACATACCCTATCTACCTCCCTTCCACAACCCCTCTAGCCTTCCCCCTATTCCCTCTGCTAATTATTATCTTCTTTTTGCTGATTCCCAATCTTTATTCTTTCTATTGTTTGCATGTAATTATTTTTGGGTATTTATGTTCTGCAGATGCCTGAAACCATCCCAAATCTGTCACTTTTTGACTAATTTTACTATATTCATTCTATTTTAAAAGACATTTCAAAATATTTTATACACCCTTTATTTTCATACAACTGAAGTCCAAATTCTAATATTCAAACTTTGCTATACTCCTGAAATACTTTGGCATAGAACCAACATGTACTCAACTTTCAGAGCTCACACTTAGGAGTAAATATTTTTGTGACAACATGTATGAATCTTTAACAGGATTGAGAATTATTTATCAAATGCAACATATTATCTAAATATTCTAACCTTTCTCATTTGTATAACTCAATCTGTCTTTTTTACTCTTAATAGAAGTGGGGGCAACTATTTGTTAAATCTTAGTTGATTAAACATGCTTATAAGTTTTATGAGAAAGATATCAATGGAAACAGTGTTTTTTGGGGGAAAAATTTCCGTTTCTATATATCTCTGTGAACCATTAATAAAAGTATTCCTTCAGCATATTTACTGAAGGAAATAACTATTATACCCACTTTGCTTAGTCCTACGACAGAACTATAATAGGACACATTAAGACTTACTGTGATGATTTTAAGCTCATGATAATTATATAAAAATGACTACACAGAATAGAAAATTGAAATTGAAAACATGTGGGAACCGTCTTTCTAGTTCTTGGATTAATTTCAATTTTTCTAGGTGTATTACTCAGCTGGTTGCCCTACTTTCTAGTTTTATGAGACTGTTTAAGATAGACAAGCACATCTCCCCAAGCAGCAAGTCCGGGCTTGGTCTAGCCCCTCACTGAGATGATGCCCAGAACTGAAAAGAGCAGAGATGTGCTTGATTATGTCATCTAAGAACTTTCCATGTTGTTTTAATAAAAACAAACAGCTGAATTAGGCATTGAGTTTAATCAATATATGATGCAAAGATGTAGATGACAGCTGTAGGCAAGTTGGTAGGTAGATAGATAGATAGATAGATAGATAGATAGATAGATAGATAGATACAGACAAATAGATAATTCATTGATCAGTGCTCTGAATTGGTGAGAGTAAGAGAACTGGGAAGATATTTTGGAATGAAGAATGAGGGCAAGTTGAGGCCACCAACTTCACTATGATGAGAGATATAAATTTGAAACTATGCTATTTTTATCCTCCATTAAACTAATATTTACTAAATTTTAGCCTTGGTTAATTATTTATTCTAATACATATCCATTCAACATTCGCTTTTAAACCCATCCGGAGTATGTCTCAGTTTGTATTTGCTCAGATGCAGTCCCTAAAGCAAAGAGTTGAATGTGAGCCATCTTTGAGAGGAGATCATTGAAAATGTGCAAAGTAGAATAAAGAAGTGAGGCAAGCTTTTATCCCAGAAGCAATGAAAGGCCATTATATAGAGAGACATGGCGAATACAAAATTGCATGTAAACCACAAGAACAGAAAACTATATAAGGGATAATAAATCAGTAGAAAGCAAAGATCTGTATAAGGTTAGGTATTATAGTAGTCCATGCGAGAGGAAATAGTAGTCTACACTCTGATGAGCCATATGACTTCATATTGTGAGTCAAGAATTGTGATCTCATTGATGTTTGGAAAATACATTATAAATATTAAGGAGGGGGAGAAGTAACACAGGTCTAAGTACTAAAGGGAGTGAATTGCGAGAAGTGATTAGATTCTTGGTTATATTTGAAGGGCAAGTCAAAAGGACCCCCTGTGGTTTGTGTATGGTGTTATGTGGAAATGAAAGGAGTGGTGGTAAAGGGAGAACAAAAATGGCCAAAATTGTCTGCTTGTCTCTTTACATATATGCTTAGGAATGTGGTTGGAACTGGTTTTCTCTTGAATCTGATCTGGTCAAATGAGTCAAATAAAATGAAGCAGAAGGAAGTGACTGGGTGCCAGTTCATTGCCTAGGCCCTGGGAGGACATGTGTACTTCTATTAACTCTCTTGGCCTCCTGAGAATGCCATGTGAACCTGAGAAGGAAAAGCTGCTGGAAGTGGGAGTCCCCCTGATCACCCTTTCAACTGTAGACATGCGAGTAGGTTATCAGACGGATCAGCCTAGAGCAACAGATTGAAACTAAATAAATGTTTGATATTTAGGACATTACATTTAGTGTCATTTTAGCTTTTCATGGTAATAAATAATTTATACTGAAATTGGTATCTAGGAGGGGTAATAATGGAACAAAAAAGCTAAAATATATGGTTTTGGCTTCAAAACCACATGGCAGGAAAAAACTAAACAAATACAAGAAAATTATGAGCAAAAATTGGGGGGAAATGGTAAGTAAAGTACTGTAAGACTATGAAAGATCCAGGATGTGTAGTAGCAGAACTACCTGTGTTCACTTGGAAGATGAAAAAAGAAAAGGACCTAATTATCTGTCAGAGTTGGTTAAGAAGAATTCAAGAAGAATATTAAAAGTGTTAGCTGACTATTTTTAGCTGTGTATGATAGAACATAGAAATAGATGAACTAAAGAAATAACTGAATAGTTTGTAAGATGAATTGGAAGAGAAAGGATAAAAGGTTTGGAAAATAATATTGTTTTTTAGCCTTAGTCTATCTAACCAGCTAAAGATTCTAAAAGTGAAAAGCAGTTTAGGAAGCAGGTCAAATACAACATGTGTTTTATAATCTTTATTTTATTTTATTTTTTTAATATTTTATTTTATATATAATATTATTTTAATATTTTTATTTATACAAGCACTGGGTACAGTCAGAAGCATGGGAGAGTGAGAGAATTCACCAGAACCAGAGCGGGGAGCAGAGCAGGCAGAAGGATCGAAGTACACTGCTGGGAGCAGTGGACAGCAGGAGAGGTCTGCACACCATGTGGGACCCTCCTCCAGTGGCTGGGGAGCAGCCATGGATCGAAACGGTGCTGCAGAGGCTGCAGGCAGCCTCGCAACCTAGCGCTCAACTGCTGCCTCACTGGGGAGGCCCTGTTATATAATTCTTATATCATTTTTCATTTTTGCACTATGTATGCATTTTCATTTTGGTTATATTCCCCATACAATTGCACCCCCTTATTTTGATCCTAATCCTTCCTTTCCCCTTCTCCCCAACCACCCCCCACCCGTAGTATGTCTTTGGTTTATAGTTGCTTGTTGATTTTGATTTTTACTTTGTATTAATTAGTCTTTATCCTGGTCCCTTATTTAGGTTTTCTAAATTCCTGCTTTGAGTGAAACCATCCAGTATTTTTCTTTCTGACTTATTTCGCTGAGCATGATGCCTTCTAGCTCCATCCTTGTTGCTGCAAACTGCATGTGTTTATCTTTTTTGATTGCTGAGTAATATCCCATGGTGTATATGTACCACGTCTTCTTGATCCAGTCATCTATTTTTGGACATTTGGGTTGTTTCCAAATCTTAGCTATTGTAAATAGTGCTATAAACATAGGGATGTGGGTGCCCTTTGGAATTAATGTTTGTGTCATTTGGGTAAATACCGAGGAGTGGAATTGCTGGATCATATGGAAGCTCTATCTTTAGTAGATCAAGAAATCTCCACACAGCTCTCCACAGTGGTTGGACCAGTTTGCACTCCCACAAGAAAGGCAGGAGAGTTTTTTTCTCCACAACCTCGCCAACATTTGTTGTTGCTAGTTATTTTAATATGTGCCATTCTCACTGATGTAAGATGGTACCTCATTGTAGTTTTGATTTGCATTTCCCTGATTACAAGTGATGTTGAACATTTTTTCATATGCCTGTTGGCCATTTGCATTTCCTCTTTGGAGAATTTTCCTTTTAGCTCTTCTGCCCATTTTTTGACTGCATTATTTCCTTTGTTTTTGTTGAGTCTCATCAGCTCTTTGTAGATTTTTGTGATCAGTCCTTTATCATTTAGTGTTGTGTGCAAAAATGTTCCCCCAGCCGGTGGGGTTTCTCTTTATTTTGGTTATTGTCTGTTTTGCTGTGCAGAAGCTCTTTAATTTGATATAGTCCCAGCTGTTTAATCTTTGCCTTCACTATCACTGCTTTGGGTGATGTTTCTGTAAAGATGTCTTTGAGGTGCATGTCATGCAGTGTTTCGCCTATATTTCCTTCTATGTATTTTATGGTTTCAGATCTTATGTTTAGTTCTTTAATTCATTTTGAGTTGTTTTTTGTGCATGGGGTGAGGTAGTGGTCAATTTTCATTCTTTTGCATGTAGCGATCCAGTTTTCCCAGCACCATTTATTGAACAAACTTTCTTTGCTCCAGCGCATATCCTTTGCTCCTTTGTCAAATATTAGTTAACTATAAATCTGTGGGTTTACAATACCTATGAAAGAATTAAGTTGGTTCCTAGTGGACCATCTCAACTATAAAAAAGAACTTTTAGAAATATTAAAGAAGTTATCCTCTAAGGACTTATTGTGACGTAAGGAGTTATAATGAAATCTAGAGTAAGGCTTTTTTTTTTTTTTTTTTTTTTTTTTAGTTATGGATGTGGCTTTTTTAATTAGATTTGAGTGAAGTCAGATTCATTCAAAATCTTAAATGTTTTTTTAGAAAGCTACATAGGCAAAAGTGATGTAGGTTAAAAATAAAACTATTGCCAATTTAAAACGACTTCTGTGCTTTTAACTTTCTGTAGGCAAGAAGGAATGGAGGAAGATTCTCAACATCTTGTTTTCCAGTGTCATCTTCAGAAGTAAACAAACAGTGGAGAAAGCAGGTAAGTCTCAGGTGGTAAAGCTAGGAAACCAAGAGTCACAGAGAACAATTGATTCAGAATCACTTCCAACTCTAATCAAAGAATACTCCCTACTGCCAAATCAGGGAATCTGGCAATATTTGCTCAAGATTTCAGAATGCTGAGGTTGAGACTGTTTCTCTTAGTTATCATCTTTTCACATCAGAATGTTTATTAAGATATCATGCTTCTTTTCTTCCTTTGTATGTTAAGATGTGGGGCAGATACCTTTTCTTTTAGGTTCTTAACTCTTTGAATCAAAAAAGAACCATATTATGACCTGATATATATCCCATGATACTGAATTTTGAGGCTCATGGTGCAACTGGACAACACTCTGGGGATACTGGAAGGGTGAGACAATTGTGTGTGGAAGGGATATGAGGGCTATGGCAAGAGATAAAACTATTGTATATTAATGACAAGAATGCCCACAATTCTGCACTCTGACCTCTATTCAGGACCTCTGCAATGCAATTTTTTCAGTACCTCCCATCAAAAAGATGGTCTTGAATTTCCATTGATATAAAGGTCTCAATTTATGTCAGTACTACACTGTCTTGATTACCATTGCTTTGTAGTAAATTTTGAAATTGGGAAGTGTAAGTCCTCCACCTTTGTTCTTTTTTAAGATTGTTTTGGATAGCCAGCATTTGGCTGTAATTTAAATATACAATATACAGTGGTGTTTAAAAAAAATGGAATCAAAGCCTAGTCAAGAGTATGTAATTGACATTGGACAAATATAGTGTTAAGAACATTCCTTATAAATACAAAAGTGCTTACAACAGTGATGGTTATATAGTATATATATATAATAAATTTTCATTTCTCTTAAGCATATTTTCTTTTCACATACAAGATAATATTCTATAGGCTAAGATAGATTTGGCAGCTGTTGTTTTCTGTGTAAAGGTTTTAAATAATGGGATGTTCTATCTTCCACTGCAATATATAAGCATAATTTCTAATGAAAGATTTGAGGTTACAAAGTTAAAATAGGAAAATCTTGGCAAAACGTGGTGGGGACTTAAATCATCTGGTCTAGATGTGTTGTATCCCATGGAATACACAGGGCCAGATATCCTCAGTGCTGACCAAGCTAAGAAGGATAATATCTGACAAACTGAGTTGCTTTGCTTGTCGATATGGAGATCCCAAGAGAGCTGTCAGGCATTTTATGCCTGATGAACTATAGAGCAGTCTGTGCTTCTCTGACTTTTTTTTCCAGTCTGGGTTGTGGGGAAAAAAATAGACATATAAGCCCCTGGAACCTCTATGTAGTGGCCTGGAACACTGTTTATTTCTAGGCTGATTTCTGGGTATTGCTCAGATTTCACAGAGAAGGCAAGAGCCTCTAAAATCAATTAACATTATCATCAGAGGGTTTTTCATGTTCTTTACAGTCCTTCCCTTGCCCCACATTTTTCTTCATTCCTGTTTGCATTTTCTCCTTTTTCTTTAGGGTTTACTTGTCATAAGCACATCCTTAATTGGACTTTGTTGTGTTCCTCCTTTACAAATCACTGGAAATCCCCCCAGTCCTCTATTTATCCTTCTCACACCAACCACACCCTCACCTAATCATTTTCTTTTCCCAAAGACTTCTTAGAAATGTACATTTATAATGAAACCTGAAGAAGAATCTGATGATTTTAGACAATAGTTATGTATCAGAAATATGCTTTTACAGCTATAAACCAGAGACAAACTATGGGGGAGGGAGGAGGAGGGACTAGGATCAAATTAAGGGTGAGGGGAGGAATTTGGGAATTGTATGGGGACTATAACCAAGATGAAAATGCATACATTGTGCAAAAATGAAAAAATGATGTAAAAATATATAAGATAAAATAAAAAATGCTCACAAAAATATGCTTTTAAATGTGAGTATATTCTAGGAATATTGCTAATTGCAAAAATGCCAGATGGATCCATGGACAAGATATGTCCCTCTTTTCATTAATAAAGAAATACTGATAAACATGCAATAAATGCTATGAAAAAGTTCAGGGTTCTATTGGGTAAAGTAAAAGTATTTGGTCAGAGATACCAAGAGGAAATTGAGATTTGAAGGAAGAATAAGAGGTCAGTGTAAGAAATATTCCAGCCAAAGAAAATAATGTATAGGAGAAAGTATAGTCTGTTTGAAGATCTGAGAGAAATCCAATATGACTGGAACTTAGAAGAGAGAAGAATTATGAGGCTTTGTGTTGAGAAGGAGTTTCATGAAATCAGTATTTGGAGGCCACTTGTTGGACTTTATCCTAATATCTAGGGGGAGATTGATGGTTTATCCAAAAGACTAACATGATCGAAATTACATTTTCAAAAGATGAATGTACAGATTGATGGGGACAAGATTTGGTGTGGTAATGAGGCTGTTTTCTCCGAGCCTGGAGATGAAATTACAGTGATATGTGTCATGCAACTGAGTATAAAGAAAAGGGAATAGATGCTTTAACTCCTTCAGCGATAGAAGCTGCAAATATGGGGCATGTAGAGTGAGAAGATGCAGGGATTATGGGAATAACACACTGATTCTAGCCTGAAAAAGACTATGTATGAAATTACATGAAAAAAATTGAGATTCCAAAATGCCAGAATGAGAAGGGTGTGCTTATTATCCTAGGTATGTGGGGTCATTAACAGTTTGGGGAATGTGAAGTGATGTGACTGGAATAATACTTTATAAAGGGTAAGCACATTCTTTAAAACATTCCTAAATATTAAAGTCTGCTCCGTATAAGCTTTGCTAACTTAGAAATATTTTTGCCTGCTTGACATCATCTTATATGAGGCTTCAATAACATGGATCTTTCATTTTGGTAATAAAAGTCAGCCTGTTATTTGTAAAGTTCCAGTTGTGTCCTCACAAGGCATTGGCTGAGGAAGGAGATAGCTTGAGCCAGAGTCCTTGAGAGAATCAGAAGGTTGGTGACAGAGCGAGCCACTGAAAAATATATTAATTTCCATTTTTACCTCTGACTGGGACCTTGGAGGAGAAGGCAGTGGACCAGTGATGAGACAGAGCAGTTGCCTTCACTGACAGAACCTGGAAGTCTGGCCATGGACTCCTAATAAACCTGTCATGGTGATTTTCATGTTTTGAGAGTCACAGAATTTAAGGGCAACTCCATGTCATTTTATGAGGAATGAGGGAGAGAAGAAGGGTTGAAAATTAATAGTGCCAACACTTGTAACAATCAGAGGGAGAAGCTTAGTTTCCCAAGTGAAATGAAGCCAGAAAATTGCCTCCTTCACTTGTGGTTGAGAAATGACCGTGTAGGGAGATGCATATGTTCATAGGTCCCGAGTTTGTTTTGATGAAGCTCTACTGCTTGATCCAAGCCAGAGTAGGCAGCCAGTAAGGATTGCCTTCCTGTCTCTCTAGTGTCTCCTCTCAGTTCTTGGAAACAGACTGAGAAGTTATAATTTTGTTCTCTAAATGCTCCATGCCTGTTTTCCTGCTGTGTCTGTTATATATATGAGTCATTTTCCAAATGTTTAGAAGACAAAAATATTGTGTCAGAGCTCATTGTAGTATCTTGAAATTCCTTGAGGAGGCTGAAGCCTCTAATGGGAACTGTCCTGGACCAGAAGTCTTGATATCAACTTTCAAGTTCACTTTGCTGCTCCATGTGGCATGAACATGGACAAGCCAGTGTGAGCCTCTGCACTAAGGCTCACAGGTCTATGTAATCGAGGGCATTGGATTTGATTACCTCTAATCATGTTTCCAAGATTTTTTTTTTGCATTTAAAGACCCTATTTAACTCTTTTAGATATGCTCAGGGACTATCAATATGATAACACAACAGTTTATGAAGAGAAACTGACAGGCAAAGAGAAGGGAGAAAGAGACAGAACAAAGGCTGAACTTTAGGTCATGTGACTCATTTTCATATTTGAATGTATTTTGGTCAAATAAGAAACTACATTTAGGATATTGTCACAATCAGCTTAAACACACATGCTGCAATAATAAATGACCCCCAAATAATCAATGGCATACAATGAGAGGCACCAAGAAAATATTTTAAGTAACATTAACTATCCAGTGTGCTTAGGTTTTGGCTCTGCATCAGATTTTCTTCATTCCTGAGCCCATTCTTAAGGAGCAATCTCTACCAAGGACACAGCATTCCTAAGGCCAAAGCAAAGAGCAAATGGAGAAACCACACGAGTGCTCTTCAAGCTACTGCTGAGAAGTGGTCACTTCAACTTCCTTTCCCATTTTATTGCCCAGAGCAAATCATATAGCCACTTCTGAACTCAACAGGACAAGACACATGATCCTCTTACAGGGAAAGAAATAATCATGAACAAAAAAATGCCATCAACTACAGTAATACTTTTATGAAATCTGAATAAAATTTAGTGGTCCCACAAGGAAACTAAGGATCATTGACTACTTAGATCACAACCAAATCATGGCCTACACAACTTCACTAAGTAGTGGCTTTCTTGATCTCCTAGAGTTAAGAAAGTAGCAGTAAATGTCTTTCTAGTAGAGCTATTTAACAAACTGGCTAAGTCATACACCACTCAAAGCAATGAGACAACCATATTTTTTTCAGCGGATTACCCTCCACTTTTCATCAGCCTGGTCAACCCTGTCTGTCCCTCATCTCCCAACACATGGTGACTCTGTTCTCATTCACTCTTACCCATTTTACATATCTATACTAAGTTTGCAATATTTCAATCAGGCATTTCACAACCTTTAAAATGTTTCAGAAAGCAGTGTCTGGATTCAATAAATGAGGATGAATTTGGCTAATGCTTCTGCAAATGGGGAAATGTATAATTTGGTTTACATGTCATTATTTTAGTGTTGTGATATTTGAGTTTCTTGAATGTTGATTTCAGACCTACAGTAGTTAATAGATTAAAATAATTTGGGACACTTTATCATAATTTCCCAAAGATAAGCAAGTAATTTGGTTAAATGAGGGAAAAAAATTGGTCTAAGGAAAAGTGAGCTTACGGTTTTGCTAGACATTAAAAGTCAACCAATAATCAACAAACAATTATAAACCAGAGACACACTATGGGGGTGGGGGGAGGAGGGAGAAGGGTCAAAACAAGGAAGGGTGTGGGAATTGTATGGGGAATATACCCAAGATGAAAATCCATACATTGGGCCTCTCCTGGTGGCGCAGGTGGTTGAGCGCAGGGCTGTGAAGCTGTCCGCAGCCTCTGCAGTGCCAGTTCATTCCCGGCCAGCCCGTGAGGGTCCCACACGGTGCGGCAGACCTCTCCTGTCTAGTCCGCTGCTCCCCTCAGCAGTGTGTTTCGTCAGTCTGCTGTTCTGTTCCCCGCTCTGTCTCTGGTGAATCCTATCACCCTCCTGTGCATCTGGCCTGTACCATGGTTCTTGTATAAATAAATAAATAAATCTTTAAAAAAAAAAGAAAATTTATATATTGTGCACAAAATGAAAAATGATGTAAAAATATATAAAATTTAAAGAAAATAGATATGATTATTTAAAACAAAATGAAAAGTAAAAAAAAAAAGTCAATAATCAATGGCCTTTCAATGTTTATTGTTATGTTGCTTATTAAGCCACAAGGAACTTTTGCAAAAAAAAAAAAATGCCTTTAGAAGACTCAATTATTATTAAACTATAATATCCTTTAATTAGTCGATTAAGAATTAGGAATGATCAGAAATTAGTCATTTTTATAAAGCAGTTGTCTAGAGGAAGCATGATTGGAAATCATCATTACATAGTCTTGTTTCTCTCTGTCACCTGATACATTCTAAAGTCCCTTTAACAAGGTTCTCTGAGTGTTGTACATGCCCCATTGCACTAACCCTTCTGCTAATTATATGATTACATTGAAATCTTTTACTGCCTCTTTTTCATCCTCTTTATGCTTCAACTTCTCCTCTGGATATACTTTTAGAATTATCAGCAGCAAAATATATTTCACCTTTTCCCCAATATACTCATTCTTTTTTTTTGCCATAAAAATAACTTTTCAGGATTTGGAGTATACTGCCCATGAGACTGAGGGTGGAGACTGACTTCAAACACTTCTTCCAAATACAGTCACATGTTGAGGTATTGGGGGGCTAGGACTTGGGCATGTGGATTTGGAAGGGATCACTATTCAGCCTTTAATACTAGTCTGAAATAGTCCCAACTATCACATCCAACAAATCCTTATTATTTGATGGCTTTGTTATGTTGTTATTTTGTTTTTTCAACTTCCACGTAAAATTTTGTGACTGTGCTAATTGTAGCTATGTGATTTGGACTGGTTACTTAAACTCCCTGTGTCCCAGCTTTTCTATCTGTATAATGAGGAAAGTATAACTATCTATTTATGTTGTTATGAAAATAAAATAACTACTGCTAATAAAGCACATGAAATAGTTCCTAGCACATAGCAAGTACTCAATAAATGTTAACTATTACTATGGAGATGAATATAAGTAATCGTCTTGAGCTTTAGAATTTGGTTCACCTGTTGATGCAGCCCTTCCATTTCTGCTTTTGAAAATAAGTGTGCTTCTAATAATGCAATATATTTAACAATACTACTTGCAATTCTACATGTTGTATTTCTGTAAGCTCTGTGAGGTTTGGGATCTCCAGCTTTGGTCTTGGTTACTCTGATAAGCATTTCCGGGAAACTGTTGACTGATAAGAAAAATGGAATATTTTGGTAGGGCCACCTCACAGTGGTGAGTTAAATAACAGAAATTCATTTTCTCACAATTCTAGAGGCTAAAAGCCAAAGATCAAGGTGTTGGCAGGAGTGGTTTCATCTCAGGCCCCTCTTCTGGGCTTGTAGATGGCTGCTGTCCTTTACCCTGTCTTCATTTGGTCTTCCCTCAATATATGGCTGTGTCTTAATCACCTTTTCTTATAAGACATTTTTGGTTAAAGTCTACCCTAAAGATCTCATTTGAAATTTACTAACTTCTTAAAAGGCCCAGTCTCTAAATACTGTCACATTCTGAAGCACGAAATGCAAAGAGGGTATGAATTGCAAGAGGAGACACTCTTCAGCCCATGACACCAGTGCAATGTTAGAGTCATACATAGACTCTTAAGTCATTAGGTTCATTTCTTTTCCATCAAAACATGTAATATCCTGGCAGCAAAAACTGGGCAAAATAAAGACTGATATAATGAGGTAAAATAAGGGCATATGTTTTATTTATATATATATATATGTATATGTTTATATATGTTACATATAGGTATACACACATTACCTTAAAATAGAAGACACAAACACATGGGAATAGAGATAAAGAAATCAAAGGCAAATCAAGAAATGTATGGGGGAAAAACATTAAAAAAAAAAGTGAAAGGAAGGAAGAAAATAAGGGAGAATGAAGAAAGAAAACAAGACCAGCTAGAGAAGTAATTTATCTTATGTCTTCAGAGTATACATTTTTTAATAGCAGTTCCATACATTACATTAAAGAAGGTTGAATTCAGTCTCCAATTATTAGGGGAAAGGTAACTTGAGCCATGACTTTTTCCACAGTCTTTCCCTATGATTGTTTTAGAACTTTACACTAGAATTTCACATTTAGAATCCCATTTAAGTCATTTTTTTAATTGATGTAGATCATAGCTATCTGAAAAAAACAAATGAAAGTTTTTGTCTTTTTTTTAAAATCATTTATGCAACAAACTATAAACCACCAAACAAAAACAAAACAAATTAGTAGGGTTTATATTGACTGCCCTAGAACTGTCTCTATTTGTGCCGGCCAGCAGCCTGTCACAACAACCCCAACTGTGATGTCCAAGTCGCAGAGTTGAAAGCTCAGCCCTTGAAGTGCTGTTCTGCACACTGCTTCTGCACTAATCCATGAACTTAATAAGCATTTGTCTCCCCAGTGGTGCCTCACTGTCTAACTGAACTACTTATATCCTGTAAATTTGCAGTCTGTTTGACTTCTAGAAAACAAAGCAGTCAAGCTTGCCTGATCTCATCAGTTTAATCTTAGAATATCTAAGCTACTCAACAACCCATGTATCTTTATATAAAAAAAAAAAAATTGGCATAGCAAGAGCTGTTATTAGAGACATGTGTTCCAGGCTGTGATCAGAAATTGTTAGTCTTTCTGGATGATCATGAAAATGTGAATAGAATATATTGAAAACGAATGTGGCTAATGAATTACTATGTGCAGCCGTCTGTAGTATGACATGGTTGGAGTCTTATGTATCACTCAGAAAACACATTTTCCAGGGAAAATGATTAGTCAGGAGAGTTACGAATCTGTCAGATAATCCAAGAGAATGAGTGTATGCAAGTGCTTCTGATTAATTATATATATCTGAATGTTCCTCTGCTATGCTAACTTAAATATGAAAAGTGAGAAAATAAAATATACTAGCCAAGGGGACTTGAAACCAGAGATATTTGTAGACAATTTTTTTTTTTCCATGAAGGACATCCTTAGTAGCTTGCACTTCCTTGTTGCCAAGCAAATGGGTACTGTTGTCAAATAGTATTGCAGGAAGGTGGACCACTATAAAGAAGAAGAATTTACTTTAAAGAAGAAAACCTTACTCGCAGGTCTTCTTCCTGTTTTACCATTTGGGTAATGTATCACAAAACTCCTTCTTTTGTACAAGAAAATAATAATAGATAGTACTTATCAAAGCAGGTGTTTCACCTGCTTCCAGTCACACAAATTTTCAAGTATAATCTAAATGACCACCCTGAGAATTGAGTATTATAAACCTTTCCATTTAAAGCAGAAGAAAAAGAGGTTAAATAAGTCTCCAAAGGTGACTCAGGGAGTGGTGGGTCTTGGACTTGATCTCAGGCATTTAATGTGAAGTGTGGTGATCAACCATTGTGGGCATGAGCTCCTGATTAGTGAGGACTTTGACCTAAGAAAGGAAACGCTGAAATGGGAATTTAAAATATCCTACTTGTCCCACTTTCCACACATAGTAAGCAATGTGTAAAGGGATCTTGAATAGGTAAAATAATAATAGGGCTTGCTTGGCTGAGGAGATGCATCTAAAAAATAATAACAATACAAAACACAACAAATCATAAGTTCTTTCCATAACAATACAAAACACAACAAAGCTGCCCGCAGCCTCTGCAGCGCTGGTTAGATCCCTGGCCGGGCCGCTGGCAAGGGTCCCACATGGTGTGCAGACCTCTCCTGGCTCACCCGCTGCTCCCTTCAGCAGCGTACTTAGTCAGTCTGCCTATTCTGTTCCCCGCACTGGCTCTGGTGAATTCTCTCACACTCCTGTGCTACTGACTATACCCAGTGCTTGTATAAATAAATAAATAAATCTTAAAAAAAAAAAAAAACACAAAACAAAAACAAACAATTATAAACCAGAGACATCCTTCAGGGGAGGAGGAGGGAGAGGGAGGGAGGGAGGGGGAAGCACAGGGGACTGAGGTGATGGTGCACGGGTGCATTAGTGAAGGAAATTCTTTGGGGACTACACCTGAGGGGGGAGGGGGAAAGCAAACACTGTTTAAAAATGAACAGTGATGTAAAAAATATATTAAATGAATGAATGAATGAATGCTCTAAGCACCCTGTAAGCAGCAATGAAGAGTAAGGTCTTGGGACGCACCAGTCTGAGCAGGGGCTCTGCTTGTGGGATGTTGAGCAATCTCTTAACTTCTGTGAGCTTCAGTTTCTTCACTATTTACTGAAGATAACAGTGTTTATCTCCTATTTTTGAAGAAGTAGTAAGACTTTCTTATTTCATCTTCTTAAAAATAGTACAAATAAAATTAAGAGGCACCCATTTCTGAAAAAGCCCTTTGATAGGTATGAAAATTGAGAAATAGCAAACTTTAATCTCAGTAATTGAACTCTCAATCTATGTGTTCCTCCTCAACTTTTTTACATATCATAAAGTACATTTTCTAAATGTATTAAAAACTTCAGTGGATTGTTTGGTGACCGTAAGTTTGCTGTCAGTGGGGAAGTTCATATGTGGCTGGAGTTTTTCTAAAAGAAGAGGCATTTAGTTGAAAGAGAAAGAACATGAGTCTGTTTGGAACCTGAGATTCCTTAACTTTTTTGACCACCTAAGATTCAGCTGACCATTCATGATTCTGACTTCTTGGAAGGTTTCCGATTCCATCATCAAATCTCACTCATATAAGCAAAAAACAGATGTTAAAACATCTCTTTGAGGCTAGTTAGCTTAGCTGATTATTGCATACTTCTCATTACACTGATTAAGTCCTGGAGAATGTATTTATTGCATGGTGAACCCATAAGCATTGTATTCTGTGACCCTAGGTTAAATCTTTAAACTCATTGAGAATTCTTTGAAATACAGTATGGCTGAATTAGCTAATAATGTTTCAAATATTGGGAAACAAATAAATAAGCATATTATGTACCTCAGAAACCTCCTGATAATGTTGATGCCTTATCTTATATAGTGACCTTAACTTATGTTAGTAGCCTTATCTTATAATCAATAGGATATTAATGTTGGATAGAAACAACACACAAAAAAAGCTATATTTTATTAAAGGTCATTTTATCAGTCCTTATGTGACATTCATACTCCTGAATCTGAAATAGACATGCAAATTTCTGAATTTATAGTTAAATTATACCTGCCATGCTAAGCAAGTTTATTTTTAAAGTGAATTTGTGACTAAATAAATAAATAATTATAATACCCATATTGGAACCCATCTTTTAATGCAATTTGCCATTCTAATACCATCTGTTTCAGGCATTATGAACATGTCGGATTGAAGGTTAAATTCAAAAAGAAAGCAGAATTTTCTTTGAACTCTTTAATTGCAACTGTGTATTCAGCTTCCATTGGTTCTGCAGCATTTATATCATTTTTGTTTTTCAAGAATCAGGTCTCTTGTGAGAGTTTCATATTCTTTCATTTGCATTCATTTTTATGCCTTGTCCTTGTTATTTTTATGCCCAAAGGTTATATTCACTTTTCATTTCAAATAAAACCAAATCAACTTGCCCGAATTGGGGCAAAGAAGAGATATGCACATAGACAGGACATAGAGCTTGCCAAGAGAGAATGGCTTCAACTTTATTCTGATCTTAGAAGGAGGTGATAGTAAGTTCTTTCCATAATGGTGAGTTGTTACTTTAGATCTACCCTAAGGCATATTTTCAAGTAAATGGGAATTGCGTGGTCCATAACAAAGACATAACATCCCACAACATACGTGTTTCAGTTTCTGCTTCGAAACATGATGGAGTACTGCCATTTGGATTTAACCGCCTGCCAACTTTTTACGATATAAAATCATCTTAAAACTGAATAGACTATGAAATTCATGGATCCCTTAAACAGTTTAAGGTTTTTGACAACAGAAAGCAAAAGGAGATGATCCTAGAGAGAAGCAAACACATTGTCTAACCCAGGTGACTGCCTAGAGGACCTTCCAGATAGCAGTGTGGGGAGGAAAAGCCCAAATGGAGAACCATTGGGTGAACAGGGGCTAAGGCTGGAGGATAGAGACAGCTGGAATTTGTGGGGTAAGATATCTAGAAAGAAGGAACTACCCAGATTGAGTGGTCCCTCTTCATGGCCTCCCCTCTCAGGTTCTTGGCAGAGAGCTGGTTTGTGCACACACACACACCCAGAGCAAACACTACAGGCTTTGTGTGGCCTGGTGCATGAAAACAGGAACTCAATAAAAACACCAAGGTGTTGTACAGTACTTGCTGCTGAGCCCACAGGCAGTCACTTGAGATTCCAGAAAGACCTCCCAATTAAAGATTGAAAACCATTTTCTAGAGTAAGGGATGAAACCAGAACCCAAATCAAAACTGAGGTTCTGAATCTTAGTATAACCCATTACTTAATTGTATTTCTATGGGTCTTGCCATTTTACATATGCATTCTTCACTTTTGATTCATTAAATAAATAATTCAACACATTTTCAGTAAATTCTTATTGTATGTGTCAAGGCACTATGGTGAATACGGGTGTGTTTTAAAAAGTTATATATATAATATAAACTATAGAAGTATATAAGTATACTAAAATAACAATAACATTAATATGTAATAAAATACATCTTATATAAGCTTATATTAGTACACATAAGTATGTATAATATAAATAATTTCCCTGGCATTTGCCTTCTTCTCATCCATTTATTTGATGGATCTTCTCATCCATCCATTTATTAAACATAAAGCAATTTCTATACCTTAATTTGAACAAAACAAGAGGGAAACTCCGTAGCTTGACCAACAAAAACTGCCAATAATCATAAATGAGCAGCTAAAGCATTATTATGTGACTATAACCTGTACCTAAGTTCACTGTTATACATGATAAAATAAGAAATATAAATGTTTATTTTAACACTATGCCAACTCTGTGCTAAGATAAGTGAGTTGACATTTTGTACTGATCAAAATTCTTAGTTATCAGAGGGCATTTATTAAGCAGATAAGCTCAACAATTTATAGTTATTTGCACTGTAGCCTATCTCTCCCTGTGTATGAACATAAAAGGAGCATAGTAACTGGTGTTTTTCTTTGGAAGAATTGAAAGCAAGTCTCTCACATCACAATGATCACATTATTTTCCCTAAACATTTCAAAGTAGATATTTTTACCATTTTACAGATGGAAAAACTGAGATTAATTTTGCAGCAAGTAACAAAATCCAGATTTCTCAGATCCTGTCCAAGTGCACTGGCTTCCAGCAAAGCAGCTGCTTGACTTTGGATTTTTAAGAAGCTGTTTTTCATTCGAGTCTTACATGCATGTGTTGTGGAAGAATTAAAAAAGGCAAAAGACTCTTTGTGTACAAGCTTCATTCTGGCAAACATATTTTGGTAGATATTGCCATATTGCTGGATGAAGCTTGAGAAAAATTTGAGGGTTTTTTTTTATTTTTGATTGAATGTTATGATAAGAATTTGGGCAGGATATTCTTATTACAAATATACTACTGTAGGGCAATAAAAGAATAAAACCAAACAGCATAGAAACCCAGAGAATTATAAATATTTGTTATTGGAAAAAAATCAGAATGTCAATTAAAAACTCCATAAATTTATCAGCCTTTTATAACTTTATTGAGATTTGAAGATTATAAATCTTTTAGAAAATACTACTTTCAATCACAAGAAATCTTAACTCCTGGAATCTATTGTATACTACTTTTTCATTCAGTCCTGAAATTTAACAAACAAAAATCCCAGAGGCTCAAGCCTGATAACTTAAAACCAGTTAGTGACTGTTTCTGAGACAATATATGTGGGAAGAAACACAAAGACAGTTGTTTCTTGGGATTCTTATATCAGAACTGACAAAGTATCTTGTACTTTTAAAAGGCATGCATCCAGTGGGTCACTGATCTTGGAGCACCCTGACAATGTAGATGCCATATATTAAGGGAAGACATTGTTAGCAAGTGGGTGAAGGGTACCCTGGGAGCCCCAAACCTGCCTGCTCTAGATAGGTTCTGCCATCCACCATACCAAGACAAAAAATACTCTAGTGCATAAGACCTTCAATGGGAATGAACTTTAATACAATTAGTATGTGATAGAAGAGAAAGAATATATTTTAAAATGATTTCTAATTAAATACCCAAAGTTACCTATCCCATTGTGGGTAAATGCCCAGCCAAACAGGGTAGGCCCAAAGCGAAGCAGCTGAGGCTCAAAAGCTTGCCACAAATCTAAGGCACCTCCTGGTGAGGACCCATAGGAAAAGGGCAGACTTTCCTTCCAGGCAAGTCTGGAAGGAAAAGAGCAAAGTCAAAATCAAACTCCGGCTGCCGTTGTCAGCCTCCCTACAGGTCTCTCACCCATATCTCTGTCTCTTTCAGGTGTCTCCTTCCATGTCCCCCAAGTCCCTGGTACAAATCCAAAGCTGAGATGCAAGCACAGCTTCTTTGCATGTCTCTGCTCCATGTGCCTTCTCCAGGTCTGCTTCCAGTCTTCCTTTTCTTCCTTCTTCAGTCCTTTTCTCAGTGTTTCCTAGCTTCACATCCCTTCCCCACTCTTTCTTAGGGTGGGGCAGGGAACCTGGAACCTCCCCTTTCTGTGGATATTACAAGGTTACAATACCAACATTGAGCTTTGAAAACAGACATTAAATCAACCCGCTGCCCCCATCTAACAAAGCCTGGGACATTTTTTATGCTACAGCTTCAGTCCACTTGGCATTTCCTGGATAGAGGTCAGGGATGCTGCTAAACATCCTACTATGCGCTCCCCACCCCCCAAAAAAAAAACACATAACAAAGAATTTGGAAACCAAAAAAGTTAATATTGTAGAAGTTGGGAAATTATGAATTAAATTAACTTTAATAGTAGTCATACTTTTTTCAAAAAAAAAAAAGCTTTGAGATGAACTATTAATATGTAAAAAAGTTGTAGGGAGAGGGGATTTCTAAGTATTCTTTGCTGGTAATTTTTCAGAAATGGTATAGAAGTTAGGTATTTTGGAATCCTCCTTGATTGAAATCAAAAGAGCCTTTGTTTGGTTTTTTAATAATTCTTTTTATTGAAGTACTATTGGCTTCTATCACTGTTAGTACTTTGGAAGTACAGGATTTTCCCTTCAGGTGTTCAGGTGGAGTTATCAGAGAACACCCACCACCAAAGCATACATGGTCCTGCACCATCATTATGCTCCCTCCCCACCTGTTCTCCATCCCCAACCACTTGGGATGTCTCAGTTCTATAGTTAGTTTTCAATGATTGGTTTTAAGTTCATCTTCCTTTAACATTGGGTTGATTGCTCTATATTCTCATATAAGTGACACCATCTGGTATTTATCAAAAGGGCCTTTGCTTAGGAACAGTAAGATAGTATATTAGCTATGGTCATGTTATCATGAATTGTATCCAAATTAAGGTCACTTAAAATTTCTGAAAAATCAAATGTTTGTGCTGTTTAGAATGATTTTTAAATACACACTGGATTCTTATGCATTTGGCTTCCCAGCTAACATACTAGAAGGGTCCAGGCCTCACTAGAAAGTGCCAGGAACTTGATGTATACTAACCAATGCTTGAAATAATGTATACTTATTGACTAGGTTGGAAATAGTGTCCTTGCAAAGTATGGACGTTGCTCAGAAGTCACTCTGGGCATATTCGTTGATTATATGCCTGGTGCAGTGTTATACTCAATCAAAATTTGGTGAAGTGATGTTACTGACAATTATTGCTGCTTATACCTTGGGATCAGCAGTAAGTTATTATTCCCAGGCCAGATATTCTACATGTCAAAACAAAACCAATGGACTTAAAGGGCCTGTGGAAAATTTTGAAAACTGTTCTAAATTCATATAGACTGAATGAAAACTAATTTTGATGCTGAAGATAATAGTCATGACATGAGTTGAGACATGAAATCCATGTAAATTACACACAGCCTGTGAATGCTGATAAGGAAAGTGCAAGATGAGCTGATACCTTCTCCACCTTAGGCTGAATGTGTCCATCTTTCTTTTTCCTTTGAGAAGCTGTTTTTTTTTTAATGATTAAGTTAAATTTTTAACTTGTTTTCCATAATGTATTTTTATTCACAGAAAGCTTAAGTTATTCAGTCACTTTGATAAATTATCTCTTTAGTCTGCATATGTGATATGGAAATAATGTTGTGACTTTCCCAGATGATTCAAGGGTGAAAGATAGCACATGAATGCACAGTATTTATCATGAGATGGGACTTGTAGGTTTCATTGTCATTTCTTTTGGGCTTCCCTAATGCTTTTTCATTCTTGCAGTGTAACGAGTAAGAATGGTCTGTGTCCTATAGGACCACCCAAGCTAGAATAATCTAAAAGCTTTAATTACCACCACAGTAAATGTGTTATCCTAGAATCTTTCTTTGGACCCTGTGTTTCATGCTAATCACTCCTAAGCACTTATATTAAATATGTGTGTTTTAAACACTCTCTTTATTAAGTGATTTCCACTTTTTGCAGTTCTAAAATGTGGTGATTCTCTGTTAGTGACATTGTTTCTCTTTTTCACACCACAATTTCTTCCTCCTAGTAGATATCGCCAGTTGAGTCATTTCCTGAGATGTCAACAGCATCATAATAGAAATTATCCATTGTCATTAATTCAGGCACAAGACCTTCCAAGGAGAGCTACATGATCAGAGTGAGCAAGAGGATGTGAAAGCCATTACAGTACAATGGTTTTCAATGTTCAAAGAGAGTTAAATGTGCCACACTTGTTATGCCTTTTTAAAATTGCTCTAATCTAGAAAACTTAAATAAGGGACCAGGAAAATGAATAACTATAAGAAAGTGAAAATCAAAATCAACAAAAAACTATGAACCAGAGACACTTTTTGGGGGGTGGGGGGCGGGAGGGGAGGGATTGGGGTCAGAATGGGGGGTTGCAATTGTATGGGAAATATAAAAATAAAATTTATTATATAAAAAAATAAAATGAAATTGCTCTAATGTAAGAGTTAATATGTTAAAGAACACATTAAGAAAACCATAACAATAAAGACTGGATTTATCTAGAAACATGGTTTGTACTTAGTATATATTCTGTCCCAGAGAATATAGAACATTGAAACTCCCTACTCAAGGGGTTACATGATCACTGAATTTCACCATATCTGCGTTCATAGTCAAACCCTAAAAATATTTTCATCATTTGTAAAGTGAGAATTTATAAAACTCATTACCATTAAGATGGATTTTATCCCAGAACTTGCTTAGGAAAGTGGTTATGGTATATATTTCTAAAGAACTCATTTTATTAAAACTATTTCTCCTCAACAAGAAAAAGAAAAAGGACAGGCAAGAGGAGAGAAAAAAATAAGAAAAAGCCAGGTGGAAAAGGCAGAAAAGAAAGCAGCAGCCACTCAAAAATATTCATGTGCTCCAGAGAAATCTGAGGGCTCTGCTTTTAATACTCAACATCTGTCTTTAAAAACATATCAATCACATGATCACTAACAGCTGTTGCATTAGACTTTTAATCAGCCATGATTTTCAAAAGAAAGAAAGAATGCTGTTGGATCAGTTGATGGAAAGTTATTGCTTAGAATGCACCAGCTTGGTACTGGCAACTAATTCAAAATTTAAGGAGACAAATCTTTACCAAGCACCGTAAACACTATTCATGTGTAAAGTGCTGTGTTATGAACACTATAAATGATCCCACATGTTTGGGAGCCTGAAGAAAACAATGTGAGTTTTGCCATGTATTCAACTGATACATTTAATGTAATGTGAATTGAATTAAAAAAAATAGCCTCTACATTCACAATAAGGCAGGAAAACACAAAAAGCATGCATTTTAATCACAATAATTACTGAGAAGAATAAGTCCCCCAAGTTTGGGGAGCATATTCCTTCCCAGATATGAGTAACTCCCACTGATTTTATTGGAAATTAATAATCCTTGTGGGAGTGAGAACATCAGGGACTGAAGCAATTTTATATATATTGGGGAAGAGGTTACTTCTGTTTTGAATTAACTTCAAGTTTTCTTGGAGACAGCTTGTCAGATCTGTGCCATTTACCTTTTTATGCTAAGATACAATGGCAACAAACTAAAAATTCTTGCATTGAAATACAGGCATGTTGTTCCAAATTAAGGAAGGAAAATATACTCACTCCCAGCACAAGATGCTACTTAATTCATCAACATTTGCAGCTATAGCTGACCAGAGAGAAATCACTGGTGTCCAGTAAGGCTGAAAGAGAGTTAAATATACATGTGACTCCCTCTGGAAAGATAATTCCATTTATTACATCCCAGGAATAGGTAGAATGGGCACATTTCCTCCAGTGTTATACTGCTTGAGACAGTAGTGATGATATTTCATGTGTAGTGGTCAAAATACATTGTAACTGAATTCTCTTTGAAGACACTGATTTCCAGAAAGCGTTCCCCTTAAGTGACCCAAACATTAATTCATCTTTCTCCATATTTATTATAAATACAAGTGATAAAATAATTATACACATGAATTTTGCGTTGCAGAATTTCTTTGTTATAAGGAAATTATACCATGTAGTGATTCTAAATTATATCCTAGAAAATATCTGATGATCATGACTGCTGACCACCATATACTGCTCTGAACACAGCATTTGCTGCAGACAGGCATACCCATATTCTATAATTGTTGAGGGGAACGGTATGTCCTGAATGAATTCTACCTACGGAATTTTATGGACCCCACCACCACTTCCATGCCAAAGAGATCCCAGGTGCTGAGGACTACAACTCTCATCATCATCATGGCATGGATCGGCCATGACTTCTTAAAGGGCATTGCTGGAAACAAAAGGCAGTTAAACAGCCTTGCTTGATAGAAAAGGGAAGACATGTGGGCTGGAGACAGCTTGGTTTTGCCTGCCCACAGTGTGCGCCTGGGGTCCCAGCTCAGATAGCATCACTGATAGGATGTATTGACCAGTAAATTCTCATTCTCTCTGTGTCTCTGTCTTTCTCCTCCACATCTCCCCCCATTTCATTTCCCTTGTTAATAAACCTTTTATTAACCTTTCTGTGTGCGCCTGCTCTTGGGGCTTGTTCTGATTCTGTTGTTGTTTTTTAGCACACAGGTGAGTACTCACAGGCTGACTGGCCCAGCATCTGGTGCTGTCCATCCCAACCTTCAGACTGTGGCTGGGGCTGCTGCAGCATCATCTCAGCAGCCCTGCCTGTGAGCACCCCCAGCTGAGGTGACTTGGAGCATGACCCAGTGTTTGCCAGCATGCCATGTGCTCCGGACCCTTGTTGACGGGACAGCAACATCTTGAATAAGCAACTTTTGTTGAGACTTCTGGACACTGTGGACACTATCTGGGGTAAGCTAACCAGCCACTTGTGGCCTTAGAAACTCTTAGAAACTCTTTGTTTCCCCTGTTTGTTATATAAATCCCACTGTTGTTCCCTGAGCCTGAGTGGTCTTGCAATTGTGCTCATGGGTGAAAACACACACACAGTAGCCTGTCCTTAATTGGGTGCTGTCCTTTGACCTGCTATAGCACCCCCATACTACTGTTTCACTTGGCAACCACAAAAAGACTGGACACCTGTGTGTGACCAGCCCTACGATCCTCTCCTTGTGTTGGTCACCTTAAAGTGCAGAGCAGGGCCTCCCCGGTGGTGCAAGGGGTTAAAGCACCTCACTATGAAGCAATCTGCAGCCTCAGCAGATTGTCTCATTTACTGCATCCCTCAGCAGTATATTTCAGTCAGTCTGCCTGTTCTCTTCCCACTCTGTCTTTGGTGAATCCTCTCACCCTCCGCATCTCTGTCCTGCACCCAAGCTCTTGTATGCATAAATAAATAAATATTTAAAAAATAAATAAATAAAGTGCAGAGCAATTGTAAGATGACTGGCAGGAATTGATTTGGAAAAAAAAAAAACAGAAACTAGTCATGGATTCAACTGTCAGTGTGGGTGGCTCTACTTCCCCTCATCCCCTGCTCCTTCTGCTTTTTTCTCTCATAGGTTCTAGGTTGGCAAGTTTTATAAAGTCTGGTACCAACAAACTAATGTTTATATTGTTGGAGGTTATATGGACCTATAGTTGGAGTCTGTTTACTGGTACAGATTTTAGATCTGTGTTTGTGGGAGTCCTCTTTTGTATGTTGGTTGATGCTGTTTAGTCTAAAAGGAGGTAAAAGTTCTATTGAAAACAGCAGGACCAGGTACAGAAACTGCAAGAGCAGATACCAGTTGCCTTCCAGAAATTGGGTTTGGGGAAGATAGAAGCCCATTTGAAAGGAGGTGAAAATTCTATTGAAAAAATTGTAAGAGCAGGTATAGAAACTAGAAACCCATCTGATGGCACAGATCCTGGGTAGTGGTAATAGAGAGGCACGGGGAGAAGAGGACTGCCACTTAATGGCAGCTTGAATCCACGGGCTTAGAGTCCCTTCCATTAGCTAGTGGCCCTCCTGAAGAGGCTGTGGAGACTCCACAAGCCTTACCACTTCCCAGCAATAATACTGGAATGACTTCTCACACCAGAGAGGTACCCAGTATGGTCAAGGGAGTTGCTCTGGGGTAGGACCATTCCCTCTTGGTCAAGTCCTAAATGGGAGAATGAATGAAAGGCGTCAGCCTGACAGGTACTATTGGTCTTATAACATCTTTGCCTCTGTGGATCTGTTGAATTGGAAAACTTCTGTCCTCTCATACCAGCAGGAACCCCCCAAAAGATGACAGAATTATTTGTATCTATTTATGCCTCCTATCAACATAATTCAGCAGACATAGTCTATGATGACCATATTGCTTACATGTGAGAAACAGAATGGTTTTGGGAAAGACTAGGGAAGAAGCTGGTCGCCCTCATTGGGATATAGACAACCCAGAATTGGAGGAAGCTGTCCCTTTGGCAGACCCTACCTGGGGTCCCTGTAATGGAGGTATGCAAATGTTGTAGCACTACCAAAGGTGCCTGTTGGTTGGGCTAAAACAGAACAGATTTAACAAGGTCTTAAAGGTTCATAAAAGGACCCAATGAAGATCCTTTAGAATTTTTAGAAAGAATGATGCAAGCAGGGCTTCCCTGAGGCCACAAGGTGTTAAGTCTCAACACTATCAAAGTATTGCCAGCCACTGAACATGAGTTCATACCCCAGCCAGGGAGCTGACCCACATGGCTCAGCAGACCTCTCCTGTCTCACCTGCTGCTCCCCTCAGCAGTATATTTAAATAGACCTGCCTGTTCTGCTCCCCACTCTGTCTCTGGTGAATCCTCTCACTATCTGCTCCTCTGGCCTACACCCCCATTCTTGTATGTATAAATAAATAAAAATAAATCTTATAAAAATGATGTAAGCATATAGCACGTATATAGCTATAAACCCTGAAGTTCTGGAGAATGCTAGAATGGTTACCATGATATTCATGAGACAGTGTGCTCCAGATATAAGGAGGAAGTTGAATAATATTGACAGTGCTGTGGAAATGACTCCTTCCCAATTAGTGGCCACAGCCTTTAGGGTCTATAATGGAAGAGAGGAAAGGAGACCTAGGCCTGCAATGGTATTTGTAGAAGGGGAAGGAGACAGGATTCAGAAATAAAAGAAAGAAGGGTCAATAAGAGAACCTCTAAGGAGAGAGCAATGTGCTGACTCTAAAGAGGAAAACCACTGGAAGTATCAATATCCTTGGATAGAAACTAGAAAGGGGAGAAGGTCTGAAAATGTAGACAGAAAGGAAAAGAAGCCCATGAAAGCACAGAATGGGGGTTCATGCAAACACTACCTCTTGCAAAAGAGGAAAAGTAAAGGACCAAGGAGGGAAGAGAAAAGGCAAATAGTTGTTCAGAAGACTGGTTCAGATGAGAAATTGGGGGGCCCAAGGGTTATACTTGTTGTAAACAAGCCTATTATAATAACCCCTCGGAACCCCAGGAAACACTAAATGTGGGAGATTCTTTTCTTAAAGACTTATTTATTTATTCATACAAGCACTGGGTATAGTCAGAAGCGCTGGAGGGTGAGAGAATTCACCAGAGCCAGAGGGGAGAGCAGAGCAGGCAGAGTGACGAAGTACACTGCTGAGGGGAGCAGCGGGCGGCAGGAGAGGTCTGCATGCCATGTAGGACCCTCACCTGGTGGCCGGGGATTGAACCAGCGCTGCAGAGGCTGAGGGCAGCTTCGCAACCCAGTGCTCAACCGCTGTGCCACCGGGGAGGCCCAATGTGGGAGAATGTTTAATACACATCTTAGTAGATACTAGAGCAACCTATTTGGTTCTAAATTCAAAGTTAGCCTGGGTCAGTAAAAAACTATACCCATCATTGGGGTTATGGGAAGGCCACAACAAAAAAGTCTTCTTATAATTGCTATAGAGTCAATTTGGTGACAAAAACTTGTCACGCAGTTTCCTTTATGTGGAAGAGTGTCCAATTCCACTCCTTGGTCATTATCTCCTTAGTAAATTGAAAGCACTGCTTGTTTTTCCACCCTAGGATCAAAGAGTACACCTACAGGTACCCCCAGAACATGCCTTGTATTACCAAATGATACTCAGGATGCTCCAAAGAAAAGTGTATTACTGCCTCCTGAGATCTGTAATGGGGAAAATAAAGTGGTTCATGGGCCGATGGAATGCCTGGACTTGCAAAAAATGTAAACCTTGTAAAATTGAATTGGTAGAGGGAACAAGACCCCAGAGGAAAAGCAGTACCCTCTAAAAGAAGAGGCTTTGAGGGGAATTCAGCTGATATGAACAAGGTTTCTTCAGAAGGGTCTTATTCAGCCCTGTTGCTCTCCCTACAATTCTCGTACACTACTGGTAAAGAAACCCCACACAAATGAGTAGCGTTTTGTATGAGATTTGAGGGCAGTTAATGACGTTGTTGAGGACATATATCTAATTGTGCCAAACCCATACACCTTGTTGACTGATATACCAACATTTGTGACAACCTTTTGGGCCTCAGCAGCCCCGCTTCTGGCCAACTCTGTTTCCCTGGGCATTACTCATACATGGGTATGAGTAATTTTGGGTGGGTAATTTTGGGGGTTTTCTTGGGAAACTTTCATTAGGAATATTGTTTCTTCTCTTCCCTCTCTATGCACCACTTCTATGGAATATGCAAGTTTGGGGAATCCTGGGTGCCCCTTGGTCATGTATTAATAAACTGGAGTGACGTACTGCATAATTATGAAAAACTAGTTAGCAATGCTTTCAGAAACAAGTGTAGAGGAGTTTGAAACATAAAGGAAGCTAGTTAATATTCAGGTGAACAGATATATCTGTACTTTTCAGGAAGACAGCATGTTTAGCTAAAGGTTTGCTGTAGTTTGTTGAAGTTGAAGAAAGTATATATTGTATTTCAAATAGTCTATTCTTATCCTAAAAAGTAATTGCTAAAAAATAAATATTTCTTTCTTGATTAAATGTATTTATTTGTGATATGCTCTTTCATAGTATTATTTATGTTTTGACTCTCCTAGAAGTGTTCGAAGAGTATTTTTTTTACATTATCACATTTTCTAATCACCTGTCTAGTATATAGAATGGTCACAAATTTGAAAGGTGATAGTATAAGGACTTAGCTGAAAAAGGCTTTTATCCAAAAGCACAAGACAAGTGCAAATCAGATCTATTCATATGGCAGGAGATTGAGAGTTCCAATGTGGATCTACTTTGATAGCTGGAAACCATGATCCATATACAGCATTATGTTTTCTTCTTTAGAGAATATTCGGCTTAGCGGTGAGCAGAAAGCTAAGGAAACTAAAATCAATTCTTTATATGGTATGCAGAGAATTTTCTCCATGAAATTTTCATCATTGCAGCTTTTTCACTTTCATAACTGTTGGCTCAGGAGTTTCTCACTGGCGTTCTCCTACCCCACTCACTCATCCCCCAGAAGGCCTTGAGGGGATGTTCAGGAAGCCCAGAGGGCTTTACAAGATACATTTGATAAAAACTGAGCAAGAGTGGAAAACAAGGAGAGAAACATGCAAACTAGACTTGGGAAATATAGTTAAATTGTTTCCTCTACAAATTTTCCATGTAAGCTCAATATTCAAAGTAATTCACTTACATATTGAATACTTGACTATCACTCCATTTTAAGCCTTCTCCCATATATGGGGAAATAATATTACATCACATTTAATAAAGGTATAAAAGAGGTATCTCTTTTGAGGTAGGGTACAAAAGAGATAACAACTGCCTGAGACACAACAAGAACTCAATAAATACCTTCTAAAAAATACTTCTGTTTTATTACTAATAGCCTATGACTTCACTGGATGAACATCCCCAGAAGAGGGAGCTAAAGTTGATTGGAAGTTTACACTCCCTTTCTCTCCTGAGACAGGGCGCTCGGCTGACTGCTGGATAAGGGTTGCTATGGTTATCATAGGGGGCTTCAGAACAGGAGGATATTGTGACAGCTGTCGCAATGTGGAGGGGCCCTTAACCCCTATAAACTTTTGTAAAAGTAGTTCCTTTGTGTTGGGTTTGAGACATTACTCTGCTTACTTTGGTGTTTCCAGTGTGTATCATGAGGTCAATAAAGTTTCCTTAGATAGTGCAGCCGGACTGGTGTATGCCTTCAATGCATTACCCTAGCAACTAGAGGAGAGGCTGCAGCTCCTGAGAGGGTAGGGGCATTGTAGTGACCTTTTGTCTAGAATGTGCTGCCCTCTTTGCCTGAGAAAATTCTAATCATATTTCAAACATTGTGTGTTTCCTGAGTCTGCCCTACTCCTTCTCTCATGCCAACTCAGAACAGTACTTTTATCCAGTGTTCCTATTGTGCTTTATCCCAAATTGCAAACATGAAACAATATCCTTCAGCCACAATCACAGAGATGTTGCTTAATAGAGTTGCAGATTTAGTGTCAACATATCCTTGTATCTCTACCACAAGTGGGCATCTGTTCTTCCTGAAAAAACCAGGAGGGGATAAATCCCATCCCAACCAAAGTGCAGCTATAAGGATATGAGGGGACCATAGCTACAAAGTAGGGTCATGCAAATAGAAAGACCTATGCTTTGTTGATAATTAACCAGTGGCACCTTTCAAAGAGTTACTGGAAGAAACTAACTCAGTTCTCTGCAAGAGTAAATAAGCGGAATGGTCAAATTCCTGCAAATAACCTTATGGGCCTTCAAATAAGGAACTGACATTCTAATCCATATTAATATAAATTTTTAAAAAAGCTGACTTTTATATGTCAAAAGAAAAATATTGATTGGGCTAGAATAGGAACAAATCTTTAGCCGTGAGAGCAAATATTTTGTCTGCTTGCTTGTGTTAGTTATGTTTGTATTGCTTTATTTCTTCATCGATGTCTAATAAGGAAAATAAGATTATAGCATTTATTGAGAGTTTATGATGGACCAGGTACTATGTTAGGGGGCTTTAAATGCATTAATTCATTTAACCCTCATAACAAGCATAAAGCATATCAATCAATCAATATTTTACTAATAAGAGAAAAATGAAATTCTCCTTGAGAGGAGAATTTACTAGATTGGAATGTTAGAAAGTGAGCCAGTGACAAGAGCTAAGATTTAAATCCAGAGAGTCTGAATTTAGAGTTCATTCCTTTTGCATTACATTATACTCTAGAGAAAGAACTTATATATTATTGTCTACATTAGTGTTTGCTATTGCCATCAAAGGGTGGAGGAGAAGACATCAAGAGCAAGAGCCAAGACACCAATACCACAAAGCAATGGAATCATTGATGGGGCAAGATCCCCAAATAGGGAGAAATGAATAGGAACAGAAAATGAGAAGCTGACAAAGTACAGGAAGATCTTTCTGATTCAAAGTGAGGAGAAACAGATGAGTGGGAGTATAAATTAGTACTCTTCAGTAAGCAGTGGTTTAAGGACCTTAACTGGTTTGGCCATAACATTCCACAAAATTGGAGTCCATTTTCCAGGGCTAGTTTGAAAGAGTGTGTGGAGAAGGCATATCCATTGTTAATTAAGTGGACTAAAAGTGCTCTGCTAATAGTCCATTGGTGGAAACTGGTCACATGGTTCTCATTCATATGCATGAATGGGAGAAGCACATACAGAAATCTGGCAAGATCTAATAATCTTTTTTTGTTCCCTATTTTATTTTTTAATTAATTTTTTATTTTATATATTTTTACATCATTTTTCATTTTTGTACAATGTCTGCATTTTCATCTTGGTTACTGTCCCCGTAAAATTCCCACCACCCTTGTTTTGATCCTATTCCCTTCTCCCCCCACCCCCCATAGTGTGTCTCTGGTTTATAGTTGCCTGTTGATTTTGACTTTTACTTTATTATAATTAGTGATCAGGAAAAAGATATAATAATCTTTAACAAGCTCACTAATGGATTATAATCCAGCATTTGTTTTCTATTTCTCCAGTCTCCATCTAACTAAACTGATCTTCTCATAGTCTCATAAGAGAATCTCTCACCAGGATTTCACTCAACCAAGGGTCTTATACATTTTGTTTTTATACACTTTTTCAGTAGCTTATTTCCCTATACTCTTCAGAATATTATCTAATTATACTGTAGGAAAGTCTTCTTGTCTTCCTTTATTACATCAAATCCTATGTCAAATTCTCATAGTATCACTTTCTATTTTTTGTATCAGTTTTTTACTTCTCTCTTTTCTTTTGATTATAATTTTAATGGGGGCTCTCTTTTGGTTCATTGTTTTGTTTCCTAAGATTTATAGTAGCAAGTACTCAATAAATGGGAATTGACTGAATAAACAAATATGTGATATTTTTAATATCAATTTCTCCATCAGTAGAACTGTTCAGAGACTGGAAAACTAACTGTTGGGAATATTATAAATATGTTGTCTTCTGAACTCCATGAATGATTCATTTATTCATTCAGTGTGTGTGTATGTGTGTGTATGCACTACTAGTGCCAGGCACTACTATTTACTGGTGGCCTACTAGTGAATTGCCATAGTTGATCTTATCACCTTATCTTTGCACACTCTTAAAACACCTGCCTAAAAAAATATTCCATTCTACCTTTTATCTCACCAATTCACAAACTTTCTGAGAGTCCCAGCTTAAGTGTTTCATCCAGGAAAATTTCAGTAGTTCTCTTTTTTTACCTGTTTTTTTTTTTGCATAATGTATGCATTTTCATCTTGGTTATATTCCCCATACAATTCACATCCCCCTTATTTTGATGCTAATCCCTCCTCCCCTCTCCACACCCCCCACCCCCGTAGTGTGTCTCTGGTTTATAGTTGCTTCTTAATTTTGATTTTTACTTCATTATAATTAGTCATTTTCCTTGTCCCTTATTTAGGTCTTTTAAATTCCTGCTATGAGTGAGACCATCCAGTATTTTTCAGTGGTTCTTAATGCCTGTGTCAAGAGGTTTAGCAAAGTACAACAGTAGTCCAATATCCATTTGTCTCCACTTACATATAACAGACTTCTAGCTGACCTAAGAGAATCTGCATCAAGAACTACATTGTCCAAGCTATATTTTCCAGTTCTTTAGTATCTAGGTGTGGCTATGTGACTACTTTCTGAACAAAGGCTCATGAGTGGGTATATGCATGAAACTTTTAGGTCTTTTCCTCATATATGATTATCCCTGAACCACTCCATTCTCTCTCCATAAACTTTCGCTTTACATTGGCTGTAATATGGCAAAAATTAAAGCAGACTCTTTTGGGATATCTTTTGAGGATGTTCCTACAACTTTATATACTAAAATGGGAAAGACAGTGACATTATTTCTTTTATTTCATTGTAATTTGTGGTCTTTTGTTATAAAAGATCAACTTATACCCTGTCTAGTAAATCAGAATATATACATATGCATATATATGTATATATATAAAACATACTCAGAAATACACATTTGTGTGTATAACAACAACAAGACTGTCATACAGTTAAGGAGAGGAAGAAAAGGACAGAATCTGCACAATAAGTGATAAGTTGATATCAGCAAAACAAAAAAGACTAAATATAGAAACCTCATGGTACACACTCATAGTAACCACAAAACAACAATTTTGAATAGAGATACTTACAAGAATGAAGAATGAATAAACTAAAAGAACCACCAGGGAAAATTACCCAAATGAAAAACCAGACAGAAATATGTGGGAAAAGAAACCAAAGAAACAGAAAACAAAAGATAGAGTGGCAGGTATTAGTCCGGATATACCAATACTAACCTTAAACTTGAACAGTGTGAACTCACCAATCAAAATACATGATGGCAGGTTAGATATAAAAGCATGATTCATCTATATTATGAATACAGAAGTCTTGCATGGGATGTAACTATAAACAAACACTGAAAATGAAAGGCTGGGTTAAGGTAGTTCAAGTCAATAACAGAGAAAAAAAGCAGAAACTGACATTCTCATACTGAATTAGACTTTCAGCCAAAGAAGGTAATTAGTGAAAAACACAGGCACTATATAGTGATCAAGGGAAAATTCATCAAAAAGTTATAACTGTCATTAATATTTATACATCTAACACAGGTGCACCTAAGTATATAAAACAGCTTTTAACAGATTTAAAGCAAGACATTGACTGCAACACTAGTAGGGGATTTCACAGCAACACTTACATCATGGATACATGCCAGTGTATATACAGTTAAAAAATATACAAGACTTATTTTATATTGCATAAGCCCTTCCAGTTCCATTGATTCTGTCAACAAATGACAAATTTTATCTTACAGCTGAGTCATATTCTATCGTGTAATATAACACGTCTTCCTAATCAACTCATCTGCCTTTGGGTACTTAGGTTGTTTCTGAAGTGTAGCTACTGTAAATCATTGTTCGGGCCACCTTGGTGGCACAAGGGTTAAGATGCAACCTATGAAGCAATCCACAGCCACTGCAGCATGAGTTTGATTCCCGGCCAGCCAGGGAGCAACCCACAAGGCACAGTAGACCTCTCCTGACTCGCCCATTGCTCCCCTCAGCAGTGTACTCCGGTCAATCTGCCTGTTCTGTTCCCCACTCTGTCTCTGGTGAATCCTCTCATCCTCAACACTTCTGGCCTGTAGCCCAGCTCTTGTATGCATAAATAAATAAATCTTTAAAAAAATAGTCCTTCAATGAACATGGGAGTTATATATTCCTTTGAATTAATTTTTTGGTATTCTTTGGATATATACCTAGAACTGGAATTGCTAGATCATATGGTAGATACATTTTTAATATTTTGAGAAACCTCCATATTGTTTTTCCATAAGGGCTGAACCAGTCTACATTCCCACCAACAGTATACAGTATTCCTTTTTCTCTACATCCTCACCAACACTGGCTGTTTCTAGTCATTTTGAAAATGGGCCATTCTCACAGGTGTGAGGCATTATTTCATTGTGGTTTTTATTTGCATTTCCCTGACAATAAATGAGGATGGTCATTTTTTATGTGCATTCTGAACATCTGTATGTTTTCTATGGAGATGTGCCAATTTAGTTATTCTTCCCACTTCTTGATTGGGTTATTTGTTTTGTTTTTGTTGAGTTGTGTGAGCTCATTTTTTGATCTTGGTTATCAGCACTTTTTCAGATATATGAAATGGAAATATTTTCTCCCATTCAGTAGGATGTCTTTGTTTTGTTGATAGTTTCAAATACTGTGCAGAAGATTTTTAGTTTGATGTAGTCCCAGTCATTTATATTCTCGTTTGTTTTTCTTGTCGCTGGAGATGAATCAAGTAAGATAGCACTAAAGCCTATATCATGGAGTTATTTGCCTATATTTTATTTATCTTAAGATTTTAGGTCTTATGTCCAAGTCTTTTATCCATTTTGTGTTTAGTGTGTAATAGAGGATTAGTTTCATTCTTTTGCATGTAGCTGTCCAGTTTTCCCAATATTATTTACTGATGAAAGTTTTTTTTTTTCTTCAGTGTACACTTTTGGCTCCTTGGTTGTCAATTAATTGATCATATAAGTGTGAGCTTATTTCTTGGCTCTCAAATCTATTCCATAGGTCTACATGTCTGTACCATATTCCAGTACCTTATTGTTTTGATTATTATAGCTTTGTGATATAGTTTGAAATGTCAGATTTAAAAATCAATATACAAAAATTATTTATCTTCCAATATGAAAATGAGCTAGGAGAGGAAGAACTCAAGAGAACAATCACATTTAAAATTGCATCAAAAATAATTAAGTATCTAGGAGTAAACAAAGAGGTTGAAGGACCTATATATTGAAAACTTTAAGACATTATTAAAATAAATAGAAGAAAAAACAAAATGGAAATGGAAATAAATTCCCTCTTTATGAATCAGAATTAACTTTTTTAAAATGGACATCTTACCCAAAGCAATATACAGGCTCAATATAGTCCCTATTTAAGTTTCAATGCCATTTTTTTAAGATTTATTTATTTATTTATAAAAGAACCAGGGTACAGGCTGGATGCACGAGAGGGTGAGAGGATTCACCAGAGACAGAGCGGGGAGCAAAACAGGCAGACTGATGAAACACACTGCTGAGGGGAGCAGCGGACTAGACAGGCGAGGTCTGCCGCGCCATGTGGGACTCTCAATGGCTGGCCGGGATCAAACTGGCACTGCAGAGGCTGCGGACAGCTTCACAGCACTGTGTTCAACTGCCTGCACCACCAGGGGAGGCCTTCAATGTCATTCTACAAAAAAATAGAAGAAACATAATTGAAATTCATATGGAACCACAAAAGATCCTTATCATGCTCAGCAAAATAAACCAGAAAGAAAAAGAAAATACTGAATAGTCTCACTCATAGCAGGAATTTAGAAAACCTAAATAAGGGACCAGAAAAAAGACTAATTATAATAAAGTAAAAATCAAAATCAACAAGCAACTATAAACCAGAGACACACTGCGGGGGCAGGGGGGTTGGTGCGGAGAGGGGAGCAGGTATTAGCATCAAAATAATAGGGGTATGAATTTTATGGGGAATATAATCAAGATGAAAATGCATACATTGTGCAAAAATGAAAAATGATGTAAAAAATATGTTAAATAAATACATACATACATACATACATACATACATACATACATACATAAAAAGAGATGGGGGAAAAAAAAGATCCTCAATGACAATCCTGACAAAAAAAAGAGCTGGATTTTTGGCTGCATCTCTCCATGGTCAAGGCCTTCTAGATAAGAGGAACAGACTGAAATAAGTTCTAGGAACATTAAAAAGGTAGATGATAGCTAGCATGCAGTGAGTAGAAAAGTATAGCTAGTGCATAAAGTGTGAAGGTAGGGAGTCTTAAGTCAACAAAGGAAAATGACTTTAAATCGTTTCTTGTGAGTCATTGGTGAGCCCACAGAAAAATACTGTTGTGATTATAGTTGTATTATAGGAAAATCACTTGACATCATGTGTTGAATAAATCAAAGCAAGAGCTACTTATGTCTAATTAAGGACTAGTCACAAGGACATAGTAGAATAGTTTAGCCAGAAGGCTGTGAGAGATTATAGTAGGGTTTTGTCATCAGGAATCAAGATAATGGATATCTGTCAGACACTTTGCAAAAGGAGAATCAACCAGTCTTGATGATCATGGCTGGTAAGGGAGGGGGAGTGATCAGAGACCACACTGAAGCCTTGATCCTGGGATACTGGGAGATTATCAATTCCATTTACAAGGCTATATGTAAATACCCAATAGTGAATTAAAAGGTAAGTTTATTTTCTCAGAGGAGCAGCTGAATTGACATTTTGGTTTAAATGTTATATATGTACATAATAGCATCATACATAAAAAATAAATCATAGATTTCATAATATTAAAAGTAAGTACTTTTGTTCATTGAAATTCATTGTGTTAATAGTAATATGAAATTGTAGAAAAAGTTAAAGATAAATTCACCTCACGGTGTGTGGTCCAAATTGGAATAATCATTTTTTAATGACCTAGGACTAGGTCATTCTATTTTTTCCTATTAGCATATTTTATAAACAGTGAGGCAGAAAGTTAATAAAGCTTTTCCTTAAACTATTTAGTGCTAATATTATTAGGAAAATAAATCTGAAATTAGGCAAAAACAACAGTAATAAAAGAGAAATAGATGTATTTTTTGTGGATTCTGCCACAGATTGGTGAATGAATATCATATTTTGCAAAATTATGTTTGCAAGCCTTTGTGATTCTCAGTGGTCAATTCTACTCAGTGCCCTCACCTTCTTAGGGAAGTCAGTGTCCTTCAAGGTATAAGTCTCAATGGCAGGCCACGCCACTGAGAAAGTTCAGCAGATTGCTAATGCCTCTAGGTCCAGGTTACTGTGCAACTGGGATGGGAAAATTTGTGTCCATGATGTCATCTACTACATAATCACTAAATTTGATAATCCAGTGATTATCATTAAATTCTGAAAGACTACTGTCAGAAATGAGCTTGGAGATAGACAGTAGATTTTGAAGGTTTGAAAAGTAAGTAAAGAATGAAGAAATATAGGCAGTTGATTTTTGCTACTATTTTGAGAACTTGGAATTGATTAAGAGAAAGTATGGGATGAGCTAGAAGGAATGACAACATTAAAATATTGCTTTTCAGGTGTGGGAAAATGTATTTGTACATCAGAAAGATCAAGAAATGAAACACTTTTGAAGAAAGAGATGCTGGTGAAGTTGCAGAGGGCCTGTGAGTCTAAGGAAAAGGAAGCAAATACATGGTCTTCAGTGAAAGAAAAGGAAAGATTAACACTTCATACACAAAAGAAGGAGGCTCAAAGGAATGAAGACACAAGGATTCTGAGTGAGGAAGGGTTTGCCAAGCAGACAATTGGAGTCATATTTCTGTCAGTGAAGCAGAAGGAGGAGTCTTCTGCTTAGGGTGATGAGGGGATGAGTGGACTTGACCACCAAGAATCACAAAGGCTTGCAAACAATAGTTTTGCAAAATATGATATTTAATATTTTGTGGCAGAATCCACAAAAATACATCTATTTCTCTTTTATTACTGTTGTTGTTTTTTTTTTTTTTTTTGCCTAATTTCAGATTTACTTTCCTAATAATATTAGCACTAAGTACTTTAGGGAAAGCTTTATAGCTTTCTGCCTCACTGTTTATAAAATATGTTAATAGGCAAAAATAGAAATCAAAGCCATCTCTTTTTTTTAATGTGAAATTATAGAGCACATGTTTGGAAAACAAGTTTACTTTAACTCTAGAGGCAGACCTAAATCTTGAGGGTTATAAAAAAAGGTTTCACATGGGAAGCTGGATTTTTAGGCTAATGAATGCAACTCTATTTTTGATACTATGCTTCATGTTTATATAAAATAGAGGAGCATTTTAGGCCAATTAGTGGCTTGCAAACCCTATACTTTTTCCAGCAAGGGCTAAACTTGACGAACTTGAGAAGTTAATACAGAAAAGTGTTGGCAGTGAACCATGTGGTTGGCTTGATTCAAGGCAACAAAGCTTTAGCATAAATTAGTTTTTATTTGTTAAAAGAAAAACAAATTCTGTTTGTTTTTGTAATACAGTTTGTTAGTTCTTTTAATTTGGGGGAAAATTTAGGGAATTCCATTTCTCAGAGAAGTGAGAGGCTCAGGCCAGCATGAGCCAGGCCCCAGCTCACAAGCTCTATGTAAACACCCAAGTTGTCTCCCTCAATACACCTCGGTCAGAGGCAGCAGGGCGGGCCTGTTATGCCTGGACCTCAGCTGAACTGACAGTGCCAGCCAGGAGATGACTGGTGTGGGACCCACACTAGATTATTCAGACCACCAAAAGGGAGCCCCTGGTGCTTCTGCATCATGCTTTCATATTCACTTTTAAATACTGTCAGTGAAAGCCAAGATGTATGGAGTGCTGTTACTTCCCTGGGGTTTAAAGATCACTGAATCTTGGAATCAATGGGTAGAGAAGGTCAATTTGATAGAAATATAATGAATGGTACTAGAACTTTGGTGGTGGGTGTGATGAGGTATATGCATTTACTGATGTGTGAAGCAATAGTCCTGAAACTTATCTAGAGATTGTAAACCAACGATAAATCGAGTGTGTGTGTATGTGTACATATTGGACAATAGATAAAAATCATTCAGTTCTTTTCTTAGTGCATGACTGAGGGGTACCCAAGGACCCCAAGTTATTAAGGGGCGCATGCTCTGCAAGGGATTTGTTCATCTATGCTCTCACAGGCAAAGGAAGCAAACATTGCTTTGTGAAAGAAAATAGAATTAGTATGCTTAGAGAGAGAAGAAAAGACAAATAACCACACTCCCCTCCAAATCACCCATCCTGTTGTGGGCAAATGTACAGCTCAACAGGTTTTCTTTTTTTTTTTTTAATTCTTTTAAAAATAAATTTTATTTTTATATTCCCCATACAATTGCAACCCCCTTATTTTGACCCCAATCCCTCCACTCCCCACCCCCCACTCCCCATTGAATGTCTCTGGTTCATAGTTTTTTGTTGATTTTGATTTTCACTTTCTTATAGTTATTCATTTTCCTTGTTCCTTATTTAAGTTTTCCAGATTCCTGCTATGAGTGAGACCATCCAGTATTTTTCTTTTTCTTTCTGGCTTATTTCGCTGAGCATGATCCCTTCCAGCTCCATCCATGTTGCTGCAAATTGCATGTGTTTATCTTTTTGAATGCTGAGTAATATTCCATGGTGTATATGTACCACATCTTCTTCATCCAGTCATCTATTCCTGGGCATTTGGGTTGTTTCAACAGGTTTTCTTAAAGCAGGGCTGCTGAAACCTGAAAACTTGCCCCAAGTCAAAGGTTCCTTCTGTCGAGGAACAACAGAAACGGGCTGAGCAGGTCCCAGAGAGCTAGAACAGAAGAGATACATGATTCAAAATTATAATACAAATCAAGATAACCATGGCCATTGTCTCTGCCACAGACCATGTATCTCTCACCCACATTTCTTCCAAGTACCACTTCTAAGTGTCTCTCCACATGTCTCCTGCAAGATTCCTTCACAGAAGTACCACGGTATAATTATTATAAGCCAACCATGGCTGCTAACTCCACCCCTAGTTCCAAGTGACCCCCCGCCCCCATTCAGAAAGTCAGATTTATTGCATGCTGGGAGTTTTAGTCTCAGTGCCTGAGATCTCTGCATCATGGAAATGGGGGTATTGTCTTTAAAAATGTCAGGGGTAGATTTCCTTCAGGATGTCATTCATGCACTCTGAGTCTGCTCCTTACTCCAACTCTTTCCCTTAAATTTGTAGATAAGAAAAACAAAGATCAGTCACAGTTTGGCTTAGTCCAAGCAAATTTGTGCAAACATGACAAACTCAATTCTCAAGTGGAGGGTTTATTGCTATATATTGTACAATTAGCAGTCTTCTTTGTTTGACTTGCCACTGCACAGAGCAATAAGAAATGTGCTTGTTTTAGTTCCAATCTAGAAAAGATGACATACATGAAAATCAAATGTGTTTGTAGCATAGCTGATGGAAAATCTAAATTCAAGACTCCTGTGATCATCTTTCTCTTCATTTAGCAGCATAAACCAAAGCCTCAGCTACAATTCCCAGCTGAAACAAAGTGATGTTCCTAGGGCAACTTAATGTAATTGTTACTACATCTTATTCATGTTTATGAGTTGAAAATTTTCAGGATTTGTGGTGCAAGAGTTTCTTGAGAAGCTGTCTGCAACTAGAGTTAGTTTAGTGCCTTTGCTTTAGGTTCTCAGCGCTCTCTCATATTTATAATGCACTCAATACTCATCATAAAACTCTGAAGTGCTATCACAGAAATTGCTAGTTGCCCCCAATTACCTATTTCCTTCTTTTATAGAAATAGAATTCCTGTATTAGGGTTCTCTACAGAAACAAAGTAGGAGATATGTTTGTGTGTGTGTATCTATGTACATCTCTCTCTACATATATATGTATATATATATATATCTCCATACACACACATTATATACAAAATTATAATTGATTTCTGTGATTATAGGGTTATAGAAGCAAAGAACCCCACACTCTGCATCTGCAAGCTAGCATACCAAGAAACTCAGTGGTGTAATTCAGGAATTATGATGCCTGAGGGCATGAAAGGATGGCCATGCCAGCTCAAGAAAAGAGAGAAAGAATTTGCCTTTTCTCTGTTTTTGTTCTTGTTCCATTTGGTTCCCAATAGATTGGGTGATACCCGCCCACACTTAATCTGTCTTAGAAACACCCTCAGAAACACCCTCAGAAATCATGCTTAATCAGTTATCTGGGAATCCCTTAATTTTAGCAAATTATCAGGAAAAAAAAAATCCATCACAATCCCTGATTTTCATAAGGGCATAAAATGAAGGACACATTGGGCCTCCCCAGTGGCGCAGCAGTTAAGCACTGGGTTGCGAAGCTGCTCGCAGCCTCTGCAGCACCGGTTCGATCCCTGGTCACCAGGTGAGGGTCCCACATGGTGCGCAGACCTCTCCTGCGCCTGCTGCTCCCCTCAGCAGTGTACTTCGTCACTCTGCCTATTCTGCTCTCTGCTCTGGCTCTGGTGAATTCTCTCATCCTCCCGCGCTTCTGACTGTACCCAGTGCTTGTATAAATAAATAAATAAATCTTAAAAATAAAATAAAATAAAATGAAGGACACAGACACCAGTCTTCCCTGCAGCTAAGTATGGCCATACAGCTAAGCTCTGGTCAATGGGATAAGAATATGTGCTGTTCCCATGCTGTGTCATTAAAAGGCAGTAGCACAGTCTCCTTCCCTTTCTTTTTCCCACTAGAAGATAGCTAGAAAAGTGCTCAGGTTAAGAAACCTCCCACTAGATGACTTAAATGTATCAGTGAAAAACAAATGCAAAGTTTATTATTGTAAACGTTAAGACTGTGCCACTTGGGGCACATTATTTCATCATACTAAGTTTTTTTTCTCAGTTTTAACTTAAGTTATGCCTAGTTGCCTTGAGGTATATAATAAAAATTAGAGGGGTGTATAGAAAGTGCCAAGCACAGTGCTGTCACTATTGTTTACAACCAGCTGGGCCTGCTTTTGTGAACTGGGAGGGAAGGACTGGAGGAGAAAGGTAGAGAGGGCACAGAGGTGGGAGTAAGAGGCTGTGCCAGCATCAGAGGCTTTCCTCTTCTCTGTGAGACCACTGTGGGAGTTTCCCAATGAATAAGAGGGACTCTGTGGTTTGTGCTGAGCTCTTTGTCCTAAATTCACAGTAACAGGAAGGGTGACTCAACATCCAGCCTCAAAGGATGGAGAAGCTGAGTCTGTTTGGAACTTCCTCCTTCAAGTCAGGATGGGTCTGGGAACTATAAGAGTGGAACTGAATATAAGGATGATTCACAGAGATGACAGGGTATAAAGAGGGTGGATGGAAAGGTAAAGGGATGAGCAGCTTTGGTAACAGTAATTTTTGTTAGCCTGGTTGTTTGAGCTAAGTCTTAATAGACAATGGACCAAGTTTGATCCCAGATCTAATCCTTAGTAACTGTTATTATATTAGTACCAATTTCCAAATTTGTATTATTATTATTATTATTTACATTTTAAAAGGACAGGTTTATTAGTAAAGGAGAAAGAAAAAGAGTGACACTTGCATATTCACAGGTGGGCAGGAGGGTTCCAATTTCCAAATCTTTAAAGTGGGGGTAACAGCTCTGCTTTGAGGTCTGTTAATAATAGGCATCCTCTGCGTTCTTACTATGAGTAAATGTTTTGCATATTATCTCAGGTTTCTTCTTAACAATGCTGGGAAGTAAGTGCTCTCATGATTTCTAGCTTACAAATCCTGGGTCTAAAAATAGGACTATGGCAAAGTCAACTGCTTGGGTGCTTTTCCATTTAGGGCTAAATGACATTATCTAAAGTGTTTAAACACCATAGTACTTAGGTAAATGGTAATAGTAACACAGCTTTGAATACATGGTAACTTTTAAATACTGCATCAATTTTAGAGATCAAAACAGAAGCAAACAACTGAGTAACTTTTCCCCAAAATCATATGACTGTGCTCAAGCTTTTAGCCCTGAAGTCTTTAGCCCTGGCACCAAAAGGGTGTCAAGCAGTTTGTAAGGAGCCACCACACCCAGGATTTAGTAGCCAAGTTCAATCAGCTCTCAGAGGTTAAATGAAGTGTCCCAACTCTTAAGGACATGGCTTTATCCTTCTCAGAGAGGATGTTTTTGTTGTTTGATGCATCTTAAGCACAGCAGCCAAGAGCAGTCTCCAGGCCCTGCCTGCCCCTCTCTCCACAGATCCAAGCTGCCTGCAGGGCCACAGTCACAGGATCTCTCCCTCACTTGTTTATGGAGTTTCTCAGCCAAGAGGAAAACCATTAGGTGTCAAATTGCAAGTCAAAAGCATCCAAGAAGCTGCCTATTCCAACACAAGCTCCTGCCAAAGAACCTTAAATAAACTTGGTGGAGCAAAGATGTCTAAAACTATTCTGTAAGCAGGATATTTAGTTTGTTACCTTAATACATAAAATTTGATTTTATCTAATTAATTAGTCTGGGTTCTAAAAGCAGACAAAAACAATAGGTTCTTTTTTCCTAATTCTCTGTGGGTTTCTTTGGGGGTAAAAAGCTATTCAATATACTATTTAGGATAAAGAAAAAGCTATGTAAAGAGTTAAATAACTCTTTATACTTTTTAGTCAAAGGGAGGGGTAAAGTCAAGCAATTTCAGTAAGTCAATAGTTGTTTACAACAGTGATGCAGATAGCAAAGGAGACTTAAACACATAGAGAAAAATATCAATACAATTAAAATTATAATTAAACATGATGCAATGAATTTTTTAAAAAAGTTTGTTAATAGAGTGCATTGCTTCTATACATTACTTTCTAAAGGAAACTGAATAGTTAAATGCTCTTTAAAAAGTTACAGAATTATGTGGAATCACTTATGTTTTATATGACTTAGTGAATTAAATGACACAGGGCTGATTTCCTTACCATAAGGTCACTAAAAGAAAGGATTGTCACTAAACAACTGAAGCTGGAGGCAGACGCCTCTGTGCACCTCAAGCCCCTTTAGAGAAGAGGCAGAGCAGGCAGCAGGAAAGCCCTGGTCTGAACACTTAAAACGGGGAGAGTTGGTCAAGAGTTAGAAGACAGGCTTTGACATTGTACCTTTAAGCAATAGTAAAGTCTACAGTCTCCAAACCAGGAGACTTTTCTCAGGAGAAAACCCACATGGGAGAGAAAACAATTACCTCTATATGTAATTATTTAAATGTCCAGGAGTCATTTTTGGAGAAACCTGGGTAGAGTTCAAGGCAGACACTGAGACTTTCTTGAACAGCAAAAAGTAGGAGGAGATCATTCAGTTAGGAAGGGTCAGAATAGGTCAAAAGGAAACATCCTAATAAGACAAGAAAGAACTAAATATTAGAACACGAGTCTCAAGTGTGACAAAAGTAAGGAGTTGGACGTCTGAACGGTAAGATGCTAGTGTCTGTAGTCAAGGGAAAGCAAAGGAGAATTTACTGAGTAAAGAGAGTAGGCAACAGGTTAGAAGGGCAAATAAAACCCTAAATTAAGGAGCTGAAAAATTACAAACAAAAAAGCAATGAAAGGCCCCAAATTCATGCTGAGAAATTAGTTGGTTCAAAGTGTCAGTCTCTGAAGAGGGCATAAAGGAAAACTTACAGTATTTGTGATTTATGTAAAGAATTTTCCTCTCTTGGACAGGAGTATTTTGCAAAAGACAAGATACATTTGCATAAAATATAAGGTCATTTTGCCTCTTGGCAGGAAGTTGTGGAAAAAGAAAGCATGCTTATGAAAGAAAAGAGAAAAGCCTTAAAGAAAATGGTCTCCAGCTCTGGACCATGTTCCTAGGGGTGGAGACCTCCTTCCCCCTGGGGCTGAGGGCAACGCAATTAAGGAGTCTTCTCAGCAAAGGGGTGAGGCTAGTCTCCAAACCAGTATCTGCATCTTTGTGATTTATAAATCAGAGGACATAGATATGCAGGAGAGAGTACAAAATCAATATTGATTATATAGACAGACAGATTGATCCTGCAGTGCTGCTCTGCAGGCCACAAATACTTGACCCAAGTGGTAAGTGACTGCCTGGCTAAGGGGCTACATTCTCTCCTAAGGTGGTGATTCCCAAACCTGTGTAAATGGCAGTAGTTAACAATCACACTGGAGTAAATAGTGAGCTGGAAAAGATGTACTTTCTTTTATTTGACTTCTCATCCCTGCAAACAGCCTGCCTCAAGTTTCCTGGATCCTCAGTCTCCGAGTGTGAAGGTATAGCAAGTGACCAAATCACCCAATTGGGAAGCTTTGCCTTAGGGGGATGGTGTGAGATAGCCTGAGACAATCACCTGCAGAGGCAGGTAGCCACACAGCAAAAGAAATGGATATAAACAAATATCAACATTAAATAGAAAGTCCTGGAAACCATTGTATAGAGAAACCATAGAGATTAAAGTAATATTTAAGTGAAAAGTATAACATGAGAAAGAAGTTATTGTTCCTGAGTGGAAAGAAGAGAGTCCTCCTCCCCACCCCTCCTCCTCTTCTTTCTCCCATCTTCCAAAGCATGTGGAGCCTACAGTGTACAAATGTAAAGAAACAGAAGCTGATGATGAGGAAAATGCAACAGAACAACAGCAGTTTCATGGTAGAAAAGGACTGATAGACTGTACTGCAGACATGGCTCATGCTTCGACTGCCAGTATTTTTTGTCAGGTCAGTCACATTTTTTAAATAATTGAATTTGAGGACTTAAGCAGAGTGTGAATTTTTACATTTTTGATCCTACCACCTCTTGATATCAACCCTTTAAAGTTCATTTTCATCATTTTCCTAATCCCTGAAGATTATTTGTTGTAACACCCAGCTCTTGAGCAATTCCAGTTAGACCTTGCAGCCAGCATTTTTAGGGACCTAACTTTATTTGCCTTGCAGAGATAAAGTTGGGAATGTAGGCAAGACTGCAACTGACATGAAGTCTGAAATGATTTCTAGGAAGTGTATACGGTTATTCAAAACTATCTCAACAATTTCAATTCTTTTTATAATTAAAACACAACACCTAAGAAAATTGAAGTATCCACTTAAGTGAATTCACTGCCATGTAAGAAATAGATAATTACTTTGGCAGAAATGATTGATTGAGTCTTCCAGTTAACCAAAGATTCTCTATAGAAATGGACTTCAATGGATTTATTTTTACATATATCCATTTTTTTTTACAAAAATTCATTAGATTTTTGTAACGTTATACTGGTCTAGAGAAAGAAAAATGTGACTCATCTCCTTATGGTTTTTATGCCTAGATAGGAGCAAATATCGTGTGGGATAGATAAAAGGATATTCTTGTACAGTAAGAGGTAAGAGTCCTACATATGAAAGCTCTGACTCTACAGGTAACTACTTCCCTGCTGTCAGAGCCATGAGAGAGGAGTGCATTTCTATAATAGGATTTCTAAAATGGTCAGGTAGAAATAGAAACCTGGTAAACTGTAGAAAGATTCTATGGAACACTGACTAGAAAAAAAATCATTTTCCACAGAAATAACAAATTGATTTTACGATTCTTAAGTGTGAATAAGCTGGATGATATAAAATATCAGCAGGCACACAAAAACTTGTGATGCAAGCATGTATGAACATACCACATTGTTTTTTGACACACAGTGCATATATAAATTGTAGCATTTGGAAGCCTCTCCCACATCAGAGTAATATCATTGCAAAGGTTTTAGCACAACCTGGTGGTCATTCTACAATAAGGCAATAAAAAGCATTTACACCGATCTATGTAAAGTGCTTGAGCGAAACAAAATTATCCCAGAGAAAATGAAAATCTTGCCCATGAAATTTCTTATTCTGTGTTACCTGATAATAAAATATGAGCACACATCATAAAATACAGCATACATTATCTCAAATTTGTTTTTATTCAGCACTCATTGAAGGAAATGGTGTACTGGGCTAAAAATCCAGTCTTCACAGGCTTTTTAATTTTTTTTCATTTGCTCATATATTTCTTTCCATATTAGCTTTTTAAATTAGTTTAAAAGTTATTTTTTTAGTCAAAGGATGAAGTTTTAAAATAAGTCAAAGATAATTTTTGTAAAGAGATATTCTTTGTAAGTCTAAATTTAATACTGAGGGTCTCCCCTGGTGGTGCAGGAAGTTGAGCACCATGCTGTGTAGCTGTCTGCAGCCTCTGCAGCACCTGGATCCTGGCCGGCAGGCTAGGGTCCCACATGGCACAGCAGACCTCTCCTGTCTCGCCTGCTCCTCCCCTCAGCAGTGTATTTCATTGGTCTGCCTGTTCTGTTCCCTGCTCTGTCTCTGGTGAATCCTCTCACCCTCCCATGTATCTGGCCCATACCCCGGATCTTGTATAAATAAATAAATCTTTTTAAAAAATGAATTTAACATTGAATATATTTTGTTTCACTAATAAATATTTAGAGTAATAAAAAAGCATACACTAATTATATAACTTATTTTGTCTGTCTTTCTCACCCTAGTATACAAACCCCACTGGGTTAATTTATATTGCTTATGACATTTATATGCTTTAAAATATGGTCTCTCTCACAAAACAAGGGACAGAACCCCCAGTTTGGTTGAGGTAGGGATCAGACTTCCAACTCAGGAAGATTTACTTTCCACAGACCAGTCAGGAATTTATTTCTTCTGACTTTTTTAGAATATAAATTATTGGGGTCAGAACTGATTGTCTAAGCATTTTGAATCTTTTTTCAAGATTTTAAAAATAGTTTTCAAGGAAAATTTGTCAAGTAAATATATAAACAAAGCCCAAAGTTTCCACATTACATTTTTATGAACTCACAACTACCCCTCTCCAAGATCTTTACATTTTCTTAGGGATCAGAGGGAGGGAGGGAGAAGCACAGGGGACTGAGGTGATGGTGCACAGGTGCATTGGTGAAGGAAATTCTATGGGGACTACACCTGAGGGGGACGGGGGAAGCAAACATTGCTTAAAAATGAACAATGATGTAAAAATATATATTAAATAAATAAAGCCTGGGGGGGGAAATGGTATGATTTTTAAAGGATTAAATATCAGTTTTATTTCTAAATTAATGAATTAGTATTACCCTGAGTCAGTATTCACAAATATAGTTATCAATTTGATAATTAAAATGTAACTCTCCTACTGATTATAATAGAGTATCTGCTCTATAATGGACTAGCCCAGTGTGATCTCTTTTCTAATAATACAAAGAAATTATATTTGGTCTTTGATAAAATTTACTTCTTTTGGAGACTATTCCTATGAAAATGATTTATTTATTGCCAATAAATGCTTTATTAAAAATAGATTCTCAAGAAAAATATTCACCAGTGTTTTAAATCCCTATTCAGTAATAAAATCATTTCACAGAGATCCTATAAAATTCAAGTAATGTGTACATATATTGACAGTAATAATGTCTGTGGTTAGGTGAAGTGAAATTACTAAGTGTTCATCCAAATGGCAATTAATCACCTATTATTTTTGCACATGTCTGATAGGGGAAAATACTCTCCAATTGTAACTTTTGAAGTGTTGTATTTTATCGGCTGTTTTAAAGCTATTCCCATTTCTTATCTTAATTTTTAGTAGCTAAGTAGTAAATAATGTAAAATTATTTTTAGGTAAGTTAAGAAAACCAAGCAAAGAAGGGCTAAAAAACCCATGCCCCCCTCCCAATTCAAAAATATCCAGCAAAGAGCAGGCTTCAGAATGACAATGCAGTTAACTTAGTTTCATTTAGTAACACCTAGAAGTTCCTCTCTGAGTCGCCCTCAGTAACCTCTCCCCTCCTGTCTGATGACAAGGAAGATGCCTCCAGGCTGTCTGCAACCACATTTGCAGGAGCTGGAAATCTCTGTTCTCTGCGTGGAGCTCTTGGCATTCCGCAGAGTCCCCCACAAATTTGCTTCCATCGAATTATAACACTTTGATTGATGTGTGCTCAGAGCCACCAGGTATCAGGTTGCTTGAGAAACAAGGAACAAGAGTACCTTATCATGAGCTCTGGAGTGAAAGGAGGTGTGAAGGAGGCATTGGAAATAATGGGTATAGGTAGAGAAGTAAAGACACTCAGAATTCTAGAAATTAGAGAGAAAAAGATAACTGGTTCTAATATATGGTACTTTAATGTGGGAGATTTAGTAACATGATAGTGAAGAGGCAGGAAAGAGTGAGAGAGTGAGAGAGGATATTGAATGTTAGAAAATAGAAAAGAGAAAGGGGAAAGATATCTTCCCCTTCCCTCTCCCCTTCCTTCTTCTGTCCTTCTTGGTGTCTATGTGAATGGAGAAATGACTACAATAATATACCCCCAAAAATGTAATATTTATGTCATAAATTATGTTTGAGAATTTTTCTTTTCTTTTTGAGTAGGTAATATTTTTACAGTTAAAATTCCAAATCAGTATGCTAAGACATACCTATAAGCTTCCATGTCAATGTCCCCAACTGGTCCCAATGGGTAAGTTCATAATGTTCTATTGATAATTTATACAGGTATTGTAACAGGGTGGTCCCCAGGAAAGGGGGAGGTTCCCTGCCCCACCCAAGGGAGGGTGGAGCTGAGCAGGAAGAGGAGAAGCAGCAGAAGAGACTGAGGAAGGAAGCAGGATGGAGCCAGGAGACGTGGAGGAGGCGCGTGGAGCCTAGAGACACGTGAAGAAACTGCGCTTGTCTTTTGGTCATGGACTGGGTGACACAGATGTGGGTAAGACCCGTGGAGAGGTGACCATGGCAGCTTTTATTTTGATGTTGATTTTGCTCTTTTCCTTCCGGGCTTGTTTGGTTGTTTCTGACTCTTTTCTGTGGGTCCCCACTGGAAGATGCTTTAGAATTGTGGCAGGCTTTGGGGCCTTGCTCTGGGCCGACCCCATATGGATGGAGTTTTACCCACGAGGGGACGGGTAACTTTGGGTGCTTCATTTAGAAACTAGACTCCTTGCCTTACCTGTATTGTTTCCTAGTTTTTATTAAAGTTCCTTCCCCTTGAAGTCTCCTATGTTTTCTGTTGATGCGGCGGATGGCAGAGGTTCCCTGTTACAGTATCTATGGCTGAACACTTGAGTTCTTCCCAATAATTTCCCATTTCAAAGAAAGATGTAAAAAAATCATTTGTATCATATGGCATTTTTTCTCTTTATAGATATTTCTGGAGGGTAAATCAGAAGATTGTGGAACCAAACGTAAGTATTCTTAGCCATTGCTTTGTCATTTTGTGTGTAACTGCCATTTTAGAATTTTAAGTTTTGCTGTCCCGGGAATGACGACTGCATCCCAGAGATAGTTTCGACAGTTTCGACCCTCACTCCACCCTCGCCCTCCAGTCACCGATGAGGGCAAACTTGCCACTGAGTGTAGTTAAGCTTTTGCGTATTTACATTAATAACTATTATCTCCAAGTAGTTTTAATATGCATTTCTCTGACTTGAGTGGGAACCTTCTTCACAGAGTGGTTAGGGCCTTTCTTAGCTCCTATTCTGTGAACTTGATTCTCTTTAACCAATTTTCAATTGAATTTGGGATGATGTTCTACCTTTTTATTGGTGCTTTTCTATATCGCTTGCTTTACGTAATAAGAATGTATCAGGGCCTCCCCGGTGGTGCAGCGGTTGAGCGCTGGGTTGCGAAGCTGCTCACAGCCTCTGCAGCACTGGTTCAATCCCCAGCTGCTCCCCGGCCACTGGAGGAGGGTCCCACATGGCGCGCAGACCTCTCCTGCCGCCCGCTGCTCCCCTCAGCAGTGTACTTCTATCCTTCTGCCTGCTCTGCTCCCCGTTCTGGCTCTGGTGAATTCTCTCACCCTCCTGCACTTCTGACTATACCCAGTGCTTGTATAAATAAATAAATAAATCTTTAAAAAAAAAAAAAGAATGTATCAGCTTCATAAAATAATACTTATGATGAAAAAAATACCAACGTAGAGAATTTGGCCTGACAAAATGAAGGGAATAAAGCCAAGAAATGCTCAGATGGAAGAATGGTAGTCCCCATCCCAAGCTATAGGCAGGCTGATAAAGCCCAAAGCCCAAGGAGAGCAACAAGCATGGGGGAGGGGAGTACATTTTTATGTCATTAGTGGGGAGATACGTGTGTGTGTGTGTGTGTGTGTTTTCTATTGAGAGTTTCTTAGCCTGGTTGGTTATTGGAATCTCCTGAAAAGTCTGTAAAATACTAGCCAGCCAGGCTGCACCTCTGACCAGTTAACTCAGAAACTCCTAAGGGAAAAAGGAATCTGGGTGAGAGAATTCAAGTTCCCTGATTGTTGTTGTTTAATACTGTGAAAATTTATATTTAGAATTAGCCAACTGGACTCAATTTCAATGACCCCAACTGTGCTGTCAACATCCAAAGCATCCTAGTCAGCAGCTGGTTTAATATATGAGAGAACATGTTCTTCCCTCCATCAGGTCTGATTGGTATTGACCTTGGCCACTCAGTGTTATAAGCATCTACCCAGCTGTCAAATCTGGTGCTTGTTGGCCTTGGTGTCCACAGTGATAAACGTGTTGTATTCTGTCTTCTTTGTGGCCAGCTTGGTGCTCAGGGAACTTGATGATGGCTTAGTGGTCAAGTATGTTTCTCCCAGGGATGCCCTTCCTAGGATTTTTTGGCTCCCATCAAAACCCTGGTGCCTTGGGACTTTGGAAGGTGGGTGAGTTCAGATTTTTCTTTTTGAGGCCACGACACCTCTCAGCATTGCTTCCTTGGACTTCAGAGCCTTTGACTTTTGCTGCACCTCCCCCTGCAGTGACCTTTAGGGCTAACCGTCCCTAGGTCCGGCTGGGCAACCAGCGCGCAGGGGGAGAACAGCAAAACCCTCTGAAGACATACCTGCTGCACCTCCCCCTGCAGTGACCTTTAGGAATGGCTTTTGCCAAGGTCCCTAGGTCCGGCTGGGCAACCAGCGCACAGGGGGAGAACAGCAAAACACCCTGAAGCAGAGGAAGTACAGCAGAAGTTCCCTGAAAAGACAGAAGCTTATCAAAAGATAAGGACCACCAGGAACCACTACAAGAATGCTAAAAATCTTATCCCATCTTTCTAGAACTACAAACTTTAATCCCTTATTGTCTTTCTAAACTTCCTTCTTTCTTCTATAAAGGTCATTGCTTGTTATGTAGATCACCACCCTGATGGTAATAGGCTGAGCCCATGAGCAAGCTGACTTCATTGATATTCATTGTTCCTGTGCTTTTGGAAAACATATATATATACTGGTCACAAACTCAAAGAAAATTACACTCAGATTTTCACTCTTGAAGTGTGTCTGTTTGTCATTTCTTTCACCGACACCCTGACCACCCTGCACGCTTCTCTCAACCCTGAGGTGGCCTCATCGTCTACTGCTGTGCTGGTCCAAGGCAGACTTTGATTTTTGGAGAGAAAGGGCTTCCTTCTGTGCTCTGGTGCCATTTTTGTGCAAAAAACCTGAGTGTTTTACCATACACTGAGTGTGGAGAGCTAGTGTCATGTTGTGTGCTGTGTGCTTGTTCTCTGGCACGGGTGGGACTCACAAACAGAAATAGGCAGAGCTTCTGTGCAGGTGACTAAGTGCACACCGGTCACCCAGACACAGGTTTTGTCCAGGGCAGAGTCCCTAGCTGGCTGTAAAGGGGGTTTTCTCGCCCCATATGAAAAAATGAAAGATGACTAGATTGAAGATAAAATACCCTATTTACAATTTGGGTTCATTTTGTTTTGCCTTGTTTAGGATGTAAAACAGCTGAGAAACAGGCTGCGTGCTAGGAACCTCTGAGTGGGTCACATGCCCTGATTGCTGGCAGGTTAGAACCCTGCACCAATAATGGTTAGTAAAAATAGTAACAATAGGGCCTCCCCGGTGCGCAGCGATTGAGCGCTCGGTTGCGAAGCTGCCCACAGCCTCTGCAGCACCGGTTCGATCCCCGGCCACCGGAGGACGGTCCCACGTGGCACACAAACCTCTCCTGCCGCCCGCTGCTCCCCTCCGCAGTGTACTTTGGTCCTTCTGCCTGCTCTGCTCCCTGCTCTGGCTCTGGTGAATTCTCTCACCCTCCCACGCTTCTGACTGTACCCAGTGCTTGTATAAATAAATAAATAAGTCTAAAAAAAAAGTTTTAAATAAAAATAAATAAGTTAATAATAAAAATAGTAACAATAATGCTTTTAACATCACTGATGATTCAACCAACTCACTTATGGTTCCATTATTTGGACCATATACTTAAAAATAAGAATTGGTTCAAATCTGTAAATAAATACAACAAAACCTGAGAATCTAATAGTAGGGGATTGGCTCAACAGATGAAAAATGGAGGTAAATTAGACCACAACTTTGTGTGAAAAAAAAAATCAAGTCACAAGGATACTATAATTTCCTCTTATAAATATTTACAGTTATAAAAAAATACAGTTTCTTATATATTACATAGTCTTCCATATGTAAGTAGAATATATATGTAAAATATATATTAAATTACATGTATGTTTATCATTTCCTTTTTGAGTGCTGCTTATCTCTGGGCACAGATTACTCCAAATGACTAGTGACTTTTAAATTTTTATTTCAAATTTTCTTTTACATTTCTTTTTCATGTTTACACTGTGCATAATATATTAAGGTTCCTGTGAATTCTTGCTGTGAGTAAATCTGCTTAATTTGGCTTAACCCAGCACTTCTCAATGAAATGAAATTTGCTGCAGAACATTGAGCAACATCCTACAGAAACTACTTTGAGAAATGCCACTTCTGAGTGTCAGAATTCCATTTCTTCCTTCCTAAAGATTATACTAAAATGTACACTCCATCACTGAGTTATAAACATAAAGATGGTTTAATAAAGATTCCTTTAATAATAATAGAAGATTCCTGTACTAAAAGGAATCTTAACAGCATAACTGCTCTGTCCAAACTTCTCCTTAAAGACTACTCATGCAGGAGACAGTCAATCCCTACACATCACAGTTCTTGGGGGCCAGGGCTTTTGTTTTCTGTGACCTCTTATCTCCACATCACAGAGGTAGTCAGAGCTCCATTGGCTGTTGTGTTTTCCTGGAGGTCCATTGTTTTCTCTGCTTCATCTGCTAGATCACAATGGTGAGGCTTCAGAACTTCCTACCAGGAGGGGTTTGAATTATGTATCATGAGATGCTTGATGGAGAACCACAGAAAAGAACACATCTCCTGATAGAGAGAAAAACCTCACTATGTTTAAAATGTTGAAATGTGGTTTGCAGTAGCTCCTGTCTCTCTGTAAAAACAGAGAAAGCTGGTTTAAGCATCTACTGGACCTGTCTTCTTGATGCCATAGTAATGTCACCTTTAGTGATAGCATTCTGTAGCACCTGGTGCTTGCCTGACTACACTGCAACATTGTGCCTCAGTACTCACCAAAGAGGGACAATGTGCAGGCATGAAACAGAGCAATTTCAGTAAAGCAACAGTTCACCTGCAGGCTGGAGTAGACTGCACACATCTTCTTTATCTTCCTAGTAATGTCCTTGTGCTACCAGGTATAGCAGCATAGCAAGATTTATGAACAGAGCCAAAATCCAAGCACTGGGAGAATAAAACAGAACTATTAATCCATAGATTACAGACCTGAATAGCCCATTTGAATGAAATCTAATTATTTTGAAGAAAGCTTGCCATTCTTCTTTTAGTCTATTTAATCAACAAAGGTGCTAAGTCAGAGGCTGAAGAACTACTTTAAGAGAACACGACAGCGCACTGGTAAGACTTTGCCCTGCCAGGACTTTCCCCACGCTGAACATAAGCTTCTGTGATAGTCAAACTATTTCTGCTGAATAACCTACTGGAGTGGAGAAAGTTCCATTTTCCATCTGAGTAGGGAAAGCCCATTCCCCTCCTGTGTCTCCATCACTCTCATGCTGCTGCCAGGCTCACAGCATTTCTGACTAGAAGTGGGGGTGTCCTCACTGGCACTCCTCTGTGACACCAGCTGGTGTCCTAGAATTCCAGTGGATAGCTTCCTCCTATGGGGCAGATGGTACCACCAGGCCATGGTCAGTCTAAATCTTAGAGGTGAAATCTCACAACTTGTAGCCTATTCATGGTACATAGTAGGAAACTGAATTACTTGAAAGATGAGTTGGAATACTTGAAGAGTATGTGGTCCTGAAATAGGCCTTAATGAACAGTAAATGTGACTATATGGACTCCTTGTTATAAGAAACCCCATAGACAGGAGGACATAACATAGAGAATGTGTTTAAATAGTAGCAAAGTTTACAGGGGATAAGCATAGAAGAGAAATGAGAAAGTACCTGAAAAATAAATGTTTATAAAGCAATCAGCCAGATAACCAACCCATAAATCAGTGTTAGCATGAGGGTGAGATCTAGACTGATTTAAAAACTGAAGAGCTCCCAAGGGTATGGGCAGGCCTCCTGGGCTTTTGAACAAAGGAGTAAGAGCATTTCATTCATTTATTTCTATTTATTACATTTACATAGTGACTTGTTTCTTTTTATGTTCCCTATTGTGCTAAAAATTAGTGAGCATATTAAAAAGCAATTGCTTTGAGGTATTTTTTAAATTTAATAAGTCCTTAATTTAAACAATGCTAAAATGTTTAAATTAAAGTAGTTTTGTTTATAAATGTAGTACAATAGTGTTTTCTATATTACAGTTAGAAAATTTAATTAAAAAAATTTACCATTCTTAATAGTACATAACAATAATCATACAATACCTTTGATTAAGTGAGTTATATACAGTTACCACAAGTGTGTGAATTGTAGTCTAATAAAGCTTTTACCAAAAAAAGGGGGGGCACAGGAAATACATAAACATAGAAATACTAGTGTAACATCTTGATAAATGTCCTTCAAGATGCTTTTAAATAAAATGGAATCATACCATATCTGTTATTATTAAGTCTGCCTTTTTGGTTTGAAATCTTAAGATTTTTTCCAAGCCAAGCAGCATATCCATAGATAAGGAATATTTCTCTACATGGATATTCATAATATGCCATATATGTGTTTGGCGGTGGTGAGGTTTTCAAATTTTTTATGTTCAAAGCAACAATGCCAACATATTGTCAGGTAAGTTCCATTGGATGCAAGTCTAGAAAGAAAATTATAGATCAAAGCAAATATGCATGTTTTTTTTTTTTTTTTTTTTTATAGAGGCATGCTTTATTTATTTGTTTGCTGGTTTGTTTGTTTGTTTTGTTTATACATGCACTGGGTACAGTCAGAAGCGCGGGAGGGTGAGAGAATTCACCAGAGCCAGAGCGGGGAGCAGAGCAGGCAGAAGGACCGAAGTACACTGCTGAGGGGAGCAGCGGGCGGCAGGAGAGGTCTGCGCGCCATGTGGGACCCTCCTCTGGTGGCCGGGGAGCAGCCGGGGATCGAACCGGCGCCGCAGAGGCCGCGGGCAGCTTCGCAACCCAGCGCTCAACCGCTGCGCCACCGGGGAGGCCCGCAAATATGCATGTTTTAACATACATGTTATGTTACTGAATATAGCAACTTAAATGCTGAGACTGTATCTTTTCACACACCTTCATCTAATTTGGAAATTATCATTTTATATTTTTGCAGACTAAAATAGGTATCACTTTTATTTTATATTGCATTTCCTGAATTACTTGTTCATGTCGACAGTCTTGACAGGGCACTCACAGTATGAAATTTTTAATTGCCTACCCTTATCCTTTTCTCAGGCCCCTAGTAATACACTGTTCAGTGTTTTTAAAAGATGAATCTAGTCAGAGTGATACACTGAGCCATGGGTGCTGCCAGAACACAGCAGCAGGAAGATAAGATTTTGAAACCACAAATCTTCCTTCTGTCACTTTGCTCTAAAGCCATGACCTGTTCTGTTTAGGCCCAGAGTGGTATTGTGGTCGAAAGACCCAAAAGACCTCACGTAATTTCAATTTTAGCCCAATGTGGTCAGTGATCACGGCCCATGCAGCCAAAATTAACTCCAATTTTTCATCTTAATCCCTTATTTCTCTTTGTAGAAACTGAGAGGGAAAGTAAATACTAAAGTGCCTAATAGCATTTGTTGAAAATTCCATTTCCTAAAGGACTTATCAATGCTCTACTGCAGGCACACGTGAAAGGTTAATAAAAGGTTTATTTACAACGGAAAGGGAAATGAGGAAATGTACAGCTCTGGGAGAAAAGTGGGAGACAAAGTTTTAAATGCGTCCTACCCGATCCGCCGATCAGGAATCCCAAAATGGCGCTCTCAGTTGGCCGCCAGCCAGGAGCGGTGAAGCCAGGAGGCGAGCGATCGCGAGCCAGAGAGTGAGCAAGGCCCACGTGTTTGGTTTTTATATCCAACCTGGCTGCCCAACTCCACCCTCAGGTCCCAGCCACCCTCCCCTTGGTGGTGATGGGATTTGTCTTTCCCAATGTCCTGATGGCTTTAGTCTGGAGTGGGGGTGGAGTCCACAAAGCCTGTATGAGATTATCTCAGGACATCCTTTCCCCCTAACACTCCTATCATCTCGGTGCCTCAGGAGCCTATTTCTCTCCTCAGCACAGGCTGATCGCTTCCCCTAGGCCAAGCAACTGGTGCACCTGTCACCTCCCTCTGCCTCACTGCTCTTTTTCATGTATTGGGAAAATAGAATTAAAACATAATCTCCTGTCACCTGAGGTAACCTCTCCACGCAGGTAGAAGAGACAGGCAACAAGTCTACTATGGAAAAAGCCTTAGGCCAGGATGAGGAGGACATCCGGGTAGAAAAGGAGGTTTAAACACAAAACCGCAGTGTAGAAGCCACAGGAGCTGGTCAAGAAAAGCAGCAACACCTTCCACAAAGTTCTGTTAGACATAGATATCACCAAAGGAAAGAGGCTCTGCCTGCTTATGTCCTTGTCTCTGGCTCCAGCAGGCTGGCTTTGCCCTCTGTGTGGTGACAGGCAGGGGTCAGAGTGGGTCTGTGCAGCCATCTGAGATCCGTGCTTGTCTCTGATGCTGGGCTGGTCTCCCAGACAGATGCCAGGATGCAGAGATGATGGGGTCCAGATGGTGGAACTTAGAAGCTGCCCTCAGGTCGATTTCTGCTCCTGGGTAGGGGGATCGCGGGAGCAACTGGTCCTGGCTCAGCCTGGACCAGTTGGCGCCAGCCTGAGAGCAGGATACCATGATCCACACAGAAGTGGTGTGGTTTCACTCTACTGCTCGCTTCATGTTTTTGTAGGAGTCTCCGGTGAGCCTGACAGCCTTGACTACCCTCAACCTTGTTGCATCGTGTATAAAGTCCACAAGCAAACTAGTCCCTCAGGTCACTCCGTGAGGCAACATTATATCCGCAGTTTTGAGTCATGAAACTCGTGGCCTGCAGGTCTTACCCTGACCCAGAATATAAGCATCAACCATGGCACTGGAACTGCCTGAGAGCTGCACTGTAAGCTTGTCTTAAGGGCGTCAACTCTAGAATGTACTTTCTCCCCTTCCGGAGTCTAGGAAGCAACTGAAGGAATCCATAGGTTAGGAGGCTGACCCCACACAGCTGAACATCTGTTTGACTGCTGACATCTCGGCTTCCCTGGTGCGAATTGGTTCCAAGACACCCTCCCCCCCACCCCGCCCCCACCATCTCCAAGGCCAAGAGCACAGATGCACAAGTGCCTTGTTGTCAGCCCTCAGTACCCCCAAGACCCACATCCCTGGATTCAACCAGCTGACTGCTGTCATTCATTTGTGACTGTGGATCCCACCCATAGGCAACAAAAAATCCCTCCTCAGCAGACAGAAGCCAACGCGTGATGCTCGAGGCTCCACTGCACACGGCTTCTCCAAGACTCTTCTTGGTCAGGAAAGCGGGCAACCGCTTTGGCTGTGAGTATGCTGCATGCAAGGGTAGGAACTCAAACCTGAGACAAAGAGGCCGGCTGCTGCTCTGGCAGAGGCACCACCTGGGCATGCCGGCAGCACCTGACCCGCACCTGCACCTGCGGGAGCGTCGGGACTGTAGTCCAGCCTGCGAGGACTGTAGTGCCGCAACACTGCCACCTGGCGGCGACCTTGTCGGAGACGAGTCAAGCTATTTTAAAGACTGCTTTGCAACACCTTGACTCAAAGACTGGAGTCCACTTCTAATCGACATGACAAGGCAGATTTCTTGCAGGGGAACCATAGGAGGCATATTGCAGAGTGGGTCATCTGCGAAAAGAGACATTTGTGGTCAGGACTTTCTGGGTAACTCAGGGTAAACCGAACAAACGCCCTTTCTACATGTGAGCCTTCTCTAGTGTTTCTATTATTCTGCGATCTGACTCCAAGAAACAGGACATACAATACATGCTCAATTCCGTGGTTTATTATTCTAGCCTTGTAATGCTCCTGGAGTTAAGGCTTTGACTGGTAATTGAGTGTGAATTAGACATAGCTGTAGGCTTTTCCAAAAGTTATTAAATCAGTGGTAAGACTTATAATTAGGCCCACACTTTTATTAAGGATAAATATAGAAATACACAGATTTCACAACCTTTGATGAATATTGGACTCTTTTCAAATGAAAATGTTTATCGAATTATGTTAAAGGGATTATCACGACAACTGGGTCCCTTATACATTCATACTGACACTTCTACTGTGCAACTCAGCTTCCCCTCTGTGAGTTAATAATAACTGGTGCCCAGTAATTGGAGCAGCTGGAAAAAAAGTAAAATCTAGCTAAGAATACTAATTTGAGCAAGACAATAGAAATATGTCCTATGTATGGTGAGGATACAGGGACTCAATATAACTTCTCTTAAACCTCACATGGTGTTCCAGGGCACCCCCAGAGCACTGAGGAAGCTCCAGGGTCTTTCAGTGAAACATCTGGGGGTATGGCACTAACCCTTAGCCCGGCGTACATGGGCCCTGTGCATAGATATGTGATGATCATGTTTATGGACTGTTGGGTTATTCTATAACTCACTGCCAACACCAGCATAGAATGCAAGCTGTTAGCCTTTTCCCTCTTATCCTCTGTTATAGGGCCTGCAGTGATCAACTGAAGAGGCTCTCCCTGTGGGCTTTATCAACTCCAGATTATTTGCCAAAGCTTAAGCAAATTTTTTAAAGTACCATTCAGAAACAAGATATTAAACAAACTTATAATGCCTCTACCATAGTGAAAGTGTCTGCCAGGTTTTATCATAAATTTCTCATATTAATAAGCTATTAAAATTGGTGCTTTAGAGAAATTCCCTAAACAAAAATTAAAAACCAATAAATTGCAAGCATCTTCTTTCCAAGCCAAGCTTTAATGGAAAGCTTTCCGTGCTCTGCTCCAGGACTCCCTGACAATAGCACTAATGAGGCCCAAAAGGGGACGTGTGGTTCTCTAAGTTTGTGTCACTCAGCCAAGTGACCCTGGGGGAGGCAAGGACCTGGGTCCCGGACCCTGGGCTGGAGAGAGATGCCATATTTTTTTTTTCTGGAGAGAAGCTCTGATCTCCCGCTCCCATCTTAACCGTATAACAGCATTATACAGTTACATGCATCCCTTGGGGCTATGAGCCCTGAGAATCCAGTCACCTGCCACACCACTCACCCAGCTTTCACCAAGTGATTCCTACCCACCTGCATATGTGCACTGGGTATGACCAAGTCATGTCCTCCCAGGACAAAGCTCGACTCTCAGAAATCTCCACAAGGGTGCTGCTAGAGGTCCCCACCCCATTCCCTCAACTGTGCTCAGAGAAATATGGTATATCCTGAACCCTATCTCCTGCAGCCACCTGGCCCCTCCACCAACCTCAGCCTCTGGATCACCCATATCCCACCCCACTGTCCGTGTGCACACAGAACAGAGTCCTCCTGGGGTCAATGCCTGAAGCACAGAGCAGTCCTTCCACCAGGCAGGCACTCTCCCCACTCATCCTTACAGATCCTTCTCTATTTCCACCACTTTCTTCTCATTTCCCTTTTCAGGGACACAGAGTGAGCACAAGGCCACCCCTCAGTTACCTAAGTCTGCTTCCAATGGCAACTGGATGGCCACATGGCCAGGACCAGCCACTAAATACTCCCACTTGAAAATGAGGGAAGAGATTTCCTTTCCCTCTCCTATCTTAGAACATTCAGTTTTGCCAGCCCGTGTCATGCCCTGTATGTCTTTCTGTGTAGAATTCAGAACTCCAAGGAAAACTGAGGTCAGTGTTGCAGCAAATGCTTGTGGCAAGGAGATCAGATCCCCTTGCCTTTACATATCGGGATAGCATCTGATAATTATTTATCAGATATGTAACTGTAATTTCCTCCATATATATGAAATATATGTAAATCCTTTTATAAACCTACAAAAGCTCTTATAAACATTCAGGACCGGGGCCTCCCCGGTGGCGCAGAGGTTGAGCACTGGGTTGCGAAGCTGCCCGCAGCCTCTGCAGCGCCGGTTTGATCCCCGGCTGCTCCCCGGCCACCGGAGGAGGGTCCCACATGGCGCTCAGACCTCTCCTGCCGCCCGCTGCTCCCCTCAGCAGTGTACTTCAGGCCCTCTGCCTGCTCTGCTCCCCGCTCTGGCTCTAGTGAATTCTCTCACCCTCCCGTGCTTCTGACTGTACCCAGTGCTTGTATAAATAAATAAATAAATCTTTAAAAAATTTAAATAAATAAATAAGTAAATAAATAAATAAATAAACATTCAGGACCAGGAATGTCTTTCTCAAAGACACAGGGAATAGGCCTTTGAAATCGGGACAACAGGGGATAGACCCTTATCCCTGGTGTCTGCATGAGGGTGGGGCCACATCCAGAAAGTGCCTAGTTCTGTGTTTCAATATAATTCCTGTCCTAACAATGTGAGAAATTTAACCTGGGATACAGCCAACTCACGGACACTCAATCCTGTTAGCCAGTACATTTAGAAGGAATGATGTGAGACAAATGGTGCTGACAGATCCTCTGACTTGAGGCTCCATTGTGATTTAGCTGGAGATCATATACATGTGGGTTATATCTGCTTAGCCACATAAGAGGGTGAGATTTCTTTCTGTCATAATGATTTAGTGGATGGCGTCAAATTCTGGTTTAACAGAATAAACTACTGAATAAACTGCTTTGTCTTCCACTTATTTTTTTTTAGAAGTGGGGTACAGGCCAGAGTCGCAGGGGTGAGAAGATTCACCAGAGAGAGCGGGGAGCAGAACAGGCAGATGTACTGAAATACACTGCTAAGGGGAGCCAGGAGGTCTGCTGCACCATGTGGGTTGTTCCCGGCCGGCCAGGGATCGAACTCGCACCGCAAATGTCACGGACAGCTTCACGGCACTGCGCTCAACCTCCTGTGCCACCAGGGAGGCCCTTTCTCTTCTATTTTTGAGGAGAGCATTTCTCGTTGGGAGAAGAGTATTTTTTTTTTTTTAATTCTTTCTTCCCATCACTGCCCAGAATTCCCAGACCTGTTCCCAAGCTGATTTGGGCCAGTTGGATCCAGTTCTGACAAGTTGGAACTGATTTCAGCTGATTGGAACCATTTCTAACTAGTTTGAATCTGTTTGCTTCTGGTTCTGACTGGTTTTGAGACTTCCAATGTTGGCTTCTGGTTCTGGATGGTTTTGACACACTCTGACATAATGTTTCCATAAGGTGGCCATCCCATGGCAATCACATGGCTATCATGTGACCATCACCTTGCCTGGTTGTGCCAATTTAATCCTGTTAGGGTTACTTGCTTCTGGTCCTATCAGTTCTGGGCCACTTATGGACTTTTGCTTCTGGTTCCGGTCGTTTTGAGCTGTTTGGAACTGGTTTGATCTGTTTCTAGCGGTTTGAATTGTTTGGGTCCAGTTCCATTCAGTTGAACCCATTTCCAGCCAGTGGGAACTGGTTCTAACTGGTTTGAGCTGATTTTTATTGTCCCTGCTGTTTGCTTTTGGTTCAAAGCAGTTTGGGGCCACTTCTGGCTGTTTTCTTCCAGTTCTGGCCATTTGGTCTAATTTCAGCTGGTTAAATCTGGTTCTGGCTAGTTGGAACTGGTACTAGCTGGTTTCAGCTGGTGGATCAAAAACAACAAAGGGACATTAAGAAGCCTGTGTCATGCCCTGTATGTCTTTCTGTGTAGAATTCAGAACTCCAAGGAAAACTGAGGTCAGTGTTGCAGCAAATGCTTGTGGCAAGGATATCAGATCCCCTTGCCAAAGAGCAGTCCTTTAGTTGTGTCCCTTTTACACATCGATATCAGTAGATCTTTAAGCATGAGGTAGCTTTTGATTTTTAGTTGCCTAGTCCTTTACATATTGGGATAGCAGCTGATAATTATTTACTTTCTTAGTGAATCTATTTGAAGTGTACCTGCCTAACTTGCAGAAATAGTACTATGATATGAAAATAAGTGCATACCTTGAATCTCCTAGCAAATTAATTGATATCTTCAGTTTTTAACTTTTTCCATGTGTGATGGTGTCTTAGACTTTAGACTTTGGAATTTTTTTCCTCCTTAAAACATGTACTTCAGTTCCACTAAATTTTCTTACTTTATTGACTCCCCCTAAATCAGGAGAGTTTGATGTGACAGAATCTGGTGTGCTTAGAAAGTGATTTGAAGGTAGCTAAAAAAGCTTCCTGTTCCATGTCATGAGAGGGAAGACCATACTTCACTAGCTTAGGTAGAACTGAGCCTTTAAAGGAAAAATTAGAAAGTTAAACATAAATTACATTGGTGGGAAAATTCCTGTATCACATTCCTGATGTTTAAGTCATACCCACTTGAGTGCAAAGTCACATGAATAAAATTTGTTAGCAGACATTTCTTAGTTTTTCATTTTCTTTGGCTTCTGTGAGTTATGGAGGTTAATGGGGTACCATTGGTTTCAGGGTGATACTTCTGGGGACTCTAAAAAAGAGTCTGCTGCTCTGTGGAAAACATGACTAAACAATCCCTGGAGAGCCTGCCACCTCCCCACTCATCCTGCAGCACCCCTCACTGCACTTTTCTTATGCCAATTCATTTCTTATTCACATTAGCATGTTAATGACTAAGACTTGCATATTGTAGAGGAAAATGGTGGTGCTTCTTTCTGATCTTCAATTAATTTCTTCCTCTTTGACTCTTATTATATTGAAATATGCTTACATTACTAAAAAACTAAAGTCTAGGTCATTTATATTTTTTAATAGATTTGACTGATTGATTTTAGCCTTAAAAATACTTACTTTGGGCCTCCCCGATGGCTCAGCGGTTGAGCGCAGGGTTGCGAAGCTGCCCGCAGCCTCTGTGGCGATGGTTCGATCCCCGGCTGCTCCCCGGCCACCGGAGGAGGGTCCCACATGGCGCGCAGACCTCTCCTGCCGCCCGCTGCTCCCCTCAGCAGTGTATTTCGGTCCTTCTGTCTGCTCTGCTCCCCGCTCTGGCTCTGGTGAATTCTCTCACCCTCCCGCGCTTCTGACTGTACCCAGTGCTTGTATAAACAAAACAAACAAACAAACAAATAAATAAATCATAAATAAATAAAAAATGCACGCCTCTTTAAAAAAAAATACTTCATTCCTATTAAAGTGATACCCATATTACTACTGTAATTGGCAGCTTAGCCTGAAATTGTGAACTCCTGGAAATGTCGTTAGTCAGCTTTGATACTAAAATAAGCCTGAAAAATGATGTTGGTTGTGTTCAAAATGTGAATGAAAAGTATTTCCTTCCTCCACAACTTTGTGTGAAGATTTATTGATCTATTTATTTAACAATTATATCTTTAAGCTACTCACTTGAGAATCACCCTGCTACAGGACAACCCCAATGTGAAATGGGTTGCCTGACTGTGGGTTCTCACCCATGCACTTAAAAGGGACTTATAATGAGACTCAACTGCAGGTACATGCAAAAAGGATAATAAAGGATTTATTTATCAAAAAAAGGGAAATGAAGAAATGACTCAGAAAGACAGAGAGTCTTGGTGAATGCATTCTACCAGTTCTACTGAGCTGGAACCCCAATGGCATGCTGAAAGCCGGTGAAGAAACCAGGGACCCCCAAGACCCATGTGTCTGGTTAAATACAAAACCTGGCTGCTTAACTCCACCCTCAGTTCCCATAAGTCCTCCCTTCAGTGATGATGACATTATGGGATTTGTAGTCCTTGGTGTCTTGGCTCTCTTTTGTCTGGGCTGTAGGTGGCATCCATAAAACCTATTTGTGGAGTTTGTTCAGGACATCCTTCCCTACCAACAACCCTTTCAGATGCCCTGTTCCTGGGCATTGGACTCTCCCCCTCTGGAGATCCAGGTGGGCATAGCTGACACATCTGCTCTAGGTGGCCATTTCTGTGACACTCCCTAGTCCTGCTGGTTGCACTTCCTGCTGTTAGCTCAGCCTAGCTCCAAAGTGTGCTCTCAGTTCTGTTTTGTTTTGTTTTCCTAGTCCCATGCTTCTTCTCCTTCCTTGCTTGCTTGGGATGCGACAAGGAATACAGAAATATGAACTTTCATTCAATTCTACATATTCCTTAAAATGTAATGGGGAGTGGTGATTAGCGAAAAACTTGTCACAGGGAATAATGAAAAAAGAGGTTAAGAAACGCTGCCATTATCTTTGCCAGTTTGCTTTTCAGGTACCATTTTCATCATGTCTTCACTTACCCAGAAACCTCCAGTAGTCTCCCACAATCAATTCTAGACTGCCTAAATTCCTTGTTCTGTTATTTAAAGTTTCCCTATTTTGACTCTAACCATCTTCCATCCTGGCTTCCACTCCTGCCCCCAAATAGATCACACGTTCCAGTAAATTTCTGCCCATTAACTCTGACCACAGCCCCTGCTTTCCTTCTTTATACCTGCCAGTCTGGATGCCTTCCCCTTGATGGAGGATAAGAGTAGAAAAGTTGTGAAGGAGGCACCACAAGACCAGAAAACTAGCTAAGGCAATGCTGGAAATGGAGGTGGTGGTAGAAGAGATCAGCATAACCATTAGCCAGCTATAGATATTAAAAATCCTTACGCTCCAACTCTAGATCACGAGGCCCAGACCCAAGCAGGTATCAAACTGCTGTGGAGAGTGTCAGGGAGCAGACCTGAGGTGAGGATATGGAGATTAAGGGCCATAGTAGAATCTCTGGTCCCTTTCAAATTCTACTGTTATTCAACATACAAAAATGAACCACCCCACAAAGGAATGAGCCCCTCCCAAAGAGAAGAAAATTACATCAGTTCCATTTCTGAACTGGCAAGGGGCAGCAGTCCTTCTGCCATCCTGTGACCATGCAGGTGCTGCTTTTACTAATCTTTTCCTTTTGTGGAGCAGAAGCAGCGGCCCTTCTGCTGGCCTGTGCCTATGCAGACCTCTGTTTCAGCAAATCTGTCCCTTTCAGAGTGGTTCTTTCTGCCTGCTTTTGTCTGAGCAAGCATCTTTTATCCTTCCCTCTCTTTTATACTAAACCTGCCCTTTTGAATATAACTAAGGCCTCTGTCTCATGGAGAAACTCACCAGTGCCCCTGCAAGGGGAGCTCTGGTGAAACTTTTCCCAGAGTTAACCCAAGGAACCCAAACTCTGAACCCAACATCTCCAAAAACCAATTTCACCCTCATCTCATCCCCTGTAGAAACCCATTCACTTTTTAGGGCCCAGAGAAACCCACCTCTATTTTTAACACTTGCCTCTTCATGCCATTCAAATGTATATTTCATTCTTCTATGTTTCAATGGTTTGTCTTGCCTATATCTTGCCATAGGTGGAAATTTATTATTCTGTGCTTTTTATCATCTGATTTAGATCCTCCTCCAATAAAATATAGCTACTCTATGAGATTTATATCCCTCTCTACTGAGAACAGTTCTTGTGCAGTTGGCACTAATACTTTTTCTGTAATTGTTGTAATTATTTCTAATTAAGAAAAAACCCAAGTTCATATATCAGAGAAAGACAAAATAGCAGAGACTTTGATGATGCAGTGAAGGAATAGATTTATATGCTTTCCCCCCTCAAATATAGTTATCTTTCCATTTAAGTAAGTAATGCATTTACCAACAAGCAGAACACAGCATGACAGACATAAACTGAATATTCTACAGAAGTCATAGGTCATGGTGGTTTCATCTCTCCTGTACTTGTTTAAGAAAAATGATCATAGCAGTGAAACTTGAGTTGTTGTTTAAAATCAGGTAGAGTATTTAGGGTTCATAAGAACTTCAAGAAGTTCCAGATGACAGTCGATACTAAGAATTATCTTTACAGAGAGAGGTAATCTCACTTAGGAAGCATTTATGTGTTGGGCAAAAAACATTCTTTAATGTGATCATGTTTGGAGAACACCTGGTCATTCTGCTACAGTTTTATTCTTTTACTCTTCTATTTTGTTTTCTAAAATTCAAGTGTATTTTTCCCTCTTCTATTACAGCTACGGTGGTAATGCTGTTTATTTTTGAGGATCTAAAGTAGTTACATATCCTTATATTATATTAGTTATATTATATATAGTTATATTATATAACTTTATTGTGTATTTGGTTCTGGTGCAAAATTTGAATCAAATATTTGAAGAAGAATGAAATGTTGGCAAGGGTGAGGTGAAATATTCAGTTCTCTTTCATTTCTGAGAGAACTGTGAATTGAAAACTTTTAACTTGATATAGTAATTCTAATTTTGGGAAATAATCTAAGGAAATGCTTTGCAATATAGATAAAAATCTTTAAAATGTGCAAAATGTTCACCAGCACTTACTTTATAGTAACAAATAATGGGAAACAATCTAAATGAAAATCCAATGAAATGGTGAAATAAATTACAGTATATGTATAAATGAAGGGCAATTAGAGGGTGATCTTGTATGAAGGCAGAATGACTGTGGCAAAGATGGGTAAAGCAGCCAAAGCTGGAATGGGTGGGGGGAAAATCACATTATGGGGGGAGGTATTGGCTTGTTGAGTCATCTGTGGTCGGTCGCTACTAAATACTCCAGAGCAAGTGTTTAAATTTAAATAGACACGTTTTGCTGTTTTATTGGCTTCCTGAGCTTTCAGGGCCCTTGACAATATTCTTGGAGAAGACATGGAATATTTGCCTCCATTTTAGTATGAATTTGCAAAATGTCTTGTTAACGGGAGGGCCGGATGGGCGTGGCCGCCACGAGCTGGTTCCAGGTGTGCCCGGCCCCGCCCACCCGCTCCTGGAGCAGCACCTGTGCCGCGGGCCCTCTGGCCGCGCATGCGCGCTCTGCCCGGCCTCCTCGCGGCTTCTGGGGAGCGGGTTTCCCGGGACTTGGAGTGAGGTGGGTGCAGGCCGGCGTGGTCTCTTCCAGACGCAGTGCGGAGGTGCCATCAGCATTAAGATGTGGGGCCCTCGTTGGCCAGGGCGGACAAGGTGAGCGTGAAGGGCGGGGAAGGTGAGGAACGTCTCCGGTGGCGGCTGAGGGTGTCCAGGCGGAGGACCCACTGCGGGAAGGGCTGGATGTGGAAAACGGGGGCTTTGAGGAGGGGGGCTAATTACTGGGCTTGGAGGAGCGGAGGGGTCCGTGCTCACCCCTGAGGGGCGCCCCGCCGCTTCCGGCCGCTGACTGAAGAGCGCGCCCGGTGCCGTTTGCCCCTTGGCGCTGCATTGATGGCGCCCCTGGGGAGGGTTTTCTGGGCTCCCTGTTCTGGCCCATGGGTCTGCGCCTCTTTATTGCTGTACATTTATAATACGGTTCTGGGAACATGCTGTATGATTTTCTGGGGACCACGCCCCCCTCCCTCCGGAGTCTAGCAGGCCGGAGAGCAAAGCCACCTCCCAGACCCCTCTGAGCAGCCCCACCCTGCACCTTCTGGGAAACTGCCCCCTGAAGGTGAGGCCAGTCTCTTCACCCCACTGTTGGCCCTGGAGGCAGAGAAAGAAGAATTAACAATGGGCTGTCAGCCTGCGTCTCCCCAGGACATTCTTCACAAAGGCAGAGATTAATCAGGCTTTGCCTTCCCCCAGCATCAGCATCAGTTTAGGACGGGACCAGATGGAGCAGAAGACCCTCCCGTCCAGAACAGTTACACTGTTAAAGTCAGTGACTTACTGTTCCTATCTTTGTGCTCTATAAATGCCTACTCTTGTCCTGGGTTCGGATCCTCCTGAATTATCTGATAAACTAACTTTATTTTTTTTTTAAGATTTATTTATTTATACAAGAACTGGGGTACAGGCCAGAGGTGTGGGAGGGTAAGAGGACTCACCAGAGACAGAGTGGGGAGAAGAACAGGCAAATGGACTGAAAATACTGCTGAGGGGAGCAGCGGGCCAGACAGGAGAGGTCTGCAGCGCCATGTGGGTATCTCCCCGGCTTGCTGGGAATCCTGCAGACAGCTTCACAGCGCTGGGCTCAACCTGTTGCACCACCTGGGAAGCCCAACTACCTCACTTTAGTAGAGAGTTAACAGTTTGAAGTCAAGCAAGATGCCTTCAGCTTCACTCTCAAAAGTGTTTTGGCTTCTCCTGGTCCTCTGTGCTCCCATATACCTTTCAGGGTTGTTAGTTCTGTTTCTGTGAAATATGCCATTAGAACTTTGATTGGGATTGCACTGAATCTGTAGTTTGCTTTGGGGAGTTTGCGCATTTCAACAGTATAAATTATTCTAATTGTGAACACAGAATATCTTTCCACTTATTTGTGTTTTCGATTTCTTTCACCAATATTTTATGGTTTTCCATTTTTCAGAATTTTCTTCTCCTTGGTTAAATGCATTCCCAGTATTTTACTGGTTTTGATGCAATTGTGAATGGTACTGTTTTCCTAATGACTCTTTCTGTTGGGTTATTATTAGGATGTAGAAATAACAACTAAATTTTGCACTTGATCTGCAGCAAAAACCCCTGCACATATGCTGGATAAATCTCAAATGTTGAGACTTTATGAAAAAATATATACTATATGACCCATTTATATGCAATTTTTTAAAATAAATTTTATTTTTATATTCCCCATACAATTGCAACCCCCTTATTTTGACCCCAACCTCTCCCCTCCCCGCCCCCCACCTTCCATAGAGTATCTCTGGTTCATAGTTTTTTGTTGATTTTGATTTTCACTTTCTTATAGTTATTCATTTTCCTGGTCCCTTATTTAAGTTTTCTAGATTCCTGCTATGAGTGAGACCATCTGGTATTTTTCTTTTTCTTTCTGGCTTATTTCGCTGAGCATGATCCCTTCCAGCTCCATCCATGTTGCTACAAATTGCATGTGTTTATCTTTTTTGAATGCTGAGTAATATTCCATGGTGTATATGTACCACATCTTCTTGATCCAGTCATCTATTTTTGGGCATTTGGGTTGTTTCCAAAGCTTAGCTATTGTAAATAGTGCTGCTATAAACATAGGTGTGCAGGTGCTCTTTGGAATTGATGTTTCTATGTCCTTTGGGTAAATACCTAGGAGTGGAATTGCTGGATCATATGGAAGCTCTATGTTCAGTAGGTCCAGAAATCTCCACACAGCTCTCCATAGTGGTTGGATCAGTTTGCACTCCCACCAACAGTGCAGGAGAGTTCCTTTTTCTCCACATCCTCACCAACATTTGTTGTTGCTAGTTTTTTTAATATGTGCCATTCTCACTGGTGTAAGATGGTATCTCATGGTAGTTTTGATTTGCTTATATGCAATTTTTGAGACTGCAAAATCATCCCTAGTGACAGCAGATCAGTGGTTGCCTAGAATGGAGGAACAGGGAGGATGAGATTGCACAGTGGCAGGAAGAAGCTCTTATGTGGTGGAATTCATGATCTTGATTATAATGGTTGCTTTACACATGTGTACATATGTCAAAACGTAACTGAATCCTCTCTTACATGCTTAAATGTGTGCACATGCACACACACACACGCACTCACGCACACACTTACATAGAAAGCATCTGCAGAGAAGGAACCTGAAAGTTTTGTTGAAGTTGAGGCTCAGCCATGAGCCTCTTATTTGGTTAAATACCTGATACAGGGATTGCTGGATTGTTTAGATTTTCTATTTTTATTTTCTTAAGAAATCTTCATACTGTTTTCCAGACTGCACCAATTTGCATCCCCACTAACAGTGGATAAGGATTCCTTTTTCACTTCACCTTCTCCAGCATTTGTTGATTACATTCTTTTTTATATGGGCCATTATCACAAGGGTGAGGTGGTATCTCAATGTAGTTTTGATTGCATTTCCCTTATAATAAATGATGTTGAACACTTTTTCATATATCTGTAGGCCATCTGAATGTCTTCCTTAGGAACATGTCTATTCAGGTCCTTCAACAATTTTTTTCAGATTTTTTATTTATACAAGAACTGGGGTACAGGCCAGAGGCATGGGAGGGTGAGAGTATTCACCAGAGACAGAGTGGAGAGCAGAACAGGAGAGGTCTGCCGTGCCATGTGGGAATCTCCCTGGCTGGACGGGAATCGTACCTGTGCTGCAGAGGCTGAGGACAGCTTCACAGTGCTGCACTCAACCCACTGTGCCACCGGGGAGGCCCCTGACAAGTTTTTTGGATTGGGCTATTTGTTTCTTAAATATTGGATTGTGTTGGAACTTTATAAATTTGGGTGATCAGCCCTATGTCATGAAAATGCATCCCCCTCCCCCATTCTAATGATAGCCTGTTTGTTTTTGTGATGGTTTCTTTGGAGGTACAAAAACTGTTAAGTTTGATTAGTCCATTTGTTTATTTTTCCTTTTGTTTCCATTGCTGTTGGGATTGTATTTCCAAATATATCTTTGCAGTAGAGGTCCCGTAGTTTGTCCCCTCTATTTTCTTTCAATTACTCTCAGGTTTTGGTTCTTGTATCCAGATCTTGAATCCATTCTGAGTTTTTGTGTATGGAGCTTAGTATGGGTCTTGTTTCATCTTTTGGCAAGTGCTATCCATGTTCCCCACACCACTGATTAAAGAGGCTCTCTTTGCTCCGTTGTGGGGCTGTAGCTCCTTTGTTGAAGATTAACTCCATATCTATATGGGTTTACCTCTGGGCTTTCCATTCTGTTGCACTGGTCTTAGTTTCTGTTTTTGTTCTAGTACATTACAGTTCTTTTTTTTTTTTTTAAGATTTATGTATTTATTTATACAAGCAATGGTACAGTCAGAAGCGCGGGATGGTAAGAGAATTCACCAGAGCCAGGGCGGAGAGCAGAACAGGCAGACTGATGAAGTACACTGCTGAGGGGAGCAGCGGGCGGCAGGAGAGGTCTGTGTGCCATGTGGGACCCTTGCCCGGCGCTGCAGAGGCTGCGGCAGCTTCGCAACCCAGCGCTCAACCGCTGCACCACCAGGGAGGCCCACATTACTATTTCTGTGTAGCAGAGTTGGAGGTCCGAAAGTGAGATACTGTTACAGGGTGGTCCCCAGGAAAGGGGGAGGTTCCAGGTTCCCTGCCCCACCCAAGGAAGGGTGGAGCTGAGCAGGAAGAGGAGAAGCTGCAGAGGAGTCTGAGGAAGGAAGCAGGATGGAGCCAGGAGACCTGGAGGAGGCGCATGGAGCCTAGAGACACGTAAAAAAACTGCGCTTGTCTTTTGATCGTGGACTGGGTGACACAGATGTGGGTGAGACCCGTGGGGAGGTGACCATGGCAGCTTTTATCTTGATATTAATTTTGCTCTTTTCCTTCCGGGCTTGTCCGGTTGTTTGTGACCCTTTTCTGTGGGTCCCCACTGGAAGATGCTTTAGACTTGTGGCAGGCCTTGGGGCCTTGCTCTGGGCCAATCCCATTTGGATGGACTTTTACCCACGAGGGGATGGGTAACTTTGGGTGCTTGATTTAGAAACTGAATTCTTTGCCTTTCCTGTATTGTTTCCTAGTTTTATTAAAGTTCCTTTTCATTAAAGTCTCCTATGTTTTGTGTTGATGCGGCGGATGGCAGAACCCATTTAGAATAGGCAGGTTTGCGGGGTTTGGGCTGCCCCTCTCCCTGTCCTATAACAATACCACCACCTTCCTTCTTTTCTCTCAGGATTGTTTTGCTATCCAGGGTCTTTAATCTTTCCATATAATATGATAATTGTTCTATTTCCTTGAAAAAAGTCATTAGTATTATATTAATTCTAAATTATTTTGGGTAATATGGTCACTTTATTATTTTTTTATAGTTTTAATTCAATTTATTTTCTTATATCATTGTTCACTTTCATACAGTATTTGGTTTCTCCCCTTAAATGTGGTCCCTACCACCATACCTTAACCCATGATCCATCACCACTGTCCCCTGTGCTCTTCCCTCCCCTGTTTTGGCCCCTCCCCTCCCGTAGGCCTCAGATCTTTGATCAGCTCACAAGTTTGCATATAGAAATGTACTGATTTTTGTGTATTAATTTTGTATCCTGCCATTTTACTGTATCCATTTATTATTTCTAGAAGGTTTTTTTTTTTGGGGGGGGGCTAGAATCTTTTGGTTTCTCTAAGTATGTTAGCATGTCATCTGTAAATAGTGACATTTACATTTCTTTTCTGATTTGGATAATTTTTATGTCTTTTTTTCTACCAATTGCTTCAGCTAAGACTTCCAGGACTATGTTGAATAACAGTGATGATAGTGGACATCCCTGTTTTGTTTCTGATCTTAGTGGGAATGCTTTTAGCTTTTCACTCTTGAGATAATATTGGCTGTGGGTTTGTTATATATATATATATGTATGTATATGGCTTTTATAATGTTTAGATAAATTCCATTTATTCCCATTTTGAGTGTTGTTGGTTTTTTAAATCAGAAACTGATGTTGGATTTTACCATACTTTTGCTGCATCTGTTGAGATAGTCATATTATTTCTGTATCCCTTTGTGTTCATCTAGTGACAGACATTGATACATTATTGTATGTTGGGCCAGCCCTGCATTCCTGGGAAGCATACTTGATTGTGGTGGATGGTTCTCTTGACATGTTGCTCTAGTCAGTTTGGTAGGATTTTGTTGAATATTTTTGGGTCTATGTTCATCAGAAAGTGGTGTTTTTTTCCCAACTCTTTGGTTTTAGGATCACGGGTGAGAATGAGTATGTGAGGGTTAGGGTTAGGATTAGATTAGTGTGTGAGTGGAGAAGTACTTGAAAGGATTTGATAATTAATTATAAATAGGTATGTTAGAAGAAGAAATCAAAGATTCCTTCAAGGTTTTTCATTTGAGAAACTGCTTCAAATAAATATGTCAACATTTTGAACCTCTTAAAATAGAAGTTTCAGATTTTATAAATTTCTCTGCCTTCCAGTGAGGATTAGATATTTAAATGCCAAAGAGAAATACTTCCTAGCCTTCATCAATGCAGCAGTTTGAGAGTCAGTGAAAAGAGCTTACAGACCTTTATAGATCCCTCCCCCCCTTTACTGTGGCCTTCTGTGCAATACCTGAAGATGAGGTAGGAAGGGGTATGTTTTAAAGACATGACCACACCTTAAGAAAGAAAACTAAAAATAGTAGAATATGGGAGACTGTTAGAAACAAATCATGTCAAACATTTGAAAGAAAGAAAGCAAAGTAATTTTACAATCATGCTTATATTTTAGAGCTGCCCCCCCCCCATACCATCATCTGTCTACAGGTTAATAACTACATCGGAAGAGCATTTCTAAATGGCTGAGTCATGATGTAGACTAGAATCAAATGCTGTTTTTTTAGGGACTCTAATTTGTTCTCACTTAAATACTCACTGAAAGCATTGTCTTTAGTCATTAAGGAACTCAGAGATGGAGACATTTCTGCAAATCAGGTATTTCTTCCTTTACATTGTTCCCATGTAATTAATGGAGGAGGATATGGTTTTTTGTTTTGTTTTGTTTTGTTTTTTGTTTTTTTGTGCTTGAAAAGAAGCTGTAAATAAGTTTGACATTGTTCTGTTGCAGAATACGGCTCAAGCCTGGAAGAAGATGTGGTGGGGATGCCTCAGGGTACACCAGAGGACCTTCATGGCTCTCCTTCAGATATCAGGTGGAGATGAATTACAGTTTGATTAAAAAATCTGAGGCCTGACTGGTCTGAATATGGCCAAGTAAGGTCTCTTAAAATTCTTTTAATCATTTTTCATACTTGCTTGACTCTGGCTATGTCCTGCCTGAGTTTTGTTGTGTTTTGGAACATCCAACCTAAGCTCTTAATAGCCAGCTCGTGTGCGTGTATGTGTGTGTTGTGTGTGTGTTTTACTATATTTGGATTTCAAATCAGCAGGGTCAGTTTGGTTTTGTAGAGTGCTGTGTGATGCAGTGAAATATTGTAGAATTGTTATGATCTTGATAAAAAAAATATTCTTCCTAGGAGAAAAAGCTTCATGTAACTTCAGATAGAGCCATTTCACCACTTGCATGAAAACTCTCATGTAGTTCAATACCGTGACATATTTTCTATTTCAGGCCAATGGAGACCCTGATGCTGGAGTGGATGGAGCTCAGGTTGAACCTGATGTGCAGGTAAATGAGGCTTAATATGTGATAGCTTTTATTATGACATATAAGTGAGAAAAGAATCCATGTTAATAAAAAAAAATCATAATCAATGTTGTAATAGCATCTAAAAATCATCTCATTTATGGGTCATTACCAAATCATAAGACCCATGCAAGTATAATTTTCTCATTTTGATCTGGCAACAAAATATTTTATCCCGGAATTTAAATGAAATAAGATAAGTTGCATATAAATTGTGAGTCCCATCTAGATGTGTTAATTTTTACAAAAAACAGATGTTATTTTTTAAAAGGACGCACTAGGTCTGTGTACAGAAAATGGAAAACAAATATAACAATGATAAAAGGTGTTTCATCACTTAATAGATGACAAATAATTTTAATACTGGGAAGTTCTTCCACCTTCGATGGAACTCTGAGTATACTTTTGTCAGATGCTTTATAGTGACGCCCAGATAAAATGTTGCACTTAAGGGGCTTTTAAATTCCAGGATAGTGTCAGTATGGTTTATAAAGTAATTAAATATAGGAATTAAGTCAGAAAATTTGAAACCTGAAACTGAAATGTTAAATTGGTAATAAAGGTAGCGTCTCATGGGCCTGTCTTTCTGGTCACACGTGCAGCCTTGATTGCTGGTCACCCACTGCCAAAAATGGCAGGGCCTTTTTCATTCCTGCTTCCTGTGGACTGTCCCTTCTGACACGGGACTGGTGGTCTGGTTTGCTAACAAAGCGCAAAGGCACGTTCCTGCTGCTGTGAGTGTGTTGGCTTCATGTCTTCACAGCTCCGCCTCGCTGGAGAGAGAAACGGACCAAACATGTAGTGAGGGCTGTCTGCGGACTTTCATTCCTGCCTCACTGCCTGCAAAGGGCCGACCTGCGGGGCCATGTCATTATTTAAGGCCCTAAAGCCTTTCATTGGTTTCCACTGCCCTCAGGATAAATCCAAGCCTCTGATGCTGTTTATAAGATTCTTGTGACCTGCCCCTTGCTTTCCTGGGCCTCCAGCCTCCAGCTCACTCTCTCTTTTCTCTCCCCCCAGTCGCCTGATTCTTTCCCAAGGGCCAGTCCTCAGATTAACACCTTTCTAGGGAGCCCTGCCTGACCACCCCTGCTCCCCCTGCAAAGTGTGTATCAGGTGTCCCTTACATGGAAGACTGTGGCACCTTGAGCTCCAGTCACAGTCCTTGGGGCCATCTGCTGAAGTTGTCTGTGTACCTGGCTGCACCCGAGGGTGCTCAAGTGCTGTCAGCTCACTGGAATCCTCCACTTCTAGCAAATAGTGAACCCTTGGAACATAACTTGTGAATGCACCGTGCAGCCCTCTCAAATAGAGGGGACACATTCCCTAGTGTAGATAAGGAAACTGGGGCTCGGGATTTGGAGGGAAAAGCCACGGCCCCCACCTGGGCCAGTCTGACCTAAAGTCCTCCTCTTTTGGCCCAGACAATAGTCTTGGCTTCTTGTTTGTCAGCTCCTCTCTCTCCTTTTCTTATTACATGTAGATTGGAAGCACAGATCTGGCTCAACTCTCCCCTCTGGAGGGGAAAGCACCAGAGTAGCTCTGCAACCCCCGTCCCGGATGGCTGGGCCCTCATCGGTCAGTGGAGTGACACCACTTGTGGGCTCCAGTGGGGCCAGCTGGTTGTCACACCCCTCCAGGGTGTGTGGGTATGATGTGGAATACCCAGGGAGGCAGATGTAGGTAGGAGGTTTCACGTGACCCCGTGAGGCCTGGGTGGGCAGCAGGCTGCTTCCCAGTAGGACTGGGGTGCCGTGAGCAGGGGTGCCATGAGCACAGTGCTGCAGGGTGAGGCTGCTGCCAGTGGGTCCCCCTTGGTTTTACCTCATTCTTGCTGATTTCTCTCCTCAGAGCGCTCATTGGACAGCAGTGACCAGGCTTGCTGAGCCTGTGGGTCTCCAGGGGATCACCTCCCAGTACAGGTTCTGCCCCAGTGCTCTGCTCAAGAATGAACTGGACCCCTGTGTTCCTCCACACACATAAATGAACCCCAGAAGGCCCCAGATTTCCACATCCAGCTGGACACCCCTTAGGCAGCTGCCCACAGGAAGATGTACCTCACCTTCCCCCATTTTGGGCTCACCCGATCCTCTCCTGGCCCAAGGAGGACCCCAGGTCAGAGTGCAAGTGGCACCTCCCTACCAGATCCCCAAGGCAGGACGTCCACCCCAAGTCCCTGCCCCAGGAGGTGCTCACCTGGGAGGATGGAGCTCTTTGTGGGTGGTGACATCTACCGGGTAGTCCTGCTGTTGCAGGCCACCTGGGAAATTCAAATGGAAATGGAGGCAGATAGCCCCCGTCTCCTCCAAAAATTGAGTTAACCTAAAAATTCTGAGTTCAGTACAAAAGGCTCAAATGTCACCACAGTCCTAGCTGAGAAAGTGTTGTGGGGTAAATTTTACTTGGTTTGCAGGCAGTCAATTTAAAAAAAAATTGTTGTATCTTTAGACTATAACATTTATTGTAGTAATTTCTAGGTGGAAATTCACCATGTTAAAAAAAAATGGAGGGCTGGAGCATGGATATACATTGCAAAAGGTGTCTGCAGTGTATGAGTGACAGTCTTTCATTGACAGCTGACATAACTTCAGTGAGAGTGAAATGTATTAAGCCCCTATCCCCCTGATCCCCAAAAGAAATCCACTCTTTAAAAACAGGGATTAAATATTGATATTCTTGGGGCCTCCCCGGTGGCACAGGTGGTTGAGGGCAGCGCTGTAAAGCTGTCTGCAGCCTCTGCAGCATGGTTTCAATCCCCGCAGGCTGAGGAGCAACCCACATGGTGTGGCAGACCTTTCCTGTCTCACCCGCTGCTCCCCTCAGCAGTGTATTTCAGTCAGCCTGCCTGTTCTGTTCCCCGTTCTGTCTCTGGTGACTCCTCTCACCCTCCCGTGTATCTGGCCTGTACCCAGGCCAGATATAAATAAAATAAATAAATATAATCTTGTATAAATTATAAATATAATAAATATAAAATTATAAATTATAAATTATAATAAATAAATATAAGTCTTGTATACAAGTCTTGTATACTTATATAAATAAAATAAATCTTTAAAAAAAACCCAATATTGATATTCTTATGGTTCCATTATGTGCTTCTGGCTATCCCAGAGTGTTTTTTCCTGTCTTTCTTACTTCATTCTTGGAACCTATTTAAGTTGTGCTGCTTCTGACTTTGTGTAGTTTGCAAGCTTGGCCAGCAGTAAGACCACTGTAGAACTACCACCAAAGTATAAATGAGCATTTTAATGCCACAATGTTGCCTGTTGCCTGTGGAGTCTCTGCTGAGGTGAACCAGAATTTGAGCTCTAGGATGAGACAAAAGTGAAAGCATGTTGTTCACCAGGACAGGGCACTGTTGATGTGTGTTGTGTGACAAGTTGATTTGGAACATAGGAATTTCATTTTATTCATTCTACTCTTTTTCATTCTCTCCTTTTTATAAAGGCAGTTAAGTAGTCACAGGGAGGATCTTTCATTTATATAAAATTTTGTTTCATGAAATGTCATAGCTTATAACTTTATCCTGTTCTTCCCATGGGTACATACAACTCTTGTGTTTGAAAGTTGGAAGGGGCCCAGATTTGGACAGAGTGTCTTGGTCTTACTGTATGGGCTTTTTTGTTTGCTTGTTTTTAACCAAAGCCATATAAAGCTGTGAATTACACAGAGTAAATTTCTAAATTGAAAATTGAAAAAAAAAAAAAAGGGATAAACCACGGGTCAGGCTGGAAACCCAAGCCCCATTACTAAAAACAAATGAGGTGACCTTGACATTAACTCCAAATTCTGCTGCTCTGCCCACACCTGTTTGACTAGCAGGAAGCCTATATTTTCATCCTTAAATGTTTTTCCATAACTGTAATGAAATTCTTAAGACTTTTTAAAAAAGATTTATTTATTTATGCATACAAGAAGTGGGGTACAGATCAGAGGTGTGGGGGGTGAGAGGATTCACCAGAGACAGAGTGGGGAACAGAACAGGCAGACTGACTGAAATACACTGCTGAGGGGAGCAGCGGGCGAGAGAGGAGAGGTCTGCTGTGCCATGTATGTAGCTCCCTGGCCAGGGATCGAACTTGTGCTGCAGAGGCTGCGGAGTTTCACAGTGCTGTGCTTAATTAACCCTTGCACCACCAGGGAGGCCTGGAATTCTTAAGACTTTTAAAAAAAATTATACAAGTTAAATTTCACTTGCCGAGGAGCAGGGAGGTAATTTCAGTAGTGATTTTTCTTCATTTGTTTTATTTCACTAGTTCTGATAATGAAATGGAATTTTGTACATTAGGGGAAATTTGAAAAAGTAGAATAAAATGTATAACAATAGTCAACTATGATCTTTCATCAAAAGGTAAGTAATTATGTGAGTTAGTTTAGTTCTTTGCATTTTCCAATATTTTTATTTGTGAAATATTACACTGCATATAGGGTAGGCAGCATATTAATGTAGAGTCTGAGAATTATAAAATGAAGTCCCATTAACAGGGTCAAGAAATATAAATCATATCACTTTATAATCTTCTCCCTCCATAAGTAAACACCAACATGACTTTCATTACCATTATTTCCCTGCTTTTCATTATATTTTATCACCTAATTATGTCTTACTAAATGTATAATTAAAGCATGATTTTAGTTCTGTCTGGTATTTTAAATTTACATAAATTAAGTCACATTTGTTTATATCTTGACTCTTTCAACAATGTATAGGCAAGACTAAGCCATGTTCTTGGACGCAGCTAGAGCCTAATTTCACTGCTTTATACTATTTTGAAATAATATTTTTCCGTTCTAATCTACATACACATAAGGCTTAGAGATCGTATATTCCATTAATATTTTCCTTCTGTGGTGGAAATTCTACTTTCTTTAACATTGTAATGTGAGTATTTTCCACCCTTAAAAACTTCAGAATTACTGCTATCTAATTGCTACATTTTATTTATGTGTATAATGTAACTTATTTGACCATTAAAGCATTTTCCTTTTAGGTTTCTTTCACTTCTTTGTTACTATAAAAAAAGTACAGGTGACCATTTTTATGCAGAGATTTTTGTCTGTTTTTGAAAGCACTTCCATAGGTCATGTCTCAAAAAATTGAACTGTTACTTCTATTTAAAATAAAATACAAGTATTTTAAATTCAAAATTTTCTGCAGGATGATCTGAATTTTTCAGGACTGAATGAGTATAAATTTCACCTAATCCTTGCCAACATTTCATTCTATCTAGCTGGAGTCTCTTCAAGGCTTTTGACACAATGTACCCTATACCCCCACATACTCCTTTCATTCTAACCTCTGGGCTGGACCCCACCTCTTCCATTCCCCCCCAGCACTGCCTGTATTTGCCTTTTGCCTTGCTGCATCCACTCCAGGCCTTCTGTCTTCACGTGATTGCAGCCTCCCTGGGTTCTTCCCACCCCCAAAACTCATTTCTCAGCGCTGTGCTCTATTGCTCCTACTTGCCACCAAGTGCTCCCTTGCTAGTTTTTCTGCATTACCCACCACCCCTTACCCCTCCAACCTCAGGCACATCTCAGCTTCCCATTCGGCACCAACCCTCTATCATAGTTCTGTGCTGCTTGACCCATTCATTCCTGGAACCCCTCTCTCACCTTTCTGCACTTGGCGTGCTACACCCCGGCCCTCCCTCTCCCTTGCCCCAGAACTTTCCTGTTTACTCAGCATTTTTGCCCCCTTAGTCCAATCAGCCACCAGGACCCCAAATAAGTTGTTCCAACTTCTCCATTTCCATGTCCACAGGCAGTTGGAGCTGCTATTTTCCCTTTGCTCTAGAACCCCCCCCTGCTTCCTGCCATCACTTCCATGACCACTGGCTCCTGGGGTGGTGATTTTCCCACGCTACACCAGGTTCCACAAGGCGACACTCTCTAATTTCCGGGCACTTGTTTTGGCTCAGGAGCCCCTCCTTCCTCTCCTCACATAGGCCTCTCCCTTATTTTCCTGTTACCTAGCATTTATTAAGCACTATTTTCCCACGATACCACCCCGGTCCACAAGGGGGCGAGCATCATATTCCGAACACCGGTTTTGAGCCAGGAGCCGCTCCTTCCTTTACGCACATAGCCCCGCCCCCTCACATCCATGTTGCCTCGCATTGCTGACCGCTCTTTTCCCACGATACCACCCCAGCCCACAAGGGAGCGATCTCAGTTTTATGGACACCTGTTTTATCCCAGGAGCCGCTCCTTCCTCCACTATCGAGGTCCCGCCCCCTCACTTCCGTGTCACCTAGCATTTCTGACCGCTATTTTCCCACGATACCACCCCAGACCACGAGGCGGCGCTCTCCGCTTTCCTGAGACCTGTTTTGGCCAAGGAGCCGCTCCTTCCTCTCTGGACAAGCCCCCCCCGCCCACTTCCGTATTTGTTGACATTAGGGCATAATAAAAATTGGGCGGGGCTATACAGAGAGAGGAAGGAGCGGCTCCTGGGATAAAACAGGTCTCGGGGGGAAAACTGAGAGCGCCCCCTTGTGGTCTGGGGTGGTATTGTGGGAAACTAGCGGTTAGAAATGCGAGATGACACGGAAGTGAGGGGGCGGGACTAAGTGAGGGGGAGGAAGGAGCGGCTCCTGGGCCAAAACTGGTCTCCAGAAAACTGAGCACGCCGCCTTGTGGGCTGGGGTGGTATCGTGGGAAAAATCGCGGTCAAAAATGCTAAGTGACATGGAAGTGAGGGGGCGGGGCTACGTGCTGAGAGCAAGGAGCGGGTCCTGGGGTACAAATGCCCCGAAATTAAAGCGCGCCGCCTTGTGGACGGGGGGTGCATCGCGGGAAAATCTCCGCCCCCGGCGCCCCTGGGCATGGAGCGCAGGCGGGAACAGGGGTTCTGGCAAAGGGGACCCTCGTGGAACCCGGCGCGTCCCCTGGCGGCCCCGTGGACTGACGTCGCAGAAGCGCCGCGTAAAGGCCGCAGGGCGGGGGAAAGCGCGGCTCAGGTTGGCGACTGGGGGCCCGGAAGGGACGTGGAGAGACAAAGCGCGGGAAGCCGCAGGTGGCGGCGGAAATAGAGACGCAGAAAGGCGAGAAGTGAAGGCGCGTGAGGGCCCGGGAAGGGCGCGGGGAGGCGGGCGCCGGCGAGGGCGGGGCGGGAGCGGCAGGACTGAGGCGGGTAAGGCGGGGCCGGGGGCGGGGCCGGAGACTGAGGAAAGGGGGGTCGGGAGGCGCAGGGGAGCGCGTGGGAGCCTCGAAGCCAGCGACGTCCCGAAGGGCCGCTCTCCCCGCTCCTGACATTCAGACCACCCTGGACAGACAGCACTGAATTTTAAATATTTATAGTTTATTTTATATAGAAACTAATTCTGTTTACCTGCACTTTCTGTAGAGTAGCAACTAACTGGAGAAAAGCAAAAGGAAAATCCCCGAGAACAACAAATTACAGCACACACATAAATGTAGCAATTAGATACAATTCCAAATAGTTTTTAATGACCTGGAAAGTACTTAAGTACAATGTTAAATAAAAAAAAAAAAAAAAACTACAATTTCCCCCACACAAAGTAAAATATTAGTGAAATATGATCTTTAACTGTTATGTGTATGTAGAATAGAATGGGAAAATTATTACTTTGCATCAAGTGGAGTATTATACAACACTGAAAATGTGGCTTAATCTTTCCTTCATATTGTTGAGTCAAGATATAAAATAAACACGACTTCATGCATTTAAATTTTAAATACCAGGCTGAATTAAAATCATCTTTTAATTAAACATTTGGTGACATGTACTTAAGTGATAAATTACAAAGAAAAGCAAGGGAAATACTTTTATTGAAAGTCATATTGGTGCTTACTTATGGAAGATTATGATGAGATGTGATTTCTACTACTACTACTGTGAAGTCCCATTTAATGGGACTTCATTTTGCAATTCTCAAACTACATGTATACTGCCTACCCCTATACACAAGTGTAATATTTAACAATAAAAAAATTGGAAAACACTAGGAAGTAAGCTTAAAACTCATAAAACTACTTACCTTTTGTTGAAAGGTCATAGTTGACTATTATATTCTATTCTACTTTTCAAGTTTGCCCTAATGTACACAATTCCCTTTCATTATCAAAACCAGTCAAGCAAAGCTAATGAAAAAAATCGCTGCTGAAATTACCTCCCTGCTCCTTAGCAGGTGAAAAGTAACTGGTATAAATTTTTTAAAACTCTTAAGAAGTCCAATGTTGGGGGCCTCCCTGGTGGCACAAGGGGTTAAGTCTCAGCACTATGAAACTATCAGCTGTCACTGCAACATGAGTTCAATCCCTGGCCAGGGAGCTAACCCACATGGCACAGCAGACCTCTCCTGTCTCCCCACTGCTCCCCTCAGCAGAGTATTTCAGTAGATCTGCCTGTTCTCCACATTCTGTCTCTGGTGAATCTTCTCATGCACACCCCCACCACCACACTTCTGGCCAACACCCCAGCTCTTCTATCCATAAATAAAGAAAATAAATCTTTAAATAAAAGAAAAAAAAAAGGGCTTTCCGGTAGTCAAGTCAGATCAGGAGCATTTGCAGTGTGTTAATATCGAGGTCACCTCCTTTTTTTTTTTTTTAGTGAGGGTGTTTGGGTTTCTGACCTGAACCTGTATTCCTACTAGTTTTTAAATCCAAATAAATGTATTTTGCCTTTTAAAAAAATTATTAAATTTAGAAATTTATTGTCTAACCCTCAGCTTTATATAGCTTCAGCTGTGGCAGGGAGGAGGTCAGGGGGGTAAACCCAGACAGTAAAAACAACACTACTTCAAATTCTGGGCCCCTTCCAGCTTTCACACACAAGAATTGCATACCTATGGGAAGAACAAGACAAAATTATGAAAGGAGCCAATGACATTTGATAAAACAAAATTTTATACAATGGAAAGATAGTTCCTGTGATTAATTCATTGCACTTAAAAAAAGAAGAAAAAAGGAATAGAACAGTATAGAATGAAATTCCTATGTTCCAAATCAAATTCCCTCACATCAATACATATCAATAGTGTCCTGTCCTGGCAAACATGCTTTCATTTTCATTCTCATGCTACAACCCAAATTCTGGTTCATCTCAGCAAAGACTCCACAGGCAACAGGCAAGACTGTGGCACTCAAATATTCATTTATACTTCTGTGGTAGTTCTGACAGTGGTCTTACTTCTGCATGAGCTTGCAAACCACAAAGGTCAGAAGTCATAACTTAAAATAGGTGCCAAGACTCAAATAGTAAAAGACAGGATAAAACACTATGGGGAATGAAGCACTCAACAGAACCACAAGAACACCAAAAATATTTAATCCCCATTTTTAAAGACTGGATTTCTTTTGAGGGGTGTATGTGTCTGAGGGCTTAAAATATTTCACTCTCCTGAATTTATGTCAGTTGTCAATGAAAAGAATGTCAAAAATAAACTGCAGACACCTTTGCAATGCGTATCCACGCCCAGGCAAGAAGCCAAGACTATTGTCTGGGCCAAAGGAGGAGGACTTCAGGCCAGACATGCCTGGGAGGGGGCCATGACATTTCCCTCCAATTCCTGAGCCTCAGTTTCCTTATCCACACAAGGGAACGTGTCCCCTCTATTTGAGAGGTCTGCACGAAGAACTGCATTCTCCAGTTATGTCCTGAGGGCCCACTGACTGCTAGAAGCAGAGGATTCTGGCGAGTGAACAGCTCTGAGCACCCTGGGGTGCAGCCAAGTACACAGGTAACTTCAGCTGATGGCCCCAAGGACTGTGAGCTTGAGATGCCACAGTCTTTCGTACAAGGGACACCTGATACACACCTTGCAGGGGGAGTAGGGGTGGTCAGGCAGGGCTCCCTAGAAAGGTGTTAATCTGAGGACTGGCCCTCGGTAAAGAATCAGGTGACTGGGGGGAGAGAAAAGAGTGAGCTGGAGGCTGGAGGCCCAGGAAAGCAAGGGGCAGGTCACAAGAGTCTCAAACAGCATCAGAGGCTTGGGTTTATCCTGAGGGCAGTGGAAACCAATGAAAGGCTTTAGGGCCTTAAATAATGACATGGCCCCGCAGGTCGGCCCTTTGCAGGCAGTGAGGCAGGAACGAAAGTCCGCAGACAGCCCTCACTAAACGTTTGGTCCATTTCTCTCTCCAGTGAGGCAGAGCTGTGAAGACATGAAGCCAACACACCCACCACAGCAGGAATGTGCCCTTGCGCTGTGTTAGCAAACCAGACCACCAGTCCCATGTCAGAAGGGACAGTCCACAGGAAGCGGGAATGAGAGAGGCCCTGCCATTTTCAGCGGTGGGTGACCAACAATCAAGGCTGCGGATTTTACTGGCACGTGTGACCAGAAAGGCAGGGCCATGACATGTGACACTAACTTTATTACCAATTTCACATTTAAGTTTCAGGTTTCAAGTTTTCTGACTTAATTCCTGTATTTAAATACCTTTTTTTTACAGATTTATTTATTTATTTTATACAAGAACCAGGATACAGGCCAGATGCGCAAGAGGGTGAGAGGATTCACCAGAGACAGTGTGGGGAACAGAACAGGCAGACTGATTAAATACACTGCTGAGGGGAGCAGCGGGCACGACAGAGGTCTGCTGCACCATGTGGGACCCTCGCTGGCCGGCCAGGATCAAACCGGCGCTGTAGGCTGCGAATAGCTTCACAGCACTGCGCTCAACTGCCTGTGCCACCAAGGGAGGCCCACCTGTATTTAATTACTTTGTAAACCATACACTATCCTGGAATTCAAAAGCCCCTTAAGTGTAACACTATCTGGGTGTCACAACAAAGCATCTGACAAAAATACATTGAGTTCCATTGAAAGTGGAAGAACTTCCCAATATCATATGAACTTGTCATCTGTTTTATGAGGACACATTTTATTACTCTTTCTTTGTCTTCTGCAATCACACCTAGTGTGTCTTTTTAGAAAAAAAAAAAAAAAAAAAAAAAAAACTAGTTTTTTTAAATTCTGCTTTATGAATGTTCTACAATTGGAAAAAATTAACAAATCTAGATGGAACTCTCTGTATATGAAAATATGTTTATATTCATTTCAATTTGGGAATAAAATATTTTGTTGGCAGATCAAAATGAGAAAACTATGATTTGGTAATGACCCACAAATAAAATGATTTGTAAATACTATTACAACATTGATTATGTTTTTTTATTAACATAGATTCTTTTCTCAATTATATGTCATAATAAAAGCTATTACATATTAAGTCTCATTTACCTTCACATCAGGTTCAACCTGAGCGCCATCAACTCCAGCATCAGGGTCTCCATTGGCCTGAAATAGAAAATAGGTCACGGGCCTCCGGTGGTGCAGCAGTTGAGCGCTGGGTTGCGAAGCTACCTGCAGCCTCTGCAGCACCGGTTCGATCCCTAGCCGCCGGGTGAAGGTCCCACATGGCGCGCAGACCTCTCCTGCCACCCACTGCTCCCCTCAGCAGTGTACTTCATCATTCTGCCTGCTCTGCTCTCCCCTCTGGCTCTGGTGAATTCTCTCACCCTCCTGCACTTCTGACTGTACCTAGTGCTTGTATGAATAAATAAATAAATCTTTTTAAAAAAAGAAAATACATCACGGTATTGAAATACATGGGCATTTTCATGCAAGTGGTGAAATGGCTCTATCTGAAGCTACATGACACTATTTCTCCTAGGAAGAATATGTTGTATAAAGATCATAACAATTTTACAAGATTTCACTGCATCACACAGCACTCTGCAAAACCAATCTGACCCTGTTGATGTGAAATCCAAATATAGTCACACACACACACACACACACACACACACACACAAGCTGACTATTAAGAGCTTAGGTGGATGTTCCAAGACACAACAAAACTCAGGCAGCACATAGCCAGTGTCAAGCAAGTATCAGATATGATTAAAAGAATGCTAAGTGACCTTACCTGGCCACATTCAGACCAGTTGGGCCTCAGATTTTTTAATCAAACTGTAATTCATCTCCACCTGATACCTGAAGGAGAGCCACCAAGGTCCTCTGGTGTACCCTGAGGCATCCCCACCACATCATCTTCCAGGCTTGAGTAGTATTCTGCAACAGAACAATGTCAAATTTATTTACAGCTTCTTTTCAACTAGAAAAAACATATCCTCCCTCATTAATCAAATAGGAAAGACATAAAGAAATGCTTGGTTAGCGTAAATGTTCTCCGTCTCTGAGTGCCCTGAAACCCAAATGCTTTCAGTGAGTGGCTAGCTGAGAACAAATTATCATTTGCAAATGACTGAGTCTTGATTTTGACTCAATCAAATGCTTTGGGAGGCTTAATTTGTTCAGGGCATGTCCTGTGATGAAGAAAAACAGGACCATGTTACGAAGAACACAGAATGAGGTAAACCATGAAAGCCTCTTACACACAGACATACGCGGAGATGGGACCACACACATTTAAGGTGAGAGGACAGACTTTTCTTATCAACAAAGTCATGTTATTTTAATTTTACACATTGATATTCTATTTGTGAATGACAATGTGTCTGTATTTCTCAAACACACCAGGGGACAAACACAGTGATTTCAACTGAATAAGAGGAACTGCTGCTGAGTCACTGTGACAGTTTTGTTTCTTTTCACATCTGTGCTTCATCTTTCTAAAAGATAAAGTGTACGTGTAGAAAACGCTGTGGTATAGAATATGTTGGAAACTGACAAGACCGAGGCCTGCTAATTTTCACTTGGAAAAGCCAGTATCTCCTTAGGTAAGAGCCTTCATTTTCCAAATCAAAGAAGAAACAGAGACTCTAAAGAGAACTTTTTCATATTAAATGAGATGGTTTCTACCCACTGCTCAGTACCTCTCTCTCCATCACCCTTATTAATGACTGAAAAATTACTGATTTTGCATGGAGGACACTGGCAGAGAACCCCTGAGCCAAGTGAATGAAGCTAAACATAAATGTAATGGGACAAACTGATAAACACAGAGGACAATGACTTGGGAAATTTTTGGCAAAAATGAGTAAATCTCAATCTCAGCATGGAAAGACATCAGTGTCACACACACTTCATTTGTAACTACACATTTAAATAGTGAGGCTTTAGTGGTCCACCTCGCATCTCTCCTAATTTCTCCTTTTCAGAGTTTTCCAAGTTCCCTGGGCCATCCCCGCCGTCCTGCTGAAGGGGGCCTTCTGCATCCACTGGCGGGAACTGAGGTCGCATCCCAGGAAACCTGAAGCTCCAGGCTCCCCTTCTCACCCTTAGCGCGCACCCGCCCCATCCCCGCGGGACTCGCAGGCAGCAGCGCCTCCCCTCAGCCAACATTCCAGCACAAGGAGATTAGTTTCAACAAGTGAAATCATTGATTCATGGTGAAAACTTTCACGCCATGTAGGAATTCTGGAATCAGAGAACGGACCGAGCCCTGGGACACAAGGATAAACTATCCTGAAGAGCTGACTTGATTTTCACAAGAAGAAAAGGGAGGCCGGGAAAAGTGGTTGACACAACCGGGACAAGAGGCTAATGGGGCAGAAGACCCAAAGAGGAGGTCGCAGTGTTATGATTGGAGTCAGGAGGCAGCCCTGGCTGAAGAGGAAGGGGAAATATCATTACCACCAGGATACTGGCTCATTTGTTTAAGCTATGCAGTTTCTTTTAAATTGTAAACAATATGGGAATGAGTAAAGTAAAATTTCCATGTAAGAGAAAAAAAGCAGAGAACATACTTGACCATGGGAGGAGCAGTGCAGAGGGCAGGGATGACTGCTTGGGGATCTGTGGACTGGGGTTGGGATGAAGGAAAATAAGAGACAGCATAAAAGCCCAATGGTTCACAATTAGAAAAAAAAGCAGTATAAGGGCCTCCCCGGTAGTGCAGAGGTTGAGCGCTGGGTTGCAAAGCTGCCCGCAGCTTCTGCAGCGCCGGTTCGATCCCCGGCCACCCAGGTGAGGGTCCTGCATGGCGCGCAGACCTCTCCGGCCGCCCACTGCTCCCCTCAGCAGTGTACTTTGACAATCTGCCTGCTCTGCTTTCCACTCTGGTTCTGGTGAATTCTCTCACCCTCCCGCACATCTGATTGTCCCCAGTGCTTATATAAACAAATAAATAAATCTTAAAAAAAAAAAAAGGCAGTATGGCTTGAAAGCAAATTAACTGTCCCAGTCCCATGAGAATCCTTTTACAAGGGAATTATAAATTTAACACATAAAGCAGGTCACACAGATTGCATTATTTTGTGCAGCTTTGGGAAATCACTGAGAAAGTGGGGTGGGCATTATAACTCATGAAAATTGAATAAAAAACCATCATTGAAAAGAACAGATGGAGGGGCCTCCCTCGTGGTGCAGGAGTTAAAGCACTTTCAAGCTAGTGCCTGCCACTGTGGACTGAGTTCCATCCTGCTACCCGGGAGCAACCCACATGGTGCAGCAGATCTCTCCTTTCTCTCCCGCTGCTCCCCTCAGCAGTGTATTTCAGTAGATCTGCCTGTTCTGCTCCCCACTCTGTCTCTGGTGAATCCTCTCACCTCCCACATCTCTGGCCTATACCCCAGTTCTTATATGCATAAATAAATAATGAATCTTTAAAAATAAGAGTAGATGGAGCCTTAGCTCTGAACAGGGTCACCATCATGATTCCTTAATGTCTTCATTACTAACCTGCATTGAAAATGGAAATCCATTTAGCATGAGGATGGATGGGACCTGTCTTTGAGTGTCAGGGCCAGGAAAGTGGTAGAACAGTAGTACCTGAAGAGGGAAGAAACAACACAACTTGAGGTAGGTCAGGAAAGCAACCTGAATTACCAAAACAAAAATTAAGCAAATAAACAAAATCTGATGACTGAAACACCCAGGCAACAGTTGTGAAAAGAAAGAAAAAAGTGACACATGTTGACATGGGCTACTAGGCCATAACCCAGCCTCAGGAGAAAAACAAGACACCCTTAGTTAGAGCACAAGGCAAGAACTTATCAACAGAAGACCAGGGTCCACTTACCCTGCTCTTAAAGACATTGAGGTAGCCCAGCCCTTCCTTCCCCATCCTGCAGATACCTGCTGGGGTCGTGTAGAAAGCGCCATCTCCCTGGCTGACATGAATACTTGTTGCTAGCACAGCCCTGTGATCTGGCTTCTCATGATATAAAAAGTGGGCAGGGGATTAAGTAAGAGGGACTAGGCAGGTGAGGGACAAGTATGGGTAAGGCTGGTGAGAACTGAGCCTCGTGTGAGGCGATTCCCTCCCCACTGCACTGTGTGAGACTGTCAGGGCAGGTAATAGCTCAGAGAGAAGCTGCTGTGCTGTGCTCTTTCTCACCCTCAGAAGCCTCTGGGCAGTCCCTTGAAAATGGTCAACAATGCGGTTGCGCCCACAGGGGAAAGACTAACGGTCACCCCATCACAAGAGAGCTTTTGTAAAGCAGAACTCTGACCTGAAAGGCAGGGACAGAAAATATTAAAGAAAGAAAAACGTCACTGAGAGGGAAGCTGAATGAATGAGACGGAAATGTAAACGGTCAAGGAACCAGGACTTTCCTCAGTGAGAACCTGTTTGTGTCATGTACTGGCCAAGCGCAGGGGGATGAAGACTGGCTATCTGGGATGCAGAAAGCAGACCTGAGAGAATTCAAAGCAAAGCCTCACAGGGATGACTTTCACTGGTTGCAGGGAAGGGGACGAGCCCTTCACCCGTGGGAGTCTCTCAAGTTCGCAGAGGTCCCAGCCACAGAGGTGAAGGCAGAAGTCCTGGGATGTGCAGGGGCAGGTGCTGCTGAATCACCAGCTCCAAAGAAACCAGTGCTTGAGTCCATGACCTAGTCTAAGGTCATCTATCTGTTGCCTTGACCATCTGATGGAGGCTAAGAGTAAAAAATATGAAAGGAGGCATCACAAGACTAGAAACAGGCTCACACAAGGCCAGAAACTGAAGGCAGGGGTAGAAATGACTAACAGAGTCGTTAAATAAGCTATACAGAAAAGTAAAGTATCCAGAGGTGCAGACTGAGGTGTAGACCAGGAGGGATTTGAAAATTGAGGACCATTGTAAAAATTTCAGGTCCTTTCAATTCAGCCTAGCCAAATCAAACAAATCCTTAGTTGCCAACTAATGGCAATTATAAATCCCAAAGGCTTCTATAAATCAGGCTTCAGGCTCCTATAAATCCCAAAGCCATCCACTTAGTCAAACCAATTAGAGAAATTTCTTAAAGCACCAACTGATAACAAGTGTCAAACTGCTGTAAATTTTGAAGCCCAGAATGGTGGAGGGATATGGAGATTGAGAATTACAGAATCTCTGTCCTTTCAAATTCCACCTAGTTAACCAAGTTAACAAATCCACAAAGAAATGAGCTCCTCTCAAAGACAAGACTGGATCAGTGCCATTTCTGCACTGGCAAGGGGCAGCAGCTCTCCTGCCTGCCTGGGACTGTGCAGGTGTTTGTCTTCACCAGCTTCTCCCTTTGCAAAGCAGCAGAACTGCAGGCAGCCTCCTCCCAAGACTGCCCGCCTGGCACTATGCAGGCCTCTAACAAACCTGCTCCTTTCAGGGACAGCTTTTTCTGCCCGCTTGTGTCTGTGCAAGCAGCCTATCCTTATTTCCCTTCCCTTCCATTTTTGCAATAAACCTGCCCTTTCAAATATAATAAATGCCCCTGCCTTGGGGAAACTCGCTGCATGCCACCGAAAGGAGAACACTGATGAACTTTTCTCAGAGGTAACCCAAGGACCCCACACTCCGAACCCAAAACCTCTACAAACTGACCTCACATCTAAATACATTTTAAATGTTATCACTCAATCTTCTAATGATATTTTCTTGGTAGGTATAAGAAGAAAGTTCCTCCGTGAGCGAGGCTTAATGTCCCAGAGACAGATCCTTGATCTTGTGCAGTCATTCAGAGCAGTTAAGATCTCACATAAAAGGGTTCCCCTGATGGCTCTGACCACAGTTATGCTTCATTCAGCTGAACCATAACTTCTACCTGTGTTAGGGAAGAGACCATGTTCCCACCCCCACTTAGTGAGGGGTGGAGCTGAGTGGCCAGGTGAAGCAATGTAACACCAAAGGCAGGTGGGCTCAAGAGAGACACATGGAAAAGGGGATGTCTTACCTCTTGGCTTTGGACTTGCACCAGTCACTTGGGTGACCTGGAGGAGAGAAGTGGAGGACAGGCATGAGGAGACATTTGAAAGTGGCATGTAGGTGAGGCACAGGTAAGGAGGTTGACAATGGCAGCCATTATCTTGATTTGCACTTTGATTTTGCTCCTTTCATCCCAGACTTGCCTGGCCTCTTGCTCCCCACTTCCTGTGACTCCCCATCAATAGGTATCTTAGACTGTGACAAGCTTTTGGGACTCAGCAGCCCTGATTTGGATCAACCCTGTTTGGTTGGGCATTTACCCATGAAAGGGTGCATAAACTGGGTTTTTTTATTGGGAAATTATGATATTTTCTCCTCTCTTGATACACACTGATTCTACTGAAATGCTTTTGCATTACCAGTATGCTTTGTGCACACAGATGGCCAGACTCTTTTGGAGACTGCAAATTTGGATACCCTAGGATGCCCCTGGGTCTATGTCTGGACACATACTCTGTACTCAGCCTAGAAACCAAGTCTGCTTACCAAAACCATCAGACTATAGCATACACATGACAGTGTAGGGATTACTTCTTGAACAAATGAGATTTATAAAAGAAAACCATGAACGTTAACTTCTGAAATAAAAATCTGCATTTTTTAAAAAGTTCTCCTCTACAAATGTCAAGGTTCCCCATTATGCTGAATTTGGGGTATCAGCAGCCCCCAAACCTCTTAAGGTCAAAGTTAGCTAATTGTCTAAACTGGATGGTGAAAGGAACCAAGCCAGTTGAGACTTCAAAGCTATGCATGTCCTAACTTTGTCAGTGGGGTCCAAAAGTCAGCTGCTCTTTCAAGATATGATAATGGAGACATGGAGAGATGAAAATTAAAGAACCTGGGGTCAGGGCCAGGGGGGATGGGGTTAGTGCTGGAGACATTCTTGAGAAAAACAAAACTGGGAGGTGTTGAGAGGAGCTGAGCAGGAGTGAAGTTGAGGTACTTGAAAGATGGAGGGGCTGGAAATGGATGGGTGTTCTGTGAAGTGCAGAGATGTGTGCCAAGTCTACCACTCAAGTTTTGGTGATGATCTTTGGAAGGCTTCTTCTAAGACACTGCAAGGTATCACTGAGAATTCTTTGTAAGCCTCCAGGGCAGGTGACTACTTCTCGAGCACCCTTTCTTCAGAAGCTGTAAGATTAAAGATGTGGCCACCGACCCAAGGGGCCCCCAGTGTGTGGGGGGAGATTATGGGAGTTAAAGACTCTGCTGGCCAAACACACCAGACCAAAAAGGGGACAAGGGGAAGCTCCCCAAAGCCACTAATAACCTGAACAGCATTTTGAGTAAGTCAGAAAAGAGGCACCACCTGTGCATGATAGGTGTTCGTTTACTGTTTGTTCATTAGTTTTGGTTCATTTTGATTTGTGATAATTACCTGGAAAATCATTCACAGAATGGGAGCTAGTTCTTATTACCAATATTTTTATTATAGTCAACTAAAAAGATAACCTTAACATCCACCTTAGCATCTAGGTATATAATCCAAAAAATTGGCATATATACAATATAAGGAAGGAAATTCTGATGCATGCTACATACATGCTATAAAAGGACAAATGCAAAGAAATTCCTCTTATCTGAGTATACAGAGTTGTCAAATTCAGAAACAAAATGTAGAATGTGGTTAAGAGGGGAGGAGAGTAGGAAGTGATGGAGAGTTAGTGTTAACACTATCCAGCCATATGGAATTGTAACAGGGTGGTCCCCAGGAAAGGGGGAGGTTCCAGGTTTCCTGCCCCACCCAAAAGGAGGGTGGAGCTGAGCAGAGAGAGAGACTGCAGAGGAGACTGAGGAAGGAAGGAAGCAGGATGGAGTGCTAGGAGACCTGGACGAGGCACATGGAATAGAGACACATGTGAAGAAACTACACTTGCCTTTTGGTCAAGTGAAACAGATATGGGTGAGAGACCCATGGGTGTGGAACCAGGCATAAGTATTCTTAGCCATTGTTTTGCCACTTTGTGTGTAACCGCCATTTTTAGAATTTCAGGTTTTGCTGTCCTGGAACTGATGACCGCATTCCAGAGATAGTTTCAACAGTTTCGACCCTCACTCCCTCTCTCACCCTAACTCGAGTGATGAACTAACTCAGATCACTCTGGTCACCAATGAGGGCAAACTAGCCATAATTGGAGCTGCATCTCGGCCGGACCAATCAGCTTAGAATGACAGCTGCACGTGCCAACGTTGAAAAATGCATCCTTGTAGCCAATGAGTGACTGTCAGCATGGTTTAATTTTTTAAACCTGCTTGTAACCCTATAAAAAAGCCTTGCTTCCTTTGTTAGGGGCTCTTGACATTGGCCACTGAGTCGGTGCTTGTGGTGGGCCCGGACTCGAGTCTGCATTAAACCCCCTTTTGCCTTTGCATCAGCTGCTGCGGTTCCTTGGGGAGCGCGATCGTCGATCTTGGGCACAACAGTGGGAAGGTGACAATGGCAGTTTTTGTCTTGATTTTGATTTTGCTCTTTTCCTTCCAGACTTCTCTGGTTGTTTCTGATCCTTTTCTATGGGTCCCCAATGGAAGATGCTTTAGACTTGTGACAGGCTTTGGGGCCTTGTTCTGGACAAATCCTGCTTGGGTGGACTTTAACCCATGAGGGGACAGGTAACTTTGGGTACTTGATCTAAAAACTATACTCTTTGCCTTTCCTGTACTTGTTTTCTAATTGTATTAAAGTTCCTTCCCATTAAAGTTTCATGTTTTGTGTTGACGCGGTGGATGGCAGAACCTATTTAGAACAGGCAGGTTTGTGGGGTCTGGGGTGCCCCTCTACCTGCCCTGTAACAGAAAGACAAAATATTACCACTTACAACAAAAAAAAAGGAATTTGAGGAACTCATTTGTAGTAAAGCAAGTCAGAATGACAAAGACAAACAATGGATGTGTACGTAGCAGATCAGAAAAGAAAGCACAATACTTATAAAAACTCTGGTTGCTAAAAAACAAGTGAGATTTCTAGGTTAAGAAGGAAAGGAAGAGAAAAAGGGTCAAAGGAAAAAAATGTCAAGTACTAACAGGTATTATGAAGAAAAGGTCTGGAAATTAGATTAAGGTTATAGAGGAGTGCTATTGTAGTGTGACCTAGTGAGGCTCTCAGAGGAGGTAGTTATTTGATAACGACCTGAATGAAGTGATCCAGTGGGTACTCCAAGCACAGAGAGCTGGCAGTGCAAAAGCCCTGACAACGAAAATGTGTCTTATTTTTTAGCAGTATCAATACAGCAAGTGGAAAATAAAATGTAGACATTAAAGCTGAAATACTGTCCTGTTTTTGTCATGGATACATTATAATCCACCATAAAATGTTTCCTTTTTCCCCTTGGTTTTATAATGCCAAAAATCAGCTCTAAGAATGAAGAAACAATATTTTAAGTATCTGTGCAGGCAAATAGGTTAAAAAAAAAAAAGCAAAAGCATGAACACGGAAACCTAAGTGAAAGAGGGCAAGCAGAAAGGAGCACCCAGATTGCAAGCACGTGTGCACATTAAGTCCATCGAGGTTGTGAAAATGAGGAATAGTCGCGGGAAAGAAAGGTGGATCAGATGGAACAAGACATTTTTCACAGAAATGGGCCTGTGGATTGGATAATAACATAGAAACCATGATGAGTTATTTACTTATGAGGGCTGTGTGGTGGATCCCTGGAATATTTTGATTAAATACACAATGGAATACTATGATAAAAACACAATGAAATGTTTCAGATTAAATAAAATATGGCATAAAGCATGTTTCTGGGAATCTGTATAGAAATAAAGAGCATTTGTACCGCTATTAGAGTTTCCTGTGAATTTAAAGTAACTGGAAAGTAAATTACTTTTCAAATGCCTCTCCAGAAAACAGAGAAGACACTAAAATTCCTTATGGCGGACCAGCCTGACCAGATCCAATCCATTCAATGTTGTGGAGCTAAGCGCCTTTTAGGAGTCACATATTATTAAGAGGCCCTGTGGGAAGATTCTATTAACAGACACTATGTCTTGGGTGTTGCCAATGACCCAGGATGTATTAGAAATAATAGGATTTTTTAATTCCAATTCTCTACATCACTCCACCAAAAAAAAACTGTTAGAAAAGATGAATTCAATAAAGTTATAGAACACAAAATCAACACCCAAAATTCAGAAAACACAAATAGGTGGAAAGATAGTCTGTGCTCATTACTGAAATAATTAGTGTCATTGAAAAGTCCAGACTTCCCAAAACAAACTACAGATTCAATGCAATCCTGATCTGAATTTTCATGCATTTTTCACAGAAACAGAACTAACCACCTGAAATGTGTACTGGAGCACAAAGAAAGGACCAGGAGGAGCCAAAAACACTTTTGAGAGTGAGGCATTTTGCTCAACTTCAAACTGTTAACTGGAAACAAACTCTCAACTAAACTTAGAAAGTTTCTAAGATAATTCAAGTGAGGATCTGAACCCAGGACAAGAGTTGGCATTTATGGGTGAGTCACTGACTTTAACAGTGTAACTGTTCTGGACGGGAGGGTCTTCTGCTCCAGCTGGTCCCGACCTAAACTTATGCAGATGCTGGGGGAAGGCAAAGCCTGATTAATCTCTGCCTTTGTGAAGAATGTCCTGGGGAGACGCAGGCTGACAGCCCATTGTTAATTCTTCTTTCTCTGCCTCCAGGGCCAACAGTGGGGTGAAGAGACTGGCCTCACCTTCAGGGGGTAGTTTCCCAGAAGGTGCAGGGTGGGGCTGCTCAGAGGGGTCTGGGAGGTGGCTTTGCTCTCGGGCCTGCTAGACTCCGGAGGGAGGGGGGCGTGGTCCCCAGAAAATCATACAGCATGTTCCCAGAACCGTATTATAAATGTACAGCAATAAAGAGGCGCAGACCAATGGACCAGAACAGGGAGCCCAGAAAACCCTCCCCAGGGGCGCCATCAATGCAGCGCCAAGGGGCAAACGGCACCGGGCGCGCTCTTCAGTCAGCGGCCAGACGCGGCGGGGCGCCCCTCAGGGGTGAGCACGGACCCCTCCGCTCCTCCAAGCCCAGTAATTAGAGGCCCCCCTCCCCAAAGCCCCCGTTTTCCACATCCAGCCCTTCCCGCAGTGGGTCCTCCGCCTGGACACCCTCAGCCGCCACCGGAGACGTTCCTCACCTTCCCCGCCCTTCACGCTCACCTTGTCCGCCCTGGCCAACGAGGGCCCCACATCTTAAGTGTTGATGGCACCTCCGCACTGCGTCTGGAAGAGACCACGCCGGCCTGCACCCACCTCACTCCAAGTCCCGGGAAACCCGCTCCCCAGAAGCCGCGAGGAGGCCGGGCAGAGCGCGCATGCGCGGCCAGAGGGCCCGCGGCACAGGTGCTGCTCCTGGAGCGGGTGGGCGGGGCCGGGCACACCTGGAACCAGCTCGTGGCGGCCACGCCCATCCGGCCCTCCCATTAGCAAGACATTTTGCAAATTCAAACTGAAATGGAGGCAAATATTCCATGTCTTCTCCAAGAATATTGTCAAGGGTCCTGAAAGTTCAGGAAGCCATTAAAACGGCCAAATGTGTCAAATTGGTATAAAAACTTGCTCAGTATTGTTTAGTAGCGACCACAGAAGACTCAACAAACCAACCCCTCCCCCAATAATGATAGAATAGTTGCTCTGCCGTTTGCCCCTCACGCATCCCACCAGATTTGTCGGAATTACCCATTCTTGCCGCTAGACCAAGAGTTCTGCTGTTTTTCTGTGCTTAGACCCTTGGAGCTCTTTCTCCCACCTCCACCCCCAGTCTTCCCTCTGCCTTTTGTGTAGGGTCCACTCTAATTGCTGCATTTCATTTATATATATACTGTAATTTATTTAATCAATCCATCGGGTTTTCATTTAGATTGTTTCCAATTATTTGTTACTATAAAAATAAGTGCTGGTGAACATGTTTATACATTTTACAGATTTGTATCTGTATTGCAAAGCATTTCCTTAGGTCATTTCCCAAAAATAGAAATACAATAGCAAGCAGTTAAAAGTTCTAAATTCACAGTTCTCTGCAGAGCAGATACTCATTTATTTTTCTCAGAAATGAGTGAGAGTACATATTTCACCTTACCCTTGCCAACATTTCAATCTTTTATCTATCTTCTTCAAAGCTTTGATGCAAATTTTGCACCAGGACCAAATACACAAAAACGTTTTATTATGTGTAAGAGATATTTAACTACTTTAGAGGCTCAAAATTAAACAGCATCACCTCAACAGTACTAATAAATGGGGGGGGGGGAAACCCTGAATTTTAAAAGATAAATAGAAAAGTAAAGGAATAAAACTGCAGAGTGACCAGATGTTCTCCAAACATATACTCTTCGGCTCACACAATAAGTTTACATTTACTGGTTTCCCTTGAAGCTGGATGCATGATGGAGAGTTCTAGCCACTGGAATAGGGACAGAAAAGAAGAATGCTAATAAAACTTCCCACACTTCATCCTGTTTTCTCCTTCCCCATCCTTTGGCTAGATGCAAGTGACTCCACGGACACAGAAGAGGACAAAAATCACCAGATGAACAGCCCTAGTTCCTAAATAACCACATATAATGCCACGTAGCCAAAAAGACACTGAAATGAGAGAGAGATGGATTTTATAGGATGCATTTGGAAAGAACAGGCTTATTAAGGAAACAAGACACCTGCATGGACATAGGTGGACAAAGAGCTGCATTTTGTGATAGCAAGAGGTATCATTATGTAATGCCCCATGGGAAAGCATTCATTCCTTTGTGGAATTGTTCATTGTCGTTGCTTTGCTGAAAAGATTGTTAACTTTTTCTGCCCCACCTTCAATTCCAGGTTTTGCGAAGTTCCCACAACCAGTTTAACAACTGTGGACAGTCTACCTCTGGCCAGTCCAGGAGATAGCAGTCTAATAGCAGGAGTCAAGATGTTTGTCTTTCCCAGCAGGTAGTCCCTTCAGTAATCACATTTCTCTGGTGCTACTACCAGTGCCAGAGGGACATAGAATTTCATTAGTGATGTAATACAATTAATTGCCAAGTTTCCAGGAATGAAGTTGGAGCCACTTAATGGATTATCCTAAAGAGGAAATATTATTCATTGGTTAGAGTTTAATTCTGCTTATTCCTAAATTTCCTGTTCTAAAATTCCATCGTAATTATAATTGACAGCTTTAAAATATGTAGAATCAATAGGGCACTTGTTAGGAAGTCCATAAATGTAAGACTGTGCAGCAATAAATAAACTAATGAAGATCACCACAGTAAGTTAGTTAGCATTTCTCATCACACATGAGAATATTTTTCTTATGACAGAATTTTTAAGATCTATTCTCGTAACAACTTTCAAATATACAACACAGTGTAAAGAACTGTAGTCCGCTTGCAACACATAACATCCTCAGGTGTGATTTATTTTGTATCTGGAAACTAGTACCTCTTCACTCCTTTCACCTATTTTGCTCAGCCCATTTATATACATATTTAAAATTCAGGTCACATAGTAGTCGTCTTTCTCTGGCTTATTTCACTTAGCATAATGCCCTCAAGGTCATAAATGGCAAGATTTCCTTCTTTTTATGGTTGAATAATCTTCCTTTACATATAAATATACCATATTTTCTTTATTCTCCTATCTGTGGGCACCGAGATGTCTTCTGTGTCTTATTTATTGTGAACAGTGCTGTGATGAACATAGGGCTGCATTTGTCACTTTGAGTTAATATTTCCCATTTTAAAAAAGGTATTTGCAATTCCTTCACATAAAATGCCTACACATGGGATTGCTGGATCATCTGGTAGTTCTGTTTTTGATTTTGTGAGCATTCTCTATACCGTTTTTGCACAATAGCTATACCAATTTATGCCCACAACAGTAAGTGGGTAAGGGTTTCCTTTTGTCCATGCCAACACTTACTATTTCTTGTCTTTGTGATAGTGACATTCCACTAGGAGTGAGGTGACAGCTCACTGTAGTTTGATTTGCATTTGATGATAAGGGATGCTGAGCATCCTGCCAGGTACTTGTTCACATCTGTGTGTCTTCTTTTGGTAATATTCTCCCTGTTCTGATCAGACATCTTCAAGTACTGGGAAGCTATCAGAGGCAAGCACCATGTACAAATTTCCCAAATGTATAACACTTGAAAGCTTAAACTTGAGTATCTTCATGATATGGCAGCTGGCTTTCCCCAGACCATGTTCCAGAAGATGAAGGTGGAAGTGCAGTGTCTTTTTATGTCTCATAAATAAAAAAAAAAAGTGAACATAGAGCCACCCCAATTCTGGGAAACAAAAACAAGTAGAGTGGGATACTCTAGAAGGTTGGGTCCCAGGCACATGCAGGTGTCCAAGTGTATTGGAGAATGTACAGTGGGGTCCAGACAACAGGATGTTGGGATGTGTGCAGACATGTCCATGGACTAGGCATGTTGGGACATGCAGACATAGACACAGGCCAGAAGAAATGAAATCACACTACAGACCAGGTCAGGATTGAAATTCAACTGCTTGACAAACTTTCCACCAATTAGAACTGCACTGACTGAAAACTTCACTTGCATATAGAAGACCTAGGCCTGCCCACCTTGCCTATATATGCAGCTCCCCACAGAGCTCAAGAGCATTTAGTTCAAGCACTTCTGGAGTTTGTGTCCACACACTGCAGTCTTGAAGCCCCAAAGAAATTTGCTGTAATACTCAAAATGCAAAACCAGAACTACAACACTACTGCTATGACACAGGAACTACACTTCTGCTTTGACAGGAGAGCTATAACCCTATTGCTATAATTCAATCAAAATTGGGTATTGTGGTAGGCGTGTCCAACCTTAGTGTTTGCATACCTTCCCTCCCACTGTATCCTACTGGCCTTGTAGACCAATTCTGATACAACATGAGAGATTACATAAGAGCATAAATAAGGTGTGAGTGTCAGTGGGGTCATCCTGAAGTTTGGTACCATACTCCTCTTAGATCTTGTATGTAGCTCATCAAATTTAGGTCTCTGCCTAAATGTGATCTCCTTGAAAATATCTATCTATCTATCTATCTATCTATCTATCTATCTATCTATCTATCTATCTATCTATCTATCTATCTATCTAATCTATCTAAAATGATTCCTTGTGCGCTCTGATGTTCCATCACCTAATGTTATTTCCCTGTGATATTATGTTACTTTTCTGGAATGCCTGATATGATAACATTATTCACTAAGGTGTTTAATTTTTTTACACTCAAGGCCCAAGTTTCATAATGTAGAGAATTTGTCTAGCCTACACCACAGGCCAATCATGCAGCACAGAGCTGGCACCCAACTGGCACTCGGGAATTTTTTTTTAATATTTATTTTTATTTATTTATGCATACAAGAATTGGGGTGTGTGTAGGCAGAGGTGAGGGGAGTGGGGGTAAGAGAATTCACCAGAGACAGAGTGGGGAACAGAACAGGCAGCTCTACAGAAATACACTGCTGAGGGGAGCATCAGAAGAGTGCTGTGCTTAACCCCTTGTGCCCCCAGGGTGGCCCGCTTATGTGTTTCTTAATCATGGGATAAAGACAAAACAGAAAATAAATTTAGATTGTTTTCTCTCCTAATTTTTCAAATCACAACAGAGTTGATACTCAGTAACAACAGAAGATTATAAGCACAGTGTCATTAAGAATTGGTTCAGATCCTGGCATTGTCACTTACTAGATTACTTTTATCTATAAATAATGATACAGGGGTGTATATTCTTTGATTGAACTAGTACTGAACCAAAAAATATATATATTTACCAGTAAAATGTAAAGAGAGACTTAAAGAGATTTACAAAAGAATGACTGCAAAACTGGACCCTTAGCATATAAATCTTTTCACCTGAAATAGGAAAGGAAAAGACCAATTTTGAATGTGTCTCTTTTGAAGAGCCTTCAGACTGTCCCAGTTGTAAAACCTGTAGAAGATAAATGAAACAGCCTTCACTAGTTGTAACAGATACTCTTCCCTTTGATGTGCATTTGAAAGTTTTCATTTCAAGAAACATATTCCAAATAGCCAGGGCAATTATCACCCATTTATTTAGACCTCATATAATGTTGTGAGGACATTTTATAACAAATCTCTGGTGTCTATTAAGAATTAAGGGCCTCCCTGGTGGCGCAAGAGGTTAAGATGCAACCTATAAAGCTATCTGCAGCCTCTGCAGCATGAGTTCGATCCCCGCCAGGGAGCTACCCCCATGGTGCAGCAGACCTCTCCCGTCTCGACCGCTGCTCCCCTCAGCAGTGTATTTCAGTCGATCTGCCTGTTCTGCTTCCTACTCTGTCTCTGGTGAATCCTCTCACCCCAACACCTCCTGCCTGTATCCCAGTTCTTATATGCATAAATAAATAAATCTTAAAAAAAATTAAGATCATTCTTAGTTGAGGAATGTAAGAAATAATAAGCTTCACATCCAATGTATCAGGAGAAAAAGAGCAAAAATGGATATGAAAATGGATATAAGCTTTAGAGTTCTGAACAGAAGCTTAAGATTGCAAAGACATTCAGTTAATCACTTCACACAATTTTACCATTGTGGGAAAATATTAAAATATGTGTGTCTATTTGCACATATTTGTTATTGAATGAAAAATTAATGCCTTGGGAACTGAATTTAAAAATACTAAGTATCATTTATTCCAAATGAATGCTGGTACCCAAAATAAAATAACCTTTAAGAGAAAAATAGCTTATTTGCTTTCTGTCAATTATTTTGTCCTTATTTTGCATCTTGAAAGGATACATTCAAGCTGAAAATACATATTTAAAACTCACCATCCACATTTGGAAGATGTCATTTGCAGATGGAACCTGTGAAGGTTTCTGAAGCAAAACCTTAGTAGTAAATTATTTCCCCGTCCCTCTTTTCTTATTAATAAGTAGCAAGATAGTGGGTAATTTAAGATTAATTAGAAACTATTGCTTCATTATAAAATGCACTTCTTTTCATATGTCAGTGACAAAGCACTATCTGATGATGTAAGGGTTAATTGCTAATTTTGTATGTATATTAATAAAAGAATTAGAAGAATGAACACAGAGTAAATGTCAATTGACTCGAAAACAATGGATGATGTTTTGTTAAGACATTTAAAGTCAGTCAGGAGAGGGAAGTAATAGAAAATCAAACCAGGGTCTTCCTCCCTCGTGGCGCAAGGGGTTAAACATAGCACTGTGAATCTATCCTCAGCCTCTGCACCACGAGTTTGATACCTGGCCAGGGAGGTGGACCACATGGTGGAGCAGACCTCTTCTGTCTTGCCTGGTGACCCCTCAGCAGTGTATTTCAGTCAGTCTGTCTGTTCTGTTTCCCACTCAGTCTCTGGTGAATTCTCTCACTTCCCACACCTCTGGCCTGTACCCCAGTTCTTATATGCATAAATAAATAAATCTTAAAAAAAAAAAAAAAAACAGAAAATCAAACCAACCTAAAGGTAGTGTGTGACTCATATAATAAGGTGATGGAGAATTCTCCAAAAGGAGTTTTGTTTATTACTATTTGAAAAATGCAATATTCCTTGAAATTTTTCTATATCATAAACACTTTTTTTAAAAAGATTTATTTATTTATACAAGAACTGGGTACAGGCCAGATGTGTGGGGGGTGAGAGTACTCACCAGAGACAGAGCAGGGAATAGAACAGGCAGACTGACTGAAACACACCACTGAGGGGGGCAATGGGAGAGACAGGAGAGGTCTGCTGCGCCATGTGTGTTTCTCTCCGGCTGGCCGGGATCAAACCCACACTGCAGAGGCTGGGGACAGCTTCACAGCTGGTGCACAACTGCCTGTGCCACCAGAGAGGCCCTACCATAAACAACTTTTTACTGTGGATTTTTTTTTCAAATGTGACCTGTAAAATTGTTCTACAAATGTCAAATGCAAGTCTATATTTTAATGTCTATATGAACATGTAACACTTAAAATATGTACAAAAAAGATAATGAGCAAATTTTATTATGATTATTAACTCCTGGTAAAAGCAGTCTAAGCATTTGAGAAATTCAAAGTAAATACACTTCAGTGAAAGTCAAGGATGAACTTTAACATGGAAAAACACATATGCAATAGGATATTTCTCATATCAATGTTGCACTCCATAAAAATAGCTACATTAGATTTCATGTGTTAATACTTAGCACAAATACATTTGAATGATTCTATTTTTATCCTATGGATTTAATATATGTTGGATTTGTTTAAAGATGTTCAGTTGTCAGAAACATACAATTTTTGGTTAAAAGTACCAAGCAATGAATTTCACATACTAGGCACAGAATATCCATATTGCAAAATTGTAGAGACTATGTGAAGATAACAAGATAGCCTTGCTTGAAAATTTAAATTAGGTTAAATAAGCTTGAAAAAATATCGGACTATATGCTAACATTTGGAATAAAGTTTTTCAATAGTTTGATTTAGCTGGCCTACATTTGGTAACTATATGCACACACACTACTTACATATCTATTTCTAGAAATAAGATAGTAAACATGAGTAGAACAAGGAGGACATCTTGAGGTCAATCTAGAAATATACAGGTATTCTTTCACAGATCCTATATATAATTCAGGATTTAAAAATAGGTCTTTTAATCTAAATTAATACTTCCAGTATAAAATGTACTTTTTTCCAAAAGACAAAAAAGGCAAAGTTTTTCAAGAGCATTTAGATTCACTTGAATTCAGCCTTCCTCTTATTCTTTCTACCTGTCACACACTCATGCACACACACAAACACACACTAATGCAAAAGACTAGAGTCCTTTAGTGACAGATAAAATTAAAAAAAAAACAATAACACAAGACTGTACAAAATGTTTTCGCAAAACCATCTTAAATATTTGTTTTCACTGGTAAACTGAAACTTTTCACGGATACTGGTCCAGTGCATTTCATTAATCTACTATATATCTATTTTACCCACTTACTTCTAAAAAAATAAAAATACTGGCTAGGTGAGTTTTTGAGTTGACCCAATTTTGTCTTTTTCTATGTACTTTGTGTTAAAGCTGGATTTGCTGGACCATTGGCAGATTGTTCTGGCTCCTCAGTGCCACTAGTGGATTTGGAAACTTCTTCCTTGTTTCCTTCTTGGGCTTTATCTAGGGCACCAATGGGACTAACACAATTTGCATCCTGATTTGCTTTGTCCACTTCATTATCAAATTCAATTTTATCTTCTTGGTTGTTTTTCTTTACTTGTCCATTCTGGGCAGGATAGATGGTAGCAATGATGTCATATAGGAATTGATACTGTTCCTGGTAAAGAAAAGAAGCAAGACATTAGAGAAATTTTAGTAATTATTTTTATATCAGATGAAAATTAACAGGAATTAATCATTTATTTGTGGAACTCCTGAAGAAACTCATGTTAATAAAGAGAACATTCTAAATGGCTTACAGTTCTAAATTCTGTCTGCAAGTACTCTGTACTCTTCAATATTTACCTTATATCAAAACTCAATTAGTGCTCATTCCTCTTTCAGGACATGTGCTTTCTCATTCCCATGCCTGCTCCTATAATGCCACCACCTTCTGTGCTTATCCTCATGGTTTATGCCCACACATTATCTAAGTATCAAGGCAAGAGTTGCCTGAACCCCATAGGTTCAAATAAGTATTCTCATTTATGTTCTACAATTTCTTTGTCATTTTACCTACTACATTATTTAATAAATATTTGCCTGTTTCTTCCACTAAACATCAAGTCTCTTAGTGACAGGAGCACATGGTAAGTGCTCAATACATTTTCAAAATCAATATATAAAATACATACAAAATCAATATATACAAGCTCAGTGTCATATACAAATAAAAGTTGCATATATTTGAGTGAGTAGTTAAGTTTATATTGGCACTACTTACTAAATGCAGACTTTCATTTATGGTTGCTACCACTTACAGAGAATACATGTTACACTGACTACAAAAAAAAAAAATTACACTTTTGTTCTCTGTTCATGACTGCAATGTGACTTTGCAGAAACTTTCAACAAGAGGTGGAGTCTATTTCCCCATGCTTTGCATCTGGAATGGCCAGGTGACTTGTTAGGTGATAAAATGCAGAGGAACATGCATCTTGCCAGTTCTAAGCCTGTGTCTCTAGAGATCTTGTATACTGATGTTCTCCTCTTAGACCTCTGGAGCATTATATGAATATGCCTGAATGAACCTCCTTTTTTAAAGATTTATTTCATTTTTATGCAAACAAGAACTGGGGTATAGACCAGAGGTGTGGGGTGGTGGTGAGAGGATTCACCAAAGACAGAGTGGGGAGCAGAAAAGGCAGATCTACTGAAATACACTGCTGAGGGGAGCAGCAGGTAAGACATGTGGGTTAGCTCCCTGGCTGGGGACCTAATTCATGCCACAGTGGCTGGCAGTAGTTTGACAGTACTGAGACTTTAACCCCTGCGCCACCAGGAGGCCCCCGGATGAATCTTCTTCTTCAGTGGACACATCAGTGGCAGTTTGGTCCAAAATGGCTAAGCCTTAAATGATGAACAGAACTCTTCTATTGGCAAACTCTGAATAGGTCTCCTATTTGGATTGATAATAATACAATGTGAATTATCAAGTAAAGTGGAAGATAAAAATGAATAGAAAAATTAACAGAAATGAAGGAAAGGAGGATGGGAAGAAAGGGGAGATGAGGAGAGATTGTCCAAGTAAAAATACAAAATATATTCAAAGCAATAATGAGCTGTACTTACAAATGTGGGAACAATTCCTGGCCTTGCTTTGCGTAGAGATTTTACTACTTGAAACACATCAACCACCTCTTCTGTTTCTGCACTTTCCAAGAGATTTAACAAAGCACAAAATATTCCCGTTTGCTGAGATCCATCCCTAAAAGTGATTTAAAAAGATAATTCTACATTTTCTGGAGGAAGTGATATTGTAGTAGAATAAAGATTGAAAGAGACATAGAATATAGCCTTCACTTAATGTTTACTGTAATTATTTTGAGCTTTAAAAATATACTTTCTTCTGTTTAATACTTTGAAGATTATAGTCCATTTAAAAATTTACATCTGAAGTTGCTAAAACAAATATCATAGTGCCAATTTGATAGATGAGGACATCACGATTTAGGATAGATGAAGTCATGGCCAAAAATTGATGAAAACATATACTGGACCTGATATTTTATAAGTTACTAGACTACTAATTATACTACTTTTCTCTTCTGTCTTTCCCTTTGTCTTTGTAAATTATTGTATTTCTGCATCAACAGAAAAAAATACCTTAAGGAATTATTCATTAAAAAGAAGGCAACCAAGTGATTTGCAAACTGTGAGAGATATGCTACATGTGTAATATTCAACTTAAAAATGTGTTATTAACAGGATTATCTAAAGAAATTATAGTAAGTAGCCAACCAAATCCTAAGAAATATAGTCTTAAAACCTAAGCTTTCCTTCTTCAGCTTTTTTTCCCTACATGTTTTTCACTATTGAAAACCCCAATTAATACTTAAAAGTATGATATCTGTAAGGACTTGATTCTGTGTATGCGATTATAGCAACAACAATAATAATAAGGCTTAATCAAAAATTCTTAAAGCACTTTGCTAGATTTACATTTACTTCATCATTTTCATTTCTCGTTTACTTTAATTTTTAAGTGCAAACACTTATATTAACACCCTCCTTTCAAAATCTCTTATTTAAGTTGAATATGAATTATCTATCAGATGAAACTTAAGGATTTTAATAATAGAAATTAATAAAAAATCAAGTATTATTGTGTATATTATTAAAATCTTTGTTCTTTGAGTCAGTTTAGAAATCAAATAATGGGTTTCATATACAAGTTGCTAAGCATTGAGATTTTAGTTAATATGTAACTGAAGATAGGTTTATTAAAGGCCAAGCATTCAGTCCCCTGTATTCTTTTAATACCTAATAGAGTGGACCAATATAGTGTAAGCAATTATAATACCTGTCACTTTATCTGTTCATGCATACTTACTATCATTCATTAATTCACTCAGGACATATAACATTCTAGGTTCAATGTTAGGCACCACGGAATCAAAGATGACATAGAACTAATATTAAGGAATACACAACCTAAAATTCTTCCACTATAATGTAATAATTTATATGATATTTCTATAATAGTTATGCTTGTGAGAATAATTAAGAGGGACTTCATAAGGGACTTTCACTGCAGATGTGTTTCATATAACAGGATAAATAGAATTTAACAGTAAGTGTGAACCAAGATGTCAAGTATTACTATGATTTTTAGAGAACATTTTATCAAACCCTACCTACCTGCAATGAATGAGAAGAGGCACATTCTTGTGATACTTAGTTCCTTCGGTGGAATTCTTCTTGGGAAGTTCTTGTTTGAGAACCTGAATCATAGATATTAATTCTTTGGGTTCTGCAGGAAGCTCTTCCGCACTCCAGTTATGAAATTGGTACTGGTGTATAGTTCGACAGTCTTTCCTCTAAAACCAGAAATGGAGGAAGCATTAACTCCATTGAAGTTCAGCCCATTTTATAATTTAATAGTCATGTTTTCTTCACAAGTACATTCATATCATCATATTAAAGCTTTATTCCGAAGGCATGATGTAGTTGTTTTGCCCTTATTGAATAATTCATATTTTTTACTTGATAAATTGTATTGAAGATAAATACTCCAGAAATTGTGTACATACCTTGGAATGCCTTAGTTCAAATACACGGAGTGTGTAAGCTGGAGATTTATTTGTGTTTTTCATTTCAACTTCTACATCTTCATATGTTTGCTTTCCTTCTCCCCAGTATTGAGCACAGACTTCCTAGATAAGAAAGAACATAGATCACCAACTTCCAAGGTAGTTTGTTTCTTAAAACATTCAGAGTCCACCCCTCTCTCCTGTCTGTCTCCTCTTTCTTTTCTTCTTATTTCCTTTTTTCCATTTAAATTAAAATTATTACATTCTATAACTGAAACCTGTCCATAAAATGCTAAAATCTATCCTAGTATGTTCAACATCCATTCAACAAATATGTGGTATTTCCCCGTGCAAATGCAGGGGATGCAGGTATAACCAAGGAAGTTAGGACACAACAGGAGCAGCTCTGTCCTCCCTGTGCAGGTCTTACATTCCGTACTCCTATGCTTACCTCTTAACAATCTATAGATGGAATTGCAGCCTATCAGGACCCCTTCAATACCTCGTGTCTTTCTGTTCCACAAGAGGTCTTTGAAGGAGACTGAATCTTGGTGAACAGGACCACTAGTAGCTCTATATAAGTTGACTCAAAATCTAAGTAAAGGGGTAGGTTCAAGAACAAATGCATTACAGACATTTTCTTCCCTTTGTAAATAGTTCTCCATCAACTACTATCCCATAATTGCTGACAACATTCCTGCTGGTCCTTCTGGTTCATTTCCTAGCTTTCACAATTTAAGTGAATAAAAATATTACTGGACTTTCATGCTGGGAATCTGGATTTATTTTTAAAGAAAAAAAATCCATCAATATATTAATAGAAGACAATTTCTATGTATAAAAATGAGGGGAAAGAGAAAGAAAAGGCACAAAATATAATTGCTTGTTTATGAGGACATCATTAAATGAGTTTTAACATATGTCAAATTCGACCATATGTTCAATACTAAAGCTAAGTATGGCCTACTGCCAGAGAAATTTTGATAACTCAAGATATTAAGGAAAGGGTCAAATATATGTCACAGGTATTTTTATTTCAAATTATGTTTATGAGATAAAGTAGGTTTACAAAGGGAGAGAGAGCATGTTTAGATAAATGGAATGTCAGTAAATTAAGACTCAGAGCTGACAACGCAAATGGTGTGTTAAGATTCAGTTAGTAGGGCCTCCCCGGTGGCGCAGCGGTTGAGCGCTGGGTTGCAAAGCTGCCCGCAGCCTCTGCAGCGCTGGTTCGATCCCCGGCTGCTCCCCGGCCACTGGAGGAGGGTCCCACATGGCGCGCAGACCTCTCCTGCCGCCCGCTGCTCCCCTCAGCAGTGTACTTCAGTCCTTCTGCCTGCTCTGCTCCCTGCTCTGCTCCCTGCTCTGGCTCTGGTGAATCCTTTCACCCTCCCACACTTCTGACTGTACCCATTGCTTGTATAAATAACTAACTAAATAAATAAATAAATAAATAAATAAATAAATAAATAAATAAATAAAATCTTAAAAAAAAAAAAAGATTCAGTTAGTAAACCTAGGTATCCAGAGTAGAAAATATGGAAAAACATTACTGCATGAGGAAAATGAAAAGATAGATGAGACTCTGATTACTGAGGGGCTTAATATCAGACAAAGGAATATGCTTTTTATCCTGAAAAAATATTTATTTACTTATTTTTGAAGTAACATTGGTTGAGAACACTGCATATGAGTCAGAGGTGTAAATTCACACCTTTTCAGATGTTTGTTATCTTCAGATGTTTGTTATCCCTTGGTTTTCACAAGGGATGACAGCAGCAAGCAGTGTTGGGAGAGTCAAATATGAGAAACTGTCAGAAGCCAGACAGTTGATGGCGGCAATACTTGAATGGAACGGGATCAGCAAGAACAAATGGTGTACTGTGACAGAAGGGTCAAGAGACTTGGACATAGGAAGCCAGCCATAAAAATCCAAGAAAGTAAAACCATGTTTTATGACAGACTTTAAAAAAAGATTCTTGAAAGTACAAACCTGGTCTCCATTCTTCAGCTCTGTTAACATAACAATAACTTTTACTTTTCTTTGGAATATCATCTGCCAAAAGTCACCAATGGTTTCTTTCAGAGGTCCCTGAGCAGCAATCATCATTTCAGGTTTCCAGTAACTCTAAAGAAAAAAAGGTGGGACTCTGTAACTACTGCTAACTGATGAGAAATCAGTGGATCTGTAAAATCACCATTTGAAAATACAGTTACTTAGTTTGCTATCAGTACTATTACAAAAAATATTAAGATTTTTTAGTTCAAGGTCCAATGTTATATTTATGCAAAATACTTATTAATGATAATTCTTAGTAAAATCACATTGAAAATATATTACTTTGCAAAAGTAATTAGCTTTCTTGTCTACAAATATCTTTTTTCTCTAAAATGGTTAATGCAATAATAAAAATAAATTGCATGCACATTTTAAGTTGTCTTCAGCATGTCTAAGCATTCTTATGATGGCTTATAATTATACTAGTATTCTATGAATGTATATTTGTGGAAAACTTGAAAAGTAAGTCTAATAGTAAATATGTAAAAAGTATTTACCGAAATACTATAGCTACCTTGTTCAAATCTCAATTTACTAAAAAAAAAGTTATGTAGACTAATAATTTAGATAATATGAATGAAAAATATTTAGCTATATGAATAGGCAAACTTGGATTTACTCAACAATTTGGATGTGTGAGTAAATATAAACATTTTCAAAAAGTTATATTTATTATTTTTTATTATTTTAAATTAATATAATTATAGTCATATTTGTCATAAATTATAATTAAAAGTTATTGTATATCAACTCATTAGGTTTCAATATTTTTCCTTTAATAAGTTAAAATATAGTCTTAAAAGTCTCATGTCATCAATATGCCATCGTAATCAAGCTCATTATTCTTTTATAAAACCTCTCATAAAATGGCCATAATAACATAGCTATACTTTTTAAAGAATTACATTTTGGGCTTTGGAAATTGAAGTACCTACCATTATAAAGGATGCATTGATATATTTGCTAATTTCCTCTGAGTCACTGTCGTCATCAGAAGACTCATCTGAATCATGCTCACTCTCTTGGCTTATTTCCAGTTCATGTCTAAGTGGCACTCTGTTAAAGTCATCTGTGTAAAACAAACAGTAGTAATTCTTACTATAAAAATATCTGCTTGATAGTCATGTGGAAATTAAAAAGTAATTTTAAGGGACAGATTGTATTACATGAATTTATTGACCTACGTGAATGTGAATGTCATTCTACCTAAAATTCAGCTTTTATTAAAAGATTATGAAAAAAAGATCCCAAAAGGATTCCAGGAAAAATTTGTCAAACTTCTTTAATTTATAATAACCTGATCAAATGATCTAATTATCTACATCACCATCCATTGCATATTTTAAACTATATTCTTAAGGACTTCTTCAGAGGTTAACTAGATTGACAGTGTAATTATCTGAATTATTTCATTGTCCAGTTTATTAATCTACATTATATTTTCCCTGTGAATAATTTAGTGTATGCAACTGGACAAAATTCCAGTTGTACCCAATATGGTACCATTAATATACCTAAGTAGCAAAATACAAGGCTTGAACACAGCATATTTTGATGTGTTAAATTTGATGATTGACAATTTATAGAGTACTTTCACCTACCTCAACCTCCAGATAGAAGGGAGAGGTAAGAGAACAAAAGGATGTGATTTCTGCTATTTGTCAACAACCAAAAGTAATGGAAATACCCTAAAGATGAAAGAGAACTGTTGAAGAGAACTTGATCATAATTTCCAAGCTTCAGAAGTTTTTTGTTTTCCTACCCACCAAAGTCCATTGTGAATACCTAGGGTTCAAAGTATTTGCTGCTTCTAAAATTGAAGTAACCTGTTAACTATTCTCTATAGTCATCCAATTGTTGAAAGCTCGCTACAAGATCATCCGTGTGTGTGTGTGTGTGTGTGTGTGTGTGTGTCACTTTAAACAAATCCAAAAGAAAGCTTAACTTTAACTGAGACAAAAAGTAAAATAAAATAAACTACATACATGGAATGACATGAGAATTCCTGTTTTTACTTTTATTTTCTTCATGATTTCCAACGTGTTGTGTCCTCCAGCTCTTATATGTAGGAAGTCTCTGAAAGAAAGGAAACTAGTAAGTCCTTTTAAAATGTAAATATTGGCTTATTTTATTGATATTTTTGGTATTATAAATACTCCCTAAAGAAAAGCATTTCAAGTTTTGTGAAATCTGCACACATTTTCTGTAGGTCACAAATTGTAAGTGTGCCTCTGAATTTTTCCTTTTAATTGCTGAAGTAGTTATATATTTGACTTGGGAGGTTAAACTAGAAATACACAATTATATAAAAGAAAATACTTCTGACTGAAGAGGAAGAGGGATAGTATGGTTGTTCTTATTTATGATGAAGGTGCTATACAGATGTTGGTTATTAATTAAGATTGCAAATAGTAATGGCACATTATTTCAATTATCAGAAATAAGCTCTCCAGACACAACATTTAATGAAGTCTTAGCACATGCTTCCAGTTGTGGATACATCATTTATTTATGCCTTCCAAACTGCTTTCTCCCTCACTCATAGCAGCTAGTCCACAATCTCTACCATTTCTACTGGGGAAGCTTCAAATCCTTTTACAATCATTCCTTACTTAACATTGCTGAGAGGTTCTTGAAAATTGTGACTTTAAGCCAAAGCCTTATAACAAATCAGTTCCTCAGATAACAGGCCTGGGACTGTTTTTTTTTCTCATCAACATTACAACCTAATAACATAAAATGATATTGGAAAACATGCTGTCCTTTTCTCTCCTTAATTCCACTTTTTTGGATATATAATTTCTTTTTTTAATTTTGTTTGATGATTTTATATGCTTTTTTATTGTATCATTTATTATTGAGATAATATTAGTTACAACACTGTATTTTTTGGAGTTATAAATCCCTTCTGATGTATATTACCACATCACACTCACCACCAAAGCATTGTACTCCTCCACAGCATGGTGGACTTCAGTCCACTTTTATGTCTCATTTGAAAGCATCAGTTTCTTAACTGGGCCCTATCTGCCCTCTCACCAGCTCTAATCCTTTTAAAACCAAACCAGCAAGTTCCTCTGAGGCTCTTTAACATCTTGACATCCTTGTTTGAATACATCGAAACTCTTTAATTTTTTTCCTTTTCTAACCTCTTTTTAATACAGTACAAAAAACCTTCAAGGATCTATAATCTCTAGTCCAGTAGGAGATGAGGCTGACATTGTCATTCCAGTCTCATCCACCACTGGATTATCTAGAACCTTGAATTTAGTTTTTTACACTTCTATCAAAGCCTCCAACATATTGTCTTTACTACTTACTTACTTTCTGAGGTCATGTCCTTCTATGATCAATTCCCTTTTTATCGCCCACCACTACGTCATTCATTTGAAAGTACCCTCAGCTCATTTGCTCCCCAACTTTTAAATAGTCATTTAAAAAAATTCTAGATGAGTTTAACTCAACTGTCAGCATTTACAACCTCTATTCCTTGCAAACTCAATGATTCTGTAGAAAATACAATCAACTAACTCTTATTAAATCCATGATGATACATTTCAAATGATCCAACAACAATTTCTGGCAAGCTTACTTCCTTTGCCTAGGAAGATTGCTTGCCTACTATGTTTTAACTATTTAATAACTTTCCCTTTCCTCAGGCATAATTTCTTTGTTCTACTCACTCTTGTGCCCCTAAAAATCAACTGATGATCTTGCTTCATATTTTCTTAAGAAAAGGCAATTAAACAAGAACTATTTCAAACTCTCAACAGCAAATCTACCAACTAACCATTTTCCTGTGCCTAGACTTGTACTTAGCACAGAGTAGATATTCCATCATATTTGTCCAGTGAAAGAATTTACTTTCTTTTAGTGACTATACACATGAATGTTTAAAGTAAGTTTATTATAAGTCTTTCCAAACAACGTATGTGTATATGTGATTAATTAGGGTAAGTGTATGGAATGTATTGTATTGAATGTAAGTGTATTGAATTTATCAGCTAAAAGAGCAATAAAGTATCCCTCTGTTTAAGATTGCTCTCTGTGCCTGCTAGTTCTTCCATTATAATATAGGTCTTCTGGTGAATTGTGTTACTTAGTGATCTACCTCCACATCCAGTCTCATACCCACTTTGTTCCAAAACATTATTCATTCTGCATCTGATTAAAAGCACATTCTAAGTCTTGTTGTGAAACTCCTTGAATTGACTATATTGGTAGTTTACAGAAAGCTTTCATAAACTGGAAATCATGGATAAAAGAGAAAAGTTTCCAAACTTTTTTTTCTGAGAACTGAACAATTGGAGACAGCAATACCAATTCTTTGAAATCATAGTGAACTGCATCCTAGGTTAGTTTTTAAGAGTAATTGCCTAATAAATAGGTTAGGACACATGTACTGCATGCATTTATACTTTAGTTTCTGTCTACCAGTTCCAGTCAGTTCAACTTCCTAAGGAGTCATAAACTCCTCTAATTATTTCCTTTACAAACCAAAACCAGATGCAAGTTTAAAGGTGAGATGCTGCACTGCTTTTGGCGGGCCAATTTTGTGGCTATATACTATGATCTTGACACTTTATTTTATACTAGCTTAATGAGGAATGGCTAGAAGTGTTGACTGTAGAATCAGATTTATAGATTTAAACAAGTCTCCTAGATAATTGTGTGATTCCAGGCATTTCTCTTAAACTGTGTCTTAGTATCCTCATCTGTCCTCTGTTGGTTATAGTGAGGCCCAAATGGAAGAAACTATGTCAAGTGACTAGCACAGCACTGGAAAATAGAACGCAATGAAAGTTATCTATTATAAGTATTATCATCATCTTTATTATTACCTGGAATTCTGCCTCTAGTGGAGAGGGGTCACTGGGAGGATCTCTTTTCTTCAAGTTTTGTAGAGATGAATGGAATTCAGACAAGCTCAATTCTGTTTCCCCATGCTGAACGTATTCCACCAATGCCTGATGGATCAAAATGTACTGTGCCTATAATTTTAAGGAAAAAAACAGAAAATGAATTGATAATTTAAAGTCCTATAGATCACATTTATATAAATTATATAGTCCAATAATTTTGTTCATATTGTGACAATATGTGAGAGAGGAAACCGTAACATGTAAATATTAGTTGACTCTCACAGTTCTCCAGAATATGTGCAAATTCCATCTTAACACTAATTTTCCAGGGAATTGGCTTCTACAGTGTAGTGGGTAGCTTGTATCTTTTTTTCTAAAAACTGAAACATACTACATGTTTTTTCTTTTGGTGATTATTATATCGGTAATTCAACTTACTAATATGCAGAACTATAATAAAAGTCACACTCTATGTTAGGTTAAAAAAAAGCAAGTTGATATTCCATAGAACACATTCTTGAACAGTTTTCTCTAACTTTTTAAATATAGAAAATTATTTTTAAAACAAAATATGCCTGACCTAGATTTAACAATGCTGAAGCTTTTACCACATTTGAATCCACTATTTTTAAAAAGATGCTCTATTTCTGATAAACTTCAAGCCTGAGTTTGGCTATATCATTCACTCTATTTTTTCATATGACATATTTCTTTCTGCTTAACAGTCTTTTAATATTTCTACACTAATATCTGCATTTATAAACATACATTTTTGTGTTCTTTTCAAAATTATGTCTTACATGTTTCATTTGGTGACTTTACTCACTGATTGCTTCTGATATGAGCACCTGTCTCTATATATAGAGAGAGTCTATGTATAGAGAGAGAGTTAGATGCTAGATATATATATAGAGAGAGAGAGTCAGGTGCTTTTATATATATATTTTTAATATATATATAAAGCTTAAACCTTTATATATATATATATATATATATATATAGGTAGGTAGGTAGGTAGATAGATAGATATAGACATAAAACTAGATTATTCTTTCTAACTGCAGCATAGAGTATATTATACAAGGGCCCAAATATCTATATTTTGTTTGTCCATTTCCCTATGGGTATGTATTTAGGGTGTCTCCCCTTTTTGGGCTAGTCTAACAATGCTGAATGCAATGAACATTCCTGCAAGTTTGTAGTTGTATATAATATCAAGTGCTTCTCATAGGAACATAGTACATACAGAATTGCTGGGGGAAATGTAGAAATTTTCTATAATAACCATCACTGACAATTACTGATGACCTGCATGTGCCAGGGACTAATCTAGGTGTTTTATTTACGTGGATTATCTTTTTGTTGTAACTTTATAAGGTAAATGCTGTCATCTCTATTTTACAGATGACTTGACATAAACATTAGGAACTTGCCCAGGTGTGCATAGTATTAACAAATGAAAGGCAGCATTTGAAACTTGGAAGTCCAGGCTCTTAACCACCATGCTAGTCTGTCTCCCTAGTTTTATTTTAATTTTATGAGATGCTGCCAAATCAGTTTTTAGTGTTGTTTCCCAATGTGATATGTTGTTGTTTCATTATTTTAAAAAACATATTTGAGGGGCCTCCCCTGGTGGGGCAGGCGGTTGAGCGCTGCCCTGTAAAGCTGTCCGCAGCCTCTGCAGTGTCGGTTTGATCACGGCTGGCCAGCGAGGGTCCCACATGGCACGGCAGACCTCTCCTGTCTCGCCCGCTGCTCCCCTCAACAGTGTATTTCATCAGTCTGCCTGTTCTGTTCCCTGCAATGTCTCTGCTGAATCCTCTCACCCTCCGGTGCACCTGGCCTGTACCCCAGTTCTTGTATAAATAAAATAAATAAATCTTAAAAAAAACATTTGATAGTCAACTTCTTTGTCAGTACTTTTAGCTATGAATGGAAAATGCACTATGATTGCTGCTTTCCACTTGCTTTAGTTTTAATTTTAATTTAGGAATTTAAAACTATTTTTGCACATTGTCTGAAGTTGGAAAGAACTTGTATTTATTTTGAAATTAGTACATCCACCACAAAAAGATTGGTCATAATGCCAAAGCATAATAGCGATTGAAGGCTAGAATATACCTCCACTTGAACCATCAGGCATCTCTGTCGCCTCAGCTTGACAACATAACCATAAATATCCACTTTGTTCTCTGCCTCCAGGCCTTCTAGCATGGCGTCAATTCCAATGTAGGTACCTGTGCGCCCAACACCAGCACTGACAAAACAAACAAAAAAAGGCCAAGGCATGAAAGGCAAGGAAATTAATGAAAAAGTCAATAAGGATGGAGCAGAGAAAGGACTATGAAGTTTCACTGCCTAGATTGCTTCCCAAAATAGCAGTAGCCAAATGGGTGGATGACCTAATAGCACAAGGATGTGAATAGCCCTGGTGCTTCCAGCTGGATTCACTCACCTGCAGTGCACCACTATGGGGCCGCTGAAGAAGTTGCTGAAAGCGTTCACTCTCCTTCGCAGCTTGAGGAGCAGGTGAGGCTCTTCAGGCACCCCGTGGTCTGGCCAGCTGGTGAACTGAATGTGAGTTATCTCTCTTGCGGCTGTTTTTTCTTTTTTCTGGACAAGGGATAATGTTTTCATTGACTTTTTGTTTGTTTGTTTCAAAGCAAATAACCTGACATAAATAAATAAGTGGAAGGAAGTCCAGGACAAAAACAAAAAAACACAAACCAAAACAAAACAAAAAAAAAAAAAAAAAAAAAGCAACTCCTCATGCAGAATTTTTTTCTAGGCAATATAAACTTTTCCATTCCAATTAGTAACTACTAACTGAGATGTCATGCAGGACTGGCATGCACTGACCAGTAAGCAGTAACTTACCAGGAAGGTAGGTAAGGTATGGAGTGTGAGAGCTTAAATCTTTAGGTACTTTCATGCTGCCAAATCAGAAACTAAACTAACAAAAACAAAAACAAAACACACACAATTGGGAGATGGTGTATGGATGTGCAAAGATACAAAGGCCATTCAAATTGCTGCTTGAAATATGTATGCTTTGAAAACCAGCAAATAAGACCAACTGCTATGTAAACAAGGTCTGATGAATTATTTGATTAACATTCTCTTTCTTAGACTCTCTCACATTAGAAATGTTAACTCAGGGGCCTCCACTGTGGCACAGTGGTTGAGCGCTGGGCTGTGAAGTTTCCCACAGCCTCCACAGCGTCCATTCCATCCCAGTCTGCCGGGCGAGGGTCCCATATGGCGCACAGACCTTTCCTGCCTCGCCCGCTGCTCCCCTCAGCAGTGTATTTCGTCGGTCTGCCTATTCTGTTCCCTGCTCTGGCTCTGGCGAATTCTCTCACCCTCCCATGCTTCTGACTGTACCTAGTGCTTGTATAAATAAATAAATCTTTAAAAAAAAAAAAGAAAGAAAGAAATGTTAACTCAGACCATAGAGAAAGAACTGAGCAAAAATACATCCCATATTTGTCCCAATCTCTAAGTACCACCAGAAGATGAATAATTCATAATTCTTTCACCTGGTATAAAGAAGAACCACCTACATGTAGATTACAGAAGAAATAAAAAAAAATTGGTTGTAATTTTCTAATAGGAAATAACTGAGTTAATTAAGAAAAGTAACATTAGACTAAATGTAATCAGATTGGTGTCCATTTTTACATATCACCCAAATCTATGATTTGTGAGATTTCAAAGCTTAGTCCATCATGTATTTAGCCATGAAACATCAGTGAGGTTGTTCCGCAGGTCTCCAGGGTCATACAGTAACTAATGCTATGGGACTCTTAGAAGGTCTTGAGGTGGAAAAACCTTAGTGAGGGGGAAAATAGCCTTAGTCATTTTTTTTCTGTAGAAAATGTTTCTAGACCATGCAGAAATAAAATTTAAGTTACTAAAAACCTACCAATGAATAGAATTCAGAGAAAATTTCAACTTTGTCTATAAAGACCCCCATTTTACATACCATAAAATTAAATTATTTAAAGTGTGATTTTTTTTTTATTATATTTAGAGTTGTGAAGTCATCACCATCATCTAGTTATAGGACATTTCATTTAATCCCCCAAAACTCACATGGATTAGTAGTCATTCCTATTCCTGTCCCACCCTCCTTAGTCCCAAGCAATCACTAATCAACTCTATATCTCTATAAATTTGATTAGTCTGGATTTTCATGTAAATTGAATCATATAATCATATGTAACCATATAGTCACACCTCCATTTTAACTAGATTTTTAAGATCACACTGACAGTTTTATTCTCTGAATAAAATGTTTTATCTCTACATCATAGTCAGAACTTTATACTTCTTTTTTTTTTAAATAATAAATTTTATTGTTATATTCCCAATACAATTGCAGCCCCCCCATTCTGACCCCAATCCCTCCCCTCCCGCCCCCGCCCCCCTAAAAGTGTCTCTGGTTCATAGTTTTTTGTTGATTTTGATTTTCACTTTCTTATAGTTATTCATTTTCCTGGTCCCTTATTTAAGTTTTCTAGATTCCTGTTATGAGTGAGACCATCCGGTATTTTTCTTTTTCTTTTTGGCTTATTTCGCTGAGCATGATCCCTTCCAGCGCCATCCATGTTGCTGCAAATTGCATGTGTTTATCTTTTTTGAATGCTGAGTAATATTCCATGGTATATATGTACCACATACTTCTTACATAGTCTCTCTCATTGTGTGATTCGTATAAATATTCTTTTCATAATGGTAGCAAACCCATTGAAAATAGGGACTGTTTTATCCTCCATTCAATAATTCAATCATTTATTCAACATATTTCATGTGCTCTTTTCTTATACTTAAAGGACCACAGAACCATAAATATTTGTGTTGTGCTTTGCACAAATAGCACTTACATCAGTGACTTAACTGACCCTCTTGGCTTGTGTTATTGTTCTAACCCAACTTTTCCTCCTGCAGGACACTGAAAATATTTTCCCATATACATTTAGTTTCTTATATTTAATATCTCCTAATCATATTTTAGACAAGAATATGAAAATAAAAATTATGTAACCAAAACAAACTCACATTTGCAATGTTCAATTTCTGAATGACATAATCTGGACATCTTTTGTACTCAGTGAGATTTACAGTAACATCTCTGAAAGTCCGTGTCCCCTCTTCCATTGATGGCCAGTACTCTGCACATTTGTTCTGGGGTTAAAAAAAAATCGTGAAATCTAGATTTCATTTGAACAAACCTGTTTGTCAAACATTCTTTTAAAAGGCAAAATAAAAATGTATTACTCTGATATTTTCAAAATATTTGTATCGTCTCCTTTAAATACATATAAACTCTAAACTGTTACGTTTTAAATGCAATCCACTTCCCATTAATGGGTTCTGAAGGATTTCCTCTATACTACTTAGGGGAAGTATGATCTTCCAGCCTGAGCTGCATATTAAAAGAGGATATGCTCAGTGGGAGCAGAGTGATGTATTTGCATGTGGTGAGCAGAATGAGGGATGGAGAAGTTTTCATAGTTCCTAAAGTTACATTGTATGAGTCACCACCTCTCTGCCTAAGGTCAGTTTTGTTTCAGGTATTCATCAGTAATTGGGAAGTCAGCCCAAAGAAAATAACTAAACTTAAAAAAATACTGCAAAGAAGTATAATCAAATGAAAGCCCAGCATTGAAGCAAAACATCTAAAGTTTGCTCATATACACATGTACTTAGATATGTATATGTTTTATTTCTCCACATGAATGAAAATTTAAAGCAGTTTTATACTGATTAAAGCAGACAACTATCTGTTTTAGTCACCAAGCACACATATGTGACTTCTTGAAATATAAATAAATCTTTTTTCCTAACCCCATCTGTACCCTAGGAATCTCTATCCTTCACCCAATGAAGCTTCTGGGTTCTTACCCTATTTCCTTCCTCACATCGAGTGACCATGACAATAACTGTGGCTTTCTGTTCCCAGATCATCCTCCAGAAATCATCAACTGTTTCATCCCTTGGACCTAGGAGGTAAACAAACACAAACTGCTAAGAAATATCTTCTTAAAAGTGATATAAACAGGGGCCTACCTGGCATCACAGGGGTTAAGTCTCAGTGCTATCAAGCTATCACCAGCCACTGCAGCACAAGTTCCATCCCCAGCCAAGGAGCTACCCACAAGGTGCAGCAGACCTCTCCTGTCTTGCCTGCTGCTTCCCTCAGCAGTGTATTTCAGTAGATCCACATGTTCTGCTTCCCACTCCATCGCTGGTGAAACCTCTCACCCACTTGCACCTCTGGCCTAGACCCCAGATCTTATATGTGTAAATAAATAAAAATAAATCTTAAAAAATAAACAATTGTTCAAAAAGAATATTGGACTATCCAACAAATTACCTTGTGCAGCAATGTATTTCCTAGGTTCTTTGAAACCCTGTTCAAAACACACAAAGATATATCATTTACTGAAAGCTCAATTATTCATCTACATGCAAAGTTGTGAGCTGGAAGAATTTGCTTCAGGCCCAACATTTCTTCATTGTTGGTTTCCCTGGGCATTTTAAAACGACAAAAGGCATTTTATAAAGTCATGAGCAGGCATTTAACTGTGACAATGATCTTAGCATTCACAAACAATATGCGTAATTTTCGTTTTTTTCTATATACACAAAACAAGAAAAAACAGACTTCATCCTCGTGTAGATGGTACAGCTATATACAGAAATAACTCAGGCATTCCTCTGTTTTATATCCTGCCAGTCCTTAATGTGCCCTCAGTCATAACTCAAACCTTCTTATCAGGCATGTATTTACTTTGAGGATTTTTACCCAATTTCTTTCAATAAGTCATTTCTTCCCTTTAACTCATCTGGCTTATATTGCTAATTCCCTAGGCTCATTTATGCCATTCTCGACAAGATAACTTTTATTTCATTACTTGCAATATCTGCTATCTCCACTCCTGTTACCAAGGCAAAAAGGAGTTTAGAGCAGATAAGATACTTTGATAATTTCTTCCAATACTACCTCACATTCCTTAATTTTATCTTGCAATCAGAAAGTCTTTTAGGGAGATAACATGTGCCATTAGATGAAATTCAGTCACAAAAATTCATGATGAGTTTTAGTGACTTCTTGAAATTTCTGTATCATGACATAGCATTATTCATATATTCATTTATTCAATATGTATATAATGAGTGGCTAATATATGTCACATGCCCTTCCAGGAGCTCAGGGCTCTGCTGGAGCAACCTGAGTATACCTCAATACTGTAATAACCATATACATTTGAATAGAAAATACAGATCAGATTATGCTTTCTTCAGAGACAATATAAATCCTTGTGAAATTAACATTTACTCTCAATTATTTTCCTTTGAAGAATAAATTGCTTAGAAAAGATGCTATTCATTAAAATAAACTTGATTGATGCTAACTATGAAGCTTACCAACGCTACCTGAAAAATTGGTTATAGTAGAGGACAAAGTTATGTCACATTACTACTAATTATTTTTCACCATGATCTCAGATTTGTAAGAGTTGGTTATTATTGTAAGCAAGGCTTTTGAGGATCATGTGAAACACAAATAAAAGCAGGAAGTTACACTGTGATATAATGAGCACATGTCATAGGAGAGGTATCTCTTGCTTAGGCTATTTTCCAGGGACAGCAATAGAAAAATACACAAACTATATCAAAGTCGATGGCAGGCAAGACACTCTAGAAATTAGAATGCTTTCTCTAGAGAAAGTGTGTTTAAGAAAAAGAATATCCCAAGTCTGTTCCTACTAGCAAAACAAGGAACACCTCATAGTGTTGTTTTGAGAATTAATTGATTTAATATATGGAAAGCCCTTAAAAAGGTGGCTAATAAATAGCAACTATGTAGCCAATTGCATTACCAATTGTCATTATAATCATTAATGTCAAGAATTTTGCTCTGGAACATTATTAGATGTCTCAGAAAGGAACTTTATTAAAGATTAAGTTACAGATGTTGGAGATGCATGTTTCAGGAATGATCCAAGTTAAAAAAGTATTTCCAAATTATTCTATATTTTTACATAAACTATGTGTAGCAGATTGAATAGCATTCCCCCAAAACTCAAGTACATTGGGGTCTCAGACTGTAATTCAACTTGGAAATAGGGTCTTGGTGGATATACTTTGGGGACATGAGATCATACTGATTTGAATCCAATGACTGGTATCTTTATGAAAAAGGAGACACAGTGGCTTGGAGACTCATGGGGAAGAGAGCCATGTGATGCTGATGCAGACTGGAGTGATACAGAAACAAGCCAGGTATTACCAAAGATTGCCAAGATCTACAAGATGCTAGGAAGAGGCAAGGAAGGATTTTCCTCAGAGCCTTCTGAGGGAGAAGGGCTTTTCAGACACTTTGATTTTGAACTTCTAGCCTCCAGATTTGTTCCAAAGAATAAAGTTCTGTTGTTAAGTCACCTACTTTGTCGTACTTTATTATGTCAGCCTTAGGAAACAAAAGCATAATAATAATATGACTATTTCAGCTACTCCAGTAAAAGGTTATACATTTAAATAGATCAAACTAACAACTAGGGGAAAAAGTCCTCAATTTCAAGGAAAAAATGTGGAATCTAACTTATAACCAGCATATATGGAAACAAGACATCATTTTGTCAATTTGTCAAAAAAATATTTGATAACCACTCTTTTAGTAAGTCTGTGTGGAATCAGAACACTCTTGTACACTGTAAGTAGAGTATAAATGGGTGTAACCACAGTGGAGGACCATTTGGAAACATCTTTAAAATTAAAGGTGCATATTCTTTCTGAGCTGGTGATGCTTCTTTTAGAAATTTATCATATTGATATACTGAATCCCAGAATCCCATCATGAAAGAATGTGAGTCAAAGTTATTCATTAAACCATCCTGTGTAATAGATTAGAAACCACACTTACTATATATTATTATAGGAACTGATTAAATAAATTACAATGCAACTATATCATAAATTACTACAAAAATATAAAATAAAGATGCAGATATGCTCTATGTCTGGTGTTAGCAAACCACAGCCTGAGACAAATCAAGCAGGCCTGATTTTTTAGGGTTTTTTTTGAGCACGGCAGCCATATTATGTATTTATTGTCTATGGAAATGGGCTACAAAATTGCAGAGATGAGTAGCTGTGGCTCAGATAAGTCTTGTAGAACCCAAAATATTTGTTTTCTGAACCCTTACTGAATAAGTTAGCCAAGCTCTACTTTTCATAATGGTATTATATATATCTCAGTTATGTGCTTTTATTTAAGGTAAATAAAGCATGGTACAGAACAGTATAAATATTAAAAGTTTTGCAAAAAGAGAGGGATAATATTTATTTTTCTTGTTTAGATGTAAAGAAACTCTGATTGGATATCTAATAAGCAACATATAGGTTACTCCTCCTGATTAGTGGGGACACTGGATTGGGGACAGTGGATTGGGCGGAAGGAAGATTTTTTTTCGGTCTCTATATATTTTTATACTTAAAATTTTGAATTCAAATGATAGAATATTTAACAATTATATAACTATTTTAAAAAAGTATTTTAGATAGATTAACCCTATTCATGTGCTGATATTTGTTTGGGGGGAAATATAATAAATACAGGATATTTATTGATGAAAAGTATCTCTATTGAAATGCAATGTTATGTAATTGAAACTCAACAGTTTGGAGTCAAGCAGTCCTGGGTTTGAATCCTAATTCAAACTTTTACTAATTGAACAGGTAACAAGCTAGAGGCACCCAGTCCTTATTTCTACAGCCAGCACAGCGCACGTGGCTAGCACAAATGTGAGGCTTTTATGAGAAGTACATACATAGTTTAACAAATAATTTAGTCTAATAGTCAGTACCTAATAGGCACCAGAGTGTTTTAATTATTACAATCAGTTTGTTTGTAGAGAAAAATCCTATATTACATCTAGGACCAATAGGCAAATAATAAATATTCTTGCAAATGGTAATGATTGTTTTGCTTATATCAGTGATGATATTATGCACTTATTTCAAACTATTTTTTAATAATATTCTAAAATTTTGATATGACAAAGGAACTGAATGGAATGCATAGGTACAATAAAAAATGCAAATGGCCAATGATAAAATGATGAAGATATAAAATAATCTGACAATTATGCATTGTTACTCACATCAATATAACTGGCATTTATGTAGTTTGAACCTGCATCTCCATTTAGATCAGAGAGTTCAACACGATTATAATCATCTGTTCAAAGAAAAAATATGTGAGTGAAATAATGAGTAATCAAGTCATGTAAATAGATGGAGATCCAATTCTCTGAGTACTTACAAGGAAGGATGTCAACATAACGGTTTTTATTCTGGTTAAAGGGTTTTCGAGCATCCTTGATAGGAAACTTGCTGAACACCCTTGGAATGCTCTGCAAAACACAGATTCTTTGGGTTACAGCAGATTCAAGAAAAACAATTTTCCCCTTGTCAGTAATTATTTCCAGCAAATGAGACATACTGTAATATATTTCCTTTATACTGATGAACATGTTTCATATGGTAATTGAAATGAAACTTATACAAATTATGCAAATAACCCTTTTTTCCTTTAAAATGAATGATTAACTACTTTAAGAATAAGTCCCATAAGTGTCAGTAAATTCAGAATTAATTGCCACTTTAAAATGCATTTACTTGGATGATACTTTATCATACTTGGATGATACTTGGAAGAATATCTAGTAAACAATTACAAAATCAGCCAATCATGTTCTGTGCCACTACGTAAAAGGAAATAACAAAATGAAGTATTATTTTAAAATATTTACTAACTATAACTATTACTCTCTCTTCTCATCTGTAAACATGTGCTAGTGATAGCTGCTTTGCCTATATTGCAGTATTATATGGGATTAATTTGAAGCAAGCGGTTATACAATACATTAAAGTAGAATTATCTTGATAATTAAATAAAATTTCTCATTATATATATTAAGAACAGCACACACCTGAAATTCAGCCAGAAAAAGTCTTGCTTCATCAGCAATCTTTCTCTTATAAGTTTCCACCAAAGTATCTGCATTGATTGGCTCCACATTCATCAGTTGCTTTTCATCATCTTTAAACACATTGAAAATTCAATATGAATGTTAGATCTATCTTTCAAATGTTCATGCAGGTTTCATTCAGGGTATATCTTGGATTCAATCCTTGGCAGACAGTGGGAAAGCCTACTTATATATAAATATTCATTAATAAACCTATGGCTTTGAAATCTTATGCTCCAATCCTATTCTGGGCTTTCTGTTCATCTTTCTGCCTTACTCTCTGAGTTCCCACGTAGCTATCCCATATGCACTCACAGGTACTTGATTTAGGAAAGATGTTCAAAGTGAAGGTCATGTTTTCCCTTCATCTAGCATTTTCAATCTGCAAATAAGATCAACACTCACAAAATAATTTAATACTGAAATGAATGCCTATCGAGGATTCTAAAGAATCAATGCCAAAGCTTCTGCTTATGGACTTGGTGCCTGTAATTGCTTGAGAGAAACCCTTCAAAGACAACTTAAAGTAAGACAGAGGAAAAAATTCAGAATTTTTTTCCTATCCTGAGTATACAAAAAAAATAATTTTCTTTATTATAAACATAACTTCAATTTCTCTAACTCCACAGATCAAAAAAACACATTTTTCAAAAAGAAATTAAGGAAATAATGTAAAAGTTGAAAAACGTGGAATTTGTTTTCTTATCCTAAGTAAATGATGGGCCTGTAGAGGGAGCAGCCATCCCACCCAGGCAGGGACTTGAGCATTGTATTGACTCTTCTGTGTGACTTTCCATCTGCCTTTCCCTCCTTTACTCCCTCATCTGCTGCCTAATACTTCCCACAATCCTAGAAGACTCAGATGCACTTCTCTAATTTCTCTATCTATACACATTGAACACTATGGCACTTATCTGATTGCTGTCATATTTGTCAGTGCTTTTGTCTTCCACCTATTAGGCTCTAGACTGCTTAAGAGCAGAGTCTGTGGCATGATGCTGCCAGATTTTCAGTGCCTGGTACACTATTTGGAATACATTTGAAATTCACAGATACTAGCTGGTTGAATAAATAAATAAATGAATTTAAGTTTCATCATTGTATCAACAGAAGAAGATCAGCAAGATTAATAAAATGCGAATTCTTATTTAAAATGGATTCAAATGTGAGGAGAGATTCATGAGTAAAACCAGACATACTTACCCCTTTCAACAAGTTCCTGTTGTTCTTCTAAATTTCTGTGAAAATAAGAAATGTTAATTTTTATATTTTAAAGAAATGTAGAATTCATTTTATATTCAATTTATATTTAATGAGTATATTGGAGGGAGGAGGGGAAGCTGGTTGAATTTAAAAAAAAAGGAAAAGGGGAAGGAAGGGAGGGGAAACGAGGTGGAAAATGACGTGAGGGGAAGGAAGTGAGTGGGAGGGGAGAGGAGAGGTTGGGAGGGAGGCGGGAGGAGGAGAAAAAATAAAGAAAATGTGAGGGAGGAAGAAACAAGCTAAGGATAGTCTGCTAAACTCAAATAAGGGATGACATTATTTTATATTAAACCTCTTAGTTTTCATAAAATGAAATATTTTTCAATTGCTTCTGGCAAAAAGGAATGCATATAATTCCCTAGGTACTTCTTCCTTTTCCTTTGTCATTCCTACATCTTTCTGAGCTCACTTTATACTTAAAGAACATACTCTTCTCATTGGTTATTTTTAAAAGAAATACACAACAATATTGATAAATAATTTGATGTAAACCAATAGGACATTATTAAAAGCCTTTGATCAAACGATCTGTGATGAACCATACTTCATGTTGTCTTTTACTGAATTTACTTTTTTCCCATTTCAGTGGTTTTAAATTTGTCTTACAGTTGAGTGCTCCCATCATTGGTTTTTCTTTTTGAAATCAAATCTTACCTGGATCTTCTCTTCTGTAGATCATAGATTTTATAGAGAACAATAAGTAGAGCTATTGATGTCACAATAATCAGAAATGCCAAAAATATAATCAGTGATTTAGAATCATCTAGAAATGAAAAATAACACATGAAGAGAGGTTTATTATGTCAAATATTTTGCTGGATTCTTTTAATAATCACATTTATTTATTTATTTATTTATTTATTTATTTTAAAGATTTTATTTATGTATACAAAGCTGGGGTATAGACCAGAGTTGTGGGGTGTGAGAAGATTCACCAGAGACAGAGTGGGAAACAGAACAGGTGGATTGACTGAAATACACTGCTGAGGGGAGCAGCGGGTGTGACAGGAGAGGTCTGCTATGCCATGTGGTTAGCTCCCTGGCTGGCCAGGGATTGAACTCATGCTGCAGAGGTTGCAGATAGCTTCATAGTGCTGTGCTTCATAATGCCCTAAAGAAATCACATTTAATTTTGATTTTACTATTGTCACTTATTTTGAGGTTTTCAAAAAAATATTTGGTATGAGAATACAATGAGTTTCTGATTTTGTGAATTCTGTCTATATTTTTAAAAAACAATAAAAGTTTTCTATTTTAAAAGAGTAATTAGAATGGGGGCCTCCCTGGTGGTACAGTCTCAACACTATCAACCTGTCACCTGTCATCATGAGTTAAATCCCTGGCCCGGGAGCTAAACCACGTGACACAGCAGCCCTCTCCTGTTTCACCTGCTGCTTCCCTCAGTAGTGTATTTCATTAGATTCATTCTTTCTGCTCCCCACTCTTTCTCTGTTGAATCTTCTCACTTCCCACCTCTGGCCTATATTCCAGGTCTTATATGCATAAATAAATAAAAAATCTTTAAAAAAATAGTAAGTGAAATGTAGAAACACAATTCTCTTTCCTTTCATTAAAGAATATATTTTATGGCTATTATCATTTAGATTTCTTCCTTTTCAGTATCTCTATTTGTAAGGTCTCAAAGAGGTAGCAATCCAGCTGTTGTAAATCTTTTAGAAAAACTCATATACAATAGTAAAACTTTATATGCAGAAGTGAGTAGCCTTCTAAGGGGAGCAGCACAAAGATATACTTTCTTATCTGCTTATTAACTATAAAATAAATTAACCAAGGGACAAAAATTGTTTCATTCTACAGTAGGATTCCCTTTATCTGACATGAATTTCACTAAGGTTTAAACTGAAATGCCCTTTTGATGGAAAGGTAGAGAAATGAGAGTGTGATTAGAATTATCCCTTGCCTGAGTATATCACTCTTCAAGTACAGTGACAGCTCAACAAAATACTGCAGGGATTTAAGGGCCTCAGCTCTCTAGAGAGAGTGCTTACTCTCTATCAGTTCCTTAATAGGACCTTGGGCAGAAACCTTACTATGTGTCTCCATTCCCCAATTCCAATTAAACAGATTCCCAGGGCTGGGTACAGATTAAGTACTAATTATTCACTATTCACACACACACACAAAAAAAAAATTCAAAAACTGCCGTAGATATCTAAGATACCTCAGAGAACAAAAGAGAGATCCCTGTCCTCTCAGAACTGACCATGTGGGGAAGGACAATTAGCAGTATGCATAATATATCAGCAAATGATAAAGTAGGTTAAATGATGGCAGGAATATGAGAAGGAAGGAAATTAAGCAGATACATGGGGGAGGTACTTTCTAGGCAGAGGTATGTTGAAGGCCAGAACCTGAGCTTGAAGGCAGGAGCATCCCTGGCAGGTCCAAGGAATGACAAGAATACCAGCAGCGGGAGTAGTGAGTGATGGGTAGGCAGCCTGAGATGCCACCTTAGAGTGGGGCAGGGAGTGAGGGAAGGACAAGGGTTGCTGTAAGGCTCTTATTTTAAGGATACACTAGTTTTTGAGCTAAGTTTGAGAACTGCAGGATTTTTGAGTAGGGCAGGAACAGATTTTTATGACAGTTGAGACTGCCATAGTGCAGGCAAAAGATACAGAAGTTGATACCAGCTTGTTATCTCTTCTAGTTGGAAGAAATAGTTACAGGAAGGATTGATTAATGGAGATCATGAAGGCTCTGGGAGAAGCAGGATTGAGGAAAGGACAAGAGCTCTATTTTGGATCTGAGAGTTTGAAAGAATTGACACCCAAGAGGAATTACCAAGGAGGAAATTGAACATGCAAATCTGAATCTTTTGCACCATGAATCTTCTGAGAAACTTTCTGGGACTGGACATCAACTTGATAGTCTTCAATGTATAGCTATTATTTAAAGCTCTAAGACTGAACTATTCATCAGGAAATTAAAATTAGAAAGGAATGAAATCTCAAGAGTGACTCCTGAGACAATCCTATATTCAAAGAGGAAAGATGGAACCAGCAAATGGGAAGAAAATCAAGTGTGGTATTCAGGTACTCAATTTAAAAGGAGGCACTTCAAAGAGAAAAGGAAAATCAACTACCACTGTCAAGTCAAGTTGGATACAGTTGAGAATTTATCTTCTGGCTTAGCCCAAGAAGATATTATTAAATTTGACAAGAGCAAAGTTTCAAATCAGTTGAAATTTTAAGTTATGGAGATTGCTCTGGGTGAGCTGACCTCATGGTGAGTCCTTTAAAGGCAGGAGATCAGAGATTCAAAGCACCAGAGGATCCAACATTCTCTGGCTGGCCTGACAAAGGAGGAGCCCTTTTGGAAAGGATCTGTGAATGGCCTTTGTGAGCTACATGAGACCCCTGGCCAAATCCCCCCAAAGATATGGGGTCTTCAGTGATTTCTCTGCATTGACTAAATTGTCTGAGTAAATGTCCTAATCTGTAAAATGGGAATGATTTTATCCTTGTAAAGGGGTTACTGTGAGAATTTGTGTGTTGATGTACCAGCTGATCTATCTATCATGTATGCCTATCTTTAGAAAGAGAACACCAGCACATATTAAACAATCACTTTTTGTGGATATATAAAAGGATGAATATGTAGATGAATGTAATTATATACATAGATTGTATTCAATGTTTTAGGGAAGAAGTTCTTATTGCAATGGGCTCCTAAAATGACCCAAAGTGTTCTTTGTTCTATCTCAAATTATTGTCACTAAAATTATCAATCCATACTAGTGATTAGTGGCATATATTAATCTGTTCCCATATCTGTGGATAAAAACCTCATCAGAGAGGGCCTCCCTGGTGGCCTAGAGGTAAAGTCTCAGTGCTATCACCAACATGTCCGAGTTCAATCCCTGGCCAGGGAGCTAACCCACATGTGGTGCAGCAGACCTCTCCTGTCTTACCTGCTGCTCCTTTAGCAGTGTATTTCAGTAAATTCACATGTTTTGCTACTCATGCTATCTCTGGTTAGTCCTCTTACTACCCCCACAAACCTCTATGAAAAAAAAAGTTGATTAAAAAATAATAGATAAAACCTCATCAGAGAGACAATCATCTAATCTTGTCTCCTTCAAGAAAATTATTAAAATGAAAGACTTTTTTTTAAAGATTTATTTATTTCTTTATATAAGCACTGGGTACAGTCAGAAGCACAGGAGGGTGAGAGAATTCACCAGAGCCAGAGCGGGGAACAGAACAGGCAGACTGACGAAGCACACTGCTGAGGGGAGCAGTGGGCGTGGCAGGAGATGTCTGCGCACCATGTGGGACCCTTGCTGATAGCCGGGAATCCAACTGGTGCTGCAGAAGCTGCGGGCAGCTTCGCAGCCCAGTGCTTAACCACTGCGCCACCAGGGAGGCCCTAAAATGAAAGACTTTTACTAGCAAAATAGAGTACCCTGAACTGAGATTTTGCAAGAAAATGCATCAAATGATTATGAGTAAACCTTTCAATCTATATCAATGAATTAAGATTGACTCTACAGAAACAGTAAATAACTTCAGACTTGCCTGGATAAACTTGTAACAATAAAACAAACAAGTATTCAGCTACATCTCATGCAGTAAGTACATGTTTTTCTACCTTCTGTCTATGAGTTCTTCTAATACTAAAAAAAAAAAAGCTAAGAGTGGCATAGATCTGTAATGGCAGAGAGAGTGGATAAGAGAAACTAGAGAGACAACTCACAAGGTTTGGAAGGTAGAAAACAAAGTAAATCATTACTAAGCTAGCACACCATAAAGGATGGATGCCACTTACTCAGGATGTCTGACTCTCAAGTTTGGAGGCATCAGACACAGTGAAAGTAAATCAAAGCACCAAAAATGGTGCAGTTGAACAACCAAGCACTCCTTAAAAGATATTTCCCCCAAAGGAGAAAGTGATTTTTCTGAGAAAATAAAATGGAAGAGGTAAGAAACTCAAGGTCAAATCAGACCACATCAGAACAGAGATGAAACCAGGAATAAAATAAAGAGGAAAAGTAAAGATCTGTATATAAAATGGTTGGGCACTATCCCCATGACCTGTCATGGGAAGAACCATTCCTGCCCCCTCCCCCAGATTTTACCTCACTACTAGGAGTGGTATGTTGATTATTTTCTGGAGATAGCGAATGACACAGCAGAAAACAATAATACCATAGGGATTCTATGCTCCTCAGTCAATAAACCACTCTACAAAAGACAGAACATCTAATCAACTTTTCCTGTTGCCTTGCTGTAAATATGATCAAATGTCATAAAAGCTAAACTCTCAAGAAACTTTAAACAAGTAAAATGGGTGTCAAAATAAGAAGTAAACTTTTGAGTTGCAAATTACAACTAGTAGGAGCTCCAAAAGACAATAGAAAGAAAAGAGAGCACTAAAAGATTTCAGAGATATAAGACTTTAGATCACCAAAGCCAATATTACCCAGGAAAATAAGTAAATCAGACCCATGTACACCAAGAATAAAGAGAAAAGACTGAAAGTTCCAAAGGGAAAAACAAGGGAACATGAGCAGAAGCAGGGTGCAGGCAAGGAAGTGATACAAAAATACTTCTTGAATTATGGATTTTTAAACTTAGAATTCTATGCCTGGTTAAAAAATTGACTTCAGTGAGATAAATCAGGGCAGATTAATATCTAATGTCTGCTTCTGCCAAGCATACCATTGAGGGACAAATAAGATAGTACACAGAGCAATATGTATTGTTCTAACATGAAGAAATATCATAAACATAATCATTATTTAATAGTCTATACAGATAACACTTATGAATTATTTATTGAAACCAGCAATCTTTTAATAACTAAATCTCCTAATTTGGATTTAAGATATTGTCCTTAGAAAGTAGTAGAAAGTAGTATTCTCATACTTATGCTCTTTTCAGACTACCTCAAATATTATATTTATGAAAAATTTATAATTTAAACACAAGTAATTAAATTAGAGTAAAAATAAAAACTTTGAAAATGCTAACATATTTCAATATACATGTAATAAATAACAAAGACTTACATGATGTTTCTTTATATACAGAACATGAAGGTCCACGATGTTTAGTATTGTTGTAATAGACCTGAATTTCAGCAATAAAAGAAAAAATAGTTTTCTAATGGAAATTTATATATCATAATAAACACTAACTTTATTCTCATACAATGTTGTTTATTTTCATTAAAACTATACTGAGTAGTTTTAATCTAAAGGTGAAACTTCAAGGTTATGCTAGTATTTTGTTGTAAAATAATTTTTAAAATAAAACATTTAACATTGAAAAAGGTATAAATAAATCTTAGCTCATTTAATAATAATAGTAATTATAACAATAATCACCACCACCAAAGAACAACAAAACTATAGTATTTATCCTCAACAGTAATTAAAGAAATCCCATTAAAACAAAAAGATGAAAAAGATGATTAAAAAAAAGAGAGATGTCAATACCACTTTCACCTAAACACCAAAGACGACAATGTTGGTGATTCTTTCAAAAGTAGTCATTTCATGCAATGTGATGGAAAATGTAATTCTGTAACTTTCATTGGAATAAAAAACTGTAAGTTCTTGTTGGTACAATATATTCATTTTCAGTAATTTATTCATACAGAAATGATGAAAGACATAATAAAAGATTTTGCTGTTTAATGAAAGTATGCTTAATGATGTTTGTGACAGAAACCAAAACCGGTATAGTTAGTTGGATGTGATAAAGCCATAGCATAGAACACCATGCAACCATAAAAATTTACATAGTAGCAGATTATCTAACATGGAAAATGCTCATGATATGGTGATATACAAAAAATGCAGTTTATCAAACTGTATTCACAATGTTGATTGTATATGTTGAATATGTATATAAAAGTGCATTACATATTATAGAAGTTGTGAGGTAATGGAAACTATCCATTGGCCTCTATCCCCATTTCATGGCACAGAGCTCCTAAAAACCCTTGAAATTTCCTGGGTGACGGAAATTACTTTCTTCTAATAAGGTGACTCCAGGTGGTCTTCTGGTTGAGGAAAAATCACCAGAAAGACTCTCATGACTGGAAGCTTGGCATTTTCAACCTGCCCTCCATTCTTTTGAGGAGGCAGACAAAATGAAAAGAAGAGTTAATAATCAATCTTTACAAGCCTATGTGATGAGCCCTCCATAAAATCTTTTAACTGTGCATTTTGGAGAGCTCCCAGGTGGGCCAAAACCTGCATACTGGGAGGGTAATGTGCCCCAGTTTCACAGAAAAAGAAGTTCTGCTCCCAGATCCCATCCTATGTACCTCTTCAAATGGCTGTTCATTAGTTTCTTTCATTCTAATTTTTTAATAGCCTGGGATACATATTTCCTGAGTTCTGTGAGCTTCCCTAGGAAATTAGGTGAACCTAGTGAGGGAGCCATGGAAATCTCTAATTCATGGCCAAGTTGGACAGAAGTTACAGGTGAAGTAGGGATTTGTAATTGATATCCGAAGTGGGACAGGAGCTGCCTTGTGAGATTGAGTCCTTAACTTTCAGGATCTGACACTATATCTCCAGGTATGGTGCCAGAAGTTGACACCCAGCTGGTATCATGAGAATTGCTTGGTTGGGGTAAATTCCCCACACATTTGGTGAACAGAAGAATCAGGCATGAAAAACTTTACGTAAATAGTAAGGAAACTCACAGAGAAGAACTGAAGGAATAGGCAGGAAAAACTGAGGGCTTTTTTTTTTTTTCCAGAAATAAACACAAAATGTGGTGAGTAGACAGTGGGTGAGTTTTCTTAATTCTCTAGATTTTCTGGTATTTCCTAATATTTATGTCTAGCCTCAATGTATTTGTACAAATGTTTGTAATTCTAAAAAGTCACATTAGTAAAGATAAACTATCAAGATAAGTCAAGTATTTGGCAAAGTAAAAAACCATTGTGCATTAAATGTGCTTCCTGACACAAGAGCTAAATTCAGCTATAAGTAAATCATCTCAAAGGTCAAAAACACTCCAACAAAACATTTGCTTTAGACCACTGTATTTAGTCCTAAGGAGGAAAAGTTTGGAGTCAAATTTTGAAGACTTTAAAATATGATTCCATTTGACATCAAGAATTTCTCAAGTTCATGTGAGTACTGGTCTGAGTATTATTTTAGTACTACATAATAATCTGTATAATCTACAGCAGTACTATAGGGATTATAGAAATTATCATCTTACCTCAAAAGTGTACTCTGTTAAATAATGAAGGTCTTTTACACTGAAGTTGCAGTCTTTGCTGTTAGTAGTTCGCATATCATGACCTCCTTTGACTATCAAATGATAACAGCCTTTTGGACCGTTAAGTTCTTTAGGCGGCTTACAAATCACATTCATGCTATTGTCTGAAGTTGAAGCAACTTTCAATCCTTCAACCTCACCAGGCTCTATTAAGAATTTAAGAAAGATGCTTTACTCTTATCATTTGGTAAATGCATATTTAAATGACTTCCCCTAATATGCATACAACAGGAAATGACAATAGAACATACAAGAAAAAGCTGCAATGAAACCTCCAAAAAGCAAATTGTTCATGTAGAGAATAGCCACGTGGACTCCATTCTTGAAGCCATGAGGGTTTTGCAATCTCCCAAAGAGGGTGTAGAATTAGAGAAGAGAAAGACTGGAGTCAAGAGGGGCAAAGGAGAAGCAGGAAGGAAAGAGCAGGGGACTGACCCAAGGCCTATGTGCAATGCAGGTCCTCCCTTCTGGAAGTGCTTCCATTATCCTGATAAAAACCTATCTGACTGGGTTCTGCAGGAGCAGCCACAAATTCTTTTCTGTGTTATCACAGAAATCAGGAAAATAACAAAGTCATAAAGTTTGAGGATCTGGACTTTCTAAACCAGAACCTAATGACAGAAGGAGCATTTTCTGTCAGTCCTTTAAGAAGACAGTTTTTCCTCATGCACCTGATGTCTGTAGGGTCTGGAGCTGCTGCCTTGTAAACAGGCATTTCTCTTTGCTGACCCCTTGGAGTCATGTTCACTTCAGAGGCAGATCTATCTTTGGGTCTGGAAACTGTGGAGATACCATGCTGGTGGCAAGAGCCACTGAAAGGGAAGCTTGAAGGGAAAATGTGACATTAAATAAAAGCGCAGGTAGTTGAATGTAACAGAAAAGAAAATGCTAAGGAAATAATTATGTTTTGTGAGTTGAGTAGAGGTTAGCAAGTGAATGCTCAGTGACTGAAACATTATTAGGTGTCTGAGTGCTGTTAATATTTCTAGATTACAAGGAAAACCACAGACATTACATTTTTATCAAAGTAGATTGCACACTTAATTGCCTGAAATCTTAAATATTGTACCAGTTAATAAGACCTCATGCTTTGTTCTCATGATATCTGAAGGATACAGAGAACATGACAACAATTTTTAAATTATTGTATATTAAGCTAGTATAAATCCTAGATTTTATCAAATGCACCAAGTCAATGTATCTCCCAAATGAAGCATAAAGGTAGATGTATTGTGTGCTAAAATGTTCATATGTGGCCTGGTGATTCATAGAAGCACTAAAGCATATAACTTACCTGAAGGGTTTGTTCGAAATTTACACGTGGTTGCAGTTCCATTACGTTGCACTTTTCCGTTGGTGCTGGCATGGATTGATACAGTATAGTTTGTGTAAGGTTTCAGTCTCTCCAAATACTTCTCATTTTCTTTAGCTGGAATATCATAGTTCTCTTCATCTTGGAAAAAAAATAAAATACTCATTGAAAGTCAGAATTAGGGACTTTCCTGGTGGCACAGGGTTAAAGTCTCAGCACTATCAAGCTATTGTCAGGCACTTCAGCATGAGTTTGAACTCCTACCAGGGTGCTACCCACATGACACAGCAGACCTCTCCTGACTTGCCCGCTGCTCCCCTCAGCAGAGTATTTCAGTCAGTCTTCCTGTTCTGTTCCCCACTCTGTCTTTGGTGAGTCCTCTCATCTCCTGTACCTCTGACCTACACCCTAGTTCTTGTATGCATAAATACAAATAAATATTTTTTAAAAAGTCAGAATTACCACATTTTTAATCTGTTCTCTACATGAAATCATTCCAAGTCTACTCCAACCTGAGTGATTGAGAAATACATATTTCTGGTACTCAAATGTACATCCACACAATTATCAACAAATGTGTTGAAAAAATGCAATATTATAAATGAAATATTCAACTATTTTGAACTGTATTTCATATAATTAATTTGGTACACATAATATTTTATTAAATTAAGGCACATTTGTGAAGATGGTTTCTTCTCTTTCTGAGAAAAGGACTTCAGGTGAAGAATCCATTTGATCACCAGTAACTCTGTCTACTCCATCATACAATTTAATTCATGGGGGCAGTGAGAATGAGGGAAATACAATTTGGCAGAGGAATCTGAGCGGTTCACTGAAAGATGCGTGAGACTGAATAGGAGAAAGGGAGAAAAGAAAACATTACATATGAAAAAGGAGCACTTCAAGTTGAGGGACAGGCCTGAATGGGATAGCAGATTTTAACTGGGAAGGCATATGAGAAGTCAGATCTTGTTTAAAAACATTTTAACATTCAGGCAGAAGAGTTAGCAATTAAATTAAAAAATCAATAGTCATAGACAATTTTTGAGTATTCAAGTGATTTCAACAAAGAGAGGTTCAGGAAGCTAAGTGTGACAGCATGTCACTGGGTAGCAGTTTCAGTGATGATGACGGATGATGATGGTAATGATAACGTAACACCAATTATGTAACACCAATAATGATTATATAAATGTATAACCACCAATAATGTAACACCAATAATGATTAATACAACAAATAAATCACTCTATGTGCCAAGCTCTGCTTTTAGTGGTATACATGAATTAACTAATTATCACTACCATCCTATTGGCTGGCATTCTTGATATCATTCAGTTTAACAGTTGAGAGAGCAGCCACAGAGACACTGACTGATTAATCTGCTCATGATCTCAGGGGAAATGAAACACAGCCAGGATGGGATCCAAGCACTGAGGTTCCAGAGTCTGTGTTCATCTTCACCACTGTGCATACCCTGATTAGAAGGAGGGACAATGTCTACAATGGGGCCCAGCTTTTCCTAAATCATGAACACTTCAGTTCTCTATCTGGTTCAGCCAGATGCACCTCTGAAATTTCAGAAACAGTGTATGAAAAGACCTAGCATGCTAATTTCTTGTCTCAGTTACTTGTCTCAAAATGAAGGTTACTGTATTATCTGTAGCTCACCTTGAGATGCTCAAAAGTGAGTGAGGTGAAATGTCTATTCTAGCATGCTTAAGTGTCTACTTTTCAGAAATCCTCCAAACTGGGGTTAGTTGTCATTAACCTACAAGCTCAGTTCTGCCCTAATGCAAATTTTCTCTCAGGACAGCAAAGGTGAGCTTAAGAGAGGGACATCTGACTCATGGCTCCTTACATGGGATCTGACACTGGGCATTGCCCCAGTTCTTACTCAGCTACAATCCCAAGTGTCAATATATCATTTGTAAAATCAAACTGACTTCCATTCATTGACTAATTTTGTATGTTTGTATATATAACCTCACAATCATTCTGGATGAAAACACATTTCAATTATGTAGTTCCATAAAGTTTTGTTTCAGTTTTGACAAAATTTGAATGCTTATTAATTTTGAACAATGCATTGTTTAAAAGATTTGATTGTTTGGGGGTTAAAATTCTCAGCTCTTAGAAAGGTGGTTCAGAATGCTTATTTCTGATGGCCGATGGTTTCAAGCTTTGGTTGAAAGGCTCAAATACTTTCTATGAACATCTTTGCCTCCTCTGTGTGTTTGAACCTCAGGATGCTGACATTAAAAACACAAGTTATAGGGGACAAGTTAAGGACTTAATAGGCTTAGTGTTGAGAATTGTTTCTCCAGGGTAACAGGAATATGCCTATAGGGCTGGAAATGGTCAGAAGTACACTGAATGCCACATGTCACCTTTTTTTTTTTTTTTTTTTAGAAAATGTTTCAGGAAATCCATTAACTTCTTAATTTGTACTACTCTCATGTATCTGCTTGAATGCTATGCCATTCACCTCCAAAAGATTTTGTGATGGCAAAAATGGTATGTTTTCTCTTATATTAAAAGGTATTACACAAAACAAATTTCATCAATCATCACAATCTTGAAGAGTGCCACACTGGATTCAAAAACATTTGAAAAGTGGACCTTTGAATGTAGCAAAGCAAAGCAGTCTCTGCCCCATTATTGAGGAATGTTCACTGTCATCTGTCATTATTATAGTGATCACAGCACTGCAGTTCTCCACGATAACTCATGCTAGAAACATGCAAAAAGAGTGCTGTTCAGGCTATTGAATTTGAACATTTAAGTTTTGTGATTCTCAGCTGCATCTTAGGAGCTATAAAAATATTCATTTATCTCCTTTCACGAGCATTATTAAAATATTTAACAAAATTTTTAAATATTATAAAAACACCCAAGAAGACAGGAAACTGAATAAATGCCAATTAACTTTCCTCCACTTTTATTCCCTATCTTTCAGAGAAACTGAAACAATTATGAAATAATGAGATGAAGTTTAACATATAATTAAAGTAATATAAATTGCAGTGATAATTTAAGAGTTTGTTCCTGTGAATTTTAAATTGTGATTTTATTTTGAATAATGAAGGTAGTTAAAAGACTTTAACAATGCTATAATCCTCTCAACTCCCTCTGATTTATATAAAATGGAAAGATCTCATTATGGCCTATGTTTGAGAAAATGATGAATAAAAGCAGAGCACACTTTTCTCTAGAGTAGTTGATTTTTTATTGCTTTAAAGAGAGAGAAAAGACTGTGTGTGGTCAGCTTCCAAAGGTTCCTTTAAGCAGAGTCAGTGCATGATGTAGAATGGAGGATAGATTCAGTTACCAATGAACAGTATGTGAGAAAAAGACTCACATAACCTGACATTGTCCAGCTCCCCCTTCTCTCTCAAGTATTATATTTGATAGCCATAAATTTGGGTAGCACTAAATAAGGAGTTGTACTGTTAAAAAAAGCAAAAGAAAACATGCTAATAACTAACATATTCTTCTTAGACAAAATATGCAAATAGCTTTGAAAAACTATATTGACCTAGAAAGCTGATATAGCTTTCCAGAGAGGATGGCTACCAGGAGGGGAGTGGGACGGGGAGGAATGAGAGCAAGTTGTCAGGGAGCACAATGGATGATGGTGGTGGACAATGGGTTTCTTGCTGATGGGTATGTGTGGTCAACAAGTCCTGAGGAGATATATACTACACTTCTAATACACAAACAATAATGTAAACCAGTGTTACCATTAATTAATTAATTAATTAAAATAGCTATGAAGAATACAAGGAAAAATAAACACTGCTCTACAAATTTCTACCATATACATTTTCATACAAAATACTCTGTAGCGGGGGGTCTCCCTGGTGGCCTAGGGGTTAAGTCTCAATGCTATCACCACGACAACATGAGTTCGATCCCCAGGCAGGGAGCTAACCCAAATAGGGCCCAGCAGACCTCTCCTGTCTTGACTGCTGCTCCCCTCAGCAGTGTACTTCAGTAGATCCCTCTGATCTGCTCCCCACTCTGTCTCTGATTAATCCTCTTACCTGCCCCAACACCTCTGGCCTACACCCCAGTTCTTCTAGAAATAAAATAGAATGGTGGAAGACAGCAAAAGAAGAGAAAGAAAAACAATGTGTGTCAATACAGAAACCAAGCAAAGGGTGTTTCTCTGTTAGGTATCCAATGAGACAGAGACACCTGATGTTTTGGTACTTTATCTTCCTGTAATTCCCCACATTTCCTTTCTCATATATCTAACTTTTTAATTTTTGTTAAAGATTTATTTATTTATGCATACAAGGATTGGAGTGTAGGCCAGAGGTGCAGGGGTTGAGAGGATTCACCAGGGACAGAGTGGGGAGCAGAACAGGCGGATCGAATGAAATACACTGCTGAGGGGAGCAGCGGTCGAGACAAGAGAGGTCTGCTGTGCCATGTGGGTCAACTCCTTGGCTGGTGGTCGAACTCGTGCTGCAGTGACTGGAGATAGCTTGATAGTGTTGTCTTTAACCCCTGCGCCACCAGGAAGTCTCCTATCTCTAACTTTTTAAACTGACCTCAAATACATGGCATGCTTCTGCATAGCATTTGATTTCTCTTATGCTAATTTGAAAACTACATGTATATTTAACTTTGATTTATTAATTTATTGTGATTCAAACCACCAAAAAAAAGTCATCAAAATATAAAATAACATGCAGAATATGTATGTTATGTTCAACTTTCACAGAGGGAAATTTATATCTAACTCTTTCCCACCAAAGAAAGAGATGGCAGCCTGTGAAATGTTCAGCTCAGTCCTTTCTAGCATGTGGGTTATTCCAGGTGCTGAGGTTGCTCTAGGATGGTCCATTGATGCTCCCTACTATCCACTGATATCCCTACTATCCCTAACTTAAGCATTTAGATGCTTAAGTTACCCAGACAATGTCTGCTCTCTTATTTAGTTTCCCATTTGGGGACTCATGGTTGAACTTGTTTTCACAAAATTTTGGACTATATTTACTTTTGGGGAAGTCTAATCCAAATGGCCTTTAGGGCTAAAGGTATATATGCTATTCTCATTCATCCAATATTTTGCACATAACAACCAGAGCAAGCATTGTAAGATGTATGCTTATGGGTCAGAATGATGATGTCAAACCAGTGCAACTCACTGGAGTTACTCATTACTGAAAGACAGTAATGAACAGTATTTTTAAGAGATTTTCTTTCTCCAGGTTTGGAGTGCAAAAGTTTGAACAAAACAGATCATTAAAGACAAGCAAATATTGGAGTATTCTAGTCTATAGTCATTTCAGAGTATCAAGAGTCCATGGTGTGCAAAACTGATTTTCAACAGTTCTAAAATCAAAGCACAGAGGATGCCCAACGCAGTCACTCAGCAGGGAGCTCCTGACTCACTAGGATGCCCAAGGCAGTCACTCAGCAGGGAGCTCCTGACTCACTAGCTCACTAGCCCACATTTCTAATATTTTTCCAATTCTTCATTTTTCTTTTCTAATATGGAAATATATGAGAATTACCTGTGCTATTCTTATAATGAAGATAAAACTTATGAACATTTTTGTCAGGTTTGATCCAGGTAATCCGTCTTCCACGTTTACCTTCAGATTCACAAGTAAGATTCTTAGGCGGGTCTGGGACTGTTGAAAAAATAAGAACAAAAATGTGAAAAATAAGAAATTAAAAAAAAACATTCTTATGCTATAAACATACATTATTAATAAACCATATTTATTAATTACAATTAATTATGTATGATTAATTATAAATTAACAATGACATTAAAAGAATCACATTTGGACCTATTCCAAGAGATCAATTAACAGAATAAATGTAACTGCAGAGTGGCACTGTAGAAGCTAAGCATGCCACTGACTTGAAGTTACCTGAGAATCCCCTCACCCTCTCCAATATATTATTATCCAACTATCTTGGGATGCTTCTCTATACTAATAATCTGTCATTGGTAGCACTCATAAATCTAATAGTCATCATTTGGAGTGACACTTGTCATTGTGTCAAGTAACTAGTCTTTTGAAATTAAGATAAAGTATGTAATAAATGCTTAAATCAACTTTACAAGGTATAATATACATCAAAACATACCCATTTGAAGTATAGTTTATGAGTTTTGACAAATGTTGCATCTACAGAGTATAACCACAAGCAAGCTATAGGACATTTCTGTCATCCCCCGAAAGTCCTTTCATTCCTAGTCCAGTAAACTCAGTCCTCCTGCCCAACTGTAAGCATCTTCTGAATGGCTTTCTGTTATTACACATTAAATTTGTCTGTTCATTCATTTCACAGAGATACAAAACAAAGAGCAAGTATTTTTTATGTCTAGCATATCACACTCAATATAATGTAACAGAGATACATACTGTTGCATGTTTCGGTAATTAGTTCTTTTTTACTTGCAAGTAATATTCCATTGTAAGGACATACTACATATTATCCTTTAATTCAACTACTAAATGATTTGGGGGTTGTTTCTGGGATTTGGCTGTTATATGTGTATGTCTATAAATATTTGTGTAGAAGGCTTTGTGTAGATATACTTTTCCTCTAGAATGAAATATCTAGGTTGTTACTTTACTAGTAGTATTTTCATTCTTTTTCATTTTAACCCTTTCAGTGAGTGTGCATGTCATTATTATCTCCTTGTTTTAATTTGCCTTTCTCAGATGACTAATGATAGTGAGCATGTTTTTGTGTGTGTATTTTCTGTTTGCATATTTTATTTTGTGAGGCATATATCCACAATGCTTGCCCATTTTAATTGGGTTACTTGATGTTTTACTTTGCAGTTGGAAGAGTTCTCTACATATTTCAGAAAACCTCCTTTGTTGAAAAAATGAATTATGGATTTTTTTTTTACAATGGCTGATGAGGTTTTACTTCCTTTATGGCTTTTTCAAAGATGAGGAAAGTTCAATTTTGACGAAGTTCAATTTATAAATTATTTAATTTTATTATTTTTTCATTGTGTCCTATTATAGAATCTTTACATTACACTTGTGAAGATTTTCTCTAATGTCTTTAGCTAGAGATTTCAGAATTTCAGTTTTAGTTCTTAGTAAAATGCAATCCATTTTGAGTTAAATTTTATGTTTGTTGAGAGATCAGGGGTAATTTCTATAGGGCAAACTTGATCATTCATTGGAAAAAACCTATCCTTTGACCCATTGCATTGCCTTTACACTTTCATAATAATTAAAATATATTTTTTATGGAATTTCTATTTTGTTACTTTCACTTATAAAGATTTTAATCCATAATATTAAATTTTAGTTATGCTGAGGACATGTGTTTTTTTGTGTGTGGTTTTGATTTGCTTTAGAGAGTTATTGAGAGGCATGGATTTAGACAGCTCCCTTATTTTCTGGTATCCCTTCTATATGAAATTTAGAATCACTTCAGTATAGTCAATCAAAAATCAGTAACATTATAATTAGTAAACAAATTATTCAATGTGGCAGACTACAAGATCAATACAGAAAAATCAGCTGCATGTCCACATATTAGTAATAAACAGCAAATAAAATTTTAAAGACATTACCATTAAAATCAGGAATAAATTTAAACCTAAAAATAAATTGAAGCAAGTGCAAGACTTGTGTACTGAAAACTGACATATTTTTTTTTTAATTAAAGGAATTAAATTAAATTAATGAAAAGATACCCCATATTTACAGATTGGAAGACTAACACTGTTAAGGCACTATTCCCTAAATTGATCTACATATCCAAAAGACCCCTTATCAGAATTTTAGCTGGCTTCTTTATAGAAATTGACAAGCTGATTCTAAAATATACATGGGATTTTGAGGGAAATTTGATACCCAAAATGATCTTGACGTAGAATATAGTTGAGGTATTCACTTTCTGCTTTGAAATCTTATACAAAACTACAGCTAATCAAAAATGTTGTACTGTTGTAAGATAGACATTAAATCAATGGAATACAACTGAATTCAGAAATAAGCCCATCGTTATGATCACTTAATTTTTGATATGGGTAGCAAGAATACAAGAATATTCAATGGGATAGGAATAGTTTTTTCAGCAAATGGTTCTAGGACAACTGGATAGCTACAACAAAAGAATAAAATCAGGCCCTTACCTGATATCATGTAGAAATACAGGCTCAAAATTGATTTAAAGGGCTTAATTTAAGAACATAAGCTATAAATGTTACAGTGGGAAATGTAGGTAAAAATCTGTGCGTAAGGATAAATCTGCATGGGTTTTTAAATGTGGCACCAAAAGCATGATGAAAAAAGGAAAATTTAGAGATTAGACCTCATCAAAATGGAAAATGTATAAGCTTCAAAAGCTTTCAATGAAATAAAAAGATAACACATAGACTAGGAGAAGGGGTATTTGTAAATCATGCATTTGATAAGAGACTTGTGTTTAGTATATATAAAAATGTCTTATAACTCAATAAAAAAAACCCAGTTGAAAACTGGGCATAGAATTTGAGGACTATGGGTGCCTTAGTGGTAGGTCTGGCATGGTAACATACTTTGAATTATGTTTATCTCTGAATCTTATTCAGTATTGTAAACCAGTGTCACCTCAATAACAAAATAAATGAAAGGTGGGGAAAAATAAATAAGAGTAAATTAGGGTGGAATAATTTGAATAGATAAATGATAGGCAAATGGCCACTAAATCATTTGTCATTAATCCCAATCACAATGAAATACTACTTCATACCCACTGGGATGGCTGAAGTAAAAAAGTTAGGCCGTTAGGGAATGTTGTTGAAGATGTGTAGAAATGAGAACCCTCATTCACTGCTGGTGGGAATGAAAGATGAAACAGTCATTTTGGACTGGCAGTTCTGCAACATGCAAAATATGAAGCAGCCATCTCACCTCAAAATTCCAAGCACAAGAGAAATTAAAACGTGTTTATACACAATCTTGCGCATGCATGTTCATAGCACTATTCACAACAGCCAAGAGGTGAAAATAACCTAAATATTACTCAGTTGATGAAGAAACAAACAAAATAAATTATATTTATACAATGGAATATTATTAGGCAATTAAAAAAAAAACCTGATGTATTGATATAACATGGCTGCACTAGAAAACATTATGCTGAGTGAAAGAAGCCAGTCACAAAATAAAACATATCATGTGATTCCATTTATGTGAAATGTCCTGAATCAGCAAACTCACCAAAGCAGAAAAGCATCAAAGCACCAAAAGATTGGTTACTAGCTAAGGATGGAGGTAGGAGGGAAATGATCACAGACTGTCTATAGATATGGGGCTTCTCTATGCTCTGATAAAAACATTCTGAAAATTGATTCTGGTGATGGTTGTAGAACAACCATAGAACTGAAAATGTTAAATGGGTGAATCATATAATAGGTCAATAAACAAAGTTTTTTTTTTTCTTTAAGAACATGGCTTCTTTGCAATTATTCTACAAAAATACCCCTTCTTCCCAGAATGAAACAATATGTAACATGGTTAAATTGCTATTTTTTCAGGTTGAGGGGTTTCTGCATTACTGTGATAAATCTGGCTCAATAATTTTTAAAATAATGATTTTATTTTTTAGAGCATTTATAGCTTCTCTGCCCCCCACACACATACCATCCATTACAAACACCTCTCCTCTGAGTTCATACATATGTTACTGATGATGAACCTGCCTTGACAAATCACCCAGAACCTGTAGTTTACATTGGGGTTTACTCTTAGTATTGTACATTCTATGTGTTTGGCTAAATGTGTTTTATGACACATATCCATTATTCTGAGACCATATAGAGTATTTTCACTGCCCTAAAAATCCTTCCCTCGCCCCCTAACCACTGACAATCACAAATCTTTTCACTGTCAACAGAGTTTTGCCTTTTCTAGAATGTATTAGGGTTGGAATCATACATCTGTAGCCTTTTCAGATTGGCTTTTATTCACTAATAAAATGTATTTAAGTCTCCTCCATATATTTTCATAACTTGATAGTTCATTTCTTTTAAGTGCTAATTATTATTCCATTTCTTGGTTTTACCACTGTTTACTTAGTCTGAAGGACTTCTCTGTTGCTTCCAAGTTTTGACAATTATGAACAAAGTTGCCATAAACTTTCATGCGTTGGTTGATGTGTCAATATGTGTTCACCCATTAAGTAAACACCAAATAGTGTGGAAGACTATGTTTAATTGTGTAGACACTATCAAAATGCCTTCCAAAGTGGTTGCACCATTTTTCATTCTTACCAGGAATATATGAAAAATCCAGTTGATCCACATCCTCACCACCATTTGGTGTTTGTTGTCAGTGCTCCAGATTCTAGCCATTCTAATAGGTGTGTAGTGGTAACTCACTGTTGTTTTTTAATTTCCCTAATAACATATGATGTGGAGCATCTTTTTTATATACCTATTTGCCATCTTTGGTTATTACATATATTTTTCACACTTAAATCTGCCTCTGTTTTATTAGTGTATGTGCTCACTCTATGCCTAATAACAGTGGGATTTGATGGACAGGCAGAGGGTGTAGGAGCACACCAAGAAGGGAATGATTCTGCAGAAAGAATGGGGAAGTGAAATTGGGAATGAATACACAAAACATTTCACTTACTGCTCAGTTTGTTTCTGCCACAACCTCACTACAGCCCATACTTTGCAAAACAAACAAACAAAAAAGGCTTGATGGAAGTTTGGATGCTCTCTTATTTATTTCTAAATTCTACTTTAAAGAGTCTGACAAATTAATTCATTTTCTGAAACACTTTCCCCAAATCTACAGCATCATTTTCTGATTCTCAAAAATTCATAAAAATATAATAAGAATAGAAGTTTTACATATTACATGTAAGTAAAATACTCACTTCCAATATCTGTTAAAATTGTAATATTTTTTTCAAAAAGCAGCTGGTGATTATAAAGTACTTGTGAAACACAATTATAATTAGTTTCTGGTTCAAGCTTTTCAAATAGTCTTGAATTATCATGAGATTCATTAAGTAGGGTCATATTAGATCCAGTAGAGTTACCTGAAAGAAAGAAGTATCACATATTAAGTATATTAACATACCATATCACACTTTCTTTTTATATTTGTATCTGTAATCACATATTATCTATCATGTTGAAAATTTATGCAAATAGTCAAAATAATAAGTAAATATCCTGAAAACACCTACAATAATGCATTATTTTGCTGCAATTAGTTTTAAACAAAATATTAGGAAGTATAAGTGAACTTGAGTATCTCTGATTTAACTGATGGAATGAGGCATTAGTTCATTGTTTTCTGTTCAGAAACTGAGATTGCATCTGAGATAGTAGATATTTTAGATTCAGCACTGTTTTCTTATCTGCTTGCCATGTATTATCACTTTCTTTATATTGCATATATCATAGCCATGCATCTTGCTTGTAACATGATCACAACCATGTCACAGTCCATCCGCTGTGCGTGAATGAGTGTCTGTGGCTATTTGCCAAATGTGACCTAGCAGGTTAATTCAGGGCAAGTAAAGGAGATTACATCTCAATAAATTTAAATAAAAAGAAATTAAAAATAAATAAATAAATAGAAATACTACCTCCATTATTCCCACTCAAAACTGAACCCAAAATCATAGTTCTAGAAGAACTTACATTTCTTTCCCACTTCCCTTTTCACCTAAGCATTCTTGAAATTGTTTAGGAATTTTGTTGATGGAGAGCTAACCAAGCAAACTTTTTCTTTAATACATTTTTTTAAAGATTTATTTATTTATTTATACGAGAACCGGGATACAGGCCAGATGTGCGGGAGGGTGAGAGGATTCACCAGAGACAGAGCGGGGAGCAGAACAGGCAGACTGAGGAAATACACTGCTGAGGGGAGCAGCAGGCAAGACAGGACAGGTCTGCTGTGCCATGTGGGACCCTCGCCGGCCAGCTGGCCGGGATTGAACTGGCGCTGCAGAGGCTGCGGACAGCTTCATAGCGCAGCGCTCAACCACCTGTGCCACCAGGGGAGGCCCCAAGCGAACTCTTGAATCAGATGATCTTATGTTTGCTTTTGCTTCATTCCAACAATACGTATAATGTAATGTTTTATGCACTCTCTTTTGATAATCTCTTCAATGGTAGCTTGTAAATAACAGTTGCCAAGAAAAACCTTGTAAATGAATTGATCTTTATTACTTCTTTTTAGGGGCAGTCTGTCTAATTTGTGAATTTGAGTCCTATAAAGAATACAATGGTTTGAGTCCAAACATACCGCAGAATAAATAAGAGAGACACACAAGGGGAAGGGAGAAGAAAAGAGAGAGAGGGAGAAAGAGGGGGAGAGGGAGAGGGAAGGAGAGGGAGAGAAAGGGAGAGAGAGAGAAAAGAAATGGAAGGAAAAAAGGAGGGTAGGGAAGGTGGGACAAGAGAAGGATGGAAACATTGCATAATATCTAAAACAACTTCCTATCACAGAAAAATTATTGGTTTAATGCCATATTCTTACCACAGTGAAATGTGTACATAATATTTTCTTTACAGTTATCAGTTGAAGTCCAATTTAAACAAATAGAAGTATTTGCTGTTTCAGGCTGTGTGCAATTTTCCAAGAAAAACACTGTCAAGAAGATATAGAAATAGATGACTAATATTTCATATGTGTTATAAGTCCAGTTATAGTCAATGAAATCACACACAATTATATCTTCCTTGGTAAGCACATTTGGATTACATTTGAAAAGTTTAATAACTTAAAGCTTATTTCTTGATTATTTAGTTTACTCTTTTTTCACATAATGCATTTGGCAGCTTTTCATTTAGAATTTGTTACTTTTTAAAAAATGAAAACCTAGCAAACATTTAGATAAAATTATAAAGTTTGCACATTTTTAAACACTCATTCCAGTTCATTTTCTTATTTGTGTTGTTAGTTATTTTCATTTATTCCATGATCATTCACTGAATGACTATTATACCAAGAGCAGTACAAGGGCTTCCTTTTTGGGAATGCATTTTTTAATTCATTATCATCTTCTCTTTTCCATGGGTAATTTATTTCAGTAATATTTAGAGAAAATGAATAGATAATATTTTTAAAAAAACTATTTAAATGTTAATGCATCAGTAATTTTGAATTATTAAATGATGTAAGATATTCAACCAAATCACATGGTCCCTGAATCCCCTTTCCAGAGCAAATTCTGCTTTCATATTCTTTAGCCCTTCTCTTTCCTAACCTGGCCAAACCTGCTTTATCACCTTAATGACTGTAATATTCCTTCTTTTGTGAAAGTATTTTCGTTCTTCCACAATCATCAAGTTCTTGACTGTGTTTTTCCCCAATATATCCCAGATACACCTGTATTTTACAGGACTCATATGTGCATACATTTATTTAATGACTTAAATTACATTGAGGAGAAAAATGAAAGCTTGCTGGTAATCAGTGGGATAAATTACATCTAATCTGCATGAGCCACTTTGAAAAAAAGTGAAGGGAAGTAATTAGTCATAAAGCTTATATGAGTCTGTAATTTTCTTAGGTCAGGGGACTAGAAAGGTCACCTACTCCCAAGGTGCTGACTTTCTTTCCTCAGCCTTATTCACCCAATGGACTGAGTCCTATGACTCTGTAAGGCAACATATGCAACACTGCACTGTTTTTGTAAATACACAATTAGAAATCAATTCCTACTGACCTGATGGTGCTGTGAATGTCTTAGGTGAATCAGGACATGAAGTAAAATTTACAGTGAAGTTCTCGCATGCTGTTAGGTTACTGATTGTTTTGTTTTCACACTCAGGTTTACATTTATCTTTACCATGAACAATCAATTTTGCAGTAAATGTTTTATTTTCATTGCCATAAGTGTAGCTCACAGAGATATTCTCACCTGAAAGAAGATACAATAGTAAAGATTATCTTTTTTTTTATTTTTCAGAACAAGTAAATCTCCATTTAATGTAAATAACTTAACATTTGATTTTTTAAAAAATATGAAATTATTAACAAAACATTTGTCAGAACACGAAAATGAGAAGGAACACACCAGGTGCCTCATTATTTTTTTCATATTCCCCTTTATGCACTGTCAAGTGCCTCAGCTTGTAAATTTATATTTGGATGGTTATTGGATGAATTTCTGTCTTCCTAACTGGACTATAATTATATGACAATAAAGTTCATTTTATTTTGATCATCACCATAAAAACAGATCCTTATATAATGTTACTATTAAAGATGCACTAATTGCTTATTGAGTTAGTGTACAGATGAATGGTGAGTCTGACAAATTTCTTGTTTTATAATTCCCCTTACTTCTAAATGCATTTTGGTTATGTTTCTCCAAACACATGGAACATAAATTATTTAAAGACCACAAGTCTCATGTTTCCTTTACTTTTGTAATATTATTGATAATAAACCCTCCTAAACACCATTCCACCAGGTTATTTCACACTCTCACCTGAATTAAATGAATTCCATTGACTGATTTAAAAAGTATCTCTTCAGCAGATATTAATTTATTGAACCATTTTAATGCAACAAAAATTATTCAGCCCTCATTATGTTTAATACACTTACCCAAGCACTAAATATACAAATGATCAACATATAGAAATGTATAGTCAAGGTAGAGACATAAATTGTAGAAGGCATGTGAACTCCTAAAATAGGTTTATGCACAAAATAAAATGGAAGTAAAGAGAGACAAATCTACTCAGATTAGAAGAATAAGAGAAGCTTTCCAGAAGAGGTAACTTTACTTATGTTTTAAAATATAAGCCAAACTTAGAAATCTCATGGAGGGAGAGGGTGTACTAGATAAAAATGGATGGGAATTTCAAGTGTATAAGAAGAAGGGCAGGAGTAAACACCAAGGTAGAATGAAATGCAATGTGGTTAGAAGACTGTAAGTAGTTTCTCATTACTCAATGAAGAGTGTAAGCAGGCAAGGATGCTAGAAGAGCCTAATCATAAGCATATGGGACATCTTTGCACTCAATGTCTGAACAGCTACTGAACTCAGGAGATTTGGTGTAAAGTTCAGAAACATAGGAAAGAGGAGGAGGAGAAGGACTCTGTTTCCACAGAGAAGAGAGGAAGAAAATGGGACTAGTCTCAAGCATCTGCTTTGAGCCAAACCCTGCCAAGACAGGGAGAGAGGGGAAGAGAGACAGAAAGATTATTTTCTTCCTGATGAGCTTTGAAGGTTTACCCACCTTGCATATTTATCATCACAATTAATCCTTACCCACCCAAAATAAACTTGCTATCATTACATTTTACAAATACCGAGCTGAAGTTAAGTGGCTTCACCCAATTTGCTAGGTATTATTTATTAATCCTGGTACTCAAAACTAGCTCTGAATATGACATCAAAGCTTCTTGGTCCTGAAGCACATTGGCTTTTAAGATGTGGAGCTTGTCATTGGTGAAAAATTTGAGTCAGTGAGTTCAACGTTCTAGTGGATCCTGGAAGCTTAAAATACAGGAAAAAATGTAACATACTCTTCTAAAATGATATATGCTACTTCTCAGTGCATAAACTTACCACAGGGCACCACTGGAGTTGGAGCTGTAAAAGGGAAAAAGGCAAATATTAAAATTTAATTTTGAAACATTTCTTCTATGACCATTTTGGGGAAAGGTGGTTTATGAAGTTCCAATTTTGTAGCCTATCCAGTTCTTTTTATGGTTAATTTGAGGTTTCAGAGTTGCTAGTACAGTATTTTGATCACAGAACTTCAAATATTATAACTAAAGGGCTAGTTATATAAAATATTTTCATAAATTTACCCAAAAACAAAATTGTGATAAGAATAATATTAAGCCCTTTCAGGTTGAATATTCAAACATGCTAAAGGTCCTCAATCCCTTGATTAATTTAAAATATAAATAAATATAGCCCTCAGAGAGTTCAGTTTACACTTTTGTTTAAGCAAGGAAATAGGCAAGGGTTGCTTCATTCTCTAGTTTAACTTTTGTTAGCTCTTTGCACATATAGTAGATCCTGGATAATTGCTCTCTCAACAAATTGAGGCATTATCTTGTGTGAACCTATGTATTTAACTGACCCATGAAAGCTGAGATCTCTGCTGATCTCATCTTTGAGTAGGAAGACTTTGAGTGAGAATGGTGGGCTTGCTGGCTCTGCTTTGCCTGGCGCCTTTACAGACACCACCAATCTCTTCCTTCCCTATAAGCCCCTTGTCTTTGCCTCCACACTCCATGCTGTTGGATCAAAACTCAGCCATAGTCCTTTGCCACTCAACACATGGAATGGAGAGTCCCATTGATAAAACTGTCCCTTTTCATAGAAACACCTAAACTCACTCTTACAGAAAGAAGTCCTAGTATATTTGGGCATTTATCTACTTATTAATATTAAAACACACATTTCCTGGGGAGGCTACGTTATGACAATAATACTAGGCCTCAACACTTCAGTTACACCTGCTAAAGTAGATAAGTAATTACCACCCTCAGTATTAAAATGCTTTATCAGATTCTCAAAGAAAAGAGCCCAGGATAGATCAGGTGGCAGACTCTTCTGGGAACACATCCCAGGTACATGGGGGTGGCATGGTTGCATGACTGGAGGTAAGGTTGTCACCTATGGTTGTGGAAGCGTTTGTAGGGGCAGTGCTTGCTGGAGAGCTCTGAGTGGATGGTGCAATGGGCTGATCTGCAAGGAAATGAACAGAAGAATAAAAGTTAATGAGCTGGTCATATTGAAGGGTGAGGGAAAAATAACGAAGATAATCCTAACTGAATCTTTAGAAGTTTTGATCTGAATTGACACTTGTTTGCTTTAATATAAGAAAATGACCAAAGATTTATCTACCAATGGTCTGTTTAGATAACTAGTGGTTAAAATCATTAGAATTAAGTATTGTATAGTTGAAAGGTGACTTGAGATAATTCCTACCTGACTCACCATCTTCCTCAAACTATTCCTTCCCTTTCAATTAAAATTCTCCTCATTAATTTACTAATAAGAATCCAGGTTGCTCTTTTATAACATTCATTGCATTTCAGACATTTTACTTACTCAGTCCTCACAGCAATCTTATGAAATTACATCCATTTTTCAGATAGGAAAACAGACACACAGAAAGAGTTAGAAGCTTGTGTTACAGTCAGCTGGAAAGTAAAAGTACTGGATGTGACTCCAGGATTAAAAGAATAAAGTACATCATCTTTCTTCTTTGTCATAAACTTTCATAATACAGAAAATAAAATATGCCCAGAAAAAAGCTTCCTGCAAAGTTTATTCTGCCTAATTTTGTATTAATTTGTGAAAATTCATAACTCAGGAAACCTGATAATATGTGGTGTGAAACAAAAGAGATGCCTGAAAGTTTCAGGTGCCTGTTTCATTATCCCTACCCTAAAACACCTAGAGCACCATCTTCAAACCTGAGGAGTTATCTGTGGTGAGGTTGTTGGAGGTGAGTGCAGGTAAGGCAGCGGAGCTGCTGAGTGCAGGATAGAGGGTGGTTACTGGTGTGTAAGCTGTGCCTGAATCCAAGGTGCTGGGTGTAGTCTTGTCTTCTGGGGCACCTGAAATCAGAAAGGTCATCAGCATTGCTGCTCATGCTACCAGGCCAGGGCAATGCCAGACATCTCACAAAAGGAAGATTATTGAAGCGAAGGCAGAGCAGCTGTCAAGCACTTAGGTACCACCACATGTGCATTCTGCAATCTGAACGAAGTTCAGCAAGGCTTATGGGATAAATTTAAGTGCAGGCAACTCGAAATCTATGCACCTTTGTAATCAGACCACAAATTTTAACTTTGAGAGGTAGCTTGGACAACCCAAGCCTCCTGGTTGACAACTGCCTTTTGGAGACATCAAAAATCCTTCAAGGTAATAGAGTGGAGTATGGGCTTGTTGGTGCTAAGACCACACCACGAACGTGGACGAGGAGCTCTGAGTGTGAAAACCTGTGCTAGGGTTTGTATAGGAGGAAGTGCAGCTTTCCACATGCTGAGAACCTCACAGAGGGTGCACCTCCCTGGGGAAAGATCTCTGGGTGGAGGTGCTGACTTCTAATTTTCTTAAAATAGAGCTGAAGATAGCTGCTGAGCTCTGAATTTTTTTCCCTTTCCAGATGCAGATTACAATTCTGCTTTGGTCATATATGCCCCCTTTACCAGGAAAAGTTGAATTGGTTTGGAATTAAGGAAGTTCCACATTATACTTTCTCTCTTTTCCAATCACATAGGAGCTAGTTGTTATAGAAGCAAGTGTTGTAATAAAGAAACTGCATGTTATATTCAGTAAGGATGTTTCAAAGTCAAGCTTCAAAGCACCTCATGTATGCTGTATCAACCCACAATTATAGCCCAGGCTATCAATATACATTCATTGGGGATCTACTAGCTAGCATGATGTTAGCTGTCAAAGCAAAAGCTTAAGAAATTCGAGCTACTCCCTATTTAAGCTTGTTTGCTTTTTCACTGTAAACACCCCAGGGGTCATCCGTTCAATGATGTGATATCAGCCTTGCATTTGTGGTCTGATTCGCAGTGTCTCATGGTGAAGCATGCACACACATTTAGAAAATGACTTTGACATCAGAATGTAGGCCTTCTCCAGGCCCAAACTATCCATTTGAAATGAAAAAGCATCTTCCCCCTAAATATGAGTTTGCGTTCTCAGGTCCACTTCAAAATCCACTAAACTCCAATGGGGAAGCCATAGTATAGAATAAACATTAGTTCTTCAGTTCTGAATCCTCAGAGATAGGCTCCAAAAGAAGGAGCAGGTGAATAGGAAGATTCATTGTTTTAGCCTTAAAAATAATCAGAGATTGGCCCTCTGTAAAGTTTTTAATCAACTAGATTTGTCTTTAGCCCTTTGCCATATTCTCTTTTTCTCTTTTCTTGCTCTTTTCCTCTCCTAGCCATCCCTGTACATGTACTGCTTTGAGGCGCCCCCCACTTTGAGGTGTCCACACCCCCCACTTTGCTACCATCACTCTTCTAAGGAAATGACTTTCCCCTTGCTGTGTGGTGACCTTCAATGACAGTTTAGGAGTAGCATTTTATAATTTTAATTAGGTTAATTAATCCAAACAGATTTTTACATAGTGGAATTGGCCTCTGGGAGAGGACTAATCAAAAGGCTTTCTTGATAGAGGCAAAATAGACTAATTTGTGTGGAGATTAGCCCCACAGTTTGGTCCTTTATTTTATGGCTCCTTTCCATCCTCAACTTCTGAATCTGTGGATTTGCTGAAAGCTCCAATTCTTTCCACTATGGTTCCTATGGCAGCAGGTGTAGGTGGGATGAGGCAGGGAGATGGACTAGCTCTTTACTCAGTAGTTCAGTGTTTATAGACTGCTTGTGATGGTTTTATGCTAAGTAAGCAGTTTTAATACTCCAGAATCATAATTATGTTTGACTTCCAACTTTGATCCACACTTAGTAGAACCATTTTAGTGCCAATTCTGTGGGTGCTTTCTTCATACCTGTAACCTTCAGTCACACATGTCACTAAAGGAATATATATGACTGGATTTGTAACCTGAAAAATATGATGCTTGTTTTTGAGGAAAAAAGGGGTACCATGAAGTGATTCAGACACTGATTTTGTAACACTTTGTTGTTTTTATTTTTTTTTTAAATAGAGTTGCTAAGCTGACAGCTGTTTGAATGGGGACTCTGAGCATCATCTATTTCTTTCTTCTCATTCTTTAAAAAAAATACTGATAGTGGAGTCAATATGAGCTACTCTCCATTGTTCTGTTTATTAGTAAAAGAGCTTTGAGTAAAGATTAATGTGTTATTTATTAATGTGTAAAGAAAAAAAATTCATTTTCATGGTACAATACTTGCCCCTGATATAAAGAAACACATACGTGAATAACTGTTTTCTCTTGAAGAAATTTCCCCTATATTATCATAATTCTCGTTCTTTATTATTTCATCTCTTGCAAGACCATCCCATGGGGCCTCATAGGCTAAGAGTAACTATGAAAGTTTGAAATTTCAAGCTCATCAACTGTAAGTGCTACACAGGGACAAATACCCCTCATCTACCATTATTAAGCAAGGCAGTTGGCGTGCACTCCTCATATTTGCACAAGTCTAAGGGACCCGCAAACCTGATGTGTCATTCATGCCAGCAGCACGGGTGCGTGTGGTAAGGGCAGCTGAGCTGCTGAGTGTCTGTGTGTCAGGTCTGGTAGAAGGCGCTTTCGAGTTTCCATGCGTGGAAAGGTGAGGCGGTGTTGGTGTAACATCTGAGGTAAGAAAGTGAGATCATTGCATCAATACTTTCCCAATGTTAATGAAAAATTTAAATATTAAGAGCAATTTGTTATTATTAGAGTTTACCAAACTGTGGAATCTATTAAAATGGATGTCTGCAGTATTTTAAGTTCACCTCGCTGAAGGTAGCACCCAAGGTTTCATTTACATATCCTGGGAGGCTCCCCTAGTTGATGCTGTCATGAGTGACTCAGGTTTCCTGGTGATTTTTTTTTTATTTTTTTAGAAACTATGAACTTTTTGAATTCTCCTTCAACTCTATGAGCTGAAAGTCCAGACAATTCTTTGTAGGCAGAATAAGAATCCCTCAACATACAAGAATCTCTCACAAATCCCAAAGAAAAGAAAAAACAGAAGATGGACAAGAGATGTAACAGATATCTATTTAATACATACACTGGGTAAAACATCTGCATAGACACTCATCATTATGAAAACCTTTTTGAAATGTTAATCAAAATAAATATTTTAATTATACTACTGACAGTTTTAAAAACTAATAAGATGGGGGAAAAGAGTCACACACACACATAAACACACACTCACAGAATCATATGCCCAGTGTCCCATAATATTACATATTTAAAGTTAATAATATACATGTGGATGTTTGTTTGCAACCATTATCAAAAAAATCAATTCGTGTATATAATATTGTTAAAAATGAATTGAGATTTTTACCCTACTTGTATCAGTGAGCTAGAAGACTGATTATATTCCACAGTCTAAATCAATTATAAACACAAATTAACATATAACAGATTTTATCCCAGTAGATAACTAAAATATCATAGAATAGAAGATTATTTATTAGAAAAGAAAATGTGTTCTTTTATCAGAAAACAAAACAAACTTTTCACGCTAATTTCACTATCTATGTTATTGCTCCAGAGCAAGTTGCTGTTTCAAATTATTCATCTTTATTGCCCATTCCATTTTAAACCCTTTTTGTCACACTTTGCTTCATATGTTAATCTCTGACTTTAAAGTTTTCAGGGAAAAATTGGTGAGAATAAAAAGGGTAAGAAAGTAGACCATACCAAAAAAAAATGGTAGAAATGTCATGTGTGTGTTTATGCATGTGAAGTGAAATTTGGAAGTGGAAAATTGCATGACATTACACAGTTAATTGAAAGTTTGTTATAGGGAGCCTCCCTGGTGGCTTAAGGGTTAAGTCTCAGTGCTATCACCACTATGGACTGAGTGCTAACCCACATATGACCAGCAGACCTCTCCAGCTACTACTCTTAGCAATGTATTTCTGTAAATCCACCTGTTCTGCTCACCACTCTGTCTTTGGTGAATCCTCTCACCCCTGCCCCCAACCTCTGGCCTATACCCAAGTTCTTCTACACACCAAAGAAAGAAATAAAAATAAAATAATTTTTTTAAAAGTTGGTATAAAATACAAGAAATTGAAATGCTTACAATGTTAGTTAGTTCCCAGCCACTACTCTGTTATGTTAGCTGAAAAATGTAGTAATGACTAAATATACAACCTTATAATCAATAAAAAAAAGTCACTGACCATTTACTAAACTGCTTCTTACAACCAATAAATTTCATCAGTATGATACTCAAAACACTGTAATTACCCTGTACAGAATGTCTGTGATGATATACATGCTTGTTTTTCAAAACTGATTAATGGCATTGTTAATCAAATGGCTTTGTCTCTTTTTTCAGAGTATGTCTATCAATCTGTTTGCTTTAGAAAATGGCAACATAGTGCATTATCTCAGATAAGTCATGAATGGTCTTCATGATGGTTGATTCAAGGATCGGAGACTTACTTGCAGACCTAATATCACACACAGAATGATATATTCGAATTCTAAGAAATATCGGTGGCTTTTCCTGATGAAGATACCTCCCATATCACTCTGACATTTTTCTATAAACATGGCCACATAGTCTTAACTCTACCATTAGGACTCACCACCTTGATTAATTTTTTTTCTTTTAAAAATAATGCAAATGTCCCTGGAAGACATTTAAAAAACAAGTAGTCTGTCTCTAATAATTTTCTGACATTAAGAATCTGGAATTGAACAAAGAAAGATCCTACTTTGGGATAACATCCAGGGAGGGCAGTATTGACAAGGTCTGAATAGGGAGTCCCATATCTGTTGGGGCTACAGAAAACCTAAATGAGCAGGAACCTGGAGAATGAGGCAGTTCCTGGAGATCAGATGTCTCCTGATTTTCCCAGGAAAGATTCCCTTATCTCTGTCCCTAACAACACATGTTCATTATTTCATTCAGCCAATATTTCATAAACATCTTAGCTCCCTCATATTTTATACACTTTAATAGAGTCACATGCATAGAAAGTGGACACATAATTTAAAGAAAAACTGTTTCTGATAATGTTAGAATTAAAAAAAAAGAAAAAGAAAGATCATTTTCTCTAATTCCATTTCACTTAACATCTTGATGCCAACCTGAAACATCAGAAGTGCTAGCATTACTCAAAGAGTTCAGGGATACTTCAGCTGAAACAGTGGCTGGACTAAGAGATGACATGGTCTCTGAGGAGCCATTTTCGCTTTCAGAGGTGCTTGCGGGTAAGAGTGCAGTGCTGCTAGCAGGTAAGGGGCCACTTGTAGGAGAAGCACTGGGATTTTCTGTTGCATTCAGTCCTGTTATATTTATGGGAGATGGAAGAAGGAAAAAAGTAAATATGTGAATATATCCTTAAATATATACTCACCTGAGTTTACTAACTCCCCAGTCCATTATGGTATATATAAGCATATATACATACCTGTGTATATGCACAACCATACAGATAGGATGTACAATATATATGTACATAATGATATGTTTGTAAATGCATATACCTACATGCATGCATCAAATGGAGATGCAAACAAAGGTATAGATATGATAAATAGCCTTAAATGTACTATGAGCTACAGAATAGTGATTAAAGATAAAAATGGGGAATGGAATTTGAAAGCAGCCTCTTCCATCTTCCCACTGGGTTGCTGAATTCTCAGCTCTCCAAAGCAATAGGGTACAGGAGAATGAAATACCACACATAAATGTGATTTAAAGAGATTATAAAAGATATCAATGAAGAAAAGAGAAAGATAAAGTCAGAAAGGACTATTAGGAGGGTTTGGGCTCCAGAAAAAAAAGAAAGACAAACTTCTAGATACACAATGCTTTTCTTTTGAATAAATCATATCCAAACAAAGTAAAGACAAAGCAAAAGATTAAAAGACAAAATTCTTAAAGGGATATACAAAATGACCCTTCTACAAAAATGTTTTTAATTTCATAATATCAAAAAGCCACAACTGAGATACTGAAATAACATTTCCTATAGTTTCAGTTCACTTCAGAAAAAAGAAAAATATGACAAGATGTTTATGAAATAGGTCCTTGCATAGCTGATACAAGCATACGATGGCTATAAACTTCCTGTAGGGCAAACAAATATCTTGTATAAAAGACTTTTAATTTTGTTTATACTCTTACTCAGAAGGTGTATCTCTTCATAAAAGAATGAGGAAATACACCAAAATTGTATTTGAAAAAATAAAAATCAAATTGTGATTTCTGTATGTTGGGATTATAGAGGCTTCTTCTTTCTTAACTTCTGTTTTACATGTATTTATTTCTATGAATTGTAAAATTTATGCCTTTCAATATTTAATTAATTAAACTTGATTTATATTATGAAATTAGTTTAATTAATTTAACATGATTGGATAAGAGAAAAAGGCACAAATATAGGGAGAGAATTGGAGAAACAAGAAAAGAAGTAGAATTGACATGATAGAATCAAGAACTGAAATGGAGAGATAACTAAATAGGGAATTAAGAAAATGGAAATAGAAGTGATACAGTGGAGTTCTAGCTTCTTTCTTTTAGTGCTGAAGTTAAAGTGAAATCAACTTTTACTTTTATTGATTTTGGAAAAGCATCTGTATTTTTAAATATGGAAAAACATGAGGGGGAGCAACACACATCTAGTTTAGTGGCTTATTATTTATACACACTTTCTCACTTGGACAAAACTTACATGAAAAGAAGCAAGATTACTAGGAGGCAGAGATGCCAGGCACCTCCCCATCCTCTCATCAGTCTTCTGCAAAGTGGCATCCTTAGTACTTTCCAGCTGAGGAGCACTTGTCACAACATGGTAGAAAATTCTTAGAGTTAACAAAATGATGTACTAGGTACAGGATTGTGCCCATGAAAAATTGGAAAACTATTCTGGGATTGCAGAAATCCAAAATGATAGTAGAGTTATTGTACATGTTATTTTCCAAAGAAAATTTTATGGGTTTCATAGCCTGATCACTTACAAATAAATGCTTACAAACTTTCACCCATAATTACATCCAACTGAGCAGCCAGCACATGGCTACATCCTGTCCTCACTGTACATCATAAATCCAGTGTTAGTTGTTCTCTAATCAGCTATATGTTGAAGAAAAAGAAAATAGGAGTGAGTGGGGAAAGACAGGACAAAGAAAGGGTAAGTGTCCAGTAACATTAAATCACTATCATTGTTACAGACTTGGGTAATTATGGTTTGTTGGTTTTAGATTAAATTAACTTGTGTGTTGACGGGATTCCAACAAATCTTTTTCCTTTGAGAGAAATATTGCAGCTGCTCCCTTCGATTTGAATGACAGATACTTGAAGCAAAACCAGTTCAAACACCTTATACTCTTTTGAAGAGAATCATTCAAGACTGCTTCTATTCAAGCAAATCAGTCCAGGGTGGATTAAGAAAGGGTGTTCAGAGAACTACCCTCATGCCTAGACGCATTAGTGTCCTTGCATACTTCAATAGATACTCCCTAGTTTCATAAATAAGAATTTAATTTAAATTAATTAAAAATTCAATTGCCAACTTACATTGTCTCTGCACCCCAACTTGGGCAATATTACTAGTTTCCACTAAGTATATTCTTCTTGGCAGTATTTGGAGAGACCATTCTCATTTAAGTTTTAGGTCATGATTTTAATCTGTTTTCATCATTTGGGGACTTGTTATAATAGAGTTGGTGCATAGGTAATAAGGTGCTGAGTCATCTACAATTTTAAACATTCACTCCCATTCCACCCCATTCCCATTCCCTCCTGCAGAGATTACCAGTTTATACAGTTAAAGTGAACTTACTCTTCTGTAAATGGTAGAACTGCTAAGTTGCATGTAAGTGGCATAAGCAAATCACAACCTGTTTTAATGAGTGGCTTACATATTTTTATAAAATCTCTCTGCCATGTTAGAAAATTACAACATTCTAACATTTTAGATCTTTTAAGAAAGAAGAGGATATTCTTCTATGCAACTTCAGGAGCATTTTGTTACTGTTTTCAGAGTTCTTTGATTCTTCAGTTTGGAATGAATTATTGTTTAATAACAAAAATAATTCTGTTAATAACCGAATTCTCAGAACATTTCTAACCAAATTCTCAGAACACTTCTAAGTACTTCATTAAATGTGCATTATAATTATTAAATCAGAATTCTCATAGTGGTTTTACTTACCTTCTTAATGCAAACTGTAAACCAAATGGATAATCAGGAAATATATATTTCAACAACAATAACACTTAAGTGATACAGTTTATTTATTTTTTATTTTTTTTTTTTAAAAGATTTATGTATTTATTTATACAAGCACTGGGTACAGTCAGAAGCATGAGAGGGTGAGAGAATTCACCAGAGCCAGAGCGGGGAATGGAACAGGCAGACTGACGAAATACACTGCTGAGGGGAGCAGCGGGCAGCAGGAGAGGTCTGCGCGCCATGTGGGACCCTTGCCTGGTGGCCGGGGATCAAACCAGCGCTGCAGAGGCTGCGGGCAGCTTTGCAACCCAGCGCTCAACTGCTGTGCCACCGGGGAGGCCTGATACAGTTTATTTTTAACAAGGTTCAATCTCTAAGTTGGCTTGTAATATGTATGAATTTATTTTCAGCACTTTCATTGGTTAAATTTAATTTATTTCTGGTAGGGCACTTGTTAAGCTTTTAATTTAGCCATGACAGTAAAATTTAGAAATGGTTATTACAAAAATCCTAATAGTCTAAGAGCTTTTCTCTTGAAGGATTTAATTAATTATATTTATGTTTAGAATTCTCTCTAATGTTTTCAGATAATTCCTTGACACATTTTTGACCTATAAGGTTTTGTCCTCTAACTTAAATTCATTTATTAGCAACATTAAGATTTAAAAAGAAGGGCCTCCCTGGGGGTGCAAGGGGTTAAGACACAACCAGTGAAGCTATTCACAGCCACTGCAGCACAAGTTCCATCCCCAACCAGGGAGCTACCCACATGGTGCAGCACACTTCTCCTTACTCTCCCGCTGCTCCCCTCAGCAGTGTATTTCAGTCAGTCTACCTGTTCTGTTCCCCACTCTGTCTCTGGCGAATCCTCTTGCCCCCACATCTCTGGCCTGTACCCCAGTTCTTGTATGCATAAATAAATAAATCTTTAAAAAAAAGATTTAAAAAGAAATTGGAGCCCTGCCATGTGATTTATGGTCAAGTTTAAGAAAAGCTGCAATTTATGCACACTAATACATATAAAAATAATTATATGTGCAGTTTCATACTTTTATATAAGTTTTATATAAAACTTTTATTAGTTTTGCGAAAAAATAAAACAAGAAAATGCAAGTGTTAATTCTTACCACTAGTGGAAGGTGTGGATTGTCCTGCAAAGAAAAACAAACATCTTTTAGAAAATTTCAAATTTCATACATATGTATATAAATATGTTAAATTTATGTATACATAACCATCTATATGACATATATACATTTATATATCATCTCTATATTATTCAGTAATAACAAAGTGGTAACTTTTATGACCCTTCACCCAAATGAAAATATAATTCTTTTCCTAATGTTATAGTTACACAGTCCAAGGGTATCAAAGCTATGCTATTACTTTTTGAATTCCAGGTAAAATAAGAAAATAAAGGAAATCTATTGAAATTAATTTCAGCCTTCAAAATACTTTTGCAAAGTTTTCTCAAATGTATTCATTTATTTAGGTAATGATTATACATTACCTACTATGTGCTAGATAATACACATTATAGAAATACAATAAGATAATGATATAGAAATTCCTGTCCCTAATCATCTCAGTTCAGTGTGACATTAGTGCCAAAAAGAAAAAAAAGTCCCCCCAGTGTTAGGGCAGAAGTGCTTTGGAAGCAGATAGGAGCATGGTCTAATTTAGAATTCCAGGTTTGATACTAATTAGTGGAGGAGGTGTGAGAGAAGGTTTCTTGGATACATATTACCTGTTACCTAAAACATTATAGAAAGCTAGCTTAGTCCTAGAGGAATAAAAAGTTAGGGCTTAGAGGCTTCAGATAGCCATTGCTAGGAAGTGAGCTGTTTTTTTTTTTTTAATTGAGGAAATGGTTTATAGCACTGTATAGTATTCACAGCTGTAGGTTCACAGTTATTCAGAAGTATGGTAGCACACAGCACTCATCACCAAGACACCCACAGTCTTCCCCCAGAGGCTCCTCCTCATTTTGTTCTCCACCTTACCCTCCCTTTCTGGCATCCTCAATTTTATAGTCAATTTCTAAGGTTTATTTTTGGCTTAATTTTGTCTGCTCCTTTACTTTGTTTGTCTATATTCCAAACGTGAATGAAATTATCCAGTTTTTGTCTTTGTCATTTCGGTTTATTTTGCTTAGCATAATCTCTTCCAGTTCTATCATGTTGTTGTGAATGGCAAGAGTTCATCTCTTTTTATAGCTGTGTATTATTACATTGTATATATACCACATCTTTGTAATCCATTTATCTATCTATGGGCACTTAAGTGGATTACATAACTTCGCTATTGTAAACAGTGCTGTAAGGGAACATAGGGGTGCATGGATCCCTTCAAACTAGTGTTTGCACTCATTAGGTAAATGCCTGGGAGTGGAATTGCTGGATCATATGGGAGATGTCCCAGTATTGTTTTGAGAAACCTCCATGTTATATCATAGGGACTGGGTCAGTCTATATCCCCACTAAGTGCATGAAGATTCTTTTTTCTTTACAACCTTAACAATATCTTTTTTCCTGATCTTTTTAATACGGTGTCATGTCTCACTGGTGTCAACCGGTATCTCATGTTTTTGATTTATATCCCTGATGTTAAGTGATAATGAGCATTTTGTATGTGCCTATTGGCCATTTATATGTCTTCTTTTTGGAGAAGTGTCTGTTTAGCTCTTCTGCCATTATTTTTTATTTTTATTTTTTTTTTTTGTTTTTGAGTTGAATTAGTGTTTTGTAAATCTTGTATATTAGCCCCTTGTCAGATGTATGACATACAGATATTTTCTCCCACTTAGTTGGATGCCTTCTCATTTTAATGGTAGTTTCATTTGCTACACACAAACTTTTTAGTTTGATATAGTCCTAACTTCTTTATTTTTCGCTTTTTATTTTCCTTGCTGATGGAGTTGAGTCATTAAAGACATCCATGAAGCCAGTATCATGGAGTGCATGGCCTAAAATTTTCTTTTTTTTATGGTTCCAGGTTTTACATTCAAGTTTTTAATCCATTTTGAGTTAATTTTTGTATATAATGTGAGAGAGTGGTCCTGTTTAATTATTTTGCATGTCACTGTCCAGTTTCCCAGTACCATTTACTGATAAAATGTTCCTTTCTCCAATGTCTACTCTTGCCTCCATTGTCACAGATTAGCTGTCCATAATTGTGGGCTTATTTCTGGGCTCTCATTTCTATTCCACTGATCTGCATGTCTCTTTTTGTTCCAACAGCATTTTTTTTAAGATTATTTATGAATACAAGAGCTGGAGTACAGGCCAGATATGTGGGGGTGGGGAGAGGATTCACCAGACACAGAGTGGGGAACACAACAGGCAGATCTACTGAAATACACTGTTGAGGGGAGCAGCAGGCGAGACAGGAGAGGTCTGCTGTGCCATGTGGGTTGCTCCCTGGCCAGCCAGGGACCGAACTCATGCTGTAGTAGCTGCAGTCAGCTTCATAGGTTGCGTCTTAACCCCCTGCGCCAACAGGGAGGCCCAATAGCATATTTTTTTAATTACTATAGGTTTGCAGTATAGTTTGTCTCTGTGACTATGATACCGCCATTCTTCCTCTTTTGTGCGTGAGTGTGTGTGTGTAGAGGTGCTTTCTCTATTCAGGATCTTTTATAGTTCCATATAAATTTCAATAATGTATGTTCTGTTTCTTTGACGAATATCATTGATATTTTGATAAGAATTGCCTTGAATCTGTGTATTTTCCTATGTAAGATGGCCATTTTAACATAGAGGGAACTGTTTACAGAGAGGTTTAATGAAGAAGCATTTCAATTTTAAATCAGTATGTTGGAAACGGAAGATTGTCAAAATGCAAAATTGGGCACAGGAAAACCAGGAGACTGAAATAAAAGCATATTAGAAATATGTCTTAATTAGGAAAATGGTAGCAAAAAAAAAGTGAGGGTGAAAAATCCATTCACCACTTAAGAAGTAGTCAAGGCTATACATGTTTGGAAATGAGGAAGGTGGACAATGAACAATAAGAAAAAATATCTAGGTTGATAGTTTAAACTATTATGCATTGCATTAGATAAAATGCAGAAGCTTTTATGCAGAACTAAAGAAGAAAGAAAAGAAGGTGGGGGAGGATATTTTTATATGCTCAAGACTTCCAGGTAAAAAATGTATAGAAGTATTTGGCACAGAAATTGGTAGCTCAGGATATACATCTGGGTCAATGCTATACATCAGCATGTAGGTGGATATTGTTACAAGGGAGGAGTAAGATCCTCAAACATAAAACAGGGACATCTGTCCAGGATACAATCTTTTTTTTTTTTTAATTTATAGAGGCATGGTTTATTTATTTATTTATTTGTTTGTTTGTTTGTTTGTTTGTTTGTTTATACATGCACTGGGTACAGTCAGAAGCGCCAGTGGGTGAGAGGATTCACCAGAGCCAGAGCGGGAAGCAAAACAGGCATAAGGACCGAAGTACACTGCTGAGGGGTGCAGCAGGCGGCAGGAGAGGTCTGCGTGCCATGTGGGACCCTCCTCCGGTGGCCGGGGAGCAGCTGGGGATAGAACCTGCGCCGTAGAGGCCTCGGGCAGCTTCGCAACCCAGCGCTCAACCGCTGCGCCACCGGGGAGGCCCCAGGATACAATCTTAAAGTTAAATTAATATTTAAGGGGAGAGCCAGAAAAGGTGACTTAATTTTCTGTATAGGGGAGAAGCCAAAGTTCAGCAAGAGTTAAGAGTGGAAGGTGTTTCAAGAAAGAAATGGTTGATGTCAAATAAATGAGGACTAATATGGGACAACTGGATTTTTTATTTGGGTTTGTGAGAATGTTGGAAAAGCAAGCTTTATGGGCATGATAGGAGCTAATCTTAGTTTACATTGGAGTAAAACATGTTTCCATCTCTCACTTTAATAAATGATTATGACAAAGACCACAGAACTTTTCTCAAATGATAGTCAATGGATGCTATAAAGGAAAATCAAATATTAAATGAAAGAATGTACTGGCTAGTATTTGAGCTACCTTCCTGCCTTGAGATTTTATGTTCTGAGCACAAACTGAACTGAAAAGCATTTATCCCAACAGAGGTGCCACCAAGGGGGTATGATTCAGTATTCTGCAATGACATTCTATGGTTTATTCCTTGAAATAAAATCCATTTTTGTATTACATATATATTACACATACAAATGTATGTAGTTATTAAAGTAGTAACATTAAAATATATTTATAGTTCTCTATTTTTTCTTAATAATTTATTCTTAAGTATTATTTTTTTTTTTAAGATTTTATTTATTTATATAAGCACTGGGGTACAGGCCAGAGGTGCGGGAGGGTGAGAGAATGCACCAGAGACAGAGCAGGGAGCAGAACAGGCAGAAGGACCAAAAACACTGCTGAGGAGAGCAGCAGGAGAGACAGGGAGGTCTGCCGTGCCATGTGGGTATCTCCCTGGCCTACTGAGAATTGAAATGGAGCTTCAGAGGCTGTGAACAGCCTCACAGCACTGCGCTCAATCCACTGAGCCATTGCAGAGGCCCTTAAGTATTATTTTAAATTTGCATTATTTGCACTTTTATTCTCTTCTTTTTTTAGTCAGCTTTTACCTGATTATCATAAAATATTAAATGTCTTAATAAAATTTCCCATTAATAGTTTCCTCTCATTTATTCTTATTTCCTAATAAGTTTTTAGGGTTCGTAAAATGCTCACCTACAAAACAAGTATTAAAAATATATTGATGTGGGCCTCCCCTGGTGGCGCAGGTGGTTGAGCACCATGCTGTGAAACTGTCTGCAACCTCTGCAGTGCTGGTTCAATCCTGGCCAGCTGGCGAGGGTCCCACATGGTGCGGCAGACCTCTCCTATTGTGCCCGCTACTCCCCTCGGCAGTGTATTTCGTCAGTCTGCTTGTTCTGTTCCCAGCTATGTCTCTGGTGAATCCTGCCACCCTCCTGCGCATCTGGCCTGTACCCTAGTTCTTGTGTAAATGAATAAATAAATCTTTTTAAAAAATAATAAATCGATAAAAATAAATAAAAATATATTGATGTAGCAATAAGAGATTCCTTGTGTTTTTAATGAAAGGACAAATAATCTTTATTGTAATTTTTTATAAATAATTCAGCATATAGCCACATTGAAAATATTCAAGTTGGCTTGAATGTCTGAGGACCTTTCACATAATCATCTTCCCTCTTTATCTGAGAAATTCAAAATTTTAAAATATCTAAAAATATGTTTGATATGTCCCATCTCAGAGTAGACACCCAACTCTGTGGAATTTTAAACAAGTCAGTTTGATTCAGTTGCATTCAAGAAATATTATTTTGCTGGTAGATTATTAAGTGCTAGGGTTGTAAGATATAAAGGCATGGTCGTTTGTCCTGTAATAGTCTCCAGTGATCCTCAAAGGAATTTAGGTCACAGATGTAATTTATGTATCTTATTATGACTAACAATTAAAATTCTTCCCTTTTTAGATAAGCAGGAGTCACATAAAAAGATTAGGAGGGGAGAAGCAGTGGTCGCCATTTAGTTAAGGGTCTTGCACTTAGATCAAGTGTTGGTAAGCAATTGTTGAATGATTTTGAGCATGAGTAAATGCAAGGAAGATCAGCTAAAGTAGAAATGATGACAAAAGCTTGGGCAGAAATTTAAGAACAAGCATTATAGGACATTAGAAAATTGAATTTTTATTTCCTGAGGGCAATGGAAATCATCACATCAATGACTATAGAAGAAAAGTCAAATAGAAGACAGAGAAGAGGAATTTTAATACTACCTGTACTACCACCGTCACAAATTTCAAAGACCACTAACTTCAATCATTCTGATGTATTAGCTTGTTGCCACCAAATTATGTTGTATAAACAATGCAGGTACTTTTATAAAATGAAATTATAACTTGTCACAATTTATTATGGAAATGAGAAAAGTAATGGAGAGACTGTAAGGAAACTATTTCTATTTTAACATAAGAACTATGAACATGAGAGTAAATAGATTAGAAATATTTCCAGCCAGTAGACTATCCATCAGACCATGGGCATGTTAAATGCGCTGGAGTTATTAATGTAACTCTAGCAAGTTCAAAAGAAATAAATTTTCATAAAGGAAATGCACTATGTGTAGTATTTTAATCTGTGTTTTTAAAAGAAAGTATATGACCACAATAGACTATACAATTTTTAGAGATTTATCTTTTTTAAGGAATAATTCAGAAATGGTATTGCATTATTATTTGCTAACATTTACTGAATGTTTGCTGAGTACCAGATATTACACTAAATCCTTTGCCTTTATTTTTTTCTCTTTAAGCATAACAACATTCAGAAGCTCAGAGAAGTCAAGTGTCTAAGCTAAGTTCACAAGACTAGAATAAGCTAGTCCAGGCTTGAACTCGAGTCTGTCTGACTCTGCAGGCCATGCTCTCAAGTCTTAGGCATCCTGCCTTCCTCATTAACTTGTCCTTAGCCTGGTGGCTCCATCTGACCTTCCAGGGTGGAAATTCTTTGAGCCATTATTTTAAGTTCCATGAAGATTGCTGTTTACTAAAAACTCATAGACTAAGTAAATTTTTAAAAATGCATCTTAATCAAGATTGAACTGCAAAATAAATGACTTAAAATGCTACAAATGCTAAAATAAATTTGACCTAAAAATAGATATTCAGATTAAATTTTAATACACTGGGTGAATTAAATATTCAACAAAATTCAGAGATATGCCAATTTAATTTGCTACACATTATTATTTTGAGAGGAAAGTCAATCAAAATATAGTAACATTAAACAAAAGTATACAACTAACAGACCTACTATCTAACTGTAACAAAGTTTTTGGAGAGTGGGAAGAAAGAAATATGCATATATATATAATTATACATATGTATTTTGACTTGTATATATATATATATACACATACAATATACATGTATATATATTCTCTTCTGTGTTCATGCTTACTTTTCAAAGGCATTTTGAATTGAATATGCATTTTTCAAAACATCCATTTATCTCTAAATTTAATTTTAAATTCGTCTACTTGGTGATTTTTAGGCTCTAGTAAAAGACTGTAGTTTATCTAATGTTTATTTCATTTTCTTTATAAAGTATTTCTCCCTCCCATCCACCTTCCCACACATAACCTTCGATCTTCTTGGAAAAAATTCCAAATACTTGGGTACCATCACTGTTTACACTCAGCATAAAACTAAAATTGCTTCTTCCCAGGGTCACAAAATCCCAAGAAGCTGATATTCAGTCTTGTAATATTTTTAGTCAACATAATAAACCACATGAAAATTATTTAGGCATTCAAAAATTCTTAGATATCTCTCTAAAATGAAAATTTAAAAATGCAAGCTACTCTCAGATTTGTCTATCATTAAGAAAATATTTAGGCACTACTGCAATGCAACTTAAAGCCACACTTCAATTTTTATAAACCATATACACTAGATTATAAACATTAAATTATTTTAAATTTAAAAATTATTTTTAAAAAGTAACTATAAATATCAAAGTAGGGTCACATATAAAGGCAATCTACGTGAAATAGTCTAGTTAAAATTTTAATATCTGGGCCTCCCCGGTGGCGCAGTGGTTGCACGCTGAGCTGCAAAGCTGCCTGCAGCCTCTGCAGCGCCGGTTCGATCCCTGGCTGCCAGGCAAGGGTCCCACATGGCGAGTAGACCTCTCCTGCCGCCCGCTGGTCCCCTCAGCAGGACTGGTCCCCTCAGTACTTCTGTCCTTCTGCCTGTTCTGCTCCCTTCTCTGGCTCTGGTGAATTCTCTCACCCTCCTGTGCTTCTGACTGTACCCAGTGCTTGTATAAATAAATAAATCTTTAAAAAAAAATTTAAAGGACTTGTCCAATTAAAAAATCACCAAATGGCTTTTACATAAATGTAAGCAGTGTACTTAAAAACACTTCTATAGAGACAGTCTACATCTGAAATAGGGTGGTGAAGTTATTGAAATTTTTGATGTCTCATCACATTAGAATTCTTCCTAAATGTTATTAAGAGTGATTTCAAGTGTCTGTTACATTTCATGGATGCAGAAATTGTCAGAACATTACTAAAATTTTAGGTAGAAGGGATGTGTTAAATCCACATCACTAAACAAGAAAGTGACAAGACTGGTTATATGAGATATTTAATTCATTCATGACCTACTCATTTGTCTCATAGTATATAGTCACAGATTGATCTGCTTGACTACTGCACAGTAACAGAATGATGGAGTCACCTTTATTGATATATAGAGACAGCCCTGAAAGCTATAAATCCCTATTACTGTGTTTTTTCAAAGCAACTATATATGGTTAATGGAGTCAGACAGACTTGGAAAAAGAATAAAATGGTGCTTAATAACTAAAACTCATCTTTTTAAAATTAGGAGATTGTATTAATGTAAATAGCATTACAATTTATGTAAACATACATGAAAAATGCTGGGAGGGTGTGAAAGAAAAATACGTGAAATGGTATGGGAATTAAGAGAACACATGTGTGGATATTTTGGCAGTAAGGAAAAGACATCAATATTTCTGAAAGTTTCTCTCAAATTCTATAAACATATCAAATATAACAAAACAGATCACAGTAACATACTTTGTTTCTGTGTAGTAGAATATACTTAGTGTTTCTATGTGACTTTATCTGGGGGCATTTTGTACACTTTTTAAATAAATTAAAAGATAAGTTTAACTTTTTTTTTTTACTGAAGTTAACATTTGTTTGCAAAACAGTGTGCAATTCAGAGATATGTGTTACCACAGCACTTCTGATAGGTTACCACACCACACCCACCACCTTAGTTTCATTATTTACACAAACTAATATTTATCAATATTCCAGTAGGTGGCAATATAACACCAAAAATCTATCAATCATTTAACCCAGCACTCTTCATTATGTATAAATCTGCTGTGAATCACCAATGGAATTGATCAGGTAACTTAAACAGATAAAAAGTTAGGTAACAGAGCATTTGATATTCAAAGCTGTGTTATTCTAATACATGTAATGGTACTGAATTTATTTTTCCCAATATGTTCTTTTTCAACTCAAAATGTTTAAGTGATCACAAATCAAAACTACCTTGAAGTCACACCACTAATTCCCCATCAGAGATTTCAGCAAAAACTAGGAATAAATTGAGTGAAAGGCACACTTGGGTTTTAAATACTACCCATTCCACCAAGACCCTTTCCTCAATGAAATGGAATGCCATTTCCAAAGAAATTTAAACCTATCTAGTTCAGCAACTCTAAGGTGCACAAGGACAGAGGATGAAATCAAACAGATGAAATAAATACTTATTTCAGTATCAGCCCTAAAAGTAATGATGGAACATTTCAAACTTGACCTCCATAAAAACAAAGATCATGCAAAAGAGGAAAAAGCAAATCAAGCCTTTCCCTTAAACTGCCCCCCCCCACAAAAAAAAAAAAAAGAAAGAAAGAGGCAAGAGGAGACAGCTAAAACAGGTATGGTTTTTATTGCTTGGTAAGGCATGGCAATGATAAAGCACTTAAATGAAAATGAAAGGCTTCTATCTTACTCAGTAAACCTGAAAAATGGTCCACAGGCAGCAAATTCAACAAATCAGATCAAAATAGTATGTATTTATGGAGTAAACATTCTGGGCAAGTCACAAATAAGTTATTATTTGGATTTCAGAATATCGTGGGAGATAGTCTTTCCTTCCTTCCGTTCAGCTTCTCGGTAAATATAAAAATGATAGCAATAGTTTACTGAAATCTCATTATGTATGACATTATTTCAAGCATTTTTACTTTTTTTTTTGCACTGAATCATCCCAGCAAGCCAATGAGTTAGCAATTATTTTTTCCTGTTACCAGAAATAAAACTGAGAGTTAAAAGAGCTTAGAGAATTTTGCTGACAGTCACACACCTAGGACCTCGTAGTAAATTTGCAATTATGTCTAATAATAATTTTCTTATTCTTTACACATATTTTTTGTTAAAACATTGTTTATATTGCCATTTTGCCTTTTAATCCCATAAATAAAACAATGGTCGATTACTACCAGTAAAAACTTTCAGTAATTTCTATTGGTAAAAAGACATAAAATTTTAATATCTATTGACATGCAGTTCATTTGATAAATAAGGAAACTAAGAATCAGCAGGCTTAAATGTCTTTCTGATTTCAAACAATTTCATGAAATCCATGATTTATAAGTTTCATTAATTATGACCGTTTTGACATACCTTTTTTAGGGGGAATCTCACTTCCAAAAAACATTAGACCAAAAGATCAAGATAAACTGAAGAGAGACATGGGAGAAACTGAGAAAATGCAAGGAGCAGAAGAAACCCTAAAACCAAATGTAAATCATCTGCTCAGAGGTGAGACAACATTGCATCCATGAACAAAGAACAAGGGCTTATAGAAAGCAATATTTCAAGATTAAGAAACAAAATCAGTAGATACTGGTTAAAATCTTAAAAAGAAGAAGAAGAAGAAACAGCAGTAGAACAGAAAGTGGCATTTAAAAAATGGCAAAAGCATTTGTGTTGACTTCTAGGAAGCAGGAATCAAGGATAGGGACAAAATAATGATTTTATCTATTATACACCTACAGTACTATTTGAACTTTCAAATCACACACACACACACACACACATGCATGCACGTCTTTAAATAAGAATACAAATAAAGAAGAAAGGTACCATGTAAAACTGAGGTGAGGCTAAAGAAGACACATATAAAGGGTGGCCTCAGGGTAGAATAGAATCAAGGAATTCATCATTTTTAAATATAGTAATCATATCTGTCTCCCAAAGAACTATCATATGTGTCTCCCAAAGAACTCCCAAACAGCCATAAGAGGTATTCTTGTTCCTATGATTGCATATGAATACATATACACAGCTCTGAAACTAGACATATGCTTATTATACATATTTTATATTTAACTTAGAAAATCATGTTTCCAATCCCAGCCATGCTGATAAGTTAAACAAAAATTTATAAATGCAAGATTATCATCTTTACAAGATTGGTTACTTTGCCTCATTTTCTGTCTTAAAATATTTATCTACAAGTCATAGGGGGGAGGTGAAATTATCACTTCCTGTGTGATGATGACCAACCCGAGGTCTTTGGTTTAGGTTTGTATGTCTTAAAATGTCCTATAGTTAAAAAATTATTTTACAAATATTTCATGTCACATACCCCTCAGGAAGAGTAATAAAGTATATTAGCCTATTAAAGGTAAAGCTTTACCTAAGGCCTGTGACAAACTAAAGCCAGGTAAGGACCCATTTTTACCCAAATCCTGAAGGAATGGAAGGTACAGTCCTCTGCTGATTTTGGCTTTCTACTTACTACTCATTAAAATTCTACAATTCAGTTTCACAATAAGTTTTAAACAATGTACGTCAAACACTCAAAGGAGGGAATATAGACCATGTTTGAAAATCGTTTAATTGTATTACGGCCATCATTTAAAACAAAACAAAAAGCTTTCCGTGATCAAGCCTGTCTCTTGTGAAACAAGTGGGGAGAGGGAGCAGTGCGGGTCCCTCCGGGAAGCTACCGCGCAAACAAGCTGGGCTCCGAGGTGCATTTAATCTAGCTGTGGAGTCAGTTATACACAACACCATCCACAGCTCTTTTTGAAGAACCAGGAATTAAACCTAAATTATTCTATTTGTGCACATGGGAACTAAATACAAGAATATAAGAAATAAGCAGAAAATAAATACCAGGTTATAGGGAGTCCCCTAACCGACTAGTCTCTCATCTGCCAAACAGGACCAAACGTCCCTGGAAGCTGCACATAAACATCTATTTCCCAAATGAAGAGTTAAACAGCAAAGCCTGATCAATGTATGACTGACATCTTCTCCTTTGCCCTTAATGAGAACTGCACTCATAATGTAACAGGGTGGTCCCAAGGTAACAGTTGGTTAACTTTCAAAATCATTAAAGCAACGCCGGTTTAATGGGCAAAGATACACTTTCAAACAGCAGATCTTTTCAATATACTGTTCTCACAAGACCGCTGTTAGCACAGCTAAAAGCGAGCAGCAGTGTCTCTACGGCTCTTGTGGTTTCTCCTCTTTGGTATACTTCTGTTTTTCTTACTCTAAGTCTTTATAGGAAAGGAAGAGGTGCAGCGCGTGCGGTTAAGCACAGAAGCGCTTCCAAATGTGCAATAGGTTGCCATAGCACCCGCATAATCAGCCCTATCTCGGGGTTAAACCACAACTTCTGTACTTATGTTGAAGCTCTCTGATTATGCCTTTAACTGCTACAAAATACTGAATTTGGGGAGCATTTGTTTCAATGAAAATGTCTTTCAAAGATAAGGTTGAGTATGATGACTATGATGATGTTACAACTTCACAAGCACTTCATTCTAAAAAGTATTGGTAAAGATATTTTAATGAGAGTAACCATTACATCCAATCTTAGCTTTGATAACCTAAAATTTTGCCTTATCTTTGACCAGGAGTGAAGTTTTATTAACTAGTTATCTAGTGAAACTTGGAGAAGAAAATAGATTACAAAGGAAAATGTAGAACAAGTGTGCTGATTCGTAAATAGAATTCACATTACTTTTACCTCAAGCTTATGAAATGGCCACAGAGTCAAGGTAAATTCACATTTCACATTTGTGCAGTGCCCTTTGTCATCACATGTTCATGCTTTTCTACCGCTATGGCATACCACACTGCATCCTCTGCAAGCAAATATGCTGAGCTACGTAAGTCGAGTGACTTCCTTAACATCACGCTTGAAGTTTCATGAAATTGATTACCGAAAAACACAGAAAAGCAGAGAAATGTTTTGCCGCCTACTTGCAGCCTGCCTGTAATATTTTTCCATGCTCGGTATTTCTACCAAATGTCTTACTCTTTGACAAAAAAAATAATTGTTTTGTGATATAAAAAAAATATATACTGTTATCCATTAATTGCAATCCTGGCAAGATCACAAGAATACTTTCTATTTAACTTCTTTGGGAAAAAAATTCACCTTGGGCCCATTTTTTCATATCAGAATTATTTTTCTCAAATAGTGAAAATAATTTTCTCAAATAGTGAAACGCTTTTTGAGTACTGCCATCCTCATATTATCTCTGTAATAAATGTTGTTACTCTTGTTTTATAAATTAGGAAATGAAGACAATGAAGACAGATCATTAAAATTGATTGTCCCAATATAAATTAAAAGTGCAAAAACTCAACTCCAGGTCTACCAGATGCCAAAGCACCTGCATCTCCTACTAAGCACAGAATGTAGGTCCTGGATGTAGAGGGTTAAGTGAATTCATTTCACATCAATTCTCTTGAACTTCAGTACATAGTCCTTGACTATCTGTTATCTGAGGTCAGTTGCTTCCTTTCCCTTTCCACTGGCTTTACCCCAGTCCTAGTACTTATCATGTCTTATTTCTCCAACCTTTATACTCAGTTTCTAAATTGACATTTTGCCTCTCCCTTCAACATGCACACTAGGCACTGACACATCAGTCTACTTTTAAAAACAAGAAATGTTTCTTTTCTGTTGAAATATGTTTGTAAGCAACTCCAAAATCTATTGTTATCAAAAGCCCTTCATAATCTTTCTCTAACTTGCCTTTGCAATAACATTATCAACATAAATTAAATCAATTAGTTCATTTCAGATTTAGTTCAAATGCAACTTGTCATAACCCAAAAAAGGTTTCCATCTCTCCCTTTCAGTTTTGCATTACCCTAGACTGAAATACTGTTTCTACTTTTAAGAGTGATGTGAATTATAGCCATCCTAAAGACTTGGTTCAATGCTTTGACTTTCATCTTCATGACAATATTTCTGATCTCCCTATGCAACCAAGATCTTGTAACATTTAGAATAGTAATAATATGTGCCACTTGTGGTATATATAATAAGTTGGCTTATCTAACCAGTTGTCTGTTTACATGGAGAGTTCCACTTAAGAACATAGACTTTGGAAACAGCACATGAGGGTCTGAATTTCTGCATTGCCATTTCTAGTTATGTGACTGCTAAAAAGGACATACCCTCTTCCAACATCAGTTCCTCTTTAGTTAAAGGAAGTTTATAATATCTACCCATAAGGCTGTTGTTGTTAAGCAAGATAATGTTTGTGAAGCATTTAGTAACTCATTTAGAAGCAAAAAATGGTAGTAGTCCTTATTGTTATCATTATTATGATTATACCGTTTGACATTTGACTTGTTACCTTTATTTATGTTTCTTAAAGACATTGGTGAAATCAACATCATTTATATCCTACACAATGGCTAGTTTATGGAAGGTAAATAGTAAATATTTTTGGTCTTAGATATGATTTGTGCCTATGATCCCATGGTAACAAAATTCTGAGTAACATAATTTTGAAACTCATTGCAGATATGGCAACTATATTGTAGTTATGTAGCTGCTCATTTCATAAGATGGTATCACATTCCTTTTGGTATTTTCATATGTTTTTGAATTTCCATACATATCTATATTTATGTCATACAGTTATGAACAAAATGCAAAACTATACCCAGAAAATATAAATACCTATGTAGAAGGAAGCATAGAGTTTTGCATTGTACTCAGCCTGACCCAGTTTTGAATCTTAGCTCAGCCTGTTAGGATCTTCTGTGGGTTAAATAGTATATGTGAACTTTATTCTCCTTGTATGTGGAGTCAGAATCATCATAACTAGAGCATGTTTAACTTAGAGGGAGTAATATTTGCAGGAGTTTCACTAGCAGGCACATATGTGGTGGTGAATAAATGTTTGTTAGAGTTGGCACTAGTCTATCCCTCTGCATTTTTCACTCACTGGCTATCACTGGTAAAATTTTCAAATGAGATTCAGAAATCTAGCGATAGTTAAATCTGTATTAAGGGCTAAACCATCTATTCTTATAAATAGCACTAAAAATCCCATTTCATTGTTAATTACTATCTAGGTAAGAATCTAGATATTCCCACTGTCTTGAATTCTGGATTTCTGCATAATTTTTCTGTGACTGTGCAACTTGTCCTGAGAAAGGAAAAAAGAATCTGAGTTTCATCTCCAGATGATAGCATTTTGTGTGCCTCTACATTTGAATGTATTTATCAAATTCAATGATGTATTTTATCATATTCTTCTTGCATTTCCCTCACCCTTTGGAGGGTTTTGAAGAACTTCCATCAAAAGCAAGGCTTATGAGTGCCAATATAGATACCAATCCTCAAAAACATGATATCCCAGTGACCTATAATCTGTGGTCTTCTCTGTGTAGGGTAATGGAAATGGCTGTGTCCTGTGGTTCTGAATCCCTAGCTATGCTCGCAAAGGTGTGCAGACAACGCCAGCACCACGCGGTGTTGGGGAGCCAGTATCCTGGCAATCCTCCAAAATCCCCACACTGACTGTTACAGATCTACCATCTGTTTTAGTTTGAAAACTGTATCAAAAAATGAAAGTTTTTCACAGCTGGATGGAAAAAGACATGGCCTCTTTTCAGCTTCACATTCAATACTGTTCCTCCCCGTGGACTGACTGAGGGATTTCCAAATGTTACAAGAATACCTTATTCTTAACATTAATCCTAAATTAGAATAACCAGCATTTTAAAACCTGAGGATATGGCTCCTTTAGGCCTAGATCCTTGGAGGGTCTAGCAACAACCTGGACTCTCACATTGCACATCAACACACAATGTATTAAATTAAAAATGGTTTGACTGAGTGGAGTTAGTGAAAAAAAAAAAAAAGCAATAATTACAAGTCCTTTAGCAACATTTAGAGAGTTCACAACTAGTGGCCTAAGTAAAATTCCTCAGTATGGCCTATTTCTCATTTCAACCATTTCTTTTACTTACTTTTAACTTTAAGGGGCACATTTTAATCACATAGAGCATCTATAGCCTCGGTTTTAATGTTTAGTCTCAGGCAGAAATTATATTCTGGTTTTTGGAACAGTTCTGAAATAATGTTTTTAATATTTTCTAAGTTACAATAGAAATGAAATTAGCAGTTGCAATAGAAATGACCTCATTCATTTCAGATCCTGGAATGTAGGTACAGGTCAGATAATGCTGAACAGTAGGGAAAGGGTAGCCTGCCTTCCTCTTGTAGCGATAAAAACCTTCCAGGGGAAATGGACCTTATGTGTCTAAATTATTAATTTATTAACATATTTTCATAACCTAAACCTAATAAATAATGATAGAAAAATATATTTTTTAAAGATTTATTTATTTATTTATACAAGCACTGGGTACAGTCAGAAGTGCAGGAGGGTGAGAGAATTCACCAGAGCCAGAGCGGGGAACAGAACAGGCAGACTAACGAAATACACTGCTGAGGGGAGCAGCAGGCGCGGCAGGAGAGGTCTGTCGCGCCATGTGGGACCCTCACCGGTGAGCCGGGGATCGAACTGGCGCTACAGAGGCTGCGGGCAGCTTTGCAGCCCAGCGCTCAACGGCTGCACCACGAGGGGAGGCCCGATAGAAAAATATTTTGCCTGATCTATGGCAAAGGAAATCCAGTTCTTGACATGTCATTTCATGTAAAACAAAGAGCAAATTTGGACTCGGGTAATTTTTATGGGAAATCTTATGAGAAGTTCATAGATTTATTTGCATTTATTATATTTGCATTAGTTGATCGCCTTATCTTAGTCTACTTCAATTGATCCTATTGCGGGGGGAAGCTAAAATTAGGTGGGCTTATAATCATGGATTTTTACCAGGGGCATAAACTTTTTAAAAGAATAAAAACTAAATGATGATAATGAAGTAAATGTAGATTTGAGGCACATATAGTGATAAAACTTTGGGATTTTATTTCTACAATAAACACTTTCCCCATAGTCTATCACCCAATAAGATTTTTTTTAATTTATATTTTTTTCACAAAAATAATTTCAAACCAAAAAACAACAATTATCATTTTCAAAAAGGGAGTAGGACTGAGATATAGTCAAAATTTTCCAAGGATGACTGCCAAATTTGTGACAAATATTCTTCACTTCAAACCCTTTGGATCAGAGAAATAGTGAGGTGAAATCTACTAATGCTTTGTGACAGCTAATAATTTTTTAAAAGGATAATGCAAACTAATAGGGGCATTAATAAGCCCTCCAAAGTGGAGCGGGAATTCTAGTTGAATAGTTTAGTAGTGTGTGGTGTTATTACATTTTTGGTAAATTAGGTACAGACCCTGGTGTATGTCTGGGGGAGGAAATCTAAAAGCACATGCATCATTATATTAACATTAACTATTGACTATTATTAACTATTAACATCATTATCCATCTTATGTGTTTCTATGGTGCTTAAGTTGCTATAATGAATCTATAATAAAAAAATAATATTGACTGTGTGAGATAAATCTATTTAAATATGTTTTCTGATAATTGGTTTTGATAGAAACCAATTAATTTTAAAAAAGCACATAGATTTTTTTTTAGAATATAAGGATCACATTGCATAATAGCCTTATTAATGGATATGTAAATGTTACTCTGACACATTTATAATACAACAGTTGCCTCACTGAGTATCTTAGAACACAAAGAAGAGACTATCAACATCTTTTAAGGGTTATAAAGTAACAAAATTAGAAAAATGAGAAAATACTTAAAATTACTTGAATTTTCCTTCCATAGTATGCTAGTAGTAGTAATAATGATGATAATGATAGTTAATATTGATTAATCCCTTCCTACATGCTAGTGTCATGCTGAGGGGTTCAGATAAATAAGCCTTTCCTTCAAGTAGCATCCTTGCCATTCTCTGTTGATATTTCTCGTCTAATATTGATAAATTCACTTCATTGTTGTTACTCCTTATATCTCCCGATGCAGTAGTTCTTCAAGATCTCTATTTCTTTAATACATGAGCTGTGAAAGGTTAGGCACTGCATTAAAAATTACCATTAACCAAAGGGATCATAAAGACAAAGTACAAGGTAACCGGAAAGTGGTAAAGGGTAAAACACTGGTTCTCACTTTTAATCCCTAAAAGTGAGCTTTGCCTTCTTCTCTGACAACTGGGTGGATTATACCTACCTTGCAGTGAAGAATAGAAATATCTAGATAGCTAGTAAGCATTCCAAGTAGTAGGCAGTCTTTTTCATTGCCAGGGATGCAAATTTGAAGTGGAAAATGATCATACTTGCAAATATCAGTTTAAAGTTTCTTTAAGGAAGTTTATAGTCACTTATATTTGTGGAAGGGATTCTATGATGTATGTTGAAGTACAAGAATTTTGCAGAGGGAAGATAAATGTAATGCAGATAAAAAAAAAACTATGCAAACAATATAGCTGAAAAGAAAGCATATTAATAGGAGTCACAGATCTTCAAGCTTCAGTGTCATTGTGAAGATTAAGTAACATACTGTCAGAGATAATACTGTAAATTAGATGTAAATCATTTAGATTTAACATTAAAAGGCTCTTGAAAAATACTATGATTAGCAACCACCTAAGTTCAAGAATGCACATCAAAATGCAGTTTGTACATATGACAAGTCCGAATACAAAGACATTCTCAAAATAATCTAACTAGTATCTCTTCAAAAGTATTATGATCAGGCCTCCCTGGTGGTGCAGCAGGTTGAACGCTGCGCTGTGGAGCTGTCCCAGCCTCTGCAGCACAGGTTCAATTCTGGCTGGCCAGCTAGAAACCCACATGGCGGGGCAGACCTCTTCTGCCTCTCCCACTGCTCCCCTCAGCAGCGTCTTCAGTCAGTTTGCCTGCTCTGCTCCCCACTCTGTCTCTGGTGAATTCTCTCACCCTCCCGCACCTCTGACCTGTACCCCAGTTCTTGCATAGATAAATCTTTTTTAAAAAAAGTGTTATGGTCATGTTAGACAAGGAAACACTAAAAAACTCATAGATTAGAGGGGACTGAAGAGAAATGATGGATAAATTCAATGTGTATCCTAGATTGGATACTGTAGCAAAAAAAGGACATTGGTGGAAAAATTGGTGAAATCTGAGTAATTCTTCATTTCAACAAATGTTTCATGGTTACAGTGGAAAGGAAGTGAAAGGGGGATGGAAACTCCATCCCATCTTTTCAACTTGTCTGTAAATCTGAAATCATTCCCAAATTAAAGGTGAGTTTTAAATGTTTTGTTTAAATGTTTTGTTTATACAGTTTAGAGAAAGAGGACGTATTCACAGGTTTTGCAGTCATGGCCCTGGTCAACAACAATATCATCATCATCATCATCATCATCATTATCATCATCATCATCATCATCATCATCATCATCCAGTCCTAATGCAGATGCTACAAACACTATTACAAAAAGACAATGTTATACATTGTTTAAGAAATCATAACATTTCACAATGGAAAAATGCAATAAAGTTTACCTGACCAACTGATTTATAAAATACCCTCTTACTAGTTACGAATTTATCCTTAAATGCCTTTATTAGAAATTTTCTCACAATTTTTTAACGATAAAGCCATTTTCTAACCAAAGTGATGATGAGCATGAAAATGGTCCATGTAAAATGAGTGCATAGCTTTTAAGCCATTTTTGCTGAATATAATCAGTAAATACATGCAGGGAAATTGGGTCTTTGATTGAAGAAGTCTGGATTATGTCAACAGTATACACATATAATTTTCTTTCAAAAGTTTTTGATACTACTTTATGGTAGACTGAATGAATACACAGATATCTGGCATTAGTATTTGATGCATAATAATGCCAGATACCTTTCAGCTGTTTCACACATATATGTGTGTGTGTGTGTGTAATCTAGTATAGTACTTGATGCATAATAATGCCAGGTGCCTGTCAGCTGTTTCTGTGACTGTCCTATGTGAATTGCTGTCTTTTAAGGCTATAAATTGCTTTATGCCAAGGACTGTGTATCCACAGCATCTGATCTTGGATTATATATATGTGTGTGTGTGTGTGTATGTGTATCATATAATGGCTTCCTCAATTATTATAATCCTATGAGCTATGTATAACTATGACCCTGATTTTAGAGATGAGGAAAACATAATAGTACACAGCAAATAACTTGTCAAGGGTCATTCTACTTAAGTGACATGGACATGATTTGGATGCAGGCAGAATGATTGACAGTTAATTCTTGCAGTCACTAAACTATAACCACATTATAACATAGAGGCGCTGAACACCATGTGCTAAGGAAGCAGAAAGAAATAACTTAACCTATTCTTGGGGTAGTGATAGAAGATCCTGAAAAAAAGTAATGTCTTAGTTGGGCAGGACATGCAGAGTTGGGTAGGAAGTGAAAATGAGACTTTCAGAGAAAGAGAATGATGTGGCCCAGAGTTGAGAATATAGTCACTTCAGAAAGTAAAAGTTGCTCTTCATGGCTGGAAAGCAACATGTAGATAGGGACTTAAAATGTTTCTTTAGGGGAAACAGAACGCTGCTGCTCAAGGCCCTACTGTGCACTAAAGGGTATGAACAGTCCTCTCTCATTTGTGGTGTGCAGAGTTGAGTATGGGGATGCAAGACTAAGATGTAAGTTAAGAGGTGGTAAAATGCTTCAGATGTAATTAACAGAAAAAAAATTCAAACACAATAAACACTAAGGAATTCATTATTTCTCTCCAAAATGTAACTAATTTGTGGTTGCATTCATATTCAGGTTCCCTTCATATTTTTTTCTCACATTCAAAGGTAAGGCACTAATTGCTTTCAAGGTTTACAAATGAATAGGTGTCACATTCTCATACTAATTCAAACAGATAGGAAAATGGCCTTGTCTCCCTTTTGTTTCCTTTTAAGACTGTGGACCAAAGTTTCCCTTACACATTTTCATGTTTTATTGTTCTAAATTGCATCACTGTCAAAGGTAAAGTAGTCATCACAATTCACTTTGACTAATCAAGACTAAGTCTAGGTCACATGAAACCGGTGAGACCTAATAGAAGTTTAAGTCACACCAAGAGACATAAGTAGCTAAGTAATTTAATAACTGCAAAATGCAATTCTTCTTAAAAAGGAAGATTTCACTAGCAAGAAACACACAAGTTGTGGTGGATGACAACCTCAGAGGCTATTGTAAGAAGCCAAGTGGTCTGAATTGAGGTTGTGGCAAAGGAAATAGAAGCGAACATTTCAAGAGCTATAAAGAGTATAAGTTTAGTAATATTCTATAACTAAATACAGAGTTATGGGTAAAGGGGGAAATAAAGATTAGTTTCTAAGTTTCTGGCTTGGGCTACATTGTGGAATCTGATGTAATTCACTGGTATAGGGAACAAGAGTGAAACAGGCTAATGACAGAAAAGTTTGAATTTATTGTTGAATTTATTGTTGGCAATATATTCGAAAGGTCAATGGGGTATCAGCTGGAGATGTCTAGTACATAGTTAGAGAAATGTGTGCTTAACACAAATTGCAGAATTGGAAATATAGATGTAGAGTCATCAATTTATAGACAATAAATTAAGCAATGGGAGGGAGTGATATCACCCAGATAGGCACCCACACCAACATTTAAGGAACTAGTAGATGAAGAGGAGCCAGAGGACGGAGATAAATAGAAAAGCTAGCACAGGTGTTTTCACGCTTCATAGAAACTAGATGAGAAAAGAGTCTCAAAAAGAAGGAAACTGTCATTTAATGTCAAATGTCTCTGAGAGTTAGAGTAAAGTAGCTTGGCACACAGGATTTGATATTTTAGCAAATAGAAGGTGGGGTTGATGATATTGATGTTTGCATGCAAGTAGTTTCAGTGGCGTGCTGGGAGAAGAAACCAATAAATAGTAGACAAGTGAATGGGAAGTGGGAGATTATGGACTGTGAAGCTAGAGAAAAACATCTTCAGGAAATTTGTGAAGGAAAAGAAAACTGGAGGGCCTCCCCGGTGGCGCAGTGATTGAGCGCTGGGCTGCGAAGCTGCCTGCAGTCTCTGCAGTGCCAGTTCGATCCCAGGCCACCAGCAAGGGTCCCACATGGAGCACAGACCTCTCCTGCCACTCCCACTGCTCCCCTCAGCAGTGTACTTCATCATTCTGCCTGTTCTGCTCCCCGCTCTGGCTCTGGTGAATTCTCTCACCCTCCCACACTTCTGACTGTACCCAGTGCTTGCATAAATAAGTAAATAAATCTTAAAAAAAAAAAGAAAACTGGAGTAATTACATAGGAATATGAAGTGGATAAGGGTATTTAATTATTTATTTTACTATTATTATAATTACTACTCTCAAAATTGTGTTTTGGTGATAATATTTAAAAATTGTTTTTGAATCTATGGAAGAAAATCTATAGATTTAAAAAACAAAATTTAAGTATTTCTGTGATATATACCAAATCCATTAGGAAAATTTTTAAAACTTTCTTTAAATCTTTGTTTTAAAGTACTGACTATATCCAAAACTATCTTGTGGTTTTTTTTTTCTTCTATATATTTTGTCAATGGTGTTTAAACTTCAAAGTTGTTTTACGTTTAGGAAGTTGAATATAATTTCTTGACCTAATAAAGACGTACAACAATAATGTTATTATCAAAATTTTATCATGGAAATTTTTGTCTTCCAATTTCTTTTTCAAAATGTGCAAAAGACAATCAATTATATGAACATTCGTATTTAGAACCTAAGGATAAATTTTTCATGTAGGTCCTGGGCAGGCTATGCCAGGGATATGTTTTATTTTTATTTATTTCAATTGTATTCATTTTTATTGAGATAGCATTGTGGTTTATAACACTGTATATGATTTAGAGGACTGGGTTTATATGTCCTTAGATGTATGTTGCCACACCATGGCTACCACCAAAACACCAATAATCCTCTACCATTGTCCTTTGGGCCTCCTCTCTCCCTTGACTCCCCCCACAATACCTTTCTTGTAGTCTCAATTCTGCAGTCAGATTTCTAAGGTTTGTTTTGGTTGTTTAGCTTTGCTTCTGTTTTGTTTCTTTGTGTTTCAAGTAAGAGTGAAATCATCTGGTATTTGTCTTTCTTCTTCTGACTTATTTTGCTTATCATAACTCCCTCCCTGTTCATGTTGCTGCTAATGGCAAGATTTTATCTTTGTTTCGTAGCTGAGAAGTATTCCATTCCATGTCTGTATATACCACATCTCCTTTATCCACTTATCTGTTGTTGGGCACTTATATTGTCTCCAAATTTGGCTATTATAAATAGTGCTGCAATGATCATAGGTGTGCTTATATCCTTTTAATTCATGTTTTTGTATTCTTCTAATAGACCATTGTAAGTCTAGAAGAATTTGGCAAGAGAAAGTATAAAAGGAATTCAAATTGGAAAAGAAGTAATAAATCACTGTTTGCAGATGACATAATAATATACATAGAAAACTCTACAGACATCACGAAAAAACTATTAGAAGCAACAAATTGGTACACAGAAGTGGCAGCCTACAAAATCAATACACAAAAATCTATTGCATTGCTATGCGCAAATAATAAACCAGAGAAAAGGAAATGAAGAAAATAATCCCATTTATAAGATAGTCCTTGCTCATGAATTTGAAGAATTAGCATTGTTAAAATAGCTACCTTTCCCAAAGCAATGTACAGATTGAATACAATCCCTACCAATGTTTCAATGGCATTCTTCAAAGAAATTTAAAAAAAATACTGAAATTTACATGGAACCACAAAAGACCCTGAATAATCAAAGCAATTCTGACAAAATAGAACAGAATTATCAGGTATCTCAGAGTTCAAATTATACTACTACAAAGCCACTGTGTGGTATTGGAGTAAAAATAGACACACAGATTAGGAACACCCAAGTAGCCCACTCAGTTAATTTATGACAAGAATATACATTGGAGAAAGAAAAGTCTCTTCAACAAAAGGTGTTGGAAGAAGTGGACAGCTACATGCAAAAGAATTAGAGTAGACCACCACTTCACATCATATACGAAAATTAACTCAGAATGGATTATAGACTTGGCTGTAAGACCTGGAACCATAAAAACACATAGAAGAAAATATACATCCCTAGGCTTCAGCAGTAGAGATATCTATGTGGACTCAATTCCAATGGCAATGGCCCAAAACCAAAAATAAATAAGTGGGACTACATCAAACTAAAAAGATTCCACATGACAAAAGAAACTATTATAAAAACTAAAACACACTCTTCTAAATGGGAGAAAATATTTGGACATAATACATATGACAAACGGCTAATCCTCAACGTCTACAAAGGATTCATACAACTCAACAGGAAAACAAATAATCTAGTAATGACAATTGATGAAAGATTAAAATAATCACTTCTCAAGGCACAGAGATAGAAACAAGCAATGGAAAAATGGTCATAATCACTTATTATTAGGGAAATGCAAATCAAAACCACAATGAGATACCACTTCACACCTGTGAGAATGGCCTATAGAAAAAATAAAAAAGCAAGTGTTGGCAAGGTTACTTGGTACAGGTGGTTTTTGTTAAATTCTCTTCATTTAAATTCTCATCATGTAAATTCTCTTCATCCCTTCATTTCCCATCAATATATTTCTGTTCATCAAAGGTGTCTCATCCATCCATATTGAAAAATGGATTCCCCAGTTCTGAAAGGCTAAAACATCTACCCTTTCCCTTTTGGGTCTGAAATCTCTGTGACCCCATGTCTGTTTCCTCCTCTTGCATATAGAGTCTTTAAGTCTTCTCTGCTTCTGTACTTTTACTCTCAAACAAGTATCCTTATCTAGTCTGAGAAAATGTTTGATTTTTCCTAGAGTATATTTTAACTGCTACCATATTTCTTCTTCTCTTTTTAAATTAATCACCTTTCCCAATTTCAGAACGTACCTAATGCCTTATGACACATTCTCATCTCAAATTTAAGCATTTGTCTTTCCTCCAAACCATGCAATTAGAATTATTATCTTCATTTTGTATTTACCTGCCAAATGCAAGAGCTTTACGTAAGTTCTCAGACTCCTTATTTCCTTTAACTAAATACTGCCTATTCTTAGCAGTGATAGGGGAAATACAAGTCTATAACTTAGATGTCTTATTGTCATCTATTTCTTTTCTTTTATCTTCTCCCCTCTCTTCATCTAGTTAACTCCTATATGCTCTTTAAAATCCTGAGTTATAGGGCCTCCCTGGTGGCACAAGGAGTTAAGATGAAACCTTCTGAAGCAATCCGCAGGCAGTGCAGCACAAGTTTGATCCCCGGCCAGGGAGCAACCCACATGACCCAGCAGAGCTCTCCTGACTCGCCCACTGCTCTGCTCAGCAGTATATTTCAGTCAATCTGCCTGTTCTGTTCCCCACTCTGTCTCTGGTGTATCTTCCCACCCCCCAATCCTCTGGCCTGTACCCCAGTTCTTGTATGCATAAATAAATAAATCTTTAAAAAATAAAATTTTGAGTTAGATATTATTTTTGGCTACCATATCACCCTGTGTATATGATTACATAACATTTTATAAAAGTTATCTCACTGTATTTTCACTTTTGATTTTTCACTTTTGACTTGAGTTCCTGAAATGTTCTTCCCCCAGATAGCCACGTGGCTAGCACTCACCATTTCTACACTCCGTTGAGTGTCTCCATAAGTCAATTCCTTCCATTTTAACAATGAATATTCTGCTGTTGTGACAGCACATTTTAACATTGACCTCTGCATTCAAGGTTTAATATAAGCTAAATGCCTGAGCATTTTTGCCTAACATTCCTTTACTTACTCTGCAAACTAATATAACTGTCTCCTCACTCTCCTGTCTGTAATAATCTTTAATGCCATAATTTCTCATGCTGCATACTGCCTTGAATACCTGTAACACAGCTGCTCCTTGTCCAATTCTTAGGATTTACATTCTATTAGCAACTGGATAATTTCTCTGAACATTCTAGCTTCCATTCATCTCTTTTTTCCCCCTTAAATGTCTATGGGATGCTATAAAATTGCCGGTTTGTACACATGTGTATGTGTCTATTACACAAATAGAAGGAATATGCTTTCAAGGCAGAGATTATGACTTTTTCTTTTCCCTCTCAATGTCAAACTCACTGCTTTTCAATTAGTAAGTGTTCAATAACAGCTAGAATGATGGAATGAATGGATGAGTGACCCCAATTTTTATCATCCACTAATTATGCCACAAAGCCAAAATCTTTTCAGCTACATTTGGCCAAAGAAATTGACACTTTATACCACCATTTATTTTAAGACAGAATTATTCCCATTTGAGGCAAGCTCACTGTGTTTCTTTGATCTTTGGACACTGCAAAGATTGTCAAATAAAATGGCCTCATAGATTCAGTCATTTGAAGTGACTGCCGGCTATGGCAACCAGCAGACATAATAAATACTCAAAAATTATTCAAAACTCCATTATTCATTGTCTAACTCTATAATAGAGGTTGGGAAACTAAAATATTTCCTTCCTCGGTGCCTTCCTTCTACTCCTATGACAACAGATGGCCACATGCTATATCTCAATTCAATAAGTATAGACAAAGTCTCTGGGGTAGGTTTCCATGCCTGAGCAAAAAAGTTAAAGGTAATTAGGAAAGTTCTTTTGCCACTTTGTCCGTTTTTTCTTTTGCTTGGAATGCAGATGAAAGGTGAGGATATATAGCAGTCATCAAGAGATGTGAGATGGCATATACGAGGACACAATTCTATAGAACAGGATGGCAGTAAAGAAACAAGAGTTTGGGTTGCTCTAACATCCTTATGCCTCTCTATGACTCCTGGATTAAATTTCCCTAGGTCTCTAGTTCTGTAGCTCCTCTTCATTTGAACCACTAATTGTTGTATTTTATTTTGTTTGCCATCAGATTACAGTACTGGCTGATACAGTTACCTACAGGATCATTACTGTGGATTCGTCTAAGATTGTATTTAATGTAAAAAGGTAAATAAAAGTAAATCTATTATTTTAAAAAGCATATCCATGGGGAAAATAGCCGTAATATATATTTTTTCACTGAAAATAGCAGTACAGGGCCTCCCCGGTGGCACAGCTGTTGAGCGCTGGGTTGCGAAGCTGCCCGTGGCCTCTGTGGCGCCAGTTCGATCCCTGGCTGCTCCCCAGCCACCGGAGGAGGGTCCCACATGGCGTGCAGACCTCTCCTGCCACCTGCTGCTCCCCTCAGCAGTGTACTTCGGTCCTTCTGCCTGCTCTGCTCCCCGCTCTGGCTCTGGTGAATTCTCTCACCCTCCCACGCTTCTGACTGTACTCAGTGCTTGTATAAACAAAACGAACAAACAAACAAATAAATAAATAAATAAAACATGCCTCTATAAAAAAAAAAAAAAAGAAAAGAAAAAAGAAAATAGCAGTACATTAAGATCACTTTGCCTGTGGAATATTTAATGCCCATAGCTTCTATAGCTGATTTACTAAAGCTGAATAAAATCTGTTCACTGACATCACTGTTATAGTCCTCTACCTATTTAAAGAATATTATTACATCATTCCTTAAACTCCGCTAGATGAATAGAGTAATTTTACATTTACTTTAGCAGCTAGACATATTTAGCAAATTCTTTAATTATTTCATTTTCCATAGAAGACAAACCAGCCTTACAATTAGTTTCTAAACAAAATTTGATGCAGAAAATTCTATTATATTTAAAGAATCTGTTTCATGACCAATCTGATCCAAAACAATCTCTTCCTTTTCCTTGCCCTCCCCTTTCCACATGAGTGAAACAAACAAACATAAAATAAACTATTTCAGACACACACTCTACTCCACGTCAGACCTCTGTGAGCTGATGTCCACAAATCTCCAAGATCTTTAAATGTGAATTTCTGAGCAGATCAAAAGTTAATGAATTGTCCTTTCTAGGTAAAAATATACTACCAACTTAATGCAATCAGTGCACGCACTTGAACTGTCTGCCTAGCTTTAGGAAGAAGTTCACTCGCATATCTCCATAGTCTCGTTCATCCTTAACATGCCAACAAAAATTCATTTGCCAACACTTTAACATCTTGCCAGATAAGCTTCTCAGTTTATGTCATGCATGGCATTTATTACTCTATTGAACATACTTGAATGTGCCCCTTGTATTTACCAGTCAGATGGCAGAGAGCCAAGACAAAAGAATAAAAGTGCTAGGTTCAGAGTTTATCTGTTCTTAAAGACACACAAATGCATGGAGAGATCAAGACCAGATATCATTACAGTGACTCAGTTACCTCAAGGTGGGAATCTGTCTGAGACAAGATGGCCAACATTGCAAAATGTCTCTATGTGTATTTTGGGGAGCTGACACTTATTTCCTTTGCCTCCACCTTGTTTTCACTGCCCTCATGCCTAGCTTGACTTATTTGACCCATTTTGATGTCAAAACATGCCCACCCATTAAATTAAATTAAATATAGCAAAATATGATATAATAAATTATAATTCAAATGGCATGTTAAATGGCAATAGAAGCCCACACAAGTGTTCCAAAATTGCCCTCCTGATTATGACTCCAATTGCATTCATAGTCAAAAAATACTCTCCAAGGGCCTCCCCGGTGGCGCAGCGGTTGAGTGCTGGGTTGCGAAGCTGCCCGCAGCCTCTGCAGCACTGGTTCGATCCCCGGCTGCTCCCCGGCCACTGGAGGAGGGTCCTGCATGGCGCACAGACCTCTCCTGCCGCCCACTGCTCCCCTCAGCAGTGTACTTCAGTCCTTCTGCCTGTTCTGCTCCCCGCTCTGGCTCTGGTGAATTCTCTCACCCTCCGGTGCTTCTGACTGTACCCAGTGCTTGTATAAATAAATAAATAAATCTTTAAAAAAAAAAGAGAGAGAGAGAGAAAAAATACTCTCCAAGTTGGGAGACTTGAATTTTTTATGACAGGTCTCCAGGACATCTTTAGAAAATAAAGGTAGCATTTTGCGTTCTCTCCTTATAGTGAACCACTGCTAATATGTATATAACATGAAGTCAAAAGAAAAATATTTCTTCCCATATTAAAAATCCATTAGGAACATAATGGGGAAAGCTCCGCCACAGCGGGAGAGCAAGTCCTTGACTTGTGATCTGGCAACTCTGAGTATTGGGAGTGCCCTAGAGAGATTTTCTGTTCTTTCCCAAACAGCCTGTTCTAGAGCTTCATACATACCAGCCTGAAGTAAACATTTAAGATAAAAATGAAACAACTCTTGGCATATCTGAGTTGGAACTTTTCAAATTTTCAAAAAGCATTCACTAAATCTCATTAAAGGCTACTTTACATGACTTTGTCATCAGTCACATGACTATCAAACGCTGCTAGTGCCAGAGGAAAAAAACAGGTGTTTTCGACAGTTTCTACATGGGACATGTTAGATATCTATAAAGGTAAAAGGAAACAACATATCCTCTCAAAACTGTTCTCAGAGAGACTGGCAGGCACCTGGTTTTTCAGCATAGTTACCATCTTTAAATCTCTTCTTGCCTAAAACTTTCTTTTGCTGCCAAAATAGTACTGTAGAAATCATGTCAAAGAGCCATTTTGAACAAATATTTTCCTATTTTTGTACAGTTCCCTTTCAAAAGTGGGAAGATTTCTGTTCCTTATTTCTCACATTGGTCGCAAAATGAAAACCTATAATCTCACCTCAATTATCCACAGATCATTTTCTTAGAACATATAGGATGATTTTTACATGGGGAGATAAAAAACTATAGTAGATAATGTCTTAAGTAATATTATTTCCCTCTCTGTTCAACCCCATCTAGTCTTGTTAATTGATCTGCTACTTAAATGACATAAGTGCATGTGGGGCAACAAAAATAAAGGTTCAGATCAGAAACATTTGAAGTGTTTATTGTTATTATGAATGTAGAAAAATTTTGTTGTGTTCTCATTCTCTGTGTTTTCATTCTCTGTTGTAGGTAACATGATGCCTTTTATAAAGGAATATTAATAAAAGAAATAATAGCATAGCAATGAATAATAATAATTACTCACATTCATTCAATACTTTATTTTGAATCATTTATTCTTTAGTGCCTATGACACAAATACTCAAATTTTATCACCATACAGAGGTTCAGCAACTTTCCCAAAGAAATACGGTAAGTGACAAAGCTGGGGTTTAAATTCAGAAAATCTACTTATTTAGTATACTATCATCACCACCACAAAACTACCTTTTAATTGTTAATGTATAAAAAGGTCACCAGGTCACTTCTGAATTTAGAGGGAGGCTACAGCTCTTCAATGTCCAGGTCAGGGTGTTGTCAGTCCGAGCCTCTAAGGAAGTCTTCTTCAACTACTTCCTCAACTACAGTACCTCAAATTATTCTGGCCCAGCATTGCTTCCTTTTACTTCTGCAAACCACCTGTGCCCTTTTGTACTTCACAGGAAATTTAAACTTATTTAATTAGGTAAAGGAAGCTTATTTCTAAAAGCAGTCCTTGGAATTTTATTTTTTAAAGAAAGATAAGTTAAAGACCATTTGTATTCAAATTTTTACCACTACCAGTTTGGTTTGGCTCTTTTAATGGACTGAAAAGAATGAAATTCAGCAAGATGTGGAGGGGAGCAGGTGTACTCAGCGGGACTCAGGTCTAGGGAATTCAGAATTACATAGAAGGAGTGGTCGTAAGTTCAATCCTGCCTGCCGTGCAATTGTGCTGGGAGAATGTCTTTATTCAACAGTAGAGTGATCATAGACTTGGGAGTCTGATGCATTTCTGAGGTGCAGACACCTGGGAAGTAGGACACAGATGCTCCATTTCTCCTACAGCCAGTGACTCGTCTCTAGGGGGCCATGATAATTCAGCCCTTTCCTCCCACCGTTATACAATGGACCCAGGGCACAGCCACAGAGTTGCACAAAGGGAGTGGTTAGTACAGAACGGGGCTTAATATGAAGTCCTTGAAGTTAAAGGAGAAGCCATAATTTCACACACACACACACACACAAAAAAAAAACATCTACATGAGACAGGTATAGAGGCAGGCATGTTAAAAGAGCAGAAACATTAACTGTCAAATAGCTAAGAATATTTGTAAGGCTGTCTTAAAAAAGGAGAGAGTATGTGGAAAAAGGTCAGTATGTGGAAAGGTGGACTTAAAGATGAAAATAGTCACTTATGTCCAGAATAAAAAGAGTAATATATTTTAGTTTTTCAATGTTCATAATTACTTTTTCCTTTCTTCTCTCTCTCTCTTTTCATTCTTGCACATCACTTTCATTGCTACCAAATAAACTACTCCTATGTATAACATTCCAGTTATATATTTATTTATACTAATGGAGACATGTTTATATTTTAATATATTTATCTAAACACAGTTTCCAGAAGATGTTTGGTCAAAATGACTCTGGAATCAAATCGTCTGGATAAAACCTTGGCTATATTTCTTACTAGCTATGAAACCTCAAACAACTAATCCAGTTTCTCTGTGCTTCACATTTTTTTTCTCTACCAAATGGGGATTAAAAAATATATGTCTATCATAGGATTATTTTAAGAGTTAGATGAATGAGTGAATATTTACATTAAACATAGCATCCAGCAATTCCAAGTGCTGAGTATGGTCAGTAATTTTAATGATTATCCACACTGGTATTTTTACTAAAGTAACCAATATGGTATGGAATGAATAGAACACAATGTCTAAACCTGTTTAAACTAACTGAGATTTCTGCTGTTCAATGTAACATGAAAAAAAGAGCCAACCAGTTGAACATAGTAGTTGCTTAATAGTCAACTTTTGGAAGATATCAGGTCTCTGAAGTGCTGTGTCCAGTTTTGACTACCACACATTAAGAATGGAATTGAAATCCAGGAGCAATCAGAAGAGAACAACTTCAGCATATGAGGTCAGAATGGGTGTAATATAGTGTACCAACCATAAAAAAACTTAAGAAAAAGCAGGCTATTTTTTCCCAATATTTCAAACCCTTGAAATATTAGTATATGGAATAAGGTATAGTCCCTATCTATGTTGCAGCAAAAGAAAGAATTTTATTCATTGACTTAAGTGGTTCTTAAAATGTTCTGGAGATCCAAGGGATCCCCAAACACTTTTCAAGGTGTCTTTGAAGTCAAAATTATTTTTATAATGTCTTATTATAATAGGATACTATTGTCTTTTTTCTCTCTTGTTAGCAGACAATGTTATGTTTCCAAGGATTTTATGGCACGCAATATTGCAATATGTAGAATGTAAAAGCAGATATGATAAAATTCAACTATCTTATAGTGACACAGACTTTAAGGAGATTTTCAAAAATGTAAAATAGTATCACTTTTCTTATTAAATAACAAGTGCTAATTTTTCATAAAAATGTTATTTATATTTATATTTATATATATATATATATATATTGGGCTTATTGTTATCAAGCTAATAGTAAATAAATACTTGCAAATTCTCAGTTTTGATTTCCCTTTTAGTAAATATGTATATAAGCCACATAAATAAAGTTTGGGTGAGCATCCACAATCATGCTTAAGAATGTAATTTGTGTTTAACAATGTTTAAGAAGGAGTCCTCAAACCCAAATGTTTGAGAACCACCGTTTTTAGTCATAGGATAGGAAATTAGGAAACCACAAATTTCAAATAATTTAAGTGGTTCACCACTAAACTAGGTTTTTCTTTTTTTATAAAAGGAATCCTTAGAAAATATTGAGCGAGGATGTGTGGCAAGGAGGATACATGTATTAATGTCTCCTAAGGATTTCTTTCAACTTCGGTGGTGCAATTCTCTTGTGAAAGCAATTTAAAAGGGAGTGGACTGAAAATACTGTTTCTCATAGGCTGTTGTGAAAGTTAACAAATAGGTATGTGGTTATGGGTGGAAGTTATGGGGGTGAAGCAAAAGGTAAAGAACTCCAGCACATAATATAGTGCACTTTGAATCACTGTGCTGGTGGCTAAGTTCCTTGATAAATAGGATAATGGGCATAAGGACTTATTGCCAAAGCCACCTTGATTTCATAAAAAGATCTCTTCTGGGAGAATGCAAACTGGCCTCCATTATGGCCTCACAAGCCTCCCCTGAATATTCTGGGGACTAACAGTTTTATAGAAAGGAAAATTTATAGAAGTGCCTATGTCTCCTCTTCCAGACAATGTCACAGATGGCAACCTGGTAACCTCTACTCACTGTTCTGATTCTGTCATTTATATCAATTCATAAAATATATTTCCCTTCTATACATATCTCCAAATCAAAATTTAAACGCAGTCACACCAGAGAGGAATCTACAAACCATATGAACACAATTCAAAAAATGGAAAATGCAAATGATGATTAGCACATAAAACAACTCACAAAAACCAAACTAAACACAAAGTAGAAATTTTGTAAGAAATACCAGATTTACATATAAAATTAATACATGTTGGAAAATGGCGAAATCCATCTCTGGCAAATGTATAAGAAAGGAAACTCTCATACATTGCCAGGAAAGATCATAGGCAATACAGTTTTTTTTTGTAAGACCGTTTGCTATTATCATGAGAGACTTAAAACTTTCCTAATCTTTGACAGAGAAATTCCCAGTTGAGAGCTCTATCTTAAAGATACGGTCATATAAATTTAGGAAAACATTTCTGTTTATTGATATGCATTTTAATGACAAACTGCCAAAATATCCTTCTTTGACAGCAGAAAATGAATTAGTTCCATAGAAAGATTAAATATCCCTCAGGACCAAATTGGTTAGGGCATTAAATACACATTGCCCATTTCCTCAGATAGTCCCCACCTATTGTATCCTCAAATGAAGCTTGATCCTCCGTTTCCCATGGGGTAGGACTTGCGCTAGAAATTCCACACACCTCATAGCACTGTTGTGTCTTCTGCTCGATGGCATACAGTGACACATACACTTGTGGAGCATTTGCAGGAAAGCCTTATTTTTTTTTTCCCACAAAAGTATGTCTTGTGGTTACAGGCAAGAGAATAGGCAGAAGTAAAAATATGAAGAAGCCGTTTCCTCCTTCTTAGAGACAGAGGTGCCCGTAGACATGACCTAGACCCAGATGTCTCTGATGGTCTGTTAATCAGTCTGAGTTGGTTTTAAATTTTATGAAAATACAAAATCACATTTCTAAACATGTATCTCTAAACATGTTTATGTCACTTAAAGCAACTTGGTCCTTAACTTTAAAGTTCATTGTTAAGATTTCTAAAAATATTATTTTGAAAAATCTGGTCTAGAAAGAGAATTTCTTAGTCACCACGACAAACACAAAAGCTGCCTGCCAGGCAGATACTGACTATATGCTCGTGAAATAGGGCCACATCACTTATTCAACTTCACATTGCCCAATAATTGGAGTAAAACAGGCTTTTTCTTCTAAAGACTTTCACTGCAAAGGGAAGGAAGAATTGGATTCTTTTTTGATTATGATGAAAAACAAAACAAAGCATGTGTGTGTGTGATGTGTGATATGTTCCATCTAGCATTCCTAGGTCACAAATACCAAAGTGTAAACCACATTTTGGGGGGTGAGAGGGACAGGAAGGGGTGAAAAAGGCTCAGACAACTTGATAACTTAGTCTGAAAATGATCAAGCAAGAGGCTTAACAAAATGTATCTCATCACATAGAAGAGATGTTTTTCTTATATAGTGGAGATAGATAAATCATAATAAACAGTCAAGATTATCCAAGCCATTCTATCTCAAGGAAATGAGCACTTATGTATGGTTTTGCTTTCATGAACAAAACTATTTGGAGTGCACATTGACTTATCCCCTCTTTATATAAGAAAGTAATACAATACTCAAGCTCAGTAGTTTGCCATTCCATCAAAATATCAGTCATCAATGTATAATAATGTATAATAATCCCACAACACGAAGTTCTCTCAAAAAGTTGTAGGGATTCATCCATTCATTCATTTCATTATTATTTTGATAAATATCTGTTTAAAAACTACTCTCTAATATCAGGCACTGAGCACCCAACAGAATATAAGGAAAGGTTCCTCCTATAGAGAGGCTTATGATACCATATGAGAAACTAAAAAGTAAACTAAGGATGGACATTCAAAGTGAGACAGGGATTGGGAGGACATCTCTATGGGCATGTGAGATGGTTGCATTTTACATGGACTTCACATCTCTTCCTGGGAAAGTGAAAAAACTGTTATTCTACAAAGCTAGTACTTGAATACTACTTAGTGTAATGCTTTCATTTAGCATCTAACCATAATTAGACTATTTCTATATAATTATGAAAGAGATGCTACCAAGGCATAATTTAATGGAACATGAAAGAAGCCTGTGGCAATTGGGAACATAAAATAATTCATTCAGGGTGAGAACAGGGATGATAAAAGATGATTGACACTTCAGAAGGGATAGAGGGTAGGTGTACCAAGATAACTGAAGAACTGCAGTATAGATACAATATCGAAATGAGCATTTAGCAAGAATGGACTTTCCTCTCAGACTTCTGGTATTTCCATTTAGGTGGAGATTTTAAAAAAACATATAGAAAAAGTTTTCTCACAATGTTTTGCAACTTCTGCTTCCGGACTCAGTGAGAATCCAGAAGTAGCAAGAGAGTTAAAAATGAAAACACTGTTGTTGTTTTTTAAATAATTGATTTTTATACACAAAGCTGAATATACTTCATTGGAACATGTTTGGGATTTTAGGTGAATACTAATAATATGTTTATTTTTATTTTAAAAGAGTAGCTTATTCAAGACATTCTTTGTCTTAGCTGAAGAGAAAATAAAACCTTCATTCTTAACCTCAATAAAAATAGAAATTGGGTTGACTTATCAAAGCTACATTTCTTTAATGGAAAAAAAACTAAAGCACCAATAACCTGGTGTCAGTATTCAATATCCGAAAAGGTTATTTTCACCATTAACATATTTATCAACAGGTAAACTTAGAAAAACTTAATTTTCTGAAAGATTAACTATCAACACTACGATCCAACTAATTTTTTCTGCTATACTTGCCAATTGTTTTTGATATGAGTTCAAACATTGCTTTACTGGAAAAAAGATAAATCAAAATATTTATCTGAGATATTAATACACATGTGTTCCATAGATGAAATGTTCTTAAACCATCATATGATACAGTTAAATAGATCTGTTACAAAAGAAATGGTTCCTTATTTAGGTTTTCTAAATTCCTGCTATGAGTGAGACCATCCAGTATTTTTCTTTTTCTTTCTGGCTTATTTCGCTGAGCATAATCGCTAAATAAGGGACCAGGAAAAAAGACTAATTATAATAAAGTAAAAATCAAAATCAACAAGCAACTATAAACCAGAGACACAATACGGGGAGTGGGGGTTGGATGAAAACAAGAGTGGGTGGGAATTGTATGGGGACTATAACCATGACGAAAATGCATACATTTTGCAAAAATGAAAAATGATGTAAAAAATAGATAAAATTAAAAAAAAGAAATGGTTCCTCCATTTTAAACAAAATTGATTTCCCCCTTTAAGTCTCCTGTCTAGTGTACTTTCTATGATTCCCTTTAACACATTTAACAATTGTTGAAGTTCCCCTTAACAATTGCTAGTCACAGGAAGTGGCTGCCTCAATTTTTATCTCCATCTGGCAGTACATACCAACCTATTTGAGCTCTCAGCTCCCACTTTATAACAATTAAGTTTTCCTCCTGCACCCGCTCCCCACCGCCTCCATTCCGTGACGTATATTTCTTGTAAAACCACAAGTCAGTAAACTTCCTCAGGGAACTTGCAGCAATGCATGACCAAGTAACCCGGTAGTGTTGCAGAGTTCATCACACTACCTCTTTGGACTAGCATTAATTGCTAGAAAAATCTTCTGGTGTCCTGAACATACAAAGTGTCTGTACTAGGCTTTCACCTTCGGTTAGCAGGTATCTAGAGCCAGTGGGAAGAAAATGAAGGTGGTGGAGGGAAAGAAAGAGAAGTAACATTATCTTTTAATTTAACACTAATAGTAGGTATCTATTTCTTCCATGTGCAAAGGACCATTTTCAAGATGAAACAATGGTTGCACCAGCAAATCTTATCAGAAACAAATGCCCTTCACTGTTCAAATGGCTTTAGAAAGGAACAAAACACATCTTTGATCTGAAGTGAGTCCCTATTAATCTATGAAACAATGATTAAATTGTTACTGTAGACTTTGGTAAAACTGCTAAATACAATGATATTCTTAGATGAAAAAAAAATTGAGTCACTTACAGTAGATAAGCATTCTTAAACCTTTCTAGTGTTATCTTACTGCTACCATAAAATTCTCATCTGTAGATATTTCTGATCTTTGATTTTACTTTTCTAAAAATGATATGATGTCCTTTTTAGTTACTGTAAATAGGCCCTAACAACTTCATAATGAATAAGGCCTAATGAATACTTTTAAATGACGTATACAGGAATTAGCCATATTTTCTGGGATAAACACTAAGTTAACTGCTGGGTAGGCCCAAAGAATGGTCTCAACTAACTCAGTAGTTTTCAAGGAAGGTGGTGAGGACTGGCAATTTTGCCTTCAAATGATGCTTGGCAGTGTCTGGAGACATTTATGGTAGGGAGTTTAGAGAGTAGAGGGCATGCTAATGCTTCTACTTTGTAAGGTTTAGGGACTTTGCTAAACATCCCATCATGAACAGGATGACTAAATTATCCATCTCAAAAGATCAATCAGGCCGAGATGGGAACTGAAGTAAACAATCCATTTTCTTAGAACTAAGCATTTATCACTGGGAAAGGAACAGACTGGAAGAAGTCAAGTAAGTTACCCACTAACACACATCAGAATCTGAGTCTAGTGAAAAGGAATTAGTGATCATGTTAGGATTCAAACTTGTCCTGAATGACTAACTTGATAGTCATTCCATCATATCAGGCAAATGGGAAAATACCTCCTGATACAGCAGATAAACTCCAGACCAAGTTCCTTCATTTTTGGTGTAACTCAGGACTATTAGAAAAGTCAGCGGAAGGAAATGTTTTCATGCCCATCAAATCCAGATGTTCAGCCCATAAAATGGAAGCTGAGAGTAAAAGGCAGGTTATGGTCTCTGATATACTTTTTTTTTAACCCCTCCCCAAGGTCTCTGATAGTCGTAAGAGGTGTTTCTTCTGGGAAAGTTCATGGACAACAAAATTCAAATTGATTTTTTTTAATGAATTATGCTTTACTTTTGTTTTAAATAATTACAGTAATTTATATTAAATATGGAAAGGAATAATGGATGCATTAAAATAAAACATAGATTTTATTCCCCAGGAACATCATTATGTAAATAATTTGTTTTAAAATATAAAGGTTTCTCTTTAGCAAAAAAATAGATCTATGATGAGCATTTTCTTTTATAAACTGACAAAACATACTGGAGCAAAGATTCCATAAAATCCTGGTTTTCTGGATCATAATGATTATTTTCCTTAGTCTATTTATTCCTCTTTAGCAAATATAGATTTTATAGGATATTTTAACTACAAAATAAGAGTCTACATTGACAGTTGCTGAACACTCCATATATCTATTTTTGTATCAAAATGGTCATAATTTATAGATTAATATGCAAAGTATTTCTTATTTTTTAAATCAATATTTTACCATTCCATCTCTTAAAGTAGAAATCCAAAGAGAAGGTAATAGTGATAACAGAACATTTGCATTCTTTTATAAAGTTTTCCAAATGTTTACATAATTTAACAATCTCATATATTATTTCATGTCATTTTACTTTCTGAAGTGCTTTCACATTCATTTTCCATAACTTTTTTTAACTTGAAAATGGGTAAATACTATAATTTAGTTTAAGAGAGGCATTCTATTAAGGATAACAAAAATATCACTTAGGATTCTTTCAGCAAAATGTATTTTTTTCTTTTCATAACTAAGATGAGAAAAATATGTACAGTTAAAATGATGTTAATAGAAAATATCTTTAGTTTTACAGTGCTCCTGAAAAATACAGTGTGACAAAACTGGCACAAATTTTACATTTGACAACAAAAGATATTTTTATTATTCTTATTTCCCTGTATTTAAAATACTCCTTATGTTATATCTAACTTGTTCCACTTCTAGAATCTTGAGGTTCTACTTGCCCTTGATCTCTAGCTAGTCATTCCCAATAGCTCTTTCATCCATGCTTTTCAAGCTGCCCTCAACAAAACACCACCTTCTGTTCTTAGAAAAGAGATAATCTTTTATTTCAAAGGCTTTAGTGATTTTCTGCTGTAGTTCATCCCGAAAATATCTTTATTCTTTCTCCATGTGAGAACCTTTCTTGAGTTTGTAGATGGACTTGTAGATTCCATTTGTCCTAACGTTGCAATGAAGCGAGGGGCATCTCAACTCTTAACACTTAAAAGATGCTGATTCCGCTTATTTAAATAGAAGTTCATTTCCTTCTTTCAAACTTGTACATTTAAAACGATGAGAAAAGTGTAAGTGAGATTTGCTTACAAAGTTGAGCTAACACATCTGAAAATAGATCACTTAAGATTATGAGGCTTTTATCTCCCTAACACTCACACACAACTAGATTTTTCTTGCATTACAGCAAATTATGTTTTCTGACTCACTGATGAAGATGCCTTTATGCATGACTCTCTGTTTCCCACACTTTAAAATACTGTTTGCAATAAAGTGGACCACTTTCTCTTATCCCCTCCTTCCATTGGCCCACCTCTCACCTTCTCTCTGTCACGGTGTAGCAGATGTACTTCAACTACTGCTTTATATTTATATCTATATGAAAATTATGCAGAGGCAGGAAGAGAAATCTGAACAACTTTCTCCTATGCTGAGCCTTTTCAATATGAGTTCATTATTGAGATCATAGGAAACTTCCAAACTATCTGACATGCATGCCATTTTTCAATTTCAGCAAAAACACTATAACACAAAAATAAATATTAATAATATTTAGATTGCTTGGTCTTTTGGTTTAACCATAATTTTGATTTTCTCTATTAAGACTAGTGACTAAGGATTGTCTGAACATTCATTTAATACTCTGAAGAATTAGAAACAAAACGTAGAAAGAAACCTAAAGCTGAATAGCAATACATAGATAAAGCATCTTGAAGAGGGCCCAGCACATGGGAAGAGTTCAGTGTTACTTCCCTTTCTTTACCTTTTTTTTTTTTTTTCACAATTTCAGTATTTACAATTAGAACAAGCAACAATAAACTTTATTATTCACTTCCAGGATATGATAATCAACAAATTTTATAATAAATATCAGGAAACATAAATTAACAAATTTACTTATGTTAAAGACAAGTATAAGCTAGACTGGATTATATAATGCTTTCTTAAGTTAAATGAAAACACCCTTATAAAATGTTGAAAGTAGTGCCTGGCACATAATAAGCACTATTTTTCATAGTAGCTAAGGATTTTTCCTATTCACTAACTACCAGTTAGTACAAAAATAAATTATTCTAAAACTATCTCTTTTTTAAAAACCTACCAAGTCTGAAATTAAAATCCTATATACGTATGTTCCCTAAAGGACAAATCAATGTTCACATGCTGCATAACTATTAAGGCTATTAGACGAATATAATATAAGCCTAAGTGATAACCAATTGTTTCTCAAATTTCTCAAATGAAAAACTTAAAATTTGATTTAGAAATGAACTTTTTAATGGAAAAATAAACTATCAAAACAATTTTCAACCTATCCAACACTGATAGTAATAAGACATTTTCAGTTAAATGTCTAATTTATTAGTCTCTCAATATACTTTGTATAATTCTTATTAAAAATTTATTTTAAAGTGCACCTTCTGAGGTATATGGATTTATCTTTACCATATAAACATCATATATATGAACATATTTAAATCTTTGTCCAAATAATATCATAAATTCCTTCATGCTTACTTTTGTGATGATATTAAAATTAAATAGGGACATTCAACAATAATTAGAATGTACACAACTACTATTCCATCAACTTTTCAGTAGGCGACATGAATTTGAATTTTTACATGGAATTTGCCAGATTTTCATAATGTACTAGCAAGCACAGTAGACCTTTACTGTCATCAACTCTTTCCTTTGACATTCAAAGCAAATATTTTTTTTTTTCCTCACTGGTTATGGTTCTTAGTTTCTTTTTCTAGTCACTGCTCCTAACTCTCCAAATAGGAAGAATACTAGGGCTCAGAATTAGCTCTTCTGTGCTTCTGAAGCTATACATTCTTTTCCTCCCTCAGATTCAGTCTTTTGACTTTAAATTCCAATTGCAACAGTAATTCCTAAGTGTATGTCTCCAATCAAGATTTAATGGAACCCAATACTCCAGTTGATTGACAGACTCCTCTGCTAGATGTTTAATGAGCAATACAAACAAGACAGTACCCTTGATTGTTTGCCCTTAACTGCGTTTTTTCCCATCCTGATTGCCTATGGGGAAAAAATGAGTCATTTGGCAAAACATCTTTTCCACATAGCAACAATTCTTGATCCTAGGTATATCTGTCCTTTCTTTCTACCTCCACTGCCAACATTTAGTCCAGATTGCTTCTCCTTTCTCCCTTTCACCAGATCAAATGGGTCCTACAGGTTTTGACTCATTTCCAATATATTCCATTGACAGCATTCAGAGTAGTCTCTAAGACCAAAATAACATTAGGTCATTCTCTGCCTAAAAATTTCAAATGACTCCTTTCCATTACATATAGGATGTAACCCAAGTCCTTCTCATTACCAACAAGGCCTTAGGACCTGCCTCCTCTGCTTATCTCTCCAGTGCCACCACAAGGTTGACCCCGTACTCACCACACTACAGGCACCTGACCTCCTTTCTGTGCTTAGACCCACCATTTTTTTTTCCTTTCCCCAAAGGGCTTTTGCACCTGCCAGTGTCTTTTCATGTGAATCTTTACTTTCTTGTCAAGTCAAGTGGCTTAAAAAAAAGGACTTCTGCATAAGTCTTCCTTGATTACTCTGTCTAAAGGGGCATTCACCCCTCAAATTGTTCTGTCTCATCAGATAACATATCTGAGCATTCATAAAGACCTGAAATTTTCTCTATTCTATTTTTTGTTTGTTGCTTCCCTTTGCTAAGATAGGAAAGTAGATAGATTTTTTATTTATTTACTACTCTGCCAGCATTTATAATAGTTCCTAGTACATAGTGGGGCTTTATAAACAACTATTGAGTCAATAAGTAAATCATCTCATATAATAGCTATTGCCATTATTATAATTTTACAGATAAAGAAATGGAGGCTTTGAAAGATCAGTTTCCTAATGTTTCATAATTGGCAAGCTCAGAATGATGTCCAGGTAAAGTTTCAAAGACTGACTTCTTAAGCACTTTAAAAGTGGAGTTTGCCTGAACTCAACATTTCTAGTATCATATCTTAAAATTACTTTCATCCTTTCTGACCTTCTTTTATTGATCTACTTTCTTCACATCATCGTTTCCTCTCATCAGCAGAATTCTAAACTGTTATCTTCTGCTTCATTTTTTCTTATCTATTATATACCTTGACTAGACCTAAAGTATCAATAAGTAAATTCAGAAAATAAAACAATGGAATATTGAAAACTAGAAAGACAGAGCTTATGAGGTATAAATTAAAATCTTATTTCAGAAAACCAAAAGGGTCTTTGGAAACCTAAGTTTAAGGAAGTCAAAGAATATTTGGTCTAAATTAGCTGATTGGCAGTCCACATGTATGATGGTAACCAAACAATAAATATATTTTTTCTTTACTTTTCCTTAAGGTATAACCAACATGTCCCTGGAGTAGAAAACTGCAAGAAAGTTCTACCTGAATCATTAATATGCTGCTTGGATGACTGTGAAAAGATTATCTGGTACCTACACTTCCTGGAATAAGATGAAGCCTCGTGTGTTTTCCATGATCAAAGTGTTTAACAAAGGTCAAGTTACTTCCCTTGCACTTCAGAAACAATAAAATCTAGATTCTTTGGTAAATTATTCAATGTCTTTCACTTTATGTAATATCAAAAAATGAACTAGGTGGGGGAAAATCCATTCTTTCCATTCTATCACTCACCTCTAGATGGTTTCAGTCTTATACCTTGTTAACCTCCTTTTCAAGGTGATTGTACCACATCACTTTTGAATTCCTAATGTGGTATCAGCATTCATAGTAAAGACCAATTAATCACAGGTGTCTGTTTGCTTCTTATATGAGACACACAATTTTAGCTGGGTTAGATCTTGCTAAAGATATGGGGGTGATTCAGTGCACAATGGTTTACCTATTTGGTCAGACTAGATGGATAGGTCTTAAGTGTATGTTTCAAACAAATGATCTCTAGGAAGCTACAAACTACTCTTTAGTCTTGGTGGGACTTGCCCACCATCATGTAATCATGATCTCAATTACCTGTTTATTAAGCTGATCACTGAGAGGTCTATGCAACCCAGAAAATAAAAAAGACCCAGAATCACATAGACTCAGCCTCACACTCCAAACTCCCATACTTTATTAGCTGGTGACCTTGGAAAATTGTCCTGAAAGATCACCAAAAAGAATTAAAGAGTTTTACATGGCAAACATGGTGTATGTATGTTTTAAACTTTTTATGTCTTACTGTATTTATTTCTAGGCAAATTAAACCATGATTATGCTAAGTAATTTGAAAAGTGCAGAAATGAATAAATAGGCAAATAAATTTAATAATAATCTAATATCCAATAATAATCTATGCAACTCAGTGACAGCTTCAGAATTTCTGTCACTGAAACCTACAGAAGAGATCTGGTTGGAACTAGAGCTTAGACACTATCTTACAAAAACAGAGTTTTTATTTATATAGTATATGTAAATTTTAAAATAGCAATTTACTTATAATTTATAAAAGACCAGAGCACAAAAAATTATTTATAACAAGGTATATTATTACTTTGCTGAGGAAAGTTATGGAGAATTTGGATCATTTGGAGCTCCATCTCTGAGCAGCCACTGTCATTATGAGATTAAACTTCATGAGGATAGTCACAGGGATATGTTATTCTCAGTTTCTGGTGTAGGGAAAACACTGAAAACATACTTTTTCTGAACTGAATTAAAGAATAAATAAGTAGATTTAGCTAACCTGATAAAATACTCAGAAAGCTTTTAGATTGTGAGTATTAATAATCTGTGAGATTTTTTTTATTTGCCTAACATTCATTTCTGCATTTTTCCAATTGCCTACCATAATCACAGTTTAATTTACCTAGAAAAGAATGGGATGTGCAATTTTACACACAACATGCAAGTGAAAGAGGGAATGGAAGATGGAAAGAAAAAAAAATCAGCAAGGACTTAGCTAATTCTTCTATTTCCTGAAATTTCTATCATGCAGAAATTTTACCAGAAATTTACTTAAATAGAAACAAGACCAAAAGGACAGGACTAAAATTACTTTTATGAGCTGTTAAGTACTTTCTACATAGATGGCTGTGTTACACTGACAGACCATCCATTCTTCAACCAAGTTTCAAAAACCTGCAGTCACTCACCTACCTGAGTTTACCAGCTACCCTGAGAGATCCCCGGAAAGAGATTTTCAAGAAGGTAACTGAGAGGATTCTCACAGCAGAAGAGTGCCTCTGCAGTTGTGAAAGGGGTGAGAGAACTGAAGATGTGCAAGAGGACTGCCCAGAGGAAGTCAACTTTGAAAATTTTAAGTAGCAATTATAATTTTCCCAATTTAAGAAAAAGATGTGGAGTAAATGTAAAAAAAGGCATGCCCAACAGTTTGGAGACAGGAAAACATATTTTTACTAAAATACAAGCCTATATAATACATGTCACAAGGTGGTCACAGATAAAGCTGGAGAAATCTGGTGGAATTAAATTAGAGTTGTGTGCCATGCTAACAACTTTTATTTTCCTAAATGTACAGAGAACAAAATAGGAGGATTTGACTGCAAATATACATTGTACATCGAGAAGATTTTAAATTTATTACGTTGATTCCTCTCCTCACTTTCTGCTCCATCAATGAGAAGTTGGCCAACATGTGTAAACTAATCAGAAGAATCCCATACAAATGATCGGTAATGAAAATACAACAATTTTAGATTAATGCAGCAGTTCTCCAAATGTTCTTAAAGTTTCTATGGGCTAACTGACAAATAACCAAATATCCAGTTTCAAATGAATCTTGCTGAAAGAACTCTCAATTATGAAAGGAATGCTGCTGACAGAAACATTAACACAATATAAATTTGAGAATGGCTAATACTGCTCAATCTAAACTTTGACAAGAGTAAAAATGATATAAATTACATTTTATGTAACAATGAAATTTTTTAAATTGAAGCTAGCAGTGACTAAAATTGTATACAGGGAATACTTATGGCTAAATAGTATTTACAAGTTGAAGCCTTTTGGGGGAAATTTAGGTCTGTAATGCTTGATAAGAAAAATTACACTGAGAAAAATAATAAAAGGAAAATTTCCAGAGGCATAAAATTTGATGTGGATAAAAATAATTCACCAATTTAATAATAATTATAAAAATTAAATTTGATGCTGTTAAAATTATTCAGTAAAATAAAAGTATAAATAGGGAAACTGGAAATTGATTAATATGTTGATATAAAAATTACTCAGAGAATTAAATTGACTTAATGGAGTTTTTCTTTTGTGAGACCTATCTTCAAGGCAAATTCATAAATGTAGTTATGTTCTAATTAAATGTTTATTTTTTTTTCTTTTCAAGAGAAACAACCTAGTCTTCGGAGTCATCCATGGAACCAGAGGTGATACATCCCCTTCCTTTCTTTCACTGCTCCTAGTAACCAGTAAGTTGTTGATACCAGGGAAAATATTTTTATTGTCATAAAAGTTGAGTCCAACCATCTTTGGAATAAAAATTGTTGAATCGGTATATTCTCTATTCCATGCATAGTCATTCAAAGAGGAACAATGGTGAGTCTTGGCTTTTAAAAAATGTATCCTTATAGGAATATGTATGAACACAAGAGGGATTGAAGAGTGGCAAGATTTCAGGCTGTTGTTGAGGATAAAACATGATAAGAATCTTGAGTAAAGAGTTGTGAAAGGAAATGGATTTACAAACTATTTAAAAGGTAAAATCCAAAGTAACCTGCAAAATCCCTAAAACAGGACAAGAAAACTTCAAAGAATTCAAATATTTATAAGGGTTTATTCTTCTGCCATATGGCCTTAAACTTCATCCCTCAGAGTCTCTCAAAGAAAGAATAGTGATTTGGAATCACGTCTCAATGGTGAAGAGCTACGTGCTTTGATTTTATGGGATCGCATTAATAAAAGTTACAACTTGCAGAGTATGCCATAGTTTTCAAAGAATTTTCACAAGTATTATCACTTTTAAAGCTTACAACACTATATAGTCAAGAAAACTGTGTCTTGAAGGTGGAAAAATGTTTGAATCATGACCATACAATTCATAGAATTGAATTTCCAAGATATTTCTCAGTCCAGATTCCTTGGTATTCTCCAAGGTGGAATAGCTCCTAACACAATTCCTATCATGCTTACTATTTATTTTATCAGTAAAAAAGTTACTATTTAATTTTTCTTTAACTAGAGATATTTATTCTTTGCACTTTATACTTTATCGCTATGATATCATCCCTTTGGTATCATCTCTTAACATTATTATTATTTATATAGCCTAGTTTATGTTCATGGCTATCAGGACAAATATGAGTCTGTAAATTTACATTAAGGAGTTTATTTTTGTTTTTCAGTGATTTTTGTTAAAGTTCACTTTAACAATTGCTCATATCCTAATACATGAGAGTATGATGCTGAGCTGCTTTCTCATCTCTTCACTGTCCCAAAGTTAGCAGATCTCTTTTTTTGGAGGATTGAGGATTTAATTTCAGTTGTGAAAATTTTTGTTGAATGTAATTTTTTAAATAAATAAATAGCAATGATTTTCACTTGAATATTATTGCATGTAGTTACAAGTTTATCACAATGCTGTATGTATATGCGTATATGTATGTATGAGAAACTGAAATTTAATAAAGCAGCTTTTAAACTTCAGATATTTGGGTCTCTTTTTTTAGCAGGAGTAGTGTTTACTCTTTACACTTCAAACACTGTATAGTAAGTACCACAGAAAATGTTACACTTTTCTTTGAGCTCAGGTCTTTGTTAATGAATCTAATAAAAACATTGAAGAGATTAATTGAAGACATTATAAATAGTAACATACATAAGTACATAGATTTTATGTACATTTTTCCTTGTCCTGGTTGAAAGAGTAGCATGGTTTCATTCTTTGTTTCTTTCTTTTTTCCTTGTTTTTGTATGACTCTTGAACACAAAATACTACGCTTATATTAGCTAGAATCTTGACCAATTAAAGCTAAAGTAGTACATTGATAAAAATGGTTGCAGTTGAAGATTTTAGGCAATATTTAGATATTTTCTAATCTAAATATTGGCTAAGACCATCTACACAAAATCTACAGATTACTATAATTTTTATTTCAACATATTTTAGTATCATGTAGAAATAGGTATCACATTATATTGCTAAATAAACAATCTGCAATATTTTCTTTTTTATTCTTCCCTAAAAAGTATATCTTCACGTATGCAAAAATCATAGCACCAACCCCTAGTTGGTAATAGGCAACTAGTCTGGGTTTGGATGTCTAGTATTGACAAAACTACTGGACCAGGGCCTCCCCAGGTGCGCAGCGGTTGAGCGCTGGGTTGCGAAGCTGCCCGTAGCCTCTGCAGCGCTGGTTCGATCCCCGGCTGCTCTCCGGCCACCAGAGGAGGATCCCACATGGCGCGCAGACCTCTCCTGCTGCCTGCTGCTCCCCTCAGCAGTGTACTTCGATCCTTCTGCCTGCTCTGCTCCCCGCTCTGGCTCTGGTGAATTCTCTCTCACCCTCCCGCGCTTCTGACTGTACCCAGTGCTTGTGTAAAATAAATAAATAAATAAATAAATAATAAACACAGAACTTATAAAAAAAAAAACTATTGGACCAAACTAAGTTTAAAACTAAGATTAAGTTAAATTTCCACTCCAATTTTCTCCCATTGAAATAATCTCATAAATTTACAAAATGACTGAAAAAGATCAAAGATCTGTGGTGATGGTGATGACAAATTTCTTACTCTGCATCATGTGCTATATACCCATGGTCTAAATACAAAACCTTTCTACAGCATTTAACGCTGTGCTCTACCAACAAAATTAAGCAAACTGATTACAAATTCCTGTTCTTTACTTACTCAGATTGAAAAATCATTGTCATGTTCTCACATAATCTTACAATATCATGTAAGAAATGATGCCCAGACTCTAGAAATATTCTGTGTATATACAATGACCGTGCAGGGTGCTTCCTCTTCTAGGTGCCTTATAAACAGTCCCCAGTACTAGTACCCAGGCCACACATGATCTTGCAAGAGTTGAACCTGGCTCCATTCATTTTGTCCCCATGCTACATGTCCCCATGCTTTCCCTCCTATCCTCCTCTTCTCTTTCTTTAGGTATTTGTATCTGAAACATGAAACTAACCCACCAAATGGAATGCCAGTAGCAAAAATATGCATGTAGCAGATCAGGGAAATATCCATGTAGCAGATCAGAGAAAATTTAGGAGCAAAATTTTTGAAATATGAATTTTTAGGAAGTCAGGAGATAAGAGATAAAATAAAGATGAAACACAAAACAAACAACAAAAAAACCAAGTCTGCAAAGATACAGATCTAAAATTATAATTAATTATCTTACATATTTTAAAAGCACAGGTTTATCAGGAAAGGGATAAAGGAAAAAAGAGAGATGCCAGCATAGTCACAGGTGGTCAGGAGGAAAGCTGCTCTAAAACAATTCTATTTTTTTTTAAGATTTATTTATTTATACAAGCACTGGGTACAGTCAGAGGTGCAGGAGGGTGAGAGAAGTCACCAGAGCCAGAGCAGGGAGCAGAGCAGGCAGACTGACGAAGTATACTGCTGAGGGGAGCAGCGGGCAGCAGGAGAGGTCTGCGCGCCATGTGGGACCCTCGCTGGGAAGCCGGGGATCAAACCGGCACTGCAGAGGCTGCGGGCAGCTTCGCAACCCAGCGCTCAACCGTTGCACCACCAGGGAGGCCCAAACAATTCTATTTAACCTTGATAAAATTGTCTCTTTCCAGACTTCTACTTTGCCTCTGTCTAAATTTTTTATGTAATGCTTCCCTCTTTCTTTGTCCTTGCTGTCTGACTTTTTTCTTGTCTCTTTTTTTTCTTCTACATTACTATAATCTATAGTTATATTTAAAAAAATTATTTATGCAATGCCTGGTAAGAAATTAGATTTTTAAAAAGGTATAAGACATAGATTCTGCTTTTGTATAGGTGACAATAACAGTAAATGCACTGATGGGTAAGTGATAAAATAATGCCACTACCAACAAATTAAAATTCTATGTGAAATTGACAAAGCAGGGTAATAAAAAGCATGCATTTACAGTGTAGCTATTTTTTGGCAAGAGTGACAAAAGAGAACTTCAGAGAGGAAATAGGATTTTCACAGAGCCTTGGTAGTCCTGAGGAAGTACAGAAGAGAGGGTGTTGAAACCTTTAACTTTTTTTATTTTAATCGTAAGAGAAAAAGAAAAAAGTCCCTGCCTAGCTCCAGGCTCATTCTGATCTCACTTGTGGATCCAGTTGATCTGGCTAAGAGTTTAGAATTTATAATAAAATCAATGAAGGTATCAAAGGGCTTTGCCCCCTTTTATATTTTTTAAGCAGAAGAGTATAGAAAGAGGTGGAACTTCAGACATGAGAAAATTATTGAAATACTTCAGGAGAAAAATGATACAGGCATAACCCTAACCCTAACCCTAACCCTAAGGTGACAACAATGGAGATGAAGAGGGGAAAATTTTTCAAGATTATTAAAATGTAAAATCATGAAATACATATTTCAGAGTGTATCTTTTTGTGAAAAAGATTTCAAATTTAGGAAAGGAGGTAGGTTCCTCACTTCTGAACGATGAGTCTGGAAATGGATCATAAATACACAGCAGATAAGGAATGCTGAGTATAGAAACCAAGAACAAAACTGGTCAAGTACTGAAGTTATTAAACCTCAATGTTTTAAGAGACAAATAGGGAGAACCAAAATATAGATGATAAATAGATAAATCAGTGTAAATGTAATGTAAATGTAAATGTAACGGTGTAAATGTAACATACATTTGTATGTATGTTATATACCTGGCATAGGTACAAGACACATAAAACTAGTATGTATATATGTATGTGTATACTTATGTGCATGTGTATTTCCATGAACAGTGTAGAAATATCTCTAGTCCTACACTAGTTACTAATCTCTAATGAAAGGATATCACGAAGCCCCAAACAGAGAAAAAACCTGGCTCAAGCTAACCAATCTACTTGCATTTAACCTACTAAACAAAAGAGGAAAAGGAGAGACTCTCACCCCACATCATCTTTCCTTCAACAAAATGCACCTCAAGTTCTAGCAATGACTACAGACAGGGTTTGTATTAGGAAATATTTACTAAAATTAGTAGATAATCAATTTTACTTTACCCCAAATCTCTAAGTCATATAGTATTTAAAATATAACAACAGTATTTCTTGTTAAATTGAATTCATAACTTGTTTTGAACACCTGTGATATGCAAGCACAGTACATGTTTCTAACATGAGAAAGTGGAAATAGATGGAAAATCAAGAATTATGTCCAGGAAATTAATCTGAACAGTTATGACTCATAGCTCACTTAATACCTTATACACCTATTACTTCAATGTCACAGAACAGAACGATAGCTTGTCTGGCATTATCTCTGTTGGAGATAGACAACACTAATCTCTATCTACATTCTTAAAACTATCTTTTCCCTTAAAATTATCTAGAAATTTTAAACAAAGTTTTGGTTTCCACTTACAAGGTGATGTGACACTACAAAAGAGCTTATGTACACTTTTGTGTAACATAACCCAGCAATGTTGTTACCCTGGGAGTACTTTGGCCTTGTACATATTTGTATTTTAGAGATTAAATAGAACATCTGAATTGTGCACATATTTATGCATTGATGCATCTCTACATGTGGCTCTATTTCTTTATGCCTTTAGAGAATACAATTGCCCTAAAGCCAGTTATTTCCTATAGACACTAAACTCAATTTTGACACATTAAAGTAAAAAATATAATCCAATTCATTTGTTGCAAATGAAGAAAAATGTGTAATTTAAATCATTTATAACTCACCAAATTATATATTACAGGATAAAATGTCCTTCAGAATTTAAAAATAAACAAGATTTACATATACAATGATTATCTCTATATGCTTTTCCTGGAGAAAATATTTCAAGAAAATTATTGATGCCTTTCAATTTTTATGTGAACAATTAAAGTTACACCTGACCTTTTAAAATAAATCTATATATATCTAGCCACTTAATTACAGTATAAATTATTCAGCAAAATTGACTTAAAGGTTTCTAGATCATTTTATATTCTTATTTTGATTATGAATTTAAGGGAACTTCTTATGGTAAAAACCTTTAATAGAATGAGATGAAATTTTTATGGGGTTTGCTCTACGGCCTATGAAATATTTCAGTATGTCTTTATGTTTATTTACAAATGTTTGCAACAGTTTCTGAGTGGGAATTTTTAATGGAAAATACGCTAAAATTATTCTCTACAATTTGTTTTTGATTAAGATAACCTACTTTTATAAGGACAGTGACAATAAACATGTTACATATTAAGACTTTAAAAGGCTACACCATAAAGATTTTTTTAAATCCATCTTTTAGTTAGTAAATTATTTCATACTACTTTCAACTCTTTGTTTACTCAAAATATAATTTGACAAAATTGCCGAGTTGGTAGGTACTGCCCTGCCTTTCACAGGAAGAGAGAGCAGTGGAAAGCCAAAGAACAGTTTCAGAGTGAATTTCTAGAAGCAAGATTTTATAAAGTTTTACTTTTTTTTAAATTTATTTGATATTTCTATGAAAATCCCATTTCAAATTCCTTTCAATAAGAAAGACCAGTCTTTAGACACTGCACCATAAGGAGTAAAATTAATTATCAAATTTTTAGCTACATTTAATAATCAACTAAAATGTACTCCACCCAAACTGAAACTGTTAAAACAAATGTGTATTAAATAGACCACATGTATCTAAAGGTCTCAAGCTGAAATAGCTATCTGAGGTCCAATTAGTTACATTTTCCTATAGAATACATTTGCATGATTCTTGAGACTTTAGATATTCTATCTCTTCAAGTCTCTACTATTTACCCATCACCGTGGAAGGGCGGCGGCCCAACCTGAATCTCCACGGCAAAAAAAAATCATTAAAACAAGTACTGTAACCATTAACTTTACTGAAAATATATTCTGGAATAAGAATGTGAAAAACAGTTAATATTTTATTTACTCAACTGCATTTTTTTTACTCAACTGCATTATTTTATACTGTAAGCATGTATTTAATAAAATATTTCTGTAGTAATCAAATTTGAGGAAGCAAACTTGTCTGCTAAAGGAGGGAGATACTTGCATGGAACCAAAACCTTCTAATAACTCAGAAAAAATTCATTTTTGCTAAAAAGATACAATGTCACTAATTTTGATATTAAAAAGTTCTCAGACTTTCATAAACCTATGTTCACAGACTTTGGGGGTTCAGCAACATTGTTGCTTTTTTTTTTAATATCCTTGAATATATCTTTTTTCAAGGAACATAAAGATAGAAAATGTTTTACTTTTAAATTGCAATTTCCCCCAAACATTTATGCCTATTCAAACAGAAACAATTATTTTATCACATCACAAGCCAAGTGTCTCTGAGCTACAACAGCCTCCACCACTTTCTAGCAGATTCCAGTCACCAATGCTTCACTAAGGCTTATGTTCTTTTCAAACCAGTGTCCCTCTACAAGGAGAAAATAAGGCTATATTAAAATTATTTTGCTTACCTGTAACAAACACTCCAGTGTCCAGAAAGACAAAGCCAAAGGCCAAAAGTTTAAGCCACAAAAACATGGTTATATCTGGAAATCAGCTGTATTCCTATGAAACAGCATGCGTCCTTCTGAAAGGCAAAATAATGGTTATCTATTTAAAATATTTTCTCCATGAAACTGAATCCAAAATAAAAGAAATGAATGCACACTCTACCCTGTTGACTTATCAGACGGGGAGCAATTTCCTCCTCTGTTACCCTAAGAACAAACCACTTGCTAGTAGCATTAACAGCGAGGTAGTGATGTCAGATTCAGTTTTACTAACTTCTCCAAAAATACTGTAAAGGGTCCTCTTTGCAGGAAGTCAAGAAAGTTGTTCAAGTCTGTGCAAAGGCATCTTACTTCCTTAATTCATGTAATTAGACCAAGTTAGTAGGCTTTTGGAAAGATTTTTTTCTTAAGGAACATTTTTTTTAAGTACCCAAAACATACTGCTTCACAATATTCATTACAACTTTTTAAAAATACCAAATCCTCAATAAATAATCAATAATTTTCTCACCTAAGAGATGATAAAAACAATTTAGCATGGATATAACAAAATGGGGGATGACAAGGTGATAAAATAACTGTGTTAGTAGAGATTATCTCTTTTTGATTTACCATAACCAGAAGAATGAGTAAACAACTATCTATCCAGTTATTTTTGGCAACCATTGTCATTTACCAGTAGGGCATTCAAAACCCTGTAACATGACAGTTTTAAGTCAGACCCATTTCCTATGCAAAAGCACTCTCAGAGAACTTAAGAGGTTTGCCCCAGATCTTTCATAAATATCCTTATGGGGCTGAACGAAATCAGAGTGTCACTTTTACTACAGCACATTCTGCTTCAAAAAAATTAATGCTTCTGTGAATTGGGATATTCTTGGTGCTGTTGATGAGGAAAAGAGAGCAATGAAAATCAAAAGTTGCCTTTTATTAAAACTAAGCTTTTATCTGAGCAACACTTGCCCAAACTTTTTGATTAAAAAAGACAACAAATTAATATACAAAATGGTCTTTATGATTCTGGATGGTGAGTCCATTAATTAGAAAAATCCATACTAGCAAAAAGTCACAATGAATCCAGCAATACAATTAAAAGAACTGGCAGCATTATCACATATGTGTATGTGTTTAAAAATAACAGTACATATATCCACAAGGAATTATTTTTTAAATTGCAGATAATGCATTGGGGACTTAGAGCAAACAATACTTCCACTAACTCTACAAACTCCAATTAGGAAGTGCTACTACAGAGTTCTTGTATTTAAGTACATAAACCTTTAGGTATTTACAAACTTACTTGTTTTAGTCCGGCTGCTAGGGACTACAGAGCCAAATGTGCACATCTCTCCTTTTTGTTTGCAAATGGAAATAATCCTGCATCTTATTTTATGAAAAACAGCATTACAATAAGAAATTTGTTTGGTAATTATTTTATTATGATTATTATTATAACTAATTTACTAGCTTCCTAACTACTTACAGGACTGTGCTTAGCACTTTAATTACATAATCCAGTTTGTACACCAATGCTTGAACAATATAATGCTATTGTTCCTCATTTTATCTATGAAGTTCAAAGAGATTAGATGTTTTGTTCAAGGTCTCACAGCAGGATGTTGACATGCTACGTTTTGAACCAATTTCAAATTTTCATTTCATTTTTCTTACATAACTTTGTGTCTTTTTATTTTTTCACCTCTTTTTCAATGTTTTTTACAACTTTGTCATTTTAATCTATAAAGACAGGACTCCATAAAAATGTGTTTTTTTTTTTTTTCAAATGTTCTTTCAAATAAATTACCTGTGAACACAAGCACTGCTCCTCAGCAGGTAAACCTCATGAAAAACATGTGTCAAGGGTCACAAATTTCAGTATTCAGCTCCCCCTCACTCTGGTCTGTTTCTTAAAATACATTTGCAATGGAAAACTATAGGGAAGTTAGCTTTGAATATCTTTAAGCAAATACATGTGTTCTATCAGCTGCCATCATGGCAGCATATTTGGCAAAACTAACAGGCAAGGAAAAAACTACATTACATACAATGTTTTAAAAGGGAGTTAAGTATATAAAATGTACTCTATACAAGCTAAAAATATAGGTTTAGAAGTCTTAAAGAGACATTAAAAAGAGGTTGTATAGATCACAGCTTTGAAGAAATAGTAAGAATGTGAGAGATTAAATTCTACTTAGGCAGCTGGGTAGAGAAGTTTCAGAGAGATTAAGCAATACTGAGAATAATTAGCAACATAAAATTTAGATTAAATATTTTAATATGTTTAAAACTGAGTTTGGTGTCTGTAGGAAATAATAGACTTTGGTGTAGCAAAAAGCAAAATGTTTTGGGGGGAATATAATTAGCAGTTTGTTAATATGCTTTTTTTTATTTTTTACATCATTGTTCATTTTTAAACAATATTTTCTTCCCGCTCACCTCACGTGTAGTCCCCCATAGAATTTCCTTCACCAATGCACCCTTGCACCATCACCACACTCTCCTGTGCTCCTCCCTCCCTCCTTCTGATCCCTCTCCCTCCTCCTCTCCTGCAGGATGTCTCTGATTTATAATTGTCTGGTTTTGTTTTGTTGTGTCAGAAAGCAAAAATTTTTTATTGTACACTATAAACAGATAAGGAAATAGAACCTACCATACAGAGATACCAATCAATGCTCTCAAGAATGGAGTCATTGGCAAGGCAAAGATTTGGTATCAGCTGTTCAGAGGGAGGCAATAAAGAAGACACTAGTAGTTGCTAGAAGAGAGGACACAGTTCCCCTCCAATAGTGGATAACACTAACTGTGGCATCTAGGCAGGAGTATGGTTAGCAGCTGATATTTCTATAGGACAGCCAAGGAAATCTCCTCCACTGTATTTCAGGTGGCCTAGCACCCAGGGCCTAGGCATGCAGCAGCCTCCAAGTCTCAAAGAAGTAGTTGGAGCATTTGGGACATACGGATGGGTTCCTTCCTATCCTCTTTCATTGGTTCTGAGAGAGATTAGGCTGCTATTAAATGGTACTTTTTAAAGAATAAATGAGATTGGGAAAGACCTAAAAAGTAATATCAGAGTTTACGTGTAGTGAATAACCTGTTACTTCTTGAAGGGCAGAAACAGTACATGTCCAAAACAATCTCAAAGGTTGATCAATAAAATTTGAAGATAACCAGAGCTGATTAAATTATAATAAATGTTTTTAAACTATAATATTAAATTATAAATGATATTTTATTTATATTAATCATTTCCAGATTTTTTTAGGTCCATGATGTAAAGATTATACAAAGGTTGAAAATATTACATGAAGTTAACTGCAAAAGAAGATATTCATTCATTCCTTCATTTATTCATTCAACAAGTATAAAGCTATCTCCTAATTTTATAGAGTAGTTTTTCCTAGCACCAAGAATAAATGGTGGGGGGCCTCCCTGGTGGCACAAGGGGTTAAGACACAACCTATGAAGCTATCTGCAGCCACTGCAGCACAAGTTCAATCCCCAGCCAAGGAGAAGACCCACATGGCGCAGCACAGGGCAAGTCAGGAGACTCACCCACTGCTCCTCTCAGCAGTGTATTTCAGTCAATCTGCCTGTTCTGTTCCCCACTGTGTCTGGTGAATCCTCTTACCCTCCACACCTTTGGCCTGTACCCCAGTTCTTGTATGCATAAATAAATAAATTAAAAAAAAAGAATAAATGGTGAATAAAAACAGACATACTCCTGTCCCTGGTAGAATCTATACTTTAATGGTAGAGACATAATTAAGTAACCAATAACCATGACAATTTCAGCACACAGGATACACTTGATGTTTGGTTTAGTTGTGATGTTAGATAAGTTTACCTGAAATTAAAGCAATGAAGTTAGACCTAAAAAAAAAAAAAATTATAGACGTTCTGGGAAATCATGAGGTCTCAGGGGGAAATGACAGTCAACATCACTAAGACTTAGGTTTTAAGAGATTCATTACTGTAACCTAACACATTTGAGGAGTTATTAAACGTTGTTTAACTGCAGTTTAATATTACAATATTACAAGATGTTGTTGTTAAACAACAGTGAAATCTATCTTATACCCACCATTTCTTTCTTACATCACTGCTCAGTAACATTACATACAATTAGCCTCTCCTTCCCTAATCACTATGCAGTTTCCTAAACACCATTATTTACTGATTTCCTTGACCTGGCCGCCATGTTGTGTCCTCTTCCTCCACCTGCCTTATAAGTATTGTGATACATTAAAAGTTCAGTTCTATGCCCATTTTTTTCTTTTTTTAAAAGATTTATTTATTATGCATACAAGAACTGGGGTACAGGCCAGAGATGTGGGGTGTGTGTGTGTGAGGATTCTCCAGAGACACAATGGGGAACAGAACAGGCAGATTGACTGAAATACACTGCTTAGGGGAGCAGTGGGTGAGTCAGGAGAGGTCTGCTGTGCCATGTGGGTAGCTCCCTGGGTGGGGATTGAACTCATGCGGCAGTCACTGTGGATAGCTTCATAGGTCGCATCTTAACCCCTTGCGTCATCAGGGAGGCCCTCCCCATTTCTTTCTTTATGGGTACACATGCTGATGGCTCACAAATACGTATCTCTTGTCAGCTCAGGTCTCAGGGCTCACATTTGCTACTGTATTGTAAACAGTACATGGTATTGCTTCAGAGCCAAGTCAATGAAGTGGAGAAATCTTGGCCCCTCCCCTTAAACCTGCCCTAATTCCTGATCTTATCCATGTCTGTAACCACACTAATGTACATCCTGTAGATTTTGCCAGAATCCAAGTTTTAGTCTTTATTTTTCCTTTTCTGTCATAAGTACTTACAACTTATTAATAGGTAGCATTAATTCCATTGCTACCATCTTTATTGTGATCCATTTCCAATCATATTACTTAGGACAAGGTCACTGTAACTACTCAGTATTTTAGCTGTTCTCCAAGCTTCTTTCTATCTCCCTTCATTATTTCCTCCAAGAAGCAATCAATTTGATCTTCTGTAAATACAAATCAGGTTGTGATAGATCCTTAACCTTTCTCAATATTTCCCCCATGCATGTTGAATAAAATCAAACCTCTGCAAACATTTCTCAACTCATTTAATGCTACTTTCAATCTTGTTCATGCTATATTCAGGCTGTGCTATTCTTTTTGTTCTTTAAAATGCCAAGCTCTTTCCTGGCCTTTACCTTTCATTCTTCCCTGGATGCTCTTTCTATAACACTCCACCATCCACTTTTTACACAGTTTCCTATAGGTAACAGTTTAAATGTCACTTTCTCATGAAATTTCCCTGAACATCCCCCATAAAAACACCTATTTTCTTCTTTTCTATCTCAGAATCTTGTTCATTTTCTCCAGATCTAGAGATATATTTATTTATATCCATCTCCCTGACTAGAACAAAAACTTGTCTACTGGATGGTAAACCATGAAGCCTGAGGAGTGCTTAGTATAGAGGTTGCTATACATGGTACTTGTTGAATAAATTAATGAATCAGACACATGAGGCTGTGATATAGCTAGTATTGAAAAAGTTGGCAAGAGGAGCCAGTAGAATGGTCTAGAAGCTTATGTTGTAGCACAGGCAAGGAAAAATAATAGTAAAAATATTCACCCATTGAATAAATGACTGCATTGAATGCATTAATTATAATGAAATTATAATGCAATTATAACTTGATACAGATTCTTATCAATGGACAAATATAAAAAATGCAAAGGATGAAACATTTCTACATTTTTATGATTTGACCTGAAAGTACATTCTTTCGTTATGCCTTTTTGTCTTAGGAAGATTTATTGAGAAATCAGTGGTGTCTGATTAATCTTTCTCTTTGTCTTTTTGTAACATGCAAATCCAGATAAAAATAAGTGCCACCAATGTCTAACGCATGAAGGGGGAAGTGGTGACAGATCTTCCCAGTTTGAGCACCAGAACATGACTCTCCTACTGAGCTTAGGAAATCGGTCCATGTATTGCTACATGCTGATGCCAACTGATGTAAACAAATATACACTACTGATATAAAAATGATCTTGCCATGGTCAAGAAACAGGATTAAATCCTAACAATGTTATAATATCTCCACTAAGCTAGTAGAGCTAATAACACTACTTAAGTATTGTTGTAAGAACTAAATTAATTATTTAGGTACATATTCAATGAATTGTATAACCATACCAGGTTATCATTAAAAACATACAACAGAATGTACATTCTAACTCTCCTAACCCCAATAAGAAAGTAGAGTAGGGAACCAAAATGGGAAGGAGAGGAGCTCCACTAGGATTTCAAGCGTACCCTTTCATTTCATTCTTCATTTCTCAATCACAGAGGTAAAGGCCTAATCAGAGCTAAAGGTAAACAGGAAGTAAAGACTTAAACTGAATATAAGATTGAGGGGTTTAACTGAACTGGAGTGAAACTATTTTTTAATCCAAAAGTAACGAGAAGGTTGTGGAACTTGCCCTATATATTATCAAGAGATGGAAAAAGGAAACTCAATATTTTGGTTTTTTAAAAAGATTTATTTTTATTTATTTATGCATACTGGGGTGCAGGTCAAGGTGCAGGGTTGAGAGGATTCATGAGATAGTGTGGGGAGCCAGAACAGGCAAATCTACTGAAATACACTGAGGGGAACAGCAGGCGAGACACCACATGGGTTAGCTCCCTGGTAGAAGGATCAAACTCATGCTATAGTGGCTGGATATAGCTTGCTAGTGCAGAGACTTAACCCCTGTGCCAGCAGGGAGGCCTTATGTTTTCTTTAGTTGAATTAAAGGCAATATCAATTGCCAGAGGTGTCCTGATTTCAGTAATGGGAAAATGTGTTTTATAAAATATCTACCTTAGAATCAATGAAAATACAGTAATATAGCTGATCAGAGTCAAGAGAAAAGCACAATTATTTTATGTTTTTATCCTCATTGAGTTCTGACTATCCGATAAACCAGTAATATGTGTAAAGAATTATGATACAGGCAATGAGCTCTGATACCAGTCTCCAAGTTCTTGTCTTGTAACTTCTAAAATGATCAGAGAATATTCCACTCTGGCCTGGCTTCTATGGATTCCAAATTGTTCTTTTTTTTTTTAAGATTTATTTATTTATGCTCACAAAAGCTGGAGTACAGGCCAGACATGCAGGGGGTGAGAGGATCCACCAGAGTCAGAGAGGGGAACTGAACAGGCAGGCTGACTGAAATACACTGCTGAGGGGAGCATTGGGCGAGACAGGCGAGGTCTGCTGGGCCATGTGGGTTTCTCCCTGGCTGGCAAGGGCTCAAATTTGTGCTGCAGAGGCTGTGGATTGCTTCACAGTGCGGTGCTTAACCCCTTGCACCACCAGGGAGGCCCTCCAAATTGTTCTTGTTTCAGAAAGTCTAGCCTGAGGGGTGTGTTTGTGTGTGTGTGTGTGTGCCCTTCCTGGAATAATATGATCAGATGGCTAGATTTAATTTGAATTACAGAAAATGAAGAAATATGACAACTTTGAAACTTTAGTTACAAAATTATAGCTGCTATGCATGTTCAGTAGGATACCGTAATTTTTCATGTTTCCAAAGACAGGTTCATTTTCTGCACAGTAAGCAGGAGGAAATAATATGAACACATGAAACCAAATTAACACCCAAATACCTTTCCTTGTTTCAGAGAAAGCCTGTTCACATTACTAATAAGCACTATATTTATTAGGGTTAATGTTACCTGTCTGTATTAGTGGTAAAGGGGTAAAGAAAGTGTAGACAGACAATTCCTAGAAGCCTTGGCTTGGAAGTGACACACATCACTTTACCACCCATTCTGCAGGCAACGTCTGTCACGTTGTTAGACCCACATCTGTGGGTTAGGGGGTCATGAAAAAATTTAGTTTCCAGTTGGGCATCTGCTAGCCAGCAACAACTCTATGCTAAGGAAGGGGGCATAAAGAAAAGTTATGGGAGAGAGCAAGATATGTCAGCCAACATACCTTGGATAGGAAAAAAAAATGTTCACGAGAATCTGGAAATAGAAACAGTGTACTAAATCATTCTACTATCTGTAGAGGTACAATGCATATAAAAAATACATAATATATGACCCCAAGGCCAAGGAGGAGCAGGACAAATGATAATATGATACGATATGTAATATGTGTATGAACAAATAAATATGTACCCATGCACATGTGTTCACTTTTGATGAATATGATTGTTTTGTGACCTGAAGGATATGCTAAGAGCTTAACAGTTGTGTCTATTTTCTTTCAGATGATTGTCAAGCATGTGGTTTTGCTGATGCCAGGGGAATATTACCAAAACCAAATTACTTGATTTAAAGGAGAAAGAAGCCCAGTATTTGTGATGCCTTATTACCTTTCACAGCTGACACTTTAGCTTTTTATGAATTGCTGAGATATATAATATGTAAGGTATTACATTTTCATGGTTAATAAAAGGTAATTGCAATGTAAGCAATACAGCAAAGACACCATAGGAATCTGGGGTGAAAATGGAAAAAATATCATGTATCTGAACAATCTCATAGGACAATTACCATTTGAAGCAACATGAGGGAAGTTTCAGTTTTACTTAGTTCTGTTTTCTCAACTCTGCTAATGCTCTTTCACAGGTTCCTGGCAAGGACCCCAAGCAAGGCTGCCCAGCCAATGCCTGCAGGATCCCTCTTGTGCTCTCCTTGTGCCCACAGGCCACCTAGCATGGTGCCTGGTGTCCGCACTGCAGTGGGAGGATCAGAAGTGAGAAGACCTCAATCTTGTGAAGCCCTCAGGCTCTCCAACTCACTTTGGCCCTGACCAAGCCTGATGCAGTTGCTCACCCACTGATTTTGGAGGCTGTTCATCAGCAGATTCTGAGCAACAAGTTCCTTATTATATGAATGAGAGAACTTCTAGGGAGAAGTTCTTATAGTAGTGCATTTAGTGCTTACTATGTGCCAAGCATCATGCTAATATTAACATGAATTTTCTCATTTAATCATGACACCAGTATGAGGTAGGTACTCCTAGGTGTCATATTTTTTTCTGGTAAACTGAGCCTAGATTCATCAAGAAACTTTCCCTAGTCCATTCAACTATAGGAGCTAGAACTTAAGCTTGAACTCAAATTCCGAGTTTAAGAATTTAAGTCAAATCCAACCCCCTTGAAATTGTACATTAGGAAGTTTTTAGTTACAGGTAACACTAATTCTACGTAATTCAAGTGGAAACAGAAATGACACAAAATACATTGTCAATCAAATATGCCTTCCTGTCTCAGAAATAATAAACACTATGAACACAACCAAAAAAGCAATTTTTCAAAAGTTTAATACTAATTCTATCCAACTTATAAATATTGCAGTTTGGGGTCCTCTTCTCCCACATTTTCTCTCAAGATAAACTTATTGATTTCCATGAATTGAAATGGCATAGATTTTCTACCCAAACCTTACCTCTATGCCCCTGCTTCCTCTTGTCTAAGATGACAAAGCACAAACAACAATGTTGAACCTGAACTCTTGATTTCTCATGCCCCCAAATCTGCTCTCCCACCCTAGTACATTCCCTGCATGGGTACTATATTCCCTACCCAGTTACTCAAGCCAGGTACCTGGAAGTCATCGTGGATCCTCCCTTTTCTTCACTCTCCATCCACATCTGGAGTTGTCATCCAGAAACATACTCTGTCTAAAAAATGCTCTGGGTCTAAAAGGTATATCATCTTCATCTCCTTCCCACTTCCACCACTGCATGTCTGCACAATACCACTTATCCCCAGGAGTATTAGCAAGCAGGGTTATAACCTGTCCCTCAGGTTCCCTTCTTACTCTCCTCAAAGCCATTATTCCAAAGCCATGAGAGCTCTTTACAACGCAAATAAGTCCATGCAATGGCCCTGTATAAAATCTGTTTAAGCATTTCATTTGTAATTCAAATAAAATGCAAACCACTTATCAGAGTCCACAAAGCCCAGTAAATTCCAGCCACTGCCTGAGTCTCTCACACCTGGTTTTATAGGACTTTGCTCTCCAGGCTTCTCCCAAGTTCGTCTTGATCCCACCTCAGCTATTATATAGGCTTTTGGTTAAGCAATGTGCTTCCCTCCTACTTCCCATCACCAAATTCTTCTTATATTACATAATGGTCTGACCATCCTTTCTAAAGCAGATCCCCAACTCTGGTTCTCCACTTCATCTCAACCCTCTGTTACTTTCATAACAATTCTTTCAACAATTGTGTTATCTTTTTTTGCCCATCCGTTTACTTGACTTTTCATCACATGCACTTGAATGTGAGCTCCACAAGGGAGGAGCCCTGCCCACTGCTGACTCTGGTAGCAGCAGCAAAGCCTGTCTTCTAGAAGGTGCCTAGTAAATGTCTATTAGCAAAGGACAAAATGATGGTATAAATGTCTAAGTTTATAAATAAAAAGGGAATAAAAAATTACCCATGTAAGGAAACTTTAATGTATAGTTTCGAGATATAGAGATACATCATAATACAGAGATACCTTACAATATTGAGTTAGTTTTCTTCCTAAAAATTTATCTGCTGCCACAAAATTTTGGGAACTTGTAAGAAGTTCCTTTGTTTTCTACATTTAGTGGTACCTTTTCTTAGCATAGTTCCCTCAGTAGAAAATGGTAGATACCACTTTACAGAAATGGAATGTAAGCTGAATAAAATGATATACAACATCTTACACATAGAAGGGACTCAAGAAATGCTAGTTCCCCAGGGGATATAACCTGCAACTTAGACACTGGCCCACAAACTGAAGACCTCTCTTCTATTCTTGGCTTTCCCATTTACTTCTAAATCTGACCACTTAGCTACCCTTCTCCTTATTTCCCTAATTTTCCCTATTTCTCCATCACTTTCTATCTTACAAAATTATCTTTTTTTTAAAGATTTATTTATTTATACAAGAACCAGGGTACAGGCCAGATGCGTGGGAGGGTGAGAGGATTCACCAGAGACAGAGCGGGGAACAGAACAGGAAGACTGACGAAATACACTGTTGAGGGGAGCAGCGGGTGAGACAGGAGAGATTTGCTTTGCCATGTGGGATTCTCCCCAGCCGACCAGGATCGAACCTGCACTGCAGAGGCTGTCAGACAGCTTCACAGTGCGGCACTCAACTGCCTGCACCACCAGGGAGGCACTTACAAAACTATCTTTCACATATTACTTATGTTAGCTAATCACTGGACAATGCATCATCATCTCAGGAGTTTAAGATAGTTTTTACTGAATTTTAATAGTATCAAGGGATGCAAAAATTTAAATGCTAACTTTTCTGAGGAAGATTCCAGTCTAATTGTCAAAATATTTCAATCCCCAATTTATAATCACATTAAACATGAGTTTCAAAAATCTGCAAATCCATTTGGCAAACCAGGAAGAAATTGATAACCACCTACAAATCCTTGGTCACCCATAGAATATGTCCTTCTCCATACCCTGTATCCCCATGTCTGGAGAGGGTGATAGCACAGGTGAGCATAGGCTCGACTAAATCCACTGTTGTAGAGCTCTCTCCTGGCAGAGAAGAAGACATGCAGGAGAGGCCCTGTTCTTCCCCAATACATACCTACTGCACACCTGAGTGCCTGCCTCTGACTAATATATGCATGCTACATCTAATATGTTAGATTTAGATATTTTAATATGCATGTTAAGTGTAATTATGTTCCACAGGGGGCACATAATCCAGTGCTAGTTGATGAAACTTTAACTGGCATTTCTGGAAGAGAGACTCTCACTCTCTAGTTGTTATTTTTTCTGCTGCATAGAAAATTAAAAATAAAAAAGGTTGGCGTTTGGACCTTCTCTTGCCACCACACCAATTCTAAACCTAACGCCAAAAGAACTTAAACACAACCTTGGGATAAGAAAAAAGAAATGTAGAAAAACACAATATTACTTGTAAATTCAATCTAGTTATAACCTACTGATATCTATAAATGTTTTATCTGATGTCATCTAACTGATGCTTAAATTAGATTAGGTCAGATTTTGTGACAGTTGGAACAGAAAGTGCCCAAGTAACCACATGGGATATTAATTTATTTACTCTTTAGCAACTATTTTTAGAGTTTTTTCTACTATAGCCCAGATATTGGCGATAGGACCTAAAAACACATACAAAAAAATACAGTAACAAAATCCTTACCCACCCAGAAACTCACAATCTAATAGTAAAAACAGACTCATAAACAAGTAATTAAAATACAGTGTGATAAAAGTATGGCAACACTGTGGCCTAAAGGGGGAAGTGATCAACTGTGCCCGAGGGGATAACAGAAGGTGCACAGAAAGCTCATCATCCAGCTGCCCTGGGGGAGGGGCAGCAGGAACAAAGGCACTGCTGAGAAATTTCCAAGGAAACACACTCTTTGAGGAATTGCAAGCACTCTGATTTTACAGAATCATAGTGCAAAGAAGGAAGGAATTTGGAGGGATTGTAGAGTTGCTGTTAGACCAGGAAAGGCCTTGGATGTGACAGTAGTAAATGGGTGTCAGTCTAGTGAAGGATCATCCAAGCATTCTAAGTAGGGAAGGATTATAATAAATTTACTTTTGGGAAATCATCCTGTTAATGGCATTAAAGTGTTCTTGAGTGGAAGAATAATAATCATGACACAAGGATGAGGTCCCAAACCAAGGGAAAGCTATGAGGTTGATCGTAAGAACCAGAAGCAAGAGGATAGTCAAGAAGTCTCACCAATATTTTTGGGATTGTCAATTAGACAAGATGAAGTGAAAAAACTCTCAGATTATTTCCCAGTATTTGTACCAACCAGATGTAAAATGCTATAATTTTAGATAAAAATAAGTTTTCCCTGTTTTCACTCAATTTCAACTTCTGTTTTAGCTTATAAACACTTCATCTTTTCTTCTTCCTTGTTACCAATTCATCTCAAAAAAGAATGCACATTATTTTAAAAATTTCACTTGCAGTGGCCTTCTGATTAACTTTTCACTGATAAATCCACGCTCCCCTCCCTGCCCCCTCCCCCTCCAAACACCTTCCTCCCTCTCTCCCTGTCAATCCTCTCACTCCTTCCCACCTCCCTCCCTTTCTTTTTTTCTCAAATTGTCAGACTGTATGTAGCAATGTGTAATCTAGGGTGAGAGAGACCAGTAGAGTTAGTTTGTGTCAAGGAATGTCACTGGACAGCAAGACTGAATAAGGAAAGACTTCTCAAAGTTAAAGCTTCAGCACTTGGAGGGCTACAGCATTGGTTCCCTATCAACACAGTGTAGGAAGCAGCAGCTTGGTCTACAAGATGTAACACAGCTCATGGAGGGCTCAAATGTAGCTCTCCACAAACTTCTCTCTTGCTCTGATGTGGGCGGAAATGAGCTCAGCTTACAATGCTCCACTGGTTTCACCCTCCTAGCTGGGTGGTGCAGCTGCAAAGCGTGTGCTGTGAACCTTGTGAGCCAACATTTGAGAGTCACAAGTCCATGACTTGTGGCAAGAATGTAGGAACATATATAACTAGAGGCATGGTGACCTTCGAATGGGATAGTGGCCTTCGTCACAGTTGGAATCCCTTCCTCAGGCCTCCAAGCTCCTGGGAGCTGCACCTTGGGTGCTAAGAACTCCTCCCAGCCCAGCCTCTGCAGCAGAGCAAGGGTGAGACAGGAACAAGCTTCACAGGAAGTCAGTGGTTCCTTTTTAACAATACCTGCTTTCAGTTTAGCCTCTCCAAATGCAGTCTCAGCTTCTCTGTGTTGGACAGGGAAGCCAGGCTGTTGCCCTTCCCCTCTGTGGGACTTCTTTCCAGGGTCTGAGCAGAGGAGAGGTTGAGGGGCAGGAAGCAGACAGTAGGGTTTCACAGGACAGGCTGCTCAAGGAGTGAGGCCCAGCTCCAGGCTCACAGCGTGGGAGCAGAGATCCACAGCAGGGTCCAGTGGAGGTGGTTAGAGCAAGGGCAAGCAGCAGGAGTCTTCTACCCTTCACATGACAACAAGTCAGTGTGCACACGTAGATGACACGCACAGTGGGTCAGCACACCTCCCAGCCAGGAGCGGCTGTCCCTCCCCAACAGCATCTACTGCACACTTTCATGCCTGCCTTTGACTAATATATGCATGCTAAATCTGGACAGGATCATTCTTTAAGAAAGCACAATGTGAGAACATTTAAAATAGGTAGAAAATATCTATTATGCCTAGAAATATATGAATAAGGAGAGAGCTCTTTCCTTGTTACCCTGATGCTGATTATTTCTACAACGGTAAATGGATTGAGAAGACAAACAAAGATGAGTATTTGCGGGGGTAAAGAGCACCATGTCTATAACAAAATTGACTTTATCTTCTCACATATATTGTGAAGGAGAATATATATTTTAATCCTAGTCACCTGATGTGCACTGTTGAGAAAACGCCATTCAGTTAGCCTTATGAAGCCAGCTGATCCAAATAAAGAAGATCCCCGGAAGTCTGCTTTTTTTGTTTGCTTTAATCTTTCTTTGTTTGAAATACAAGAACCAGAACCATGTTTCACTGTTTTTCAAGACAGCAATCCTCTGCCGATCACTGTGGTAACTGTTTGAAAAGGATGCAAGTGAATCTAGTCTTTCTGAATGGAGAGAGGCTAACAGCACAAACATGTAATGGCTATCAGTGTAATGAGTGACAAATATTGACACACTAGATAAACAATCAAATGCAAAGTAAATTGTGTGCAAAATTTACACCACAAAATATTCACTTAAAAATTTTTCTCCTGGAATAAAATATTTTCTTAACTTCTACATTTGCACATGTTATTATACTTATGTTTATATAGAAATTACACAACAGACAGTAGTTTAAAATCAGCTTATTAAAAAAAGCTATTTGCATTAAGGGAATTGAATTGCTCAGCTGTAACTTAGAAGAATTTTTTTGCTAGCTTTTGAAAGCTGGCTTTCAGAATAAGTCAATTTTCAATATTAAATAATATGAGAGAATTTTTGGTAGTTTTGTTAGGTATCTGGTTAGGTATTATGATGACATGAATGTGAGTGTTAGAGATTGTTAATATTTTATAAACTAAGGCTGAAGTCTTTGGGGAGTAGTGTTGTAATGTTTTTATAATGCTTCAGGAAATAAAAGTGAGATTAAACCAAAAGATTACTAGATAAACAGAAGTCAGAAAATTCAGCAAAATGCCAACAGCAGATGAACACAGGTGCAGTGTGTGTGTTACTCTGTAAAGTTCCTTTTTTCTTTTTTGTTTAAATTTTCATAATACAAATGTGAAAAAAATAAGCATATGTAACAAATATTCAAATATACCTCACACACTGTACTTCCAGTTAATGGTTTCTTATAACTGGCCAATTCACCATCTGAAACATTATTCAGTATTTGCCACTCAGTATTTTCACTTTGCTACTAAGTTAAAATCATGACACTTTCAAATGCACATTTCTGGATGAACATCTCTAGCTTCACATAAAATGGGTGAATTTATTGATGGACAGAAAAGCAGGTGCTGTATAGCACATTTTGTAAGAATCCACTCACATCAAGTGTGTGTATGTGATTGTGTTTGTGAGAGACGGAACACAAATCTAAGTATAGAGAGGTGCAGAAGTATGTTTGCCAAGAGGGCTATGATTATCTGAGTATTAAATTGCCAGTTGATGTTATTTTCTTCTTTGTACATGTTAGCCTAGTTACATCATTTTTATACACCAAAGCATGATATAGTAAATCAATAACACATTAACTTTAATCCTATCCTATTTGAGAAATACCTTAACTTATTGACCAGAAATAAATTCTGTGTACACGGACACATGTACGCGACTTTCTCAAGTAAAATGCAATGGCATTAAGATATTTTTAGGTTGTGCTTGCACTTAAATTTCTTTTCCTTTTCCATTTAGGGTAGCATTTGGGTGTGTGGTTTTTATTTCAAAGAATTTGAAATTCTAAATAAATAACTTCCTTCAACTCTGTATAATCCTCTATATCTTAGGAAAAAAATATTCATACATTGTAGGTAGACTAAACCATAAGAGAATTTAAAATATTTCACTTTCAATGAAAATCTCATTCTACTCACTTAAAGTGTCATTAGCAAGGCAAATCTGTAGATTAGCAGAGAGCTGACTTTTGATTTTCACCCCTGCTTCATGGGAATGGACTCTTCTAGATGATTTACAAGTTTATAGCTTCCATATTTGTGTTTGCTACTGCAAAATGGAATAAACGCAATCACATTATTATATAGTGTTTATTTCTTCTCACCATGTTTATTACAGTGATGGAATTTACTCTTAATTTTTAATATCTATAGGTTTACTTATTAGCTACTTACCCTGTAAGTATATTTTGCAGCATATTTAATTTTTTTTTAAAAAAATAGCAAAATGTAATAAACCAAATAAGAGCTGTTGCGTGAAGAGGACATGATAGCCCTCCCTATCTTCTTCCTTAGTAGATTAGAACATACTTAATATTGTTCATATGAATGCATTCAGAGTAGTTCATGCAAAAACTAGTGATGACTAATTAGTAGTGCTTTTCATTTTGGTTTGCTCCACTTATCCTTTGAAGCAAAGCCATTCTCAAGAAAGGATCTGAAAATTTTCTTAATAGTGACATAACACATTGAGTCCTTAACTGAAAATCAAAAATCTAGAATCTAAATTCTGTTATTAATTAGTGGATGATTTCTACAAATTATTTAATTATCTGAGTGTCAATTTTGAAACTGACAAGTGATTTGGACATGGGAATTGCTAAGATTCTTATGTGCAAATGTTCAAAATTGGAAAACATGTCTCAGCAGAAGGACCAACTTCCTCCAAATGGAGGAAAATAAGGCTCCAGCAAAATGTCAGCACACAAGTTTCTACAAATATGGACTAATCCTGGTGGATAAACCAACTTCCTCTAATGCTGTCAGGTGTCTCCTATACCAGAGTCAAAACAACTGAATTCTGAGCCCCTAACTCAAGAATCCCTCTCTGTACAGTAGATAGCCCAGCTGAATGCACATTACAGTATGATTTCAATTCACTTTTGAAGCCATTTTCCCTCCTTGCAGTTAATTAGGTTTATCCATCTCTCTTTGTTTCTGGAGCTCCTGTATTTTTCTCCTGGAGATCTATTTCTGGCCATTTCTACCAGACATAATAACTCTACCAGACATAATAACTTATGTGTGTTGTTGCTCAGATCTAGCACTAGCTCAATTCACTTGGATTTCTATAAATAGTAAAAGGATGACGAACATGCTACTGAAATCTAAAAGTGCTATGGTGCAAGGAGTGAGAGCATTGCTATTACTGCTTCTGCAACAACAGACACAATGCCTAAAGTTTCTGCCTTGATAAAATCCATGGTCACTCACATAGACAAGAGCATCAACAGTGTTACTCAGCTGCCTTGATGTGTTTATCTATGGATTTTATCTGCAATGGCAGAACAAATAGAATTTTAAACAAGGGCTACAAATGAAGGAGTAATGTCATCAGAGCTGTAAAGAAGGAAAAGACCAAAGATGGTGAAGGATAGCCTAAGAGAATGAGTCAATGTGAGACTAATGTATTTTACTGGTGTTCACAAATGGGAGGTGCAACATTGTGAGCTTGTTCTTAAAACCGTGTAGGATAGAATAGGAAAAACATATTATATGGATGTTATGACACACTTATTTAATTCTACCTGTCCACAAATTATCTGTCACTAGTATAAACATCTATAATTAGCCTCTAAATTTTCCATGCTCCCCAGAATCCTAACCTAATATTCTATGATATAGCACATGCCATTGAGATACTGATATGTAAGATATACTGATCTAAAGTATATAAATATGTCATTACCAATCAATCTGCATATATTTAAGTCACAAATTTGTATTGAAATCTACCTTAGATGTGATGCTGCTATAATTATGGTGTGACATTCAGTAGAAATGTTATCAAAATTAAGAATAATTAAGATAAATCTTAAGAGACAGATTATAATACCAAATAGCAATAAAAAAAAAAACAATAGCAGCATGTCAGCAACCAATCACTTGTACATGTAATTTTTCATTTAAGTGTTAAGATCAATATTGAGTTGTGCTATTATTCCTGCTACAGTGCTGGGAAAATGGACTTCAAAGCAAGGATTACAAACTTGTAGCTGTTATTTTGGGGGGAGAGTTTATGATTTTGGTGGTTGCTTTAATCTGAGATAGTTCTTAGCATTTAAAAATGAGATTTTTTTTTTTTAAATTCACACTTTTGGTTTCTCTTGAAGAGCTACAAGATGGTGCTTCATTAGCATCCATATCTTACAAAACAGTAATATGCTAATGCTGAGTAAAGGACACTGCTCTAAACAAGGCACCAAAGTATCATAAAGCACTTTTTAGAAAAATGCAAAATCATCTTTTTCAGCTTGATTAATTTTGATGTAATTTGTATCTTTATATTATTTTCAACCAAAACCATGACTATGGCAAATATCTCTATTTAGATCTTCTTTATTTTTTTTCAGGAATACCCTATTAATTGTATATCTCTTATACATTTTTATTAGATGTATTCTTAATATTTAATGTTATTTGGTACTATTGTTAATTACATTTTTACTTTCATTTTCTTTTTGTTTGCCTCAATATATAAATGCCATAAATTTTTAGTATAATAATCTTATGTTCAGCAACTGTAAGCATCAAAGTTGTTAAATTCACTTGTGAAACTGTGTAATTTGTAGATTCATTGGGTTTTTTATATCCAATGAATATCTCTTGACAATATCTCTTCCATTCTTAGGCCTTTGCCTTTCATTTCTTTATCTTGCCTTTTTGTATGAGGAAGGACCCACAGGACTTCGTTGAAAAGCAGTTATAATACAGGGCAGCAATTTAACATCTACAAATTCAGGGGTAGTTTTCAATAATATACAATTAACTATGGTATCTGCTGCAGATTTTTTAATAGAAGTTCTTTATTTGGTTTAAGGAAGTGCCTTTCTCTTCCCTATTTACTGAATTTTTGTATCATGGTGTGTTAATTCTTTCCTGCATCTGAGCTAACAATGGGAGTCAGTCTCTCTCTCTCTCTCTCTCTCTCTCTCTCTCTCTCTCTTTCTGTCTCTCTCTCTCTCTCCCCTCTTCTTCTTCTCTCTCTCTCCTTGAATGCTCAACTCTTCATGCATTCTTAGAATAAGGACTATTTAATCTACTGTTCATATACTAATAATTTAGTATTTTTACATTCTTTTATACTTTTCCTTTCTTGTAATGCTAGTGTAAGCTTTTTAAAAAGAGGTTTAAAACAGTAATACTTCTTTACTTTCTCTCATGGTTTATGCTTGTGAAGAATTCAGAAGCAGCTTGGCTGGGTCTTGGCTTGGAGTCTCTCATGAGATTATAATCAGATGGCAGCTGAATTGCAGGCATCTGAAGACCTGACTTGAGCTGGAGGATCTACTTCCAGAATGACTCATTCACATGGACTCATGTATAATTTACCTTTGAGAGAACTCATTCTAAAAGCTTGGTAAATAATTATGCCATTTGAATGCTTAACAAAAGGAGACAGAGGGTATAAGGAAGCTGGTCTCCAATATAGTTTCCTAGTATTTACAATTTTATGAGCTACATGAACAGTAGAATATGCTAAGACTAGAAGGATTCCAATACCAAGTTATAAATGGCATCGAAGCTTCTTTTGCATGTGGGTCTCCAGTTTTCCCAACATTATTCGTTGAAAAGACTTTCCCTTTTCCGTTGTATACTTTTGGCTTCATCATAGATTAGCTGTCCATAAAAGTTTATTCCTGGGCTCTCAATTCTTTTGCACTGATCTCTGTTTCTATGCCATACCATATTGTTGTGATTACTATGTTTTTTTAGTGTTTGAAGTCGGGTAATGTGTGAAGTCTATTTTGTCAGTACCGCTTTGGCTATTTGGGGTCTTTTGTAGTTTCATATGAATTTCAGTACTGTTTGTTCAATTCATTTAAAGTATGCAATTGAAACTTTATGGGAATTGCATTGAATCTTATATTGCTTTGGGTAAGATAGCCATTTCAGCAATGTTAATTCATCCAGTCTATGAATAAGGAATAGCTTTCCATGTCTTTGTGTCTTCTTATATTTCTTTTAATAAGATGTTACAGTTTTCATTGTAGAGTTCCTTCATATCCCTTGTTAATTTTACCCCTAGATATTTAATTATTTTTAAAGTGGTTGTAATTGGGATTGCGCTCTTGCAGCTATAGTCCCCTTCTCCCATCCTTCCACACACTAGCAAGACTCCTTTGATGTCTGTTCCCAACAAACTAAATACATCACTTGACTAGATGTGCATTGTGCTGCAAAGGAAAAGAGATAGAAAAGAGCAAAATCTAGGTCTGGATGCCAGAAAGTGAGATTTTTACATTAAAATTTTTTCTTTATATCTCAGTATCTTTGTGCAGCCAGGTACCTCTCTTATACATGAGCCCTCTCTCCCATGGAAAAAAACAAAGGCAAGTATTAGATTTCAATTGTTCAGGAGTTCAGAAATGAAGTTTGAGTGCAAAAGTGGAAGTTTCAGGACCCCTGACTTAGACAGGTCCCTTTCAAGATCCCAGAGAGGTGTTTATACAGTCACGTACTTTTGTAAAATTTGCAAAAGTAAGATTTTTCTGTATTTTTTTCATAACAAGTACCCAGGAAATCATAAAAGCTTTAGGTTCCTGCTGTGAAAGGAAAAGGAGAAATGGCAAAGAAGCAAGTAAAGGTAAGAGGGTCTCATTGGATTTCTGTATGTTCTAAAGACAGAATTTTCATAAGAAAAAGTAGGCAGTTTCCAAAAATAGCTACTATAATATCTTAGGAAAAAATAAATATTTAAATTTCTGCCAAGCAATAAGATATCCAGTTACCCAATGACCTGAATTCATGACATTCAACTAAAAAACCTGTCAGAAAATAGTTCACCAATGCATCTGCTTTTTTCCCTATAATATATTTCACACATTTAAATAGCGCCAGCTAAAAGGAAAAGGACATGGTTATTACAATAGTGCAATCTTCTGAAAACAGAATGTTTTCAAAAATGGCAAATTTTAGGAGTTTAAATTATGTAAATACAGGTGCATACTCCTTTTGCTTTCATGTAAGAAAAGTATTTCAGCAAAAATGCACAAATCAATATTTACTTGCATTTTGTTCACCATATTATAAAAATAGTGGGCTTTGTGGCAGAAGGTAATGATAACCCTTCCCTCAAAGGCTCTCTTTCTAAAAGACTCTGAATAAAATAGTGATAACATGCATTAAGCACAGCCCCAGTGGGTCCATATGTGGGGGTTTACAAAAGAAGCAACCAGTAAAAGCTAATTTAGATGTTTTACAATGCATACAAAACTCCAATATAAAAAGGAGCTTTCATCCTCCATACCAAGAATTGTCAAGTATCCCGAGAATGAGATCTCTTTCTTGGTGAAGGCCAGGGTTTTACTGAAATGAATAGTGTTTAGACTCAGAAACTGGAGAGGGATATGTTTGGGAGACCAGACATGAATGGGAGACCATGTGACCTGCATAGCTTTCTATGGTCTCCACCTCATTCCCCAGCTGTAGCCCTTAAACTTTTCAAAGACTTCCTTTATGAGGCCAATGGAGTTATAGCAGTTGACTAGAACTTTGTTAATCTTTCCTTCATCACAATCCCTCATGACATTTTCCTAGTTCTTCAACAACAACAAAAAATGTGCTGTAGAAACTGAAAATAGTAGGTAACAAGGAGAAGGAAGATCTCTTTTATCTATTATTTTTCAGACTCCAGTTGAGAAACTTTGTCTACCCATACCCTGCCACCTGGAATTCCCATGAGTGTTGATACCAGACAGCAGTCCACAACCCAAATAGAGGTTGGAGCAGGGAAACCAATATAGTGAACAAGTTTGTCTTTCCCCCATTTCTTGCAATTTCCCCTTATTTAACATTAATAAGATACTTTTGGACATGATGTATTCAAGGCAACAGTAAAGCCAATTCAAATTAACTAACAATTCCTCTAGGATGTGTATATGGAGGGTGAAAGGTAGAGGAAGGTGAGCTAGAAGGAAGAGAACTCTACAAACCATGTCTTTGAATTTTTATGCCCTTCTATAAATAATTGGTAACTTAGTGATTAAACACATTTCAGTACTTACTGCAATAGGAGATATTTCCAACTGACTAAAAGTTCTAAACAATTTCTCTCTCTTTCTTCACTTTTTTTTTTGATGTTTTGGTACTCTCCTTGATATGATACAATGATATGATATTTCAGTGATTCTGAAATAGTAGTGTTGAGTCTGGTAATAGCAGGAAATTCTTATAAATGAGTAACATTCTAAAATAATAATCATAATAATTCTTATTCAAAATGAAAGTTCTCACATTATTAGTACTTAATTATTAAGTTATTTTGGGTAACTTAAGTTTAAACAACCAAGAACTGATAAATTAGTTGCTTACATTTTATTAGTAAGAAAAATCAATGTTATTTTCCTTTTTAGAAATGAGTATAATGTTTACATCGTGAAAATAATTTTTTTTTAAAGATTTATTTATTTATTTATACAAGTACTGGGTACAGTCAGCACGGGAGAGTGAGAGAATTCACCAGAGCCAGAGTGGGGAACAGAACAGACAGACCGACGAAGTACACTGCTGAGGGTAGCAGCGGGCCTGGCAGGAGAGGTCTGTGAGCCATGTGGGACCCTCGCCGGTGGCTGGGGATCGAACCAGTGCTGTAGAGGCTGCGGGCAGCTTCGCAGCCCAGTGCTCAACCTCTGCGTCACCCAGGAAGCCCTAAAATATTTTCTTGATCTCTAAAGAATATGACAGAGCCCTAAAATTTTAAATAGCAGCAATGCTGTTTGTTTTTTTTTTTTTTAAGATGATTTAGTCATTATATGAGTTTAAGTGTTGATGTTATCTGTTAGACATCTGTGATGACAGCAAGATGGTAATGGCTTCATCAAATTGAAAACAATTCTTCCAAACACTCAATTCATTTTAAAAGGACAAAATCTCCTGAGGGATGCATTGAATGAAATGGCTAAGAGATTTGCACACCTTTTCTTTCACCTAGGAGGCATCTGAGGCCCAAAGACTGTTTCCCTCATAAACATCTGCGTAAAGGCTATTTATCATAAGCTCTAGAAGTTTCACACTTCTGGAACACCATTTCTAAAAACTATCTAAACCAAAAATTTTGGAATTCTTTTCATTTAATACAAGTTATTTAGAGTGGCTCATGTTCCTTCAGGGATGATAAAGATCACATGTTGTGGAGATGATAACAATTTTGATCCAGTAGTAAATGGAGACAGCTGATTACTACAGTTTATAGATTGCTCTTAAACTCAATCAAACTATGCACCTTTTAAACTATGCAGTCTTTTAAAACAAAGACTGTTAGAAAGAACAATGTTAAAAAAATAGTTCTTCAATTTTCACAGCAAATGCTGTCATATATTTTATACATGGCTTGTGCTGCCTTGACATACATGAGTAATGTGTAGAAAACTAAAAGTTGCTAAGTGTATCCCCCATTAACATGAAGACTTTATTTATATAGCAAAAAAGAAGCTATTATTTAAAAACTTGCTAAAATTTGCAAACAGGGTACCTTCTTTATTTCAGTGCTTCCAAATGTAAAACACTTAAAGGTAAGAAAATGCCAAAACCATGACAAATCACATAAAGTATATAAAAGTAAATATTTTGAACACTTAACCAGTGTTACCACCTAAGTGATAGTAATGACAGGGCACTAAAATAATTCATAATAAATCCAGTCATGGAAACTGTTTTTATTTTATAGTATCAAGGCACCCAATTTTGCACAAGAAAGCAGTGAACCTTAACTCAAAATTATTTAGAATATGTATTTTCCTACATAATTTTTATCTCAAAACTTTTGCTTTTGTATACTCAAACTCCCAATACAAAAATGCAGGAGTATAATTGAAAATAAAACAAGTAGAAAAGAATAAACTCGTGATTATTTGTTAGGGTGTCATTTTATAACATTAAAGACTTAGTTCCCCATCCACCTTGCCCAGCAGGCAAGTTTGGGAGGCTTGCATAGATAAGGGAAGCAATATAGCTGCCATGAGAGCAGGGCCATAAGACATACCACCAAGACCAGAAAAACCAGCCCAGTTCTAGGAATGCAGAAGCATGGCCAGAACACATTCTGTGTCAAAGGCCATTGAGGAGACCAGGTATCCCAGCACATATTTGGTGCGAACTAACCTGTGGGGAGGTTAACAAAGGAAGGGCAAGCTGGGAGGAGAAGCTGGAGAGGAGACTAGAAGAAGGAAGGACAGAGAATTAGAAGGAGACCTGGACGAGGCACACGGAACAGAGTGACATGTGAAGAAACTGCACTTGCTTCTCAGCCCTGGACTTGTACCAGGGACTTGGGGGGCATGAAGAGGAGACACTTGAAACTGATATGGGTGAGAGACCCGTAGGGAGGTTAAACAATGCCAGCGTTTATCTTGATTTTGATTTTGCTATTTCTTCCAGACTTGTCTGACCATTTCTACCCTTTTTTAGGGTCCCCACCAGAAGGTGTCTTAGACTTGGGGCAGGTTTTCAGGCCTCAGTGGCCCTGCTTTGGGCCAATCCTGTTTGGCAAGGCATTTACCCACAAGGGGATGGGCAACTTGCGGTGCTTGATTGTAAAACTTTATTCCTTTTCTTGTCTTTGTTGCACACTACCTATAATAAAGTTTCTTTTCACTAAAAGTCTATTTTGTCTTGATGCAGCAGATGGCAGAACCTATTTAGAGTGGGCAGATTTGGGGATTCTGGGGTGCCCCTCCCTCTGCCCAGTAACACTATTATTAGTTCAGTAAATGCCAAACATAGAGTTCCTCTTGGGTTCTTGACCATGGCTTCGCCAGGGTTTCTTTATCTTCCTTCTTAGCACTATTACATACATTTTGGTTGGATAACTCTTTGTTGTGAGAGTCTGTGCTGAACACAGACATTCCTGGTCTCTTCCCACTAGATGCCAGTAAGACCTCTCAGTTGTGATGCTCCCCAAATGTCTCTGGATAATAAAAAAATGTGTGTATTGTGTGTGTGCAGGGGGTGGGGAGTGGTTAATTTTCTCCATTTGAAAGCACAGAACTGTAGTTATTAGGAATTTTTGAAAATTAATACAATAGAAGCAGGGATATCTTTTGCCTAGCAATGGTTGAAAATCACTTTCAGTTCATATAGTGTAAGCATGGCTTTTTTTTTTCCTCTTCTTTTTCCATAGCTGTGAAGTATAGTCAGGCGCTAAGCAAGGATGCTGTTACAGGGGAGGGGCTGGAGTGCTGCTAACTACCACCTGAACTGTGTGGAAGAAACGGCACAGGAATGGTCACTGGGGTGTCCTTCGGGTCTTAGAAAATCTTCATCTCTTACACATATGAATGCAGAAATCGGTAGCTTTTCAAGTGAAAAAGAATAAGCTTTGTATAATCCAAAGTGATTTTCAATGAAACAGAACATTTACATTTGTCCTTGCGACTCTCCCGGGGTGTGGCAGGACAGAATCTGCACACCGGGTGAACCTCCCACCGAGGCCTCAGCACACTGGCCGCCTGTTGTCATTTTTGATGTGGGCTTGCAGAGTCCTGCTCAGAGCTGACTTAGCCCTGGGCTGCTCCTTACAGAAAATGTTAACAAGCACAGGCATTGAGGAAACGGCTCTCCTGCAGGGATTCTGACCCGAGGCCACAGATTCCGTAGTGAGTTTATAGCTTCATAGCATGTTTTTAATTTAGTCACCTCAAAGATTTGTATTCCTCAGACTTGCAAACTGCCCACCACCTCCTCCCCCTTCCCCCACTCCCAACCCCAGAGGAAGTTTCTCTTGTAAAGAACAGAGAGTCCAGTTAGCTAACTAATGAGCTACATACACTCTGCTTGAGATACAGTTTTTTCCTTCTTCAAAAGACAGCTCATGGGGGTGCTTTGTGTTTGTGCAATACCAAAGTCACCACAGTACCCCCTACTCTGTCACCTCCACCAAATTATTTCTATTTATCCAAGTTGGTCACTCTGAGTAGCTTTTAATCTGGATTTTGATAGTCAAAATTTTAGATACTACTGAAAAGAAAAATAATTACTTTTAGAAGGATATTTTTTCCACAGAAATGTCACACTCTGACAACTTAAAATGGCAGACTTTGTTCAATCTAAAGTTGATTTTCTTGTTATTTATATTTTGGTTGGCTGATTGCAGGGGGTGGGGAGGTTTGTCTTTCCTGCATGTGGGATATTCTGTCAGTAGTATCTCCATCAACTCCAGAGTGATGTCAAATGTCTCTGGACTTGGACAAATGTTCCCGGAGGGTAATCTTGCCCCCTTAAGAATCACTGATCTAACATAGCACAAAGTGCTTGTCATCTGAGTATACGCTGGAACTTTCAGATTGTTGCACATTTACTGTTAAAAACAATTATAACTACAAAATTAGAAGGCTTTTCCTTTTTTTAACCTCCAAAAGAAAACTCTTACAGATTTTGTCAAATACCTTGATAGGAGACAAAGAAAAAGTCATTCAGTAGGGAGAATATTTCATTTTTAATGAATGGCTTAAGTGATATAGTTAGTGGGTTTATCATAGTCAAGAGGGATATGACAATTATTTTGGGTAGTTATCAGATTTGGTGCCAGTGGGTCTCCATTTTTCCTCCATCAAGTCTAGAACCTGTGTTGCAGTGTCTGAAGAAAGCTGAGCTAAGGTGAGCCTGACTGAATAGTAAGAAGACAACTGTCTGCGTTTTAGAAGAGAATTTTGCTAAGGCAGCAATTTCTTCAAAATTAAATTAATGTGGTTTCTGCATTACTAGTAACATAAGGTACATTCAAAAAGATTCTTCTGGGCCTCCCCGGTGGCGCAGCGGTTGAGCGCTGGATTGCGAAGTTGGCCGCAGCCTCTGCAGCGCCGGTTCCATCCCTGGCTGCTCCCCAGCCCCCAGAGGAGGGTCCTTCATGGCGCGCAGACCTCTCCTGCCACCCGCTGCTCCCCTCAGCAGTGTACTTTGGTCCTTCTGCCTGCTCTGCTCCCTGCTCTGGCTCTGGTGAATTCTCTCACCCTCCCGCGCTTCTGATTGTACCCAGTGCTTGTATATATGTATGTATAAATCAATCAATAAATAAATCTTTAAAAAAAAAGATTCTTCTAATTAAGTGCATTTTGACTTTATAAAATGGTTTAGCATTAGCTATAGATCAAAGTAAAGCACAATTAGATATTGATGCACTTAAGTAACTTCTGATTTAATTCACATGAAACTAAACTAGAGCTTCCTATTAGACTGTACAAGCTATATAAACTTTATATATAAAATTTGACATATAAACTTTAAATAAGGGTCATTTGCCATAAGCAATAAGAAAAACTATGTTGGGGAGAACAGAACTTACAGCAAGTTGAATAATCATAAAAATGGAAAAATAAAGAAGCACAAGAAATTATGACACTTTAAAACACAATGACATTTTATATTTAATAGTTTTGCATTGTACAGGCCAATCTTGTTATTACATAACACAGTATAAAATATTTAATAGTACAATCCCAGTGAACAAAAGTCAGGTAGTTTTTAATTATTGTTATTAAGATCAAGGACCAGGCACAGAATATGAATTATATCAAGCAATAAATAAAATAGGATGAGGGGCTTCTGAGTAATATTAGAGAAATTCTTCCAGGTAACATCAAAAACAAATGTTGGTCTCTGTAAAACCTCTCTTACTGTGCAGATTCAAAAAGGAAAGCAAGTTTGCTTGCAGGCACTATGTCACCAGCAATTGCAGTTGGAGACTATTGCCTACATAAACGAGGTGCAAAACATGACAGAAAAAATAGAACTCCAATATTAGAGCTCAAGGTTAACTAGAACATTGTACCTTAAATGACTGTTGTTGTAGTAAGTGTGGAGAGACATGGGATCTGCTCTAACTAGTGTATCAATTTTGAGGTAAATCACCATGCACTGACTTGCTTTGGCATAGCATGGGAAACAAGAGAGTAAGTCACAAAAGATGAACAGAGATATGTCAAAAGAAGAAAAGCATCATACAAAACCAGGAACAAAAAAAATTGTATCTGTTGCTCCTGACCAATTCCCATGAATCATCTAGTGAGAATAAATAAAAACTTAAATAGAAACATTATTGTGAAATTTTCTTAGTACTTGTAGATACGTGTCAATGATTAGACTAAACTGTTTAGCAAACTGGAATAACTATCTCATTGTAGAGATTTCTTTCTGTTTGACTATTTTGTTGGCTTTATAAAAAATGGTGGAAATAACTAATGTTTTCAAATGGAATTTTGATATATATAGTTGGAAGATATAAAATAACAGAATAGAAAAGCAGCCTATTAGAAATGTTTTCAAATACATTATCTCAGCACTGCTATGGATTTTGTCAGTCAATACTATTTTGCCTCAATACCTATATGATCCCATCATGTAAATAGCATCACAAAGGAGCCACTGAATCATAAGTCCCATGAAAGAGGAAAAAATTGTTCAGAGTTCCAACATAAGTCTTTTATGTACTGTGATAATAATCTATAACATGTCATTCATTCTTTCATCTTTTATCTCTGCATATACACATGCATATATAATTGACAATGTCTTATTTGCTAAATATACAAAGTGAAGAAAGCACTTTCTCAAGAAGTTCTTGGTCTACTGGAGTGTGGCCCATATTAAGGAATTTGAGAGTTCTGCAATGGGAAGTTCATTAAGAGTTTTAGGGGAGGAATGACATAACCTGACTTATATTTTTTAATCTCCTTCAACTACTCTCCAAGCACTGCATTATAGGGAACCCAGAATGGAGTAAGGAAATGAACTTTGATGCTGTTTGCAGTGGTTAAAATGAGAAATGATGATGCCTGAAAATAAGGATGGCTGCTATTAATAAGAGTTTTGACAAATTTTAGATACCTCTGATAAAGAGAAGACTTACTCTTAGAATTAACTTCATTCACAGAAATCTCAAATAAGCATGAGGTGGAGAAAAACTGACAATGTTATAAATATAAACTATGATGTAGAAAAGATAGGACTCGATACCACCATTTTCCAAAGGGTTGTAGAAATGGGGTTATATTGAGCTTTGAAGTTAGAAAGGCTCAATCGGAAGATTCTTTGTATTGGAATTAAAAGTTAATTTCACAGTGATTTAATACAAGAACCAAAAGAAAATATCAAAACATGAAAGACCTAATGGTAAACTGGATGATATAATTTGTTGAATTTTGACTTGAAGGATAGTTGTGATAGTGAAACTGGGGAATAAAATAAATTCTAGGACTGAACAAATAAATTATTTTTTAATTCTTTAATATTGGATGGGAGACATACAGTAGTTATAGTTGGTCAAGTCATCCAATGATGGTTCTCTAATTCCTCTCCCCTTTCTACCACCTGCAACAGATTTTTAAAAAGCCAGATACTACCTTTTCAGCTTCTCTTGTAGATGGGCTTGCAATGTGATCTTGATATCACCAATAAGAGATGAGTGCAAGCATACCACTGCAATAATGTCTCTTACCAGCCAATAGAAAAGTAGCCTATTAGATATGTTTTTAGATAAGTTGTTTCTTACCAGATAGGAAAGAGTCAGATGAGATCTCTCCCTCTCTGTCTATATATTCCCTTTCCTTCCCATGCTCTTCATTAGATACCCCTTTGCTGTCTACATGCCTTTGGTTGTACGAGCCATGAACCACCAACAATTTTAACAATGTGATATAGTTGCCTCTACTCAAGCTATCACCTTGCTATTATCCTTGTTTGGATCAATAAAAGACCAATAGAAGTAATGCATCATTTCTAGGCAGCAGCATTGAGAAGTCCTACATAATCACAAAATAACAACCTAGGATTTTGATGAGTCAACACTGAAATCACGTACTCCAGACTTGTTATGAAAACAATAAATACCTGTAATAAACTAATTGCTCTTGTGAGAGGGCAAAACACTGACAATTTAGGCAAGAAAATAAAGGCAGAACCAGTAAGTCATGAATATAGTTGTAGGAATTCAACCTAACTGAAATCTTGTGATGAGATAAATTAGATAATTTTAGTAATTCTTAGTTTAGAATAATTTCTATCATAAGCAAGACAGTTTGTGTAATGGACTGGGATTTTTCAAACAGACAAACAATACAAAAATTTACTTATTTATATTTTAGCATTGTGAGTTTTTGCAAAGTTATCTACTTTTATGTATCTCTCTTTCCTTGCCATGACTAGTTATCTAGATATCTAAGGTTGTTGTGAAAACTCAGAGAAATAAGGAATAAAATATGTACTTCACAGACCCTGTTATCTGGTACTTAGTTTGTAAGCAGTTTCTGAGCATGAAATTCCTCAAGACAAATTCACAGGCTTGACATGAGAAGCAAATGATATAATGTAAATCAAAGGTCCAGCAGAGAGAACTCAATAAATATTCATCACTTCATTTCTAGAATAATAACCACCAAAAATCACTATAAGAAGGTTAAAGATGCTCAAATACAACTGCTTTCATATATAGGTTCTGGTGGAGATAAAATATATTGCCAAATAAAATGCCCATTTTTATAATATCCTTAAGTAATTTGAAAAGTGTCAAAATTTACTTAGTTTTAAGTTCTTTGTGGTGAAGAACTGAACCTATATATGAAGAGGCCATAAAGAACTATACATTCTGTGGCCAATGGAATTAACCCTTGATTAAATATCAGATGGGAGAGGAGATGAGCCTAAAAAATCTTGTAGATTACCATTCTAGATACTCTAGAGGGCCTCTGCTATCTATCTTTATATTCTATTGTAGCTCAGAAGCTTGAACTAATCCCATTTATGTCTCAATTTGGATTCTCCCTCCTTAGAATGCTTTTCTGACCTGAGTTCCTGGCCTTGGGTCATTAAACCTGCAGCTGTTATAGCCCCAAATGTTGGCAGCTGTGATTCTAACCATGGCCTGTAACCCAGTCATGAACCCTGAGAACTACCATCTGGTTTAATGATGTGGTTTTGCTATTCTCTACTCACGTCTAAATAGTTCCACCATCATACTGCTTGGCCCAATAAAATGTGATTGGAAATGACGTGTGACTTCTGGGTGGCAGCATTAAGAGCCAGGGTATGAGTCACTGAGTTACCTATTCCCTGTCACATGATCCTGGAGGCAGGTTCATGGTTGATTTCTGAGTGACTATAATGGGTATAGAAAGAAAGCTCGAGACTCTTTCAACCAATGCAGTACAAGAAAGAAATAGAACATTGTCTAGAAGAAATAGAACATCAAGTCCCTGAGATATTGGAATTGTTGGCTTCTACTGCATAACTTAACCCATCCTGACAAAACTCTCATTAAAGGAAGTTCCTATTCCACTTATCTATACTAGTTATCCTGGTAGTGCTTAATAAAGATCCTACACTTGAACTCCAGTTGTCCAATAACAAAGTAAGTTTTTGAAAACCCAATGTTTTAATAACATTATTCAATTATTGACCTCAAGGTAAAAATAGAGGGTGTATAAGGATTTGCAGAGAAATATAACTATTATGAGATATATATATATAAATATATTAATAGGGTATATTCAATAAACAGAGATAGAGATGCTAGACAAATAGGTAGATGACTGATAGATAGATGGATAGATTCATTATAAGATAATGGTTCACAGAGTTATGGCAGTCCAAAAATCCCATGATCTGATCTGCCTTTAGTAAGTTGCAGATGCAGAAAAGGTGGTGGTGTAATTCAGTTTGAGTCTGAAGGTCTGAGAATAAGGGAAGTTGATGATGTAAATCTTAGCCAGATGATAGAAAAGATAAGATGAAATGTCCTTGCTTAACAGAAAAACAAAAAGTGGTTAATTCCTCCTTCTTCTGTCTTTTCTTCTATTTATGTTCTCAATGGCTCAGATGATATTGGCTAGGACAATCTATTTTACCAAGTCCACTGATCAAATGCTAACCCCAGTTGGAAATATCCTCACAGACACACTCCAAAAAAGTCTAATCCAGGCTCTCCATGACCAACTAACTTGACACATAAAAATAACTATCACAGAGGGTAACATTTAAAAAATACTCAAAATCAGAGTACTAACAAAGTAGGGGAGAGGTTCTTATGAAACTTAATCCCTTCACTCTTGACTGAGAAGAGTTAGGTAGCTATCCTTTAAAACACTGGGTCAAATCACACTTCAGTTGTCTTGACTTCAAAAATATGAATATTTCTGGTTGAGAAGCAATAGATTTCCCCCATTTTTTCCCTTTGTTCACTTTCCAGTCAAATAATTGGAGAGTTTCCTTGGTAAGACTGGGAGGAGGGCACTCAAGTGGGCCCCCTAGCTCCTTACACTTTTGTGCAAAAGCTGCCCTCCTGCGTGAGGAGCACTGCTGGCATGTGATATGATTGATCCCTCCCTCTTTCTTTCTTTTTTTCTTAAAGATTTATTTATTTATGCATACAAGAACTGGGGTACAGGCCAAAGGTGTGGGGGGGTGTGAGAGGATTCACCAGAGACAGAGTGGGGAACAGAACAGGTAGAATGACTGAAATACACTGCTGAGGGGAGCAGCCGGTGAGTTAGGAGAGGTCTGCTGCACCATGTGGGTATCTCCCTGGTTGGGGATGGAACTCGTGCTGCAGTGGCTGTGGATAGCTTCATAGGTTGTGTCTTGACCCCTTGCACCACCAGGGAGGCCCTCCCTCTCTCTTTCTTGAAACAAGCTTTGTGCTTGACTTTCAGGATGCCCTGCTTTCCCAGTTTCTGCCCCACCTCACTGGCTGCTTTTTCTTGGTCTCTTGCAGATTCAGCTTCTGTTTAAAATGCCATCAGAATGCAGTCCTTGGATTTCCTGACGCATCAGTCTTCCCAGTGTTTCTTATGCAGCACCATATATTTGCTGGTGACTCTAGAATATCACTTAGTCCTTCCATGAATACCATACTGAAGTATTCAACTGCCTAGCAGATATTTCCACTTGTATCTTAATTTTAATTCTCCCCATCAAAACTCTTCTCTCCATCCCTACCAGCTAGTAAATGTGACCACTATTTAGCCCAAATGTTAGGTCTATATCTTTACTCATTTCTTTTTCTCATACCCAATATTCAATCCATCAGAGCTTGTCAGCATTGTCTTTAAGATATCATTTACCTCTATCTCCAATGTTACTGCCCTTATCCAAATTATATTTCATTTTTGACCCCTTACAATTTTCTACACAGCATCTACAGCTATCCTTTAAAATGTCCATTATTTTTTAACATGCAACCTTACCAAAATTTTTAAAATGGATTCTCATCACATTTATGTAAAATCCAAATTCTTCCCTCCTAAGAGTCTGATATTATTTAGCATCTGACTCTCTCCAGTTTCATCTTCAGCCAGGTCAACTGTCTCAAGTTGCACTGACCTCCACGGTGTGCTTCGGCAAGCCAGTCATACTCCCATCATTATTCTTAAATTTGTTGATCTCTGGCTCAAATGTTCTGAAGATAGCCTCAAGTCTCACTCCTTTAATTTCTTCAGTGCCTCTTCAACTTAATCACATATAGAGGGACCTGAGTAGTCCATCCAAATCAAACTCTATACCACACTGCTCTACTTTTCTTCATAGTTACCACAAAAGAGGCAAAATATATGAAGCAATGATATCCAAGATGTTGGACATCAGGAACAAAGATGAGTAATACCTGAAAAAGGGGAAACAAACAAGGTACTAAATTCTTTGACTCAGTTTAATTACTTGGATAAGACTCCTGGCCATAAATCAGGGAAGAGGATCACATGGGGAACCCAAGGACCTAGAAAATTCCCTGATTTGAAGAGACAGAACCAAATTTTTACAGAACCAACACAGGTAGAATTTGTGGTACAGACTACAAGAAAGTAGAAAACTTCACAGAAAGAAAAAATTCCAGAGACCTGCAGAAGGTCCTCCTGAGTACTCAGCAAAATACTGATTAGCGCATTCATGTGAGAGTCTCCAATGCCAGAGAAAGAACCACTCAAAAGATTAGAGGACATAGTATCTGCCATTAATACATGTTGGAAATAGAGCCTGCTACCACCAACCAATATGGATAATATTGTAATTGATAAAATATTGAGAGTACTTAGAAGAGTCTTGCCTTAGTAGTAGAGAATAATTAGTCCTAGATTAAATATTGATTTGGTTCCACTCAACAATTCTTAAAAGCAACTATAATATAAAATTGCTGCTAAGTCAATGTATTCTAAAACAAATCTCAATAAGTTGTAGGAATACAAATGTCCAGTGCCAACAGGCAAATTCAAAGTGTCTGGTATTGAACCAAAGATGACCATATAGGAAAAGAAACAGGAAAATATCACTGATAATTAACATAAATGTCAATCAGTTGAAACTGATATAGAACTAATGATAGAATTAGCAGACAAGAGCATTAAAATAGTATTTAAACTGCATTCTACTTATTCAAAAAGTTAAGTAGACATATGTAATGTAATAAGACCCAAATCAAATGTCTAAAATGCCTAAAGGACCTGAAAAATGAAAACTATAATGTGTACAATAAAAAATACACTAGCGGTGACTAACTGATGATTAGGCATGAGTGAATTAGAACACATAGCAGTTATATATTCAAAATAGTATACTGGGAAGTGGGGGAAATGGGGAGATGATAGTCAAAAGGTGCAAACTTAATATTTTTTTAAAACTTTTTTTAAAGATTTATTTATTTATACAAGAACCAGGGTACAGGCCAGATGCACAGGAGGGTGAGAGGATTCACCAGAGACAGAGTGGGGAACAGAACAGGCAGACTGAAATACACTGCTGAGGGGAGCAGTGGGTGAGACAGGAGAAGTCTGCTGCGCCATGTGGGATTCTCACTGCTGGCCGGGATCGAACCCGTGCTGCAGAGGCTGTGGACAGTTTCACAGTGTGGCACTCAACAGCCTGAGCCACCAGGGAGGCCCTGCAAACTTATTATTATAAGAAGAATAAGTTCCACAGATCTGAAGTACATCAAGATGAGTAGAGTGAAGAATACTGTATTGTATATTTGAAGTTCCTCTGACAACAGACTTTTTAATGTTCTCACCATAACAACAGAGATAAAATGGTATTATGTGAGATGAAAGACATATTAATTAACATTATTAAGGTAGACTCTGGTGTATGTAAATGAATCAAATCACCACATGTATATCTTAAACTTATGCAAAGTGACATATCATTTATAAAACAGTAAAACTGGGAAAAATGCAAATTAGACTTTTTAGAGTTATTCCACAATTCATATATGCAATACTTATTTTAAGTTGTGTTTTTCTCTTGATTGATAGTTTTGTCCTTTCAGCACTTTAAATATATCATCTCATTCTCTGGGCCTATAAGGTTTCTTTTTCTTTTTTTTTTTAAAGATTTATTTATTTATGCATTCAAGAGTTGGGGTACAGGCCAGAGATGTGGGGGTGGGGGGGTGGTGAGAGGGTTCACCAGAGACAGAGTGGGGAACAGAATAGGCAGACTGACTGAAATACACTGCTGAGGGGAGCAGCAGGTGAGACAGGAAAGGTCTGCTGTGCCCTGTGGGCTGCCCCCCTGTCTGGCCGGCTGGCTGGCAATTGAACTCCTGCTGCAGAGGCTGCCGATAGCTTCATAGCGCAGTGCTTAACCCCCTGCGCCACCAGTGAGGCCATTGGCCTATAAGGTTTCTGCTGAGAAATTCGCTGGTAGGCTTACGATGTTCTGTGATAAATGACAAGCTTCTTTTGCTGGTTTCAACATTATTTTTCTGTCTTTGATAGTTAACAGTATTACAATATGTTTTGAAGAAGATCTCTTTGTGAAACTGAGTTTCAGTACTTGAAATCCTGGTTTGCATCTTGCCCTAGTTTTGGCAAGTTCTCAGCATTATTTCTTTAAAAAATGCCTTTTACCTTTATTGACTTAAAGCATTTCAGTTATACATACATTTTCTTTTTTTTTTTTTTTTTTTTTGATTATGACTCTCACATTTTATTGGCTAAAATGCATGTAGCAATTACCTACTAAAAGAAGGAAAACAAATTTGCAATTTTTTTATATTAACTACTTCCAATAAGTATTGTCAATTTTCATGAATCACAAACTTATGATAAGCGTTCTATGTTCCATAATGTATTTACCTTTCAGTGAAGTAAGAAAAAGTGAATAAAACATTAAAGCACAAACATATCCACAAAGAAATGATTTAGGTAATATGTCAGCATAAAAATAAAGGTTAGACAAACCAAACATACATCTCAAAACACTCTTGAAAACTTTCTAATATAAGTAATCTTCAATTTTCATAAGGACAGATAGTGGGTTATAGATTCTTTTCAGTGACTTAAAGATGAAAAAGGGCAAACTATCTGGAATCTATAATGGCAGTAATTGACCAAAATGAACAAAAAGGCAGACATTTATCTTTGTGAAGCAGAACAATGTCAGTTTTATCATTTGCTTTCTAGTCTTGAGTGTTTTTAGTTAAGTATTTTATTTGCTTTTGAGTATATGTGGCTTTGAGATATATGTTTGGTTTGTCTTCACCGTTTTCAATCTCAATTCCTACCATCCCTCCCTTTCAGGTAGCTTAATTCTGTAGTCAGATGACAATATTCTTAATGTACAAGAAAACAGCTTTCAGCACACTGTGATTTTATTAAACACAACTTGTACCCATTTTGTAACATGTACTGAAATATTTCATAGAATTCTTATTACTAAAAAGGTTTTTAATACTTCATGAAAAGGGTTTTGCACATAGTGTTATTCCAATAAGGGAAATTGTACCCATTCTGTAACATTCCATGAAAATTGTTTTCAGCACAGTGTTACGCAAAATGAAATTTCTTAGGTAGCATGTATCAGTAAATGGAAATTTTCTCCATAGTTAAATATGTACTGAAGTGGTTCATATAGTTCTTAATAACATTGTTATTACATGAAAATGGCTCATATCATTGTTGTATATATGAATCTTACCCATTGTGTAATAAACACTGAAATTTTTCATATATTTCTATACAAAATATCCTTAAAAATTTCAATAATCCAGCTTTAGCACAGTATTTTCTTCTGTAATTATTATTCCCATTCTGTAACAAGTTCGGAAGTGTTCATACAGTTGTTTGTAATATACTTTTTTTTTTTTTAAATATTAAATTTTATTTTTATATTCCCCCATACAATTGCAAACGCCCCATTCTGACCCCAATCCTTCCCCTCCCACCCCCACCCCCCAAAAAGTGTCTCTGGTCATAGTTTTTTTGTTGATTTTGATTTTCACTTTCTTATATTCATTTTCCTGGTCCCTTATTTAAGTTTTCTAGATTCCTGCTATGAGTGAGACCATCCGGTATTTCTTTTTCTTTTTGGCTTATTTCGCTGAGCATGATCCCTTCCAGTGCCATCCATGTTGCTGCAATTGCATGTGTTTATCTTTTTTGAATGCTGATAATATTCCATGGTATATATGTACCACATCTTCTTGATCCAGTCATCTATTTTTGGGCATTTGGGTTGTTTCCAAAGCTTAGCTATTGTAAACAGTGCTGCTATAAACATAGGAGTGCAGGTGCTCTTGAATTGATGTTTCTGTGTCCTGGGTAAATACCTAGAAGTGGAATTGCTGGATCATATGGAAGCTATGTTTAGTAGGTCCAGAAATCTTCCACAGCTCTCCATAGTGGTTGGACCAGTTTGCACTCCCACCAACAGTGCACAAGAGTTTCTTTTTCTCCCCACTCCGCCAACATTTGTTGTTGCTAGTTTTTAATATGTGCCATTCTCACTGGTGTGAGATGGTATCTCCATGGTAGTTTTGATTTGCATTCCCTGATTACAAGTGATGTTGAACATTTTTTCATATGTCTGTTGGCCATTTGCATTTCCTTCGAGAAGTTTTCTTTTTAGCTCTTCTGCCCATTTTTTGACTGGATTATTTTCTTGTTGTTGCTGAGTCTCATCAGCTCTTGCAGATTTTTGTGATCATCCTTAATCATTAGTGTTGGGTGCAAAAATGTTCTCCCAGTTGGTGGGGTTTCTCTTGTTTTGTTATTGTCTCTTTGCTGTGCAGAAGCTCTTTAATTTGATGTAGTCCCAGCTGTTTATCTTTCTCTTCACTATCACTGCTTGGGTGATGTGTCTGTAAAGATGTCTTTGATGTGCAAATCCCGTAGTGTTTCGCCTATATTTCCTTCTATGTATTTTATGGTTTCAGGTTTTGTCTAGTTCTTTAATCCATTTTGAGTTGATTTTTGTGTATGGGTGAGGTAGTGGTCAAGCTTCATTCTTTTGCATGTAGCGACCCAGTTTTTCCCAGCACCATTTATTGAACAAACTTTCTTTGCTCCAATGCATAGTCTTTGCTCCTTTGTCAAAGATTAGTTGACCATAAATCTGTGGTTTATTTCTGGATTTTCTATCGATTCCATTGTCTGTATGTCTGTTCTTGTTCCAATACCATGCAGTTTTGATGATTATGGCTTTGTAGTATAGTTTGAAGTCTGGGAGTGTGATGCCTCCATTTCCTTCTTTTTTTTTCAGTAGAGCTTTGGCTATTCGGGGTTTTTGGTGATTCCATATGAATTTCATCAATAATTGTTCTATTTCTTTGAAGAATGCATTGAGATTTTGATTGGAATAGCATTGACTGTAGATTGCTTTTGGTAGGATGGCCATTTTAATAATGTTTATTCTTCCAATCCATGAGCAGGGATGTCTTTCCATTCTTTTGTGTCTTCTTCTATTTCTTTTAACAGTGTTTTATAGTTTTCTTTGTATAGGTCTTTACCTCTTTTGTTAGATTTATTCCCAAATATTGATTTTTTTGTTTCGATAATAAAAGGGGTGGTTTTTTTTGATTTCTTCTTCTTCAGATTTATTGTTTGTGTTAGGAAGGCTACTGACTTTTGCGTGTTGATTTTGTATCCTGCCACTTTACTGAATTGATTGATGAGTTGAATTAGTTTTTCTGTGGAGATTTTGGGGTTCTCTATGTATATTATCATATCATCTGCAAATAGTGATAGTTTGACTTCTTCTTTTCCTATTTGGATTCCTTGGATGTCTTTTCTTTCTTATTGCTCTGGCTAGGACTTCCAGTATTATATTGAAAAGCAGTGGTGAGAGTGGACATCCTTGTCTTGTTCCAGATCTTAATGGAATTGCTTTCAGCTTTTCACCATTGAGAATGATACTGGCTGTTGGCTTGTCATAGATGGCCTTTATGATGTTGAGGTATGTTCCTTGTATCCCAAGAATTTCAAGGGCTTTTATCATGAATGGGTGTTGCACTTTGTCGAAAGCTTTCTCAGCATCTATTGATATTATCATGGTTTTTATATTTCTTTTGTTTGATGTGTTGGATAACGTTGATTGATTTTCGGATGTTAACCATCCTTGTGCCCTGGAATGAATCCAACTTGGTCGTGGTGAATTATCTTATGGATACATTGTTGGATTCTGATAGCTAAAATTTTATTGAGGATTTTTGCATCAGTGTTCATTAGGGAGATTGGCCTATAGTTTTCCTTTTTTGTGTTGTCCTTATTCGGTTTTGGTATTAGTGTAATATTGGCTTCATAGAATGTTTGGTATTGTCCCTTCCTTCTCAATTTTTTGGAAGAGTTTGTGAAGGATAGGCACTAATTCGTCTCTGAATGTTTGGTAGAATTCATTTGTAAATCCATCAGGTCCTGGGCTTTTGTTTTTGGGGAGGTTTTTAATTACCATTTCAATTTCGCTGCTTGTAATTGGTCTGTTTAGGTGTTCTATTTCTTCTTTATCTAGCTTTGGGTGATTGTAGAGTTGTAGGAATTTGTCCATCTCCTCTAGATTGTTGAACTTGTTTCCATATAACTGTTCATAGTAGTTACTGATTATTCTTTTGATTTCTGCTGTGTCCGTTGTGATTTCTCCTCTTTCATTTATGATTCTGTGTATTTGTGCTTTCTCCCTTTTTTCCTTTGTGAGCCTGGCTAGGGGTTTGTCTATTTTATTTATTTTTTCAAAGAACCAGCTCTTGGTTTCATTGATCTTTTGGATTGTTTTTTTAGTTTCAATTTCATTTATTTCTGCTTTGGTTTTTATTATTTCTTTCTTCTACTGGTTCTGGGGTTTTTTGTTGTTCTTTTTCTAGATCTTTGAGCTTCGAGATTAGGTTGTTTCTTTGAGTTCTCTTGTTTTTTTGATGTGAGCTTCTATTGCTATATATTTTCCTCTTATTACTGCTTTTGCTGCATCCCATACATTTAGGATATTGGTGTCCTCCTTGTCATTCAATTCAAAGAATTTTTTAATTTCTTCTTTGATCTCCTCGTTAGTCCAGTGGTCTTCCAGTAGTGTGGCTTTTAATCTCCATGAGGTAGGATAGTTCCTTGCCTTCTTTTTATGATTTATTTCTAGTTTGATGCCTTCGTGGTCAGAAAAGATGGTTGGTATGATTTCAATCTTGGTGTATCTGTTGATGTTTGTCTTGTGCCCCAGTATGTGATCGATCCTGGAGAATGATCCGTGTGCGCTTGAGAAAAATGTGTACTCCGTTTTTTTGGGGTTTAGTGTTCTATAGATGTCTGTTAAGCCCAAATGCTCTAGGTCCTTATTTAGAGCTTTAGTTTCTTTACTTATTTTTTGTCTTGTTGATCTATCCATTGTTGATAGTGGTGTGTTGAAGTCTCCCACTACATATGTGTTTTCTCTGATGTCTGTTTTCAGAGAGGACAACAGTTGTCTGATATATTTTGGTGCTCTTTCGTTTGGTGAGTATATGTTAATGAGTGTTATTTCTTCTTGAAGTATTGTCCCCTTAATCATAATGTAGTGACCATTGGGGTCTCTTTTTATTTTTTTGAGTTTGAAGTCTGTTTTATCTGATATAAGTATAGCTGTTCCTGCTTTCTTTTTTGGCCCATTTGCTTGTAGGATTGTTTTCCATCCTTTGACTTTGAGCCTATTTTTATCTTTTGTAGCTAAATGTGTTTCCTGGAGACAGCAAAAGGTTGGGTTTTGTTTCTTAATCCAGGCTGCAACTCTGTGTCTTTTTATTGAAGAGTTTAGTCCATTTACATTTAGAGTTAATATTGATATGTTAGCATCTGTATTTGCCATTATGTTTGTCTTTCCTTTGATTTTATTTATTTATTCTTTAATAACTTTTTTTTTTTTTTTTGGTCTTCTTTCGTTGTTATTCGTCCCTCTGAGGTTCTGGCTTTAGGATTCCTTGTAGTATTTTTTGGAGTGGGGGTTTAGTCACAATGAAATTCCGGAGTTTCTCTTTGTCTGGGAAGGTCCATATTCTTTCTTCATGGAGGAAAGAGAGCTTTGGGGATAGAGTATTCTTGGTTGGCATCTGTTTTCTTGGAGTCTGTTGACTATGTCCCTCCACTCTCTCCTTGCCCGTAGTGTTTCTTCAGAGAAGTCTGATGTCAGCCTGATTGGTTTTCCTTTGAATGTTATCTGTTTCTTCCCTCTTGTCAGCTTCATTATTTTTTCCTTGTCCTGGATTCTTGGGAGCTTTACTATTATGTGTCTTGCTGTGTTTTTCCTTTCGTCGTGGAAGTTTGGTGTTCTTCTTGCTTCTTGTATATCAATTTTCAGCTCCTTCTTCTCATTGGGAAGTTCTCTTCAATTATATCCATGAATATTTTCTCTGTTCCTACATCTCTCTCCTCTCCTTCTGGAATTCCTATAACTCTTATATTTCCTTTCCTCATGGAGTCAGATAGTTCCCGAAGTCTTTCTTCATTCTTTTTCCTTCGTACTTCTCTTTCCTTTTCTGTTTTGGTTCTTTTATTTCTGTGTCTTCAAGATTACTTATTCGTTCTTCCATTTCATCTATTCTGCTTTCATTGCTTTTCCCAGAGTTCTTTAGTTCCTCCATTAATTCTTTGATCTCCTGCATTTCTCTTACTTCCCTCTTTAGGGACTCAATTTCCTTCTTCTGATCTATCACTTTTTTAATCATGGCAATTTTAAATTCTCTTTCTGGAAGGCTCAGAAGTTCTTCCAAGTTGCTGTCATTGCAATCTGGGGTGGTTCTTTTTGTGATGTGCTTCTTTCCTGAGGAGTTTTAGGTTGCGTGTGGTTCTTCTACTCCCTACTGTCTGTTTTCTAATTTGTCGTATGCGTTGGGACACTGTGTTGCTCGGACTGACTGACATCTTGGGTGAACTTCTCCGCTCCCCTCTGGCTCTTCCAGGAGCCATCTCTGTCTTCTGGGGGAGCTTTCTGCTGGTTTTAGGCAGTTTTTACTGAAGAAATGTCCCTGTTCTCAAATGGCGAAGCGGGATGCAGTCCCTGCGCCTCCGGTTTCAGGCACACTCTTCTGCGCACCCGGTCTGCCCCGGACGTGGGTGCCTGCTCCCTCTGTGGGCTCAGACTGCTGGTCGGAAGGGGCCTGGCGTGGAATAACTTCCCGGCTGGCCACTGGGTCCTCCAGAAACCTTCTGCCCTTTTCAAGCAGTCTTAAGAAATGTCCTGTTTTATAGGGTGTTAGTGACTTTTTTTTTTCCTGGTCGCTAGGTGGCGCCAGAGATCTCTCCTATTGTCCTTGGGGGGCTGTTTTTCGCCTCCCCCCACCCTGTGGGACAGAGAACAGAGCGGGAATGGTAGGATACACCTCAACAGCTTTGGGGTGCTGTGTCTGCCTTGTGCCCCACCGTCGTGGAGAACCCACGCCCCGAATTTTCGTGCCCCGGGTCTCAGTTCAAAGCCCTCAGTTCCAGGACGCGGGCTGTAGCCCAGTTCAGTGGCGCGGGAATGGCGCCTTTTGCACCGCTCCCGTGCCTGGGCGCCTGGTTCCTGCTCACTCAGGGAGGGACCTTCACCTCAGTGAGGACCTCCGCGAGTCTCCCCGCAAGCCTAGGTCGTCTCCCCGCAAGCCTAGGTTGCAGGCGCTGGGACCTCGGCAGCCGCGATCCTGGTCTGCACTTGCTTTTCAAGCGCGCCGAGCGCGCCGCTATCCGCGCCAGCTTACCGGCAGCCCGGGCTGTGTGCGCGTCTCCCGGGGTCTTTGTTCTTCTCTAATGGCGCCCGGAGCCGTTCGCTCACCGCCGTGGCGGATCCTGCAGGGTTCGCCTCAGCTCCCGTTCACGGGGTGTGGTGGCTGCAATAGTTCCTTTCCACTCCAGTCCCGCTTGCTGCCTCGTTTGTTTTTGTTGGCCGTTTTGGTTTGTTGTTTTCCTCCTCTCTGCGGGTCGGAGAGTGCCGCCTCTGTGGGCGGGGGAGGGGAGCAGGGTTCTGCGCTTCCCTCCCTGTTCTTTATGGCCATTTTATTCTTCCTCTTGGGCAGTTCGCTGGCGTCACCCGTTTATCTTCCGTGTCCCAGTTCTCACTGGGACCTGCCGCTTTTCCTCCCTATTCACTTTTTTTAATGGGAGATCTTACTCGCAGCGTCTCCTCGCCGCCATCTACATACATTTTCTTACTGGTATTCCATACATCCTTTGGAATATACAATGGAGAAAGGAAAGTCTCTTCAACAAGATGTGTTCGGAAAACAAAATAACCACATGCATAACAATGAAATTAGATCACTCTCATAACACAAAAACTAACACAAAATGGATGGAAGACTTTGATGTAAGACCTGAAACTACAAAGTACATACAAGAAAACATAGGTAAAAAACTCCATGACATTAGCTTCAGTGATGGGGGCTTGACTCCAATGGCAAGGTAACCAAAGCATTTTTGGCAAATGACACTGGAAAAATTAGATAATCATGTGCAAAATATGAACTTTGATCCTCTTCATCCCAAACAGAAAAATTAATTATAAATGGGTTATTAACATTTTTAGAATAAAACAGGAGAAAATATTTGTAATATTGTGTTAGGGAAAGATTTCTTCCATATAACACCACCTACATATCATTAAAGAAAATGTGATAAATGGGATTCCATCAAAATTTAAATTTTCTGACCTTCAGATTGGAAGAAAATATTTGCAAGTGATAGATACAGTAAGAAACTTGTATTGGGGCTTCCCCAGTGGTGCAGCAGGTTGAGCGCTGTGCTGTGAAGCTGTCCACAGCCTCGGCAGTGTGGGTTTGATCCCTGCTGGCTGGCCAGCGAGAATCCCACATAGTGCTGCAGAACCCTCCTGTCACACCCGTTGGGTATCGTCTGCCTGTTCTGCTCCCTGCTCTGTCTCTGGTGAGTCCTCTCACCCTCCCATGCCTCTGGCCTCTACCCCAGCTCTTATATAAAAATAAATAAATCTTTAAAAAAAAAAAAAGAAACCTGTATTTAGGATGTTTAAAGAACTCTCAAAATTCAATGAGATAAAACTCATTTTTAATGGGAAAAAATAAATACTTGAAGAGTCATAATAACAAAGAATATATTTGGAGATTGGGAAAAAAACAAATGTTTAATTTTATTAGTCATTTGGGAAATTCACATTGAAACCCTAAGATGACACTACATTTAGCAGGATGACTAAAATTGAAAATATAGACAATACTGAGTGCTGGCAAGGATGTGGAATTACTGGAATTTTCATACAAAAAGGATGGAATTGGTAAATGATGTAATTATTTTTCAAAACTGGCATCAACAAAAATTAATGTGTATAAGTCATACATCCTAACCAGTTCACTTTTTGAGAGGCTTAAAGTGTTCATAGCAGTTTTATTTGTGCTAATCCCCAAATGCAAACAACCCAAATATCCATTACAGGTGAATAAATAAATTTTGTTATATCCATACAATGGAATCCTCAGCAATAAATAAGAATAAACTGTTACAAGTAACAACATGAATAAATTTTAAAATGAGTTAGTTACATGAATGAAGTCAGGTAAAAAAGAATACATAGTATATGATTCTATTAATATAAAACTCTAGAAAATGCAAATGTTCTATTGTAACTGAAAGCAGATAAACAGAAAGGATGAGACAGAACTAGAGTCAAATAGTCTAATGAGATAGTTAGCATAGTTGACCTGGCAAGAAATGATGCAGCTTGAAGGAAGTTATTAGCCAGAGGAGAAAGAGAAGGTGATAAATTTAGTAGACTTTATTAGATTCTATTAATCTATTCTGTAGGATATAGACACCACAGGTCTTAGTGACCAAATGGATATAACAGGAATTTATAATGAAGGTCCAAAGCTTAGATCTGACTTGTCTGACTATGCATGTGGTTCTTCCTACGGAATGCTGGGATACTTTGTGGGTACTAAGCTATCACTAAAGATATAATACGTGGGAAAACTGCATGTCTGCCCAAACAGCCCTTAACAAAATTCTCCCTTCCATCTAATTCCAACTATATAATTTCTGGGATCCACTGCAAAATGTGTACATGTGTGACACACTGCTCAAAATTGTTCAGATTTTCAAGACAGTGAGAGCATAGCATTAAATCAAGCACAGAACCTTTCTAAGCTCTGGGACCTCTGCTACTAAATGGGTCTCAGCCCCATGAATCTGACCCTGCCTTCATTTCCACCTGGCATCTTTCAGGGGAAGGCTAGCTACTGTAATTCCAGAAGCTTGCCACATTTACAAAAGAACTCTAGTCATGTTATTTTTAATTACTGGATTTCAAGAATGTTTTCCCATGGTGTATTAGCTTTACTGTGCCGATAACTTAGGAACTTTTTTTACTAGGGTCATAACTTCTTAACATGCCTCCACAGCCCATTTTTGTTAGTCTACAAATCTGTCACATAGAATAAATGCTGTACTTCAAGGATGATTTCAGTTTAAAGAGGCTGTTTTTATTTTTCCCTCAACTCACTCTCCAGGATCAATTGAGAATGCCTTTTGAAGGTGAGTTTTTCTCTGTGTATCATCTTGATAAATGTGCTTTGGAGAGTTACTTTGAAAATGAATGCAAGCCCTTATGTCCTAGAAAGCAAGCCATGTTGCAAGACTGCTGTATCGTTAGGGTCTTGTGAATGTTCTGCAAGGCTAAACTCTCTGGAAAGCTTATAGAATATTCTGTGGTCAGTGACAATGACCTTTTCTCACCCGAAGAACAGAAGCACAAGATGTCATTCCAGCTTATAAACTATTGTTTTGTGCCTTTTACCAACTCATTAGCATAACTTGGCACAACTCTTCATTGAGGTTACATGAGGTCTGGATTTAGAGTTCATTTTTGGCATTATCTTAGCTTTTCCTCCACAAAGCTTTTAAGAAGCTCTCATGTCAGGATATTTGATAATTTACTTTTCATTAAAAAGGCCAAGTTAAACTAATAATATAATTTTAGCCAATTTCAGTATTTACATACACATATACTCCGCTTATACTCAATTATATCTCTTGGTATATAAGGAAATAATTGAATATAAGTGGACTATATTTTTTGGTATATATATTTCTTTCTTTTTTTCCTATTTGTAAAAGGAAAAGCTGTCTACTTTAATGCAAGCATTTTTGCAAAGTGGTCACCTGCTCTGTGTCTAAATTAGCTAAATATAGCAAACTCCACCTGAGCTGAATGGGAAATCTAGTTGCATGATTTCTGAAGTTTGATTTAGCTCTCAAATAATCTAGATATGAATTTTCCATTTCCAGTAAAGCATACTAAGACCAAAGAGTATAATTTAAGAGAGTGAAGATAGTGATTCAATAGAAGAAATTTGTTAAGCAGAACTGTAAATGGTTACCCAAAATGTAATCCATTTAATCAGTCCCCATCACTAGATGAGATGCTCCATATGGAGTCTAGACTAGTGATTTATAAAGTGGAATGTGTTCACCACAAGAGATAGATACCCAAGGCTATCCATTGATGTAAAAGAAGAAAATATGGTAATATTCAATTTTAAATAAGAAAAAAGTATTTTACTATTATTTAATGAACTGCCTTCTGTCATCATCCAGAAGTGATGTATACTGTAGTACCTGTGACAGTTTCACAACATAAGGTGAACAGAGAAAAGTTGATTTTCCACACTATAAGTGAAAGAAATGCTTCTGATTTTTATGTTTATTTTGCTGCAAATGACTATGGATATTTATAAATTTATAAGCATCTTTTTCTAAACTTAGACTTCCCCACATAGTTTCTACAGATTTTCAAATCATTTAAAAATATGCAAAACTTGCAAAGCTTTCAATTATTGTGCAATAGCTCATTAACACTGGAGATGGCAGCAATGAAATAAATTTCAACAGAAACATATGCTTAATTGGTGGGTGAAATTTAGTATCATAATTTAAAAAAGTTAATAATGGGTTTCTTCTTTTGGGACCATTAATGAATACATCATATAGTTTCCAAAAGGACAACCATTATGACACTAGGTTTCCCTAGTATATTCCTAGGTATTACATAATTGTTTTATCATAAAATCTGTTGACAAAAGTGAAGATTTCTGTGGTATTTTCAATGTAAAAAGAAAAGTTTTGATATTTTATATATTAATACTGTTTCAGGGGAATTAAATTATTTGAATCTTGTAAAAATAAAATATATATTATTATTCATCTAATCTTTACATCACACTTTTATCACTTAATTTTAAGATTATTTTATTATATTTCAGTACTTTTGGAAGTTTAAAAAATTTATAAATAAAATTACATTATAGATCAGAGTTACTATTTAAAATTTTCTATTGATTGTGTGTGCTGAAATATATATACAGTGACCATTCAGTTACCTAGCACTTAAGAAACTATTCTTAAAGTGTCCTTTGTTTCAAAATTTAGAGTATACTTAATTCTTTCTTTTCTTACAATACATAATTCAGTGGTGCTATTTAGTATCCAATTTAACCATTTCAACTACAGATTATAATCACCCCCAAAAGTTACTTTCAACTCTAAACTAAGAGATGACTGCTAAATTCATATCTTTGAAAATAGTTTGTCATTTTTTTAATTTGACAAAGGAGGGTGCTGTCCATATACTCTCTTTTTTTGTTAAGTTGCTTACTTTAAAATGAAATGCATTTGTAAAGTATTCTAATAAAAAATTATTTTAATTTGTATTTGAGAATAAAGAACCCACAAATTCAGGAAATAATTATGTGGAGCAGAGACTAGAATATGGATAACTTAATATTCACTAAAATCATTCTGTATTCCAGAAGAACTGAAAAGAAATAAATTTGATTAGAAGCCATATGACAGTAGATCTAGTTTGATAATGTGCATAAGTGAGGTGTTTTAGTAGTGGCAGCTCAAAATAAATGATATAAAGTTTAAAGTCTTCATTGACTTAGGAAAGAGGTAGATTAATAACTTTATGACAAATGATGAATATTATCAATATTTTGACTTGGCCATATTTTATGTGCAAGCTTAATGTCCAGGTATCACTTAATAAGGTTATAAACTAAGTGCCCATTCTTTGCTCAGCAGGCAAACTTGGGAGGCTTGTATACATAAGGGAATGGATAAGGCTGCCATGGAAACTGGGCCCTAAGACCTTCCACCAAGATTAGAAAACCTAGCCCAGTTCCAGGCATGCAGAAGGAGGGCAGGACCCGGCCAGGATACATTTTGTGCCAAAGGCCAGTGCCTAAGATCAGACATCCTAGCAAGGAACTGGGAAACACTGGAGCTATAAGTAAGAAAGCAAAAAAAAAAAAAAAAACAAAAACAAAAAACAGAGAGATCCTCAAATCCTTCCAGCACAGACCTCTTCTCACCAACTGCTCTTCTCATTATTGTATTAAATAAATTTGCCTTTTGTGTTCTGCATCTGTCTCTGGTGAATTCTTTTAACTGTCCGGGCCTTTGGCCTCACCTGAATTCTCCCCACTACACTAAATATATTAAGGAAAATATTTTAGGAGTCTAATTTATTGTTGGATGCCATTTTTCTATGTAAGAAATGTGAGTAAAATGATGTATGCACAGAGAAGCAACACATCCCTGATTTTCTTCTCAATCCGGCCAAAGTAATTGAGTTTTCTAAAATAACTACTCTTATTAATGTTTTATTGATGTTCTCTTGACCAAGAGAAGTCCCTAGAAGGTGAGGAAAGAGAAAAACATTTAAAATGGCTCACTGAGTTATACTACAGAAACAACAGATTATGCAAATAAATGGGTCATGGGCTCGAATGCTCTCAGATCTTACAAAGGACTTTGTGGCTTTTCAGAATTTTACTTGATGGATCCATTGTGGTATGTTATATTTGAAATATTGTAAATTGCCACCAGTTTTATGGTTACCAAAACCACGCTGATAAATAAACATGAAAAAGAGGAGCAACTGAGCAAACAATGTAAAGCCTCAAAGAAAGATTTTAATGCCATCAACATCCTATTTTGCCCCCCCCCCCCCGGTGGTGCAGAGGGTTGAGCACAGTACTGTGAAGCTGTCCGCAGCCTCTGCAGCATGGGATTGATGCCCAGCCGGCCAGGGAGATACCCACATGGCGTGACAGACCTCTCCTGTCTCGCCAGCTGCTCCCCTAAGCAGTGCTTTTGGTTGTTCTGCCTGTTCTGCTCCCTGCTCTGTCTCTGATGAATCCTTTCACCCTCCCACGCCTCTGGCCTATACCCCAGCTCTTGTATAAATAAATAAATCTTTAAAAAAATACAACATCCTATTCTGTGCTCTCTCTGTTATCATAAACCTCCTTTTCAGTATCATGTAAGTTCTCTCCCTCAGTCTAATTCCATTCAGTTTTAAATGGAATATGTAGAAATGGCAAATTCTAATTTAAGCCCTAGTTTCCAACACCTCTTCCTCATTCATCTGAAACATTTATCTGTGAAGGTTTAGGTCACTTCTTGTTGCCTGTGAAAACATCCATGATAAATCTAGAATATTTTATGCAATGCTATCACACTGATTATCATCAATTTGCTTTAAATCCTGTATTTCAATTGGACAATGAATTCTTAACTTTTGCATGACACTTTTCTCATTTGTAAACCTTGAATGATAATAATACCTATGACATAGGGGAGAATTAAATAAAATCTCTGTAAAGCATTTAGCATTCTTTCTAATAATGTTAGAAACTTCTTAATAATGTTAGCTATTTTTGCTCCCCTCAGCAGTGTATTTCAGTAGACCTGCCTGTTCTGCTCCCCATTCTGTCTCTGGAGAATCCTCTTACCTCCTACACCTCTGGCCTACATCCCAGCTCTTGTATGCATAAATAAATAAATCTTTTTTTTAAAAAAAGTAATGTTAGCTATTTTTAGAAGTTTTTCAGTCAATTTGAACAGATAAAGTAAGTTAAGATATATACAGAGACACACACACACACACATATATTATATATATATATATATATATATATAGCTATATATAGCTAGCTAGCTATTTACAAAAATAAAGTCAACCACACCCTGAATCTAACAGAAATTCATGAACACAACCAACAATAACCTAAGGCAGGAGAAAAAGGCCTAATGTTCAATGACAAGTTATTAACTGACCCGTATTATGATAATCATTAATAAGCCTGCTTATTTCAACTAAATTCCATACTTGGATTTCAGGTAAGTGAGATGAATATTCTGTCAATAGAATTTGTAAGTGATTACAAACAAGTAATTTCCTCCACTAGAACCTGATTTTTAACATCACTCACACAGACCTACCCCACGGTACAAAATCCCACACGGACATCGTGTTTATGTTCACTACCTTTTGTGTTAACGTGACAGCATCGCTTAAAGAATTACCATTGCAATTATTAAACATACAAAATAGCTTATTGCATTTTCCGTCTGGTCACAATGGTATCTTATGGACACAGTCAGAAATTCTTGGCAAAATCTAGGGCTTTTTGCTATAACAGAGGTCAGTAGTGCAGACTATGAAATTCTGGATTCAATCACAAATGGGCCATTAAAAAGCTAACTTTATAAAAAATAAATAAATAAAGCCACCAATCTGTTGGCTGAGTTTTACCAGTGCATCTAGAACTGAGCCTTACCAGTCCACTATAATCAAGACTGTAAACTGCCTGTTATTAAATTGTTTTTCCTGTGGGAAGCGAACAAAGATACATTGAGGTCAGGCAGGTAACAGCATTAGCTCCCGGTTCTTTCTCCAGACTTTATGGAGCCAAATTTCTGTTGCCAATCAATACGGAGCCGCACAGTTGTTTTTTAAATGTCTTGCCACAGGAATTGGCTCGCAGCCACCATAGCAGGGTGGTGAAAAGGAGGCCGATATTGGAGGATGGGAGCAAATGCTCTTGCCTCTCTGGAGTCTATTTACTTGTATATTTTGGTATACAATCAGTATTTTAAAAGAAATCGACAAATACAGATTTCCCAAATCAGAACTCTTGAAATATATTGTTAGTCAGAGAGGACAATTCTGATATGAAACTCTTGTTTGAAATCTTGAATCTCCCATGTGTTTTTCCTAAGCACCAAGGGTCAGAGACCTGATAGTGATTGATAAAATTTTAAACATTTACTTTACTGATTTTAATTTTTATTGCATTCTACAATTTTGGAATTCTGGGCACCTTTGCAACTTTGCAGTATGTGCACTATCTCCAGAAGAGATGGAGTTTTTAGACATCAAAATCCAAGGAACAGAAGATAATTTAAACTAATACAAATATCAAAAGGAATTCATGCGCAACATGTAGTGTCTGAACTGTATCTTTAAGCTCACTTTCTTGACAAATATATGTGTTTTAGGTGCTCACAAGAACATAGGATTCTTGCTATTTTGCAGGGTTTTTTCCCTACAAATAAATCAAACAGATTGTTTAGAATTTTTTGGTGATGGAAGAAAATATTTATGAAAGGTCATTATGAGAAGGAATAGGAAGTAGAGCATTTATGTGTTACATTTGGAGATAATTTTATAAAGCAGAAAGTCACATTTTTTAAAATTCTATTCCCCATGAATAATAGAAGATTTCCTTTCTCTTTCTACTATGTAAAATGGGGAGAGGTGGGGAAATCCCCCAGTAATACAATCAAAATATGCACTAATATTTCTCAAATTGCATTTTCCCCCTTTCATTATGATTCAAACCTCTGAACATTGGAACAGGTGTATTTAGGAGTCAAGTAACATGAAACTTACATACTTTTTCTCATTCTGGACATATAAGCATTTATTAATTTTTTCTCTCTGGGGAACATTATATCCTTCAAATATTTGCAGTAAATGTCATAGTTATTCCCAGTAAGTACATTATTTGTTAAATGAAGGGAAGTGGAGTGCGGTTATAGATCTAGCAGAGTCAGGAAGAGTTTCTAAGTTGTAAAATGTCTGAAAAGAATGTCCATATGTTACACATCTCTGATAAACCTTGGAGATAGGATATTGCCTGGCAAATTTGCATTGGAAATATATGTTGCTTTAATAGAGATGGTGCTTTTGATTTTACTCACTGATACATAAATACTGACACTGTCAAGTCCTGCATTGGACTACCACTGGGAAAGGCTGCTTGGCTCATTTACAACCTCTGGACACAGTGGTGGGAGGTAAGTTGGTCTAAGGAGCTGGAGGATGAAATATGGGGTATTTTCTGGAGTGGCAATTTTACTTCAGGGAGAGGGAGAGTAAAATAATTTAAAGCAAATCGGCTAGTAAATTATTTTAAAAGATAACATTCAAGCAAACAGGTAATGGAATAATATACTAAATTTGCATAAATCTTAAGATAATTTTATGATAAACAAACTTTGGTTCCTTTGTAGAAACTGCTTCAGAAGGAGAGGGCCAGCTATTGCATCACCTACCACTCAGACTGGCAGTTTCCCCTACTTTAGGAGTAGTTGGCAGGGAAAGTGGGAGACAAAGGGTTGAGCATGATCAACAGGGAACATGGTGGTATGAACCCAGTCATGTCCTGCTCGAGGTAGATATAAAAAGGTCAAAATATTATCACCAAACCAATAACACAGAGACTTTTTAAAGAATCAAATATGATCAGGTACATAAAAGCCCTTTTGAACTGGAAAAGAAGGAATAACTAGATTTACCTATTCTTTTATTCAGCAGACATTTATTAAGCACCACTGTGCGATCAGATGCCAACAGGGATGGTTCTCTTCAAGAAGGCTGCAGACTGCAAGGAGACATGAGTGACCCAGTCCCTTCACTGCACACACTGAGGTCAGTGGTGAGTGTATCTCTGAGTTTCTTCCTCTACACTGAGGAAGTCCAGAAGGTAAAGGAATGAAGCACAGAAGCTAGCTCAGGAAAGAGATGTCCAGGCAGAGGGGACACTTATTTGTCAACTAGAAGCCCTATTTGAGGAATAGCATTTCGAGTTGTACGTGTTTCCCCAGCAATGTGTCAGATACAGTAGAAAGGTAGTTCGACTTTTAATATTTAAGGCTTCACCAGGTAACTACAAGAAATGCTTTGAATGTATAAGCAATTAAATGACTTTGTGGAAGGATCAGGGAATCTAAAAAGAGAGAAAACATATGATAAGTAATGGATCAGGGGTCTGCTTATAGATGAGAGATGGCTGAGTGAGAAACTCAAGCATTCAGAACATCTAAGGATTTATCATTGCAAACATGGAGCTAAAAGCCAAGGAGAAACTCATGTTGCAGAGCTATATGTAGAATGTTGCCCCAGTTTTGTAAAACTAAATACTTGGAAGGATACCCCACAAAATATTAATAGTGGTTACTGCAGCATGACAGAATTATGAGCCAGTTTTATTTTATTTTCCTTGTCTTCTGTATTTTCCAAATTTTCTTCACTGAATATATATTGCTTTTGTAATTGAGAGAAAATTAAAAACAGATGCAGTAGCCGAAAAATATGGGAGTAAGACCAAGCAGGTAATTAAAGACAATAAGTCCCAGACCCAAAGAAATGGAGAGTGACATTTGGTGACCAGGAAACATCACAAGTTGATTCTAAGGTGGACAGACAGACCACATTTACTGTACTCCTTTCACATCTACACCCTGCACCCATCTTCCTTTTCTTACCCGGAAACACACATTGAAACTCACACACATAGTGAGAAACTCACACACCAGCGCGCGCGCACACAGACACACACACACATACTTGCTTCTGCACTTCCTTTTTCTTTAGATGACAGGAAGCCCTAAATATGATTAACAATGCAACCCCACCCAGTGCCTCCGAGTGTTTCTGCATACTATGGAGGATTCTCCCTATGTACCTTATTGTCACACAATAAGCTTTGGCATAGGCTAGTGTATTGGGAACATGGATCTAAGTCAAGAAAATTCCCAGTTGAAGAAATCCAGTATCCCTCCCCTGCCTCCACCTTTTCATTCTCTTCTTCACTGGTGAAAAGACACACTGACAGAGATAAATTTATTTCTAGTCCAGTCCTGAAGATATGGTTTGTTCAAAGAACAACAGTCCACCCTGTAACCAAATTCCAGTGATTTTTCTCTGAATAATGTATTGTTGTCACAATATAGGCAATTGGAAATTTCTCTTCTAAAAACTATCCTCCTGAAATCTTTCTCCTTATAGTCACGCAGCAATCCCCTTATCTTCAAGTCAATATGCACAATTTCAGTCCCATGTCCACTGCATTATCACACATGAAACTGGCTGTCTTTAATTTTTATTTGAAATTCAGATCAGAGAAGTGGGAATATATATAGATATAAGTATATATCTATACACACACATATACACACACACACAGTATATTATGCAATCATTTGGATACATTTTTTTTTCCATTTCCTTTACCTCCTCTAATCCTAGCTCTTTGTGTTCCTTTCCTTTTTGCTTAGTTTTTTCTCCCCATCCAAGGGCTAAGTTTTTCCCTTTAGTCTCATGTTGGTCCTTGGAAAGGCAAAATTGTTTTGTTTAACCCGTGGATCTCCATTTCAGTGTTTGGTTAGGCTGGGTATATCTTATATTCAACTAGATTGTATCTTCTTAGATTTGTGCATAAATGTTTTTGGACCAAATTGGGATTAGCTTTCCTAAACTTCTCAGCTTTAATTTTGTGGTGACTTCCATTACTCATTCTGGAAAATGCAGTTCTTATGAGTTCAAAAAGTGTTTGACACCTTAAAGGATATCAAGACAGTGTGCACAGGGATTCCTATTTGCTGGGGAAGCATCAGTTTACACAGGAATGATTCCAACTGAGTCAGATAGGCCTGGGTTCAAATTTCTTGAGTGCTATTATTTTAGCTGTATGACCTTTTAGAAAATTACCTAACTTATTTTAATATTAACTTCCTCAACTAAAAAGCTTTTAGTCATCTAATCCAATTATTTTGAAGTTTTCAGGAGCTAACATGCACACAGCTGCTAGCACAGTGACTGACAATATGTCATAGTTTATTTCATTCCCTCCTTGCCTTCCATTTGGGAATGACTTATCTTTTCATTTGTCAGATGGCAGCCATATTAACACATCTTTAACCTAAGGCAAAGTCAGCAAATAGCAAAAGCAAATATTTTGAGAAAGAAATATTGTCCGTCCTAAGGATTCAGATGAGACATGTTAAGGGATGTCCCAGCAGTCCAACAACACCAGAATTTTTGAGACTAATCTAGGGTCAACTTTGAGGACAGTTTCAAACACTCAGAATCAGCCTGTTTTTCTTGAATGAAAAAGAATCTCCTTAGGTCCTTTGCAAGTCCATCCAAGACTCTTAGGATCATGCTTAGCCCGGGGGGGGGGGGGGGGGGGGCGGGATACAAGAAGAAAGAAAGGAAAAGAAAACAGAACTATCTGAATTCCCTGGAAGAGAGAGGAAAAGGAATTCTGTTAATGTTTATCTTCTGGTGCTCTAATATCCTGTATTATATGCAGTAAAACCTGTGGAGACAGAAATTTCTCTAACAACAAAAATGGCTAATATTTAAGTTAAACTTCAACAGTTTTCAAAGATTTCAAACTTAAAATTTTTTGACTGAGCTAAAAGAAAATTAGAAACTTCCTTTGGCCATATTTTTTTAATGTGAACTCTCATCTCTTTGACCATTCTTCCCCAACTTTCTTTTTCCTTAAATTAAGAAAGTAAAACCTCTGAGGAGAAAATAGATCAGAAACTGCCTTCCAGATAAATGGTATATGAAATCAAGGAAGGATATAAAAAGAAACAAACTTGTCTCTGGATCTGCTGCTTTTTTTGACTTGCTGGATTAGAGAACTCCCAGGTCTCTTTCAGGACTCAATTTTTGAATTTGGGTGTACAATTCCAAATTGAATGATAACAGGGTATCATGTGCTTCAGTTTGTCCCATTGTCCCTTACTAAGATCACAGTAAGTATAGAAAGAACAAAAAAAAGATAAAAAGAATTTGAAGTCCATTCTGACAATAGACCCTAGAAGTTGCCAAGGAACTAGAATTGTGAAAATGAAACTCATCTACGTCTACACCGCAGTCAGGAAGTCTGTTTCCCTTTTATTAAATACATAGCTTTCCTTAATAAATCTAAATTCTAAGAACAAGAGCAGAATTAGAATGGGCTGAGGTTAAGTTTTGGAGTGTTTCTTGGCCAAAACTAATGCTAGAAACTTCAGGCAGAATAGTGTAGCAACCCTTTGGAGTCAGATAGGGTTTTTCACTTTTTGGTCAGGAGAGCACAAAGATGTGAGTGGTTTGAACCCAGATAGTCTGACTCTGGAGTTCAGGCTTGAAGGCTCAAGCCTATATTGCTTCTTTACCCCAACCCCCTTCTTATGACTTTGTGCCTTCCACACCCTACTCCTTAATCTCAGAGTCCTCAAGATGGCTGTTGATGTCCAGTAGTTTTTGAAAGTGTCTTACCTTGTTGATTCATCTGTTACATGATTTTCCAATCTTTTTTTTTTTTTTAATCATTCTGACTTACTGACTATAACTGGGCTTTTCAATAGTGGAAAGTCAGAATCAACCTGGAACATTCTAAAGCATAGACCAAAGTTGGTTCTGAGACCACACTGTTCTTTAAAAATTCTTTAGAATGATGCACTGGGCCACCTGCATTCCCAGCATTCCCGACATTTTATGTTAGATAGGTACTTACAGGACCATAACAATAGTGCCAGGACTTGATGTACTAGTGATAGGGTGGGAGTTGGGGGGGGGGGAGGTAGAGTGGTAGAGCATCAAGGGCCGGAAGTTTTACACACGGATTTTATATCTTATAATTGGAATCATGACCCTGTTCACTCTCATATTCTTTTTTTTTTTTTAAGATTTATTTACTCATGCGTACAAGAAATGGGATACAGGCCAGATGTGTGGGGTGAGGGGTGGGGGGTGAGAGGATTCACCAAAGACAGAGCAGGGAACAGAACAGGCAGACCTACTGAAATACACTGCTGAGGGGAGCAGTGGGCGAGACAGGAGAGGTCTGTTGCATCATGTGCGTATCTCCCCAGTTGGCTGGGATTGAACCCGTGCTGCTGAGGCTGTGGATAGCTTCATAGTGCTGTGCTCAACCACCTGCACCACCAGGGAGGCCCCTTCACTCTCATATTCTTAACACCTAGAATAGTGCCTGTCAAGTAGCAATGATACTTGTTTAATCATGAATGTCATGCTTACATTGTGTTGGACACTTAGCTTAACTATATTTTGTACATCGCTGCATTTAATTTATAAGTTTAGAGTTATCCTATAGGGTGATAGGTTGTATTCTCCCCATTTTATAGATAAGATGAACCTCAGAAAGGTGAAACAATTTGACAAAGATAGAAAGAGTACAGTCAGGTTATAAGACTCCCAAAGCCGTGCACCATAATCTCAGCTTGTCCTCAGTCTTAGAATCAGGGATAATCAATAAACTATTTATAATGGCCTTAGTGTCAACAAATAATTACCTCAAACTATTCTAAAATACCCTTTCAAGAAAATTAAACTTTCCTATGTTTATTCATGGATTCAAGCAACAACTGTTTATTAAGTGCCTACTGCCAAATGCTAAGGCTATTGCCAGAGTCTTGTCCTTAGAAAGTTGAAAGGCCCCACAAATATGTGGAAAACCAAATACAGAGGACTGAACACTATTTTAGAGACATGCAGGCAGTATGATGGGCATGCTGAGGAAGGTCTATGTGCCTTTGCCCCCAAAGTGTCAAACAAATGGCATGAATGAATGTAGCCCAAGACTGGAAGTTCTCTGGTGCATTTTCAGGCTGAGATTCAATTGAGATTATCATGTTATGTTATCTATACTTGTGTGTTATATTACTGCCTCAGTTTCATTTGTCATTTCCAATTTTAGTAATCTATCACTCATCTTTTTTACAATTTAAAAACTCTGTTTTTTTTTTCTCCTCTGATTTAAGAGCACTGTGTTAAAATTCTCTTGTCAGATATTTCATTTTCTAATTTTCTGATCATTTTTGCTCTTCTTCCTATATCATTATGTTTATTTTAACTTACAGAGTTAAAAATTAGAATCAGTCTGCTTAAAAACACTGGAACAATTATACATATCATTTAATAAAAAAACAATTATACATATCACATGAAAGAAAAACTCTCCTATTCTATTCCTGTTTATATATCTCAGGGTTATGTGGAAGGATTTCTGTTCATGCAAGCAATTCTTGAGTAGCATATCATATTCTTGATGTTTTATCGGTCTTTTCAATTATACCAAGTGCAATTTTCCTTTTTCACCCTTTCTTTTTCTAATCACTGTTCTTCAATTCCACATACATTTTGGATTTTCCCTGTCTTTAGAAGGCATGCATGTTATAGGTTTTAGTGTCTCTTCTAAGCAAATTCAAAGTAATTTAAGAGAAGCTAACAAAACCAAACACACAGACTTCAGATTTTAATTAAGCAAGTCACTAATTCCTGTGTAATTTCTTCTTATTTACATAAACAACCAAAAACTTTTGTCTGTTTATACCAAAATACCAGCCATATCTGCTGCCTAGTGTCCTTTCCTTTATAGCAATCACAAAGCAAGGATGCTTTATGGGAGTTAGATTTTCTAAAAGAAAAAGAATAACTATAAGAAAGTAAAAATCAAAATCAACAAACAACTATGAACCAGAGACACTCTATGGGGAGTAGGGGGCAGGGAGGGGAGGTATTCGGGTCAAAATAAGGGGGTCACAATTGTATGGGGAATATAAAAACAAAATTTATAATAATAAAAAAAATGTTAAGCTATTTTTTTTAAGATATTTATTTATTTATTTATTTATTTATTTATTTGTTTATTTATACAAGCACTGGGTACAGTCAGAAGCGCGGGAGGGTGAGAGAATTCACCAGAGCCAGAGCGGGGAGCAGAGCAGGCAGAAGGACCGAAGTACACTGCTGAGGGGAGCAGCGGGCGGCAGGAGAGGTCTGCGCGCCATGTGGGACCCTCCTCCGGTGGCCAGGGAGCAGCCAGGGATCAAACCAGTGCTGCAGAGGCCGGGGGCAGCTTCGCAACCCAGCGCTCAACTGCTGTGCCACCGGGCAGGCCCTTAAGCTATTTTTTTTTTTAAAGCTTTATTTTATGCATACAAGAACTGGAGTATAGGCCAGTGGTGTGGGGAGAGGATTCACCAGAGACAGAATGGAGAACAGAACAGGAAGACTGACTGAAGTACAATGCGGAGGGGAGCAGTGGGCAGCGAATCAGGAGAGGTCTGCTGTGCCATGTGGGTAGCTCCCTGGCCGGAGATTGAGCTCATGCTGAAGTGGCTGCAGATAGCTTCACAGGTTGCATCTTAACCCCTTGTGCCACCAGGGAGGCCCTGTTAAGCTATTTTGAAACCCAATGGAATTATTATTATTCTACTGTCAGCAAAATACTTGATACGTATTTTTATAGTATAACAATTGGCTGAAAGTACAGAAACAAGGCCTTATTCAATTTTTTTTCTTGGGATTATCTCTGATTTATAACTGTTGTTGACTGAAATGCTTCATTAAAAAAGAAAGAAAAGAAACCCTATAGTAAGTGTTTTGTAATAGTTAATGCTTGTTTGTCTGTCACTTGGATGCTGCATATACAAATACATGAGTATTTGCTATAGTTTTTAGACACATACATACATACATATATACACACATACATACATAGTAATAGCTAAATTCTCTATATAGTTATTTTTCTATGTGCTCTTCACATATCAAATCATTCCATCTTCCCTACTCAGTTACTTTACAATTTAGGAGGCACAGGGAAAATAACTGCCATAAGGATGCATAGCAGATAAATGGCAGAATTAGGCTCAAGAAAAGCACTGTCCAGTATGAATATAATGAGTCATAGATGTGATTTTTAATATAAAAAAATGAGTTAAGGTAATTTTATACATTTTATTTCACCCAGTACATCCAAAATACTGTTTCAAAATGCAATTTACAAAACAGTTATTTTTACCTTCCTTTATGCATGCTATATTTTCAAACACTGGTGTGTAATTATTTATAGTACATCTCATTTTGAACTAACAAGGTACACTTTAAGATCTCAATAGGTGCTACCATTTTGCACAAGGCAGTTCTAAAATCTGGGCTTTTGGGGGGGCAGGGGGGATGACTGACATTTATCAATCACAAGATTTAAAATAATGAATAGATTTAGTTAACATAGCATACATCAGTTTACATAATAAGGCAAATATTTTGTGTCTAATTTGACTTTAGAAGATGCATCCCGAACCTAAGTTGAGAATTAAATATTGCCCATAATTGAAGAAATGAGAAATTATTTCATGCAGATGAGCCCAGCTTCCCCTAACTGCTTGGTTCCACTCTCCAACATCAGTCCCCATTTTCTCCCTTCTCCCCTCTACCCATTCCTCTTTCTTTGGGTGAACAGCTCCCCTGCCCTAGACTATTTTTTTCCAGTCAACACTTCTTTCTTTGTGTGAATTCCTAACACAAATATCTTCCTGAACTTCAAGTTGTTCTTGCAAGCTCCCTGACATCATTGAATGTGCTCCTATAATAATGCTCTCTTAGGTATGCTATAATCTAGTGCTTCTTTGGCTAAGGAGAGATGGCATCTTTGGAGGCAAAGTCAGATAACTATTCTAGAACAACAGAGTATGTGGAGATAGAACTGATGTCAGGCAAAAGGTTACACTAGGCAATCCTTTTTGTGCTTCTTGGCACTTTCTCATTATTTATTTCACTTTCAGTCAAATTTCCTGAACATTTTTCAGGGTGATCACTGATTAGCTTATGGGTGTTCCTTATTTCCTTCTTCTACATACCCATAAACGGGGAAGTAGGTTAAAGAGGGCATTTTTGGTAGTCCTCAAATATACAAAATCTCATCAAAAGGCAATCTTGGGGGAGGGTGAAGGGAAAGAGGAACACCACCCCCTCTTTGCCTCCCTGACAAGTTTTTAATGAGGGAGGTTATGGGCAGATGGTGTGCAAAGCAGTCTCAGTTCTCTATAAGACTAGCTGGGAAACACCCTCTCCTCCCCAATCTCATGATGTCCTAAGTTACCCAGGAGCAATTACTACTTCGACCAAGCACATGGGCCCCCAGGGACGGCCTCACCATTAACAATGGTTCCAGCACTGGAGTGTGTCAAGCTCATCTGGCCTCAAGGGACCATGTTGGGGGTCTGTGCATCTTCAGATTCCATCTCAAGCTTACTTGCTGACTTCCTCACATTGATAAGGGTGGAGGTCAGGGAAAGGATAATTTCAGTGGCTATTGATGATGGATAGCTACAAAAAAAAATACACTCCCTGCATCCAACTACTCCCACCACATAAAAACAATCAAACTTATCTGCAGAATACTCAGTATTTTCCATGAAAATCCATGAGAATTTGATCCCTAAATCTCTCAAGATTAAGTTTAAATGGTAAAGTTATTAAGTAGAAACAATATTAAGAATCAAATCCTGTTCTTAATGTTGTCTTTTAAGAAACACAAATCCCTTGTCCCTAGGCCTCAGTTTCTTCATGTATAAAATGGGCAAAGTTACATTTGTCCTAGCTTCCTCTATTATTGTAAGGTCCAAATAAGACATATGAAAATGCTTAGGAAAGCATCAACTACTATATTAACATATCATTGTTGTGCGAAGTGTTATATATTATTGTTAACATCAAGCTGCAGTTGCTAGTAGTACTGTGAAATTTATGGAGTTCAATTCAACTAATTTGCATCACAAAATGTACTATGAAGGATATTTGATTTTCTAAAACCTATAACCTCTATACTGATCTAAGAATATGGCAAGTAAAAAATGCATTTCCCTTACATTTATTTTCCCTTGATGAAATAGAGCTACATCAAGGGTCAAATCTCAACGTAAGTACATTATTACATTGACATTAAAATCTAACTCTGAGTGACCTGTTACTCCATCATCTTGCTTAAGCTGCAAAAAACCAAGGAAGTCTAATGACCTATGTTATGGCCACAGATCAAGAGAAAAATAGAATAAGACAAATTTTCCAGGCAATCAGGAATATTTCCCAATTGTTCAACTGCCTGTCCCCATTCACCACTAAGCATATTATAGTTGTCTAAAAGCCAGAAACCATCAGAATACCCAGATAATTTTTCCTTTTGTTTCATTCTTCAGTCTTCCTTAATGAAGAAAATTTTCTATAAATAAATTTGAATAAACCAAATTTTGCTGGGCTTCTAAAGGTTTTCATTCATACCTTAAGGGCCTCCCCTGGTGGCGCAGCGGTTGAGCACTGGGCTGCGAAGCTGCCCGCAGCCTCTGCAGCTCCAGTTCGATCCCCCGCCACCAGCGAGGGTCCCACATGGCACGCAGACCTCTCCTGCCATGCCCGCTGCTCCCCTCAGCAGTGCATTTCATCAGTCTGCCTGTTCTGTTCCCCGCTCTGGCTCTGGTGAATTCTCTCACCCTCCCGCACTTCTGACTGTACCCAGTGCTTGTATAAATAAATAAATAAATCTTTAAAAAAAAAATTCATACCTTAACATAGTGAACCATGGACTTCAGGACTTAATATTACTTTCTAAGATGCAAGTGAAATCCAGGACTACCATTAAGTCTATTTACTCTGTCAGTGTTCCCTTCATGCTACCATTCCAATAACTGTTGCTAATAGTTACCTTTTATTGAGAAATTTATATGCCAGTTATTACATTAAACATCTATTTTTTATTACCTGTGATGCTTACAACTAAAAAAATTGAGGATATCTATCTATAATCAATCACAGATAAAGAAACAGAGCCAGCCATGGTAAGCAGCATTTTGGAGGTTATATGACTCATATGGGGTAAAGTCAAAAACTAAACCTAGTGTGCATCAAATGTGGCTCTCTCCACCATTACAGTTATTACCCAGATGGATTATATGGTCTTTGTGGCATTTTCTGCTTGTTTTTTTGCCAGGTTAAAAAGAGGTCATTAGGCCTGAAAGCTTAAGAAGGCTTTGTTTATACTAACATTGGTTAAGAAAGAGTTTAAAGTTTTTGGTGTTGCTGGTCACAGGCTGCTAGAAAGCACTGATGAGTCGCTATGTGGTCAATATGAACAAATGGAGTGTTTAACTTCAAATATTCTTTTAGTCTTCACAGACTCAATAAAAATTTTCTTCTGTTTTCCTGATCATTATGTTAAGCAAGTGATTTTAGACTGTAGTATTGACACATAATAAAATATTACCCAATTCATCAGGACACAATGCAAAATACCTGCCATACTGATATATAAAAGGTAAGTAGGTTAGGGCCTCCCCGGTGGTGCAGCAGTTGAGCTCTGGGTTGCAAAGCTGCCCACAGCCTCTGCAGTGCTGGTTTGATCCCCGGCCACCGGGCGAGGGTCCCACATGGCGCGCAGACCTCTCCTGCCGTCAGTCTGCCTGCTCTGCTCTCCCCTCTGGCTCAGGTGAATTCTCTCACCCTCCCGCACTTCTGACTGTACCCAGTGCTTGTATAAATAAATAAATAAATCTTAAAAAAAAAAAAAAAGTAAGTAGGTTATGTAATACCTTTTGGTTCGATCTCTGTTCTATCCAATTGTTACCAATAATAGCCAACATTTACTGAGCTCTTCTACATAGCCAGTATTTTTCATAACTTAACTGATGTCATTTTTTTTTAAGGTTTTTTTTTTTTTATTTTTTTATATATACAATTACTGGGTACAGTCAGAAGCGCGGGAGGGTGAGAGAATTCACCAGAGCCAGAGCGGGGAGCAGAACAGGCAGAAGGACCAAAGTATACCGCTGAGGGGAGCAGCAGGCGGCAGGAGAGGTCTGAGCGCCATGTGGGACCCTCCTCCGGGGTCAAGGGTGCAGCCGGGGAACAAACCGGCGCTGCAAAGGCTGCAGGCAGTTTCGCAACCCAGCGCTCAACCGCTGCGCCATCAGGGAGGCCCCTTAACTGATGTCATTTAATCCTCATGATAAACTCATAATACTGGTTTGGTTACACCTATAGCGTATTATAGATAAACCTAAATAACTATCAACTTATTGGCAAGAATGTTTGACACCACTGTTCTGGACTCTGGGTCCTCGTACTGAACCACTCTATAGCCTAGTATCTCAGGGCCAAGCTCCCAGAGGATCAGTCTTTGGGAGCAATAACAGATGAAATGTAAATTCTAATGACTCTTCAGTTTATCTTATCCAAGATTTATGACTTTGGGATTGCAAATCTGTTTTTAAAGAATTCTGAGACAAAAAGCTTAAAGCATAACCTCAAATGAGGGAAGTTCACTGACTTAAAAAAAAAAACACCAAAGTACGATCCAATAGAGTAAGAAAAGTGAGTTTTCTTGGTGATTAAAGGGAAAATTGTAAGGACATGAGCAGCAAGGTTGACAGAGTAATGGTACTAAATATACAACTTGTAGTGTTTTTTATTTCATTATATAATTTTAAAAAATGTAATACTAGTCTATTCTGGACACAATTTTAAGTACTTTATAATAGCAACATTTTAATCTGCACAGCAATACTGTAAGGAAGTGATGGGGGCTAGGGAAGAAGGGAAAAGCACCACCCTTAAGATAGAATCTGCACATATAAACCAGCACAGGCACACATATACACTCTATCACTAATGATCTATATTCTTTAAACTGAAACTCTTATTTTGAATTGAGATTCCTGCCCTGATGATGCCCAGTTGAGTGCTGGACCTTGACACCATCAGAAATTAACCAAGCAGGATAGGATGCACCAAGGTCAAGATAACTGGGAAGCTGATAACAAACTCTGGAGGCTGAACATGATGAATATGATGAACATCAACTATGGTGGGCTGTTCTTATAAACTCACTCAACTATGATGGGCTATTCTGTTGGGCTGTTTGCATATGACTGTTTTTGCTTAACTCATTATAAAATGGCCAGCTCAAGATGAGGTGGCAGAATAGTCACTTAGGGTGCTATGCCCACCATTCTCTCAGATCAATGGCCAGCAGTTTGAAAAATAAAAGTGCTTATTTTGGTAGTGATAGCCAGCAGAACCCAGGTCTATTCGCAGTAACAGAAGGGACTAGTTTTATCTTTCACTTTACAAATGAAGAACTGAGGCACACAACTCGAAGAAACATTGAGTTGATTAAGACTCAGACCTGAGTGATCTGATTTCAAGTCCTTAGCTTGTTTTTATCAGTAAAAATGCAAAATCCGGGCCTCCCCTGGTGGCGCAGCGGTTGAGCGCTGGGCTGCGAAGCTGCCCACAGCCTCTGCAGCGCTGGTTTGATCCCCGGCCACCAGCGAGGGTCCTACATGGCGCAGCAAACCTCTCCTGTCTCGCCCACTGCCCACTGCTCCCCTCAGCAGTGTATTTTTCATCAGTCTGCCTGTTCTGTTCCCCGCTCTGGCTCTAGTGAATTCTCTCACCCTCCCATGCTTCTGACTGTACCCAGTGCTTGCATAAATAAATAAATCTTGAAAAAAAAAATAAATAAATCTTTAAAAAAAAAAGCAAAATCCTAGCTAGAAAGTGAGGACATGGAAATTAAGAAACACTCATTTAATGAAGTGCCTAATGATTTTGCAATATATTGTAGTTCAGTTTATCTAATTGAATATCTTCATAAAAATTAGTTACACATAAAAAATTTTAAAGATTGTTTCCCAGGGGAAACGATAGAAATGTTGATTCAACTAGGTTATTTATTATAAATAAACTTGCTCTCTCTGTACTTTTCTCCCTCTTTCTTCTTTCTTTCCCTCCCTGTTTTTCTGACTCATTAATCATTACATATATAATATGCACAGAAGGAGGAGAAAAGAGGAAGCGTGACCGTGAATGTACTTCAAGGACATTCCTCTCAGGTCTTCTACATACAAATGTTCCTATTTATTACTAGACAGTTTAGTTGCACACTCTGAGCTTGGTAAGGATCTGCCTTTCACCCTCAGTGGACTGGGTAATCATTATATGGCCTTAAACTGAGTAATGACATTGTTCTGAATCTTTCATTGATTATTCTCACTGCTATACTGCAAACTGATTTACATGAGGGAAAGAATAGAAATAGAAGAGCAGTTAGTAGACTGTGGTAAACTATCCACTCAAGAGATAATGGGCTTTGACCAGCGTGGTAACAAGGGGGAGGTGAGAAGTCAGATTCTGATTTACTGAAGGCTTGAATATGGGAAAAGAGATAAAGAAAATGTCTGCTTTGAGCAGATTCATGAATGGAGCGGCCAGTTTCCTAAGTGGAGGAAAATGGAAGAGGAACAGGTTTCCTATGGTTCAGAAATTCTGATTTAAACATATTAAGTCCAACATATATTTTCAACATCTCCATGAATTATGAGCCCATTACTCGGGGAAGAGGTACAAATCAGAGACCTTATTTGTCAGTCATAAATAAAGAGAGGTCATTTAAACCCATGAGCCAGGATGAGATCACCCAAAGTCTTTTTTAAATATAGACTTTAAAAAAGGAAGTGGTCAAAATATGGAGTCCTGGGTAATGTCAAAATTTACAGGAAGAGAGGTGGGGGGAGGGAGAAAAGGAATCAGAAAAGTAGACTGAAGGAAGAGAGGTAGAAGGGACATCAAGCTTGTTGGTATGCTGCAAGGAATGGGATAGGAATGGAACCTTGTGGGTGGTTCAACTAGGAGTAATAGAAACTCCAGAAACACCCATACGTATCTTTCAAACCATCATGGTGTATTTAGGGTTGGGTCTTCTATTTTTTCCAATAAACACCTAGATGCTTCAGTGTAACTTTTAGTACCAATATGTGGCATAATAGAAAGTATAGGATTTGTAGGTAGTTACACCAAAATCTCTAAATAACTTCCTTAGACAATCATTCATCAAAATTTTCAACACATCCATTTGAAGGATCATCTGAATATTCCACAGAATCTTGCAGAGATGGGGAAGCCATTAAACACTGTAAAGGAGCACACCACTAAAAAGTGACAACATTCTCTCACTGTTGTGGAAATAATTTTTAAAAAGTCTCCATTATGGCAAAATGCCATCCCTCTATCATTTTCTCAGTCCAGTATTTCATTTGCAATTGTAGCTACAGTCTACCTTCTACAGACCCCTACAGTCTCCCTTCTATTACAGTTTTTAGTATAAGAATGCAAGTAGAAGACAAGAATGGGATGTCTTACCTAATCTTCAAGTAATTTAACACAGCACAGGTATTGAAAACTTTTATTAAGTGCACAAATGTCAGCTTTTTGAGTAACTAAACAAAAAACAGAAGGCATATGTGAGGCATTCTTGAGGAAAATATGAAAGAAAGATGAAAATTCTGTATAATTTAATTCTGGAGACAGACAGTAGTAGGCTATCTAAGAAACAATCTTGCCAGATCTAGAAATATTAGTTTCAACTCTACCATGTTTAATTGAAACATTTTCACCTTTATTACCTTTCTCTCACATGAATTGCTAAATACATACTTGCTCCATTTATATAAGAAATGCTCTATTTCTCACAATAACAGTTTGAAATATAGCTGAAGCTTCTATACAATGAATAGAGTTCTTTGTTGTATTTCATCTACAAGTGTCAGTGTAATTTAAAAAAAAAATGGAGGGTGCTCAAGTAAAGCATCATCTTTATCCTCAAGGAATTTGTAATTTGTGAGTGAAAAAGGGCAACTTAAGCTTAGAAAATATCCTCCGACAGGTATGCATTATGTACTACATGTTACAGATGAAGAAGGAAGGTGTAGGTAGGTCTGAGTAGATCTATAAAGTTTCCTTCTTTAAAGAAGACACTGGAAATAGGCTTTGAATGATTTATTTTCTAGGCAAGTAAGTGTAAGTTATTCCAGGCAGAAGAAAGAATCTCAATATGGCAGAGAGGAATGTTTCTGGTGTTGAGGAGACGATGCTTAGTGTGGTAAAGGAGCTGCAGAGAGGGAGAGGGGGAGAAGAAAGTTAAGGATGAGAGACAGGAAAAAGCCGTCATTTTTCCTATATAGTGATAGAAGTAAGAAAATAGAAGATGAACAATATTCAACTTTGTTTTATATATTACTGCTCAGATATAGTGATTAAGTGAAGTGCCCTGTAGACACACATGGACCAAATCTTAGAGTTTTGATTAAAGATTGAGACTTACAATTTTGAAATACCTAGAAGCTCCAGGTCTTCAGGAAACAAGAAATTGATTTAGTTTTCACTATTACTTGGATTCGAGGACTAAGCCAATGTGGGCTAAAGGAGGAAGGATCATATGAATAGTTGAAATATTCAGAGGTGATGATAAAATGGGTAATAAGAGGAAGTTTGAGCAGAAATGAAACTTCAAACAAAAGAAGCCAAAAAATATATACTGAACACTTACTAAATTTATAATCATGGCTATTCAAAACAAAAATAAGAGCCATTTCATTGTAATACTTTCACATTAAATAATTATTTTTTTTCCAGAATACAAATTGTATTGTTAAGATTTTGTTAATTTTAATAACTTTTGTGGCATTTGTATAAAAAAAAAGGAAAATATTTGAAAATGAGAATTGAAGAACAGAGACCTTAATATATGCAATGACTCATTCTCATAATTCCTTTTTGTAAAAAGTGACAATGAATAATATATCCATTTTTCCATATCATCTGAGAAACAAATACTTTTGACCCCTTGGATGTTTTTTTTAAAGATTTATTTATTTATACAATCACTGGGTACAGTCAGAAGCGCAGGAGGGTGAGAGAATTCACCAGAGCCAGAGCGGGGAGCAGAGCAGGCAGAAGGACCGAAGTACACTGCTGAGGGGAGCAGCGGGCAGCAGGAGAGGTCTGTGCGCCATGCGGGACCCTCCTCTGGTGGCCAGGGAGCAGCCAGGGATCGAACCGGCGCTTCAGAGGCTGCGGGCAGCTTCGCAACCCAGCGCTCAACCGCTGCACCACCGGGGAGGCCCACCCTTGGAATTTTTTTGAAAGATTTATTTCTTTATGCATACAAGAGGTGAGGTGTAGCCAGAGGCAGGGTGGGGGGGTGAGAGGATTCACCTGAGACAGAGTGGGAAGCAGAATAGGTGGATTGACTGAAATACACTGCTGAGGGGAGCAACAGGAGAGACAGGAGAGGGCTGCTGCACCATGTGGGTCAGCTCCCTGGCCAGGGATAGAACTCATGCTGCAGTGGCTGCCCATAGCTTCATAGTGCCGAGACTTAATCCCTTGTACCACCAGGGAAGCCCTCTGCTTGGAATTTTTATAGAATATATAAGTACTTAACTTAGCATTGAAGACAATGATAGATAATAAGAGTACAACATAATATATAAACAACAATAAGCAATAGTGCTAATTAAATTGTTTCTTATATGCAGCACATAGAAATCATTAATGTTAACATTGCCTTACCACAGAGACACAAAAAAATGATTTATATCACTCAAGTTAAAGAAAACTGTGTTATCTGGTTTAATTTTTAGTTAGAAAATAATAGGATAGAATAGAATAACCAGTAAGAACAGAGCAAGTGGTCCCAAATAAACAGAATAGGAAGAACTATGGTTGTCTAAAATGAACATTCTTGAGGAGAAATCCTCAGTAACCTAGAAAGTCTGGGTTAAGTCAAATTTCATTTTGTTTTGATATTTTTGTTGTCAACTGCTTGAGTACTAAGCATTTTCATTGATCCGTATTTGAGTAGTGTCTCCTACAGTATAAAATTTCCATTGCAATCCTTTTTTCCCTGTTAATATTTTTCATCAAGAAAAAAAAAATGTGAAGGAAATTGTTGCTGGGCAGAGAGAGCATTGTGCAGGAGGAAGATTATTGACCTTGAGATCAGTTCAGTCCTTCCTCTTAGGAGCCACCTTACCTTGTGTTTTCACTCAGGTTTTCTGAACCAGTTTCCTAAGCAGTAGACTTTCTTATTTTATGTGAGCTCTAATCTATTGATAAAACCAGTGTGATATGTGATAACAATACCCAGGACCTGGACTACTATAAGAATCAAATGAGTTAATGTATGGAAATACGCATTATAACTTAGGAAACCCAATTTTGGAACATAGTTGGTATTCTATTAGTGAATAGAAAAAGAAATATTTGTCCATTAAAGCCTCAATGATACAAAATATTTAAAAGACAAATGCAAAATGTAAGCTTTTAGCAGACAGAAATGTTTTAAGTATGTTTAGCCTTAAATTTCTAGTTTTATAACTGAAAAGTCGTATCAGGAATCAGCTTCTATTTCAGAAAGGAAATAACCAGGTTATGGAGAGAAATCCATTTGTATGGCCATAATAAGCCACAGAGTAACAGAAATCAAGTTGCCCTGCTTGGCTACAGGCTTGACAAATGACTCCACTGCCAACTTTCCTCAATTTACCTTCTCATTTGTTTTGCAATCTAGATCATAAACTCTTTTTCAGCATGGTTTTGCTTCCACAGAAGATCTTGGTAATATAATTTTAAACATATACAATCATAGGCCTGTAGTTACTTTTTTCTGCCCAGATTCCAGATTCCAGGTTGGGATAAGACACCTTCTTGCCATGTTTCTGGTTACAAGATTTTTCTATTCCTCCTTTTCACAGACTGGTCAATCCTTTGAGGGGCCAAGGTAGAAGATAATCCATTCTTTTTTCTTTTCTTTTTTTTTTTTTTAAAGATTTATTTATTTATACAAGAACTGGGGTAGAGGCCAGAGGCACATGTGGATAAGAGAATTCACCAGAAACAAAGCGGGAAGCAGAACAGGCAGATGGACAGAAAATATTGCTGAGGGGAGCAGCGCGGTAGACAGGAGAGGTCTGCTGCACCATGTGGGTACTCCCTAGCAGGCTTGGAATCGAACCTGCGCTGCAGAGGCTGCGGACAGCTTCACAGGGCTGTGCTCAACCCACTGCACCACAGGGGAGGCCCCAGAATCCATTCTTAATCCCTACTTTGAGTTATGTGCAAAGTCTTTTTCCTCTGTGTAAATAAAGACTTCTTGCAGATATTCTACTTTGCATCTTTTTGTCAAAAGGGATGGTACAATGTGCTATCTTTTTGTGCCACGAAAAGACTTGCATTTTAAAACAGGAAGAAAAGGAAGACTTCCACCATCAAATTAAAAATTATCTGATATATATCAAGATAAGAAGATATGTTAAAATTTTCTGCCATTGATGTTTTCACTGCAAGTCACAGATGTCTAGAAAGGGAATATCAATAATGCTATATTAGTAACAATTAACAATGGGTGATAATTCTGTTTCAATTGAACATCTAGGCTACTCAAAAGCTTTTTTTACTATTATTAGAGTTTTGTACAGGATTCTGATAGGAGTTTGAGAACTTTGCCAAAGTAAACTTTAATCAGGGTATTACTGAGATCTGAGTGTTTGGATTTGCTTATGGTACAAATTTGTTCCAGTGCAAATGATTAATGTACATTATCTATGGTAGTGGCAGGTAATGATATAAAACATCTATTATATTTCATTTAATGTGTATTTTTTTTTCTGAAAGTTTAAGATTTTCTAAGATGACTTAGAACACATATGTATTCATATTATATTACTTATGCAAAATAATTTTAATGGGAAAAATGTAGCACACGGGAAAGAATCAGGATTGGCTAGGGAAGTGCTATTGTAGACTAAATCTTTGCTGGTGAAAATGTAAATACTTTGCTCAAATTGTGGCAAAGTCTTATCTTTCTCTTTGCGCTTTCAGAAGACTGAGTATTTCTACGCTAATATAAAGAATCATCTTTCTCATGAATTTATTCCTACTTAATTCCTTTCCATCTGAATTATCCTTCTTCCATAATTCACAGGTGGGTCTTGTTCAAGGGGAAGCATGCAGGAGCTATTCAATATACTGTTGGTACAAGATGAAAGCATGTTTCTTATGACGTCCATATAACAGTCACAGAAGTAAATGATAATCTCCACTCCCTCAGTTAGCAAGAAAGTGGCAACCTGTACCTAAGACAGGCTGAACCTGATGATAATAAACTACTCTTCACACTTTTGTTTCACGCTGCTGCTGCTAAGAGCTGAAATATATGTTCATAAAGAGCCATATTGGTATCCATGTCTGTTCATTCCAGTTGTACTAATTATTGTAATTATGTAATAAAATTAAATTTTACAAGCCAATTAAAGTAAGTGCCAGGGCCTCCCTGGTGGCGCGGCGGTTGAGCGCTGGGTTGGAAGCTGCCCGCAGCCTCTGCAGTGCTGGTTCAATACCCAGCTGCTCCCCGGCCACCGGAGGAGGGTTCTGCATAGTGCGCAGACCTCTCCTGCCGCCCGCCGCTCTCCTCAGCGCGTGTACTTGGTCCTTGTGCCTGTTCTGCTCCCCGTTCTGGCTCTGGTGAATTCTCTCACCCTCCTGCGCTTCTGACTGTACCCAGTGCTTGTATAAATAAATAAACAAACAAACAAACAAATAAATGAATGAATAAATGAATGAATGAATGAATGAATGAATGAATAAATATATCTTTAAAAAAAAAGATAAGTGCCAAAAAATAAGAAAGGTGTTCCTACGAAAAAGCTGTTCTTTTGGAAAGATATGCAGAAGATAGCATGCACATAATGTTGTGACATGAGTATGAACGATAATTCTAAATTATGAAAGGGAAATTATCCTCAAAAGATTTAGTTCTCAGGGGCCTCCCCAGTGGCACAGCAGTTGAGTGCTGAGTTGCAAAGCTGCCCGCAGCCTCTGCAGCGCTGGTTCGATTCCTAGCTGCTCCCCGACCACCAGGGGAGGGTCCTACATGGCACGCAGACCTCTCCTGCCGCCCGCTGCTCCCCTCAGCAGTGTACTTCGGTCCTTCTGCCTGTTCTGCTCCCTGCTCTGGCTCTGGTGAATTCTCTCACCTCCCATGCTTCTGACTGTACCCAGTGCTTGTATAAATAAATAAATAAAATCTTAAAAAAAAATTTAGTTCTCAGATGGTTTTATGATTATCTTTAAATAGGTACACATATTTAAAGAAATTGAACCTGGCGTTTATAGGTGAGGCAATAGAAGTATAGTTTATGAAAGCAATAATTTGTGTAACTCCAATCTGCAGATCTTTTCAGGGGAAGAAAACTTTGGCCATAAATCAAAAGATTAACTTTTCATTTCAAGTAAAAATTTTGGATACATTTAAATGATTCTCCACTGTGACCAATATTCTCATTTGTCTAATCAGTACTGGACTGAATTATCTAGCAAGATGTATAGGACTGGGCTATCTTTGGAAACACCCAATATAAGTACTAAGAAAAATGCATGTTGAGATGATTTTTAAATTGACCTCAAAGTCTGCAATTATAATTTCCCTTAAAATTGATTTAGTTGTCATACTAACATCTCCTAGAACTCCAGGATATAGCATTACTAGAGAGCAACTTAATATTCCCAAGAAACTTCTTCATTACTGCTACTCAGCTGAGGACTAGGAAAAGAAAATATTAGATCCTTAGCCTACCTACTGCATACAAAGCCTTCTAGAAAAGGTCAATTTGCCCCACACAGGTAACTGAATCACTACAAAAAAATAAAGATAAATATCTGAAACTAGAAATGAAGAACAAAGGGCATGTATAGAGAACAAAGAAAGAGTTTGTAACTTGAAAGAAAAATTTCGGTGAACACACCAGTATTTCTTGGGAGAAGAGGTTAGTTAATCTTCCAAAAATTATCTCACTCATTTTTATAAGCTGATTGAAGATGCCAGTAAAATGTCCTTATTTCATAAAGAAGAACAGAAGTTGACAGAAATGATAAGCTCTTAGCTTCGTCATATTGACAACTTGTTTTTCTGGATTCCACCTTAAGCTCTCTTGGGACACAGCAGTTGGCCTGATCAAGCCAGTTTGGAACCATCAGCTGTGTTTAGAAATCACTGTTGACACAACAACCTGAGTTATGTGGTGATTTCCAAAAGGTTAAATATTTCCTCCCTAGATTTTATAGAAGTTACCCGACTTGAAGCAGGCTGCCATGGCCAGCCAGTCTCAGGGGATTCACCAGCTCCTACAGGCTGAGAAAAGGGCTAAGGACAAATTAGAGGAAGCCAAGAAGAGTAAGTCTCTATTCTCTCTGACCTGTGAGGGGGTTGGTACAAAACGGATGAAGCAGGTGGGGTGGGATGAGCATGGACCTCAGGAGCAGGCAGACTCTTGGTTCTTCTGCATGCCTGTGGGAACTTTGTTCATTAAGACTTCCCTGTCAAATATTTCCCATTACTAGTGTGGGGAAGCTGTTCCCTTGAGAGTCATGGGCCAGTGAAAAGATTCTGGATATGAAAGTTATAGATTTAAGCCTTGCAACTTCCTTAATGTTGCCATGCCTCAGTTATGAAATGGTTGCAAGAGAGATAATTTCCCGACTGTACATACTTCCTAGTGAGTGTTCTGCTTCTGTAAAACAGGGATAATAACAATTAATAATTTATTCACATCCATCTCTTGACTGCTTTTCATTTCCAATATTTACAAATATTTTCATTTTTTTCTCAATTTCTAACATTCTTTTTTAGTCATGCACCTTTATATTTCTACATAAAATGTTCTCAATAAACTTCAACTCCCTTCCTGTTCTATTTGAGGTTCACAGCAACCATTTGAATTAGGTATTATTATTATTATTACTATTATTAGTATTATTCCCATTTTATGTATGTAAAAACAGAATCCATAATTTGTCCAGGGTCATATTAAAGAAAAAATAGAAGATACTGTGCCAGGCACCTTGTTCAGTGTTTATCTTTTTTACTCCTCACACCAACTCTGTTTGCAAAGGGAAAAAGTGATGCTTAGAGAAATTATTCATCTTACCCAAAGTCACACAGAGGACAAATGGTAAAAATGGGATTTGGATAAGTTCTCACTCAATTCAAAATTTTAACAACCTAGAATATACAAAATGTACATAAATTTATAATAAATAAATATTACAGATAAATATCTCAAACTCAGCTTCCCTGAGATAATACTCTATCCCATTTATATCACACTATAACTTAGCTCTAATAATTTTTGTTATTTACCTTCTTCCTAATTGTATGTCCTTCCTCTGTCATTATTTGCAAAGTCTAGCAAGACAGGGGCCATATCTTTAAAATACTCCTATGTACTTCTCTGGATGAATGCAGTGATAGGAATGGGTAGGTAGTGGCAGATGTTTATTTAAATGTATTGAGTCAGATGCAGGAATTGTACATCATAATATAAAAGAGGAAGCCAGGAGTGAGGCACTGCTCAGTTGACTGGAGTTTTAAACCACAAGTGAAATTATGTTCCTTTCTTAAGATAAATTGATTTCCTGAACACTCAGCAACGTGGGTACCAACAACTAAAAAACAAAGGGAGAAAACTTCATTTGAAGGGGCTAGAAAAAAAAAGGAACAAGGATAATGAAGGAAACATCAATTTATTTCTCTGCAACAAACCATACAATGATTTAAAACTGATTTTTGCAATCATTGAAAATGATTGTAAAATGCCATGAATATAGTCCGATTTTATAGAAAACAAAGCAGTGCCTAACCCACTGGTTGAAACAGTGTAGAAACTTCCTCACCTTTCATTCAAATTTCTTTAACCACATTTCAAACTTCCAAAACAGATGTGGCCATTATGTTACCTTGGCTTCCTTATTACAGAAACAACAAAAAGACAATATTAATCCCATATATAATCAATATTTTGGTACAACTCAAGTGATTTTCACAAACAATGTCCTCTTTCTCAAAGTCATTAGGAAAGAAAATACAATAAGTCATGCTAAGTGGAGCCCTAAGGATAATCTAGTGTCAGATTTCATAACAAAATAAAAGTCAAATTTGTTTTCATTTACTCTTATGAATAGGCTATCTTTAGACAATCTTTTCTCCAAAGTTAGTGTTAGAAAATACACATTGTATGATTTATATATAAGATGTTCATTTTATTTGCCAGTAACTTAAAGTATGTATGTATTTTTCTCCTTGGTATTTGTTCATAAATATTCAAGAATAGATTTGGAGAATGAGAACCAACAAGTCACAGTAGCGATCACATTGTAGTAGCTGTATGGTTATGGGGGGGGGGGGAGGGAAACTCACATGTTAATCATTGTAAAAAATATATTAACAAACTGGTAATATTTATGTATTATTTTGTAAAAATATTGATATAGCCTCAGATCCTAGTGAAGCTGACACATAATACAGTATGTAAAGTTAAGGGATACAAAAAAGAGGTTGTAGATCTGTATATCAGGAATTCTCCTGAAGTCTATTAAATTTGTGCAAATGAAATGTACATGTCTCATATATACAAGTGTCAAGACACCAGTTACTGAGCAATATAATGTTGGGGAAGGAGCCAGATTGTGAACAGGGTTGAAAAGCTGGTATGTGATGCAGCAGAATACAAAAACTTGTGTTGAAGACTTATGTTTCTTTATACAAGTTATTTAACCTCTTTGAACTTCAATCATCTTTTTAAAATAAATATATATACATAGATATGCATAGATAATATATATATATATATATATATATATGTTCGTACATACACACAAAACACCAAACTGTTTTAAAGGTGAGAATACTATACTTAAGATGGTAGAGGAGAATACAAACTAAATTATTATTTAATGTGTATATTATATATTTGTATATGATTATAAGTCTTAAAAATAGAAGACTAGAAGAGAAAAATCTATTTTTTTTTTTTTTACCACTGCCACAAGTTCTGGATTAAACTGTCCTATGAAGGGGGAGATCTGAAGTGCTACTAGGAAGGTGAATAGAAAAATTCAGATATTTTGCCTCTATTCACTAATTATAGATTAAATTATATTATTAGTTAAAAGATCCTCATTCAAATTTTAATGGATAAAATAGCCTTACTGAATTTAGATAGAATCACTGTAGGTTGACACTATTTTTAATGATCTTGTTCAATTTAATATCTTGTCCTTAAAAAATTGGTCATTAATCAAAATATAAAAGTGGGTATGTTGACTCAAGCCAAGTTACATTTTCACAACAAAACATCAGACCATCAGGGCTCCAGTTTGGGATATTGAACTGAATCTTTGATCAGATTGGACACTCTAGGTACTCTCATCAACAGTAGGGAGAAAAAACGTATTTCTCTGAAATAGATGATTAACTTTTGGTTAGGATCTTTCATGAGAGCAGTATTTTTTCATTTATACTCATAGCAAAGTTGGAAAACTATAGCTCTGCATTAACACTGTTTTTTGAAATGCTCAACTGCATGTAACTCAGTATCACTTAAAGAACCCATATTCCAGAACCATAGCCAAGTGTGCACTGTACCCACTCCCCCAATTAAAATTTGTCCAAATTGCCAGCTTTAGAAAATAGTGCATATGTTTAACCCAAAATTATAAGTTGCATTATGGAATATTGATCAAAGGATATAATAAGCAGGCCTCCCTGGTGGCGCAGCGGGTTGAGCACAGCACTGTGGGCTCTCTGCAGCCTCTTCAGTGCAGGTTTGATTCCCAGCCAGCCAGGGAGATTCCCACATGGCATGGCAGACCTCTCCTGTCGAGCCCACTGCTCCCGTCAGCAATGTATTTCAGTCGTCTGACTGTTCTGCTGCCTGCTCTGTCTCTGGTGAATCCTCTCACCCTCCTGTGTCTATGGCCTGTACACCAGCTCTTGTATAAAAATAAATCTTTTTTTAAAAAAAGGATATGATAAGCAATGTAAATGCTCAAATACATATATAGAAATTCTGAACAAATATATTAAAAATGTTTTTAAAAGCCATAAATAACGTTAATAAAAAGTGAGAACATACCCTCAAGTTTCCTACCAAGATAGTGTGGAGTGTTCACTTCCTGGAGTTGCTCTGCCAGGGAGCAAATCCCTTTTTTTTTCTATCAGTTGTGTGACTCCTATTTTAGTCTCCTATTAATTGTGTGACTTTGGGGAAGTCATCTTTAATTTTGTAGTGCCTCAGTTTCCTCAACTTCAAAATGGAGATTAATAGTATCAATCTCATAAAGTTGCTGTTATGATTAAGTTCATGTTTATGAAAGACTTCATGTATGGCAGACACTCTACAAATGCTCAGCTATGAGTATTTGCTCACTACTTGATAAGTACAATTCTGCTGAAGAGAACAGCAAAGTAGTAGAGTCCCACTGATCTCTTAATCATGGTTTTTTAGAGGTCCCTATGAATTATACTTTAGTGCAAATAAATACTTAAAATACTTCTACTTTCTACTTAGAGTACATGGGGAAACCAGAATGCAGATTAGTTTTTGTAGGTATATAGATACCAACCATCAATATTATTTTAATCAGCTAATTGCCTATTTGTTTTCAAATATATTTGAAACAAGCACCTTGATTTAATAAATTCTTCACTATGCGAGTGGATGTTTTGGTTCATGAAGACGACTTTTAATAAACTAATGAAAGAAAAGTTGTTATATTAGAATTTCATGACCCTGTCTTGGTGTTTTGTAGGCCTGTAAATACTTCCTTATTCTTTATAGTCCACAGGCTAATGGGGTATTTGTAAGTATATTGGGCTTTCATTTCTTTGAATAGGCAACATTAAAATAAAAACCACAGAACATTCTCATGAAGGCTGGTTATATTCAGCCCAAGATGTGAGGACATTTTTTAAAGAAGGAAAACACAAGTAAAGAAAAGCAATGGAAAACCCAGTTAATGGAAGTATGGAATGAAATAGATTTGCTGAGAAGAGGTCTCTAACAAATCCCAAACAAGAGGTTGCTTCTTTGTTTTCCTGACAGCTTACTACTTCTATTAATGTTTGCTGTAGGTGAGCAAAATAATAGCACTCTTTGAACCAGGTTGGTTTTTATCATAAACTAACAACCTCAAAACACCAAGAAGGGTCTATTTTTTCCTTCTTCATGGCAGAACAGAATAGAAATGATTATTAATAACATAAATCTCTAAACATTCTCAAGGTGTCCTTTGTTTTCATAGCAATTCAGGTCACCTCTGTTCTTCTGAAGCTCATTTTTTGGTCAGGTGGCATATTCATGTGGATACCTACTCATTCCACCAAACTCAGATGTCTGATTTTACCTTCAATGCTCAGCTGGTATTTCTATGTTTCTCCTTGAGCCTCTGTAATAGTTTCCTAGGACTGCTGCAACAAATTATCATAAACAGAGTGGTTTAAAACCACAGAAATGTATTATCATATGATTTCCGGAGGTAAGAAATTTAAAACACAATGTGTCCACTGGGCTGCTTCCTTCTGGAGGCACTGAGGGATAATCTGTTCCTGCCTCTCTATTGGCTTCTGGTGGTTGCCAGCAATGGGTGGCTTCTTTGCCTTGGACCTGCATCATTCTTATCTCTGCTGCTGTGATCACATGGCCTTCTTCCTTGTGTGTCTGTTCTGTGTCTCTAAGTCTTTGTATCAAAATCTTCCAGCCCTTATAAAGACCACACTCATCAATTTAGGGCCCATCTTAATCCATATGACATCATCTTAATTATATCTGCAAAGACACTATTTCCAAATAAGGTCACATTCACAAGTCTGAGGGGTTAGGATTTAAACCTATCTTTTCTTTAAAAAAAAAAATACTTTTTTTTTCCACTTAAGCAATTTTTTTTTTTTTAAGATTTATTTTTATTTATTTATACAAGCACTGGGTACAGTCAGAAGCACCGGAGGGTGAGAGAATTCACCAGAGCCAGAGCGGGGAGCAGAGTAGGCAGAATGACCGAAGCACACTGCTGAGGGGAGCAGCGGGCGGCAGGAGAGGTCTGCGCGCCATGTGGGACCCTCCTCCTGTGGCCGGGGAGCAGCGAACCGGCGCTTCAGAGGCTGCGGGCAGCTTCGCAACCCAGCGCTCAACCGCTGCGCCACCGGGGAGGCCCTAAACCTATCTTTTCTAAAGACACAGTTTAGCATTCAATATCTTGTAATTGTCAGATCCACTGGTTCTATTTTCTTCACCCTCCTTTGTGGGTGAAAACTTCTCAAAGAAATTGCCTGTATTCCCTATGTCTACATTTTTCATTCCATTTCTACTGAGCCCACGTCAGTCAGACTCCTTTCCCTACAGCTCCACCAAAGAACTTGGGTAAAGGCTAGAGGTGCGGGGAGTGGGGCGGGAGGGTGATGAGGTGGGGAGAGGAGAGGACAACTCACCAGAGACAGATGGGGGAGCAGTCCCGGTGGATTTACTGAAATATACTACTAAGGAGAGCAGCAGGCAAGACGAGAGGTCTGCTGTGCAAAATGTGGGTCAGATCCCTGGCCAGGGATTGAACTTAGACCACAGTGGTCATAGTGCTGAGACTTAACCCCTAGTCACCAGGGAGGCCCTGGACCTGTTTTCTTAATAATGATTAGAAATTCTTAAACATTCTTTGTCAAATAAAATTCATAAATTTTTTCCTATTTATTCTGAGTCTTTGCAGTAGATTATTAATCTGTTTTAAAGAAAAACTGACTCTGAACACCTAAATAACCTGCTTAGAACCACAAAGATTCTAAAATCCTTTTGTAGGGATGCCTAGTGTATGACACTGATTCCTTTCTGAGACTACAAATAAAATCTCATCTTCCCCATCAGAAAAAGTTATAGAACCTACAGAATGGAGTTCTCTGAGCCTTGGAAAACTCAGTTCACTTAGGTCTCCTGGTCAAGAAGCCAGGAAGAATCCATCTTTGAACACTGCCCTCTGTATTCTATGCAGAATTTGTTTTTTAATTGCCGAAAATAGATTTTTCAGGGCCTCCCCTGGTGGCGCAGCAGTTGAGTGCTGGGATGCGAGGCTGCCTGCAGCCTCTGCAACGCCGGTTCAATCCCCGGCCACCAGCGAGGGTCCCACATGGCACAGCAGACCTCTCCTGCCGCCCACTGCTCCCCTCAGCAGTGTACTTTGGTCCTTCTGCCTGCTCTGCTCCCTGCTCTGGCTCTAGTGAATTCTCTCACCCTCCCGTGCTTCTGACTGTACCCAGTGCTTGTATAAATAAATAAATAAATCTTTTAAAAAAATAGATTTTTTAAATCTTTTCCCCATAAACCCCTTGGATATCAATCTAAATAATATCTTTCTCTTTACTCCTGAACAAACATCCTATGGACTATGTCTCAATAATGGCTTGTTGAATATAGAATCTGCATAATAAGTCATATGTATAAAAAAGGGAATGACTTTATTGAAGTGTAGTCATTTACAAAAATATCTTAAAAAAGATATTCTTGCCTTTTTTCTGATCTCTCAAATGGACTGTTCATTCTTTTTGCTATCCTGACTATAAAGTCTATTTGCCTCACTGATTTCTCCTCACATGTCTTTCCTAACTAGCTCTGGTAGTCTTTGAGGTCCCACTCCACATGTCTGGGTCTAATTGTTTATATTTTTGACTTAATCTGCTAGTAGAAGACAAGGTATGACTATTGGGATGGAGGGGGAAACAGATTCTCTAGAATTTCCTTAGACATTTTCACAAGTGTGATTTTTGTCACAGAACAAACAGAATAGTGATTCACCGTCTAGTGTTTTCACAATTTATTTGTATATTCACAATTTATGTATTTTATAATTTTCCACTTGGAAGTCAGAAGAGCATATACACATTTTTGAAATACTCTGCTGATGTCCTCTGGAGGCAAAGACCATGTGATATTATTTCTTTATCCTCTATGTCTAGTCCTACGCACTAAATATAGTAGGTGTTCAATAAATATTGGATGAATGTTGAATGAATAGATGAAGACCATACTGTAAAGCAGTTGCTGTATTACTCTGCAGCAACTGCTTTAGCAGTATTTAAAACCATGATGCATGAGATAACCACATTTTCTAAAGCAAAAACAGAACATTCAGCCTGATAAGCCTGTATAAACTTGTAGGAAATTAAGGATCAAATATTTGCTAGTCATAATGAAAATCTTGACTGTCCTATATGGTCACCCCATGTTTGATATAGAAAGTATTGCAAAAAAAGAATGTTAACCCTTTTGGTTCAAAATACCTATGTTTTTTAAGCTCAAAAAGAGAGAAATAAAATTTTAAAATTCAGAAACTTTCACACACAGAGAAGCAAGCTAGAGGTTAATACCAGTGGATTTGATGCATGCATTTTGCTTCACCTCTAGCAAAACAGCAGGCTTTAGGCTCCAGTTTCTGCCACTGGATTAAATCAGGTGTAGCATATGCAGGCTCTCACACAGAGGCAGCTGCTGAGTCTATCCAGAAAATTGCTGTGCCAGCAGCGATTTCCCTGTGGCTCTCCTATTTAATTGAATGAGAACCAGCAGGTGACTGGTGCCATGACGGGAGAATCACAGACACACTCTGAGCCTGTCACTGTGTGATAGAGCTAATATACAGCCTCTTAGTGGAGTACTGGATTCTGCTCAGGGCTAGGGCATACAGAGCTTTTTCTATTATTATTATTTTTTTTTTATGTGCTAGAGTCATGACTTTGAAAGCAATCTTGTTACATACTATGTAATTAGGGTGGAAAGTAATGCTGTTCTATGTGATTTACTTTATAAAATAATTATGTGTCCTATAACCCACTAGTACTAAAAAAAAAAGTTGATAGATCTTAAACATGTTTTTGTTCTAATGTTAAAGACAAGCAGTGATAAGAAATTGGAGTATTTTTTCCCTACCAATGTATCAATTTGTTCTGTGAATAGTATGTACTTGGTTGCCACAAATGGTTATAACTTTAGAGAATGAAGCAATCAGTATATACAAAATAGTAATGAGCATTAATTAAGTCAGAAAATGGTAAGCATTGCTGTTAATGTTCCATGAAGATGCGAGCATCAGGAGGGTGTTAATTTTCACCAGACCTTGGATTTTAAAGGAGCAAAGACAGAACTAATTATCTACTCTGAATGAGATTTTTTCAGTTACTTTCAAGGGTAATAGGCATTAAGAGAGATATATTTCAGTTTGTTAGTCAGTGACTCTGTCTTGATTCCATATTGAAATATAGAGAAGCTAGCTAAGCAACTCAGACTTAGCAGGAGAGAAATTTAGATATCATCTTCATGCAAATGCTATGAAGGTATTTAATAAAAACATAGATGCCAGAGACATAAAAGCCATGTTAAGATTTGCTTACTTAATGAGAGCACACTTTAGCTCAAAATCTGCACAATATAAACAACCATTGCAAAAAATTATCATCACAAGTTTGACATGTCAGAGAAAAGAAACTCAAATGGGCAAGACAATGAAGGCATTCAACTAAAATTGAAAGACAATAGATTTAGAGAAAAAGAAAATTTAATATGGCTAAGTGTTTCTAAAGTTTAATTATTGCCAAGTTTGAGTTCCTAACTACCCCCAACCCAAGGTGATGGGTTGTGGAGGCATAGCAGCAATTATTGTTAGTCTATAACCCCCCAAACTTACTCTGGTTGTCAAAAATGTCATGTGCTTAGCTAATGATCCCCACAACATTGTACTTGTCTAAAACTTTCATCTACATTGCTGTCTGCTGGCTTAAGGCTTACACCTTTGCTCTTAATAAAAGAAAAGAGAGCTACTTAACTAAATCTCCTAACCATTAAAAACAATTGGTTTTACAACCACTTTCAAGTCCCCCTCAGAGAAAGCTGCTACAAAAAAATATCTACTTTGATGTGCTGTGGGGCTTAATCAGACATTCTAGAGTCAACAAATGGTAAGAAAAAAATCCCAATAAAATACTTTAAAAAATTGTAGGTCAGTTTGATAGAGTCTGAGTTGCATGTTTGTAGCGCCTTTGGAGATCTGCCAGTGTTAAATAGGATCCAGTTGGTGTGGACTGAAGGATTCCTGGCAGCAAATCAGGACAGAAAATTTGACCAAATAATGTCTTTGCGAGGAAGTGACAGCTAAAATCTGTTCTTTGGCTGTTACTGCTGTGCATAAATAGACAGATATTTTATTTAAACATGGAAGTGTGAAATAAAGTTGCCATTTCCATGTCCGAAGGAATCTAATTGAAAAAAAAATAAGGAATTTTAGAGTACTGTTTTTTTTTTTAATGAAGCTTGCCACTCCAGAAAAAAAGATTGAGAAAATATTGTAGTCCTCACCTATGTTTTTTAAAATCAAATCTGAAATTCCATATATATTAAAAAGAACTATCCCTGCTATACTACTGTTAATTTTTAGGAAAAGTGAAACGATTGAAGCAAGCAAAGGAAGAAGCAATGGCAGAAATCGACCAATACAGAATGCAGAAAGATAAGGAGTTTCGACTGAAACAATCTAAGGTAAATCAGAAAGTCAGGATATAACTATGCTTTTCATGCAGCATAAATTATAAAATGTTAATATTCAGAGGGTACAGTTGGGGGGGGCTGGTAATACTAGATTGAACAGCTACAATTCAACCAAGGCTAAATATCAAATGAAACCTTGAATATATAGAATCACTGATTTGACATCTTCAATTTCAATACTTTTTGTTTTGTCATACAAAATACCCATCAACAGTTATTATCTAATATATTGTTATAAACTACTTAGTGAAGGAATTTAATGGTTATCAGATGGAGGGGAGAGGGAGAAGAGGCTGGGAGAAAGTAGAGGGGTATGAGGAGTGGATGAGTTGAACATGTGCACATGTGGAGGAGCAAAAATGTAACCCAAACTTGAAAATAAAAAAAAATTAAAAATCATGTCCTCAACTATAGAAATTGAAGGGATCAGTTGAAGTTCCTTCAAAAGATTGTTGACTAACACATTCCAGCAAGAAAAAAATTTCAAGACATTTTTTTTCTATTAATGTTTACTAAGGCAATCAGTAAAAAGTGTTGCACACTGTTATAGAATGAGTGCATCAGGCCAGATTTCTTTGTGAAATCAAGAATTTCCCATTGACCAAAGTAGATATTGCTATATATTGCTGAAAAATTTGGTATTTCCTTATAAGCTGTTCTTCAACTCTCTGGTGTCATTCAATAAATCTTTCAGAAAAATATAAAGAAGTGTTTTTGCCCACACTAGCATTTTAAAATATCTGCAGCTTATAGAAAAAATAAATACATGAAATTTTCAAACTGATATTCTCCTTTCCATTTTACAACATGAACCTGAAGAAATGATTAAATTCCATGTGTCATAAGTAAAGTTTATATGGTATTTTCTTTTTGCCTCAGTAAAAATATAGAGCTCTGTGCAAAAGCCTGATATTGCAAAATAAGGTACAAGCAGTTTAGAAATTTCTGTTTACAGCTTTTAGTGGGAGTAGCTGCAGAGCTGATACAGGATCAGGTAAATTGGACCCCATGGTAGGAAAATCTTTTCCACGGAGTAGGAGGATTTTTAAAATAAAATAAGTAATGCCTATAATAAAGTCAGCCACTCAGTAAAAACAAATTCTTCTTATCAATATTTGGAAAAAGGTATTATAAAATCCTAAATCCATACATATAATACAGGCTTCCATGACTGGATGCCAGCTATGTCCCCAGTCTGTCAGCTCTGAAAATTTCACGCATTTACTTTTCCTATTAACTGCAGATATTTTTAAAATAGTGCAGGAGGAAGCATTTCTATGTTTTTATAAAAGATTTATTAAATGAAGCCAGTGAATTGAAAAGGATATCATAACAAAATATCAGACTTTATAGCAATATACATTAATATGCATTGATAAGTACTTTGGTTTTTGTAGTAATGTCTATTTTCTTTGTTACTTCTTATTCTAGTTTAGCCACATTAGTTTCCCTGTTTTTTGCTAAAACAGACTGAACATGTCACTACCACAGGATCCTTGCATATGCTATAGCTGCCTTTTATTTTTATATCTGCCACTCAATTGCTATTCCACAGTTCCTCTATTATCTAAAATTTTGTCTTTCCCATTTATAAAAAGTAATTTTTTTTCAAATTTATTTATTTATTTTAATTTAAATTTTATTTTTATATTCCCCATACAATTACAACCCCCTTATTTTTACCCCAAGCCCTCCTTTCCCCACCCCCCACCCCCCATAGAGTGTCTCTTGTTCATAGTTATTTGTTGATTTTGATATTTTCTTTCTTATAGTTATTCTTTTTCCTGGTCCCTTATTTAAGTTTTCTAGAATCCTGTTATGAGTGAGACCAAAAAAAATAATTTCCCATTATATCATACAGTTATCACTACTTGATATTTAATACAATTACATATTTTTACTTATTCCTTGTTTTTCCATATGCACCAAATGGTAGGTTCTTTTTCATTTTGGTCTGCATTATTTTACTCTACACTGGAATAATGTCTGCTCCATAGTAAGTATAGAATACATATTCATTGAAAGAATGAATAATTAAGGGCCTCCCCGGTGGCGCAGCGGTTGAGGGCTGGGTTGCGAAGCTGCCCCCAGCCTCTGCGGCGCGGCGGTTAGATCCCCAGCTGGATCCCCGGCTGCTCTCTGGCCACAGGAGGAGGGTCCCACATGGCTCACAGACCTCTCCTGCCGCCCGCTGCTCCCCTCAGCAGTGTACTTCGGTCCTTCTGCCTGTTCTGCTCTCTGCTCTGGCTCTGGTGAATTCTCTTACCCTCCCGCACAAAAAAGCACTTCTGACTGTACCCAGTGCATGTATAAACAAACAAACAAACAAATAAATACATAAATAATACATACCTCTTAAAAAAAGAATGAATGATTAAGCATTTCTTCTGTGCCTTTATTTTTACCACTGAGTCCAATCATAATTATGACATATTAGGACCTGAGAAAATCATTCTTAACACCAATTAGCTTTTATTATCCTATGTAGGATATTTTGGATATATTTTTTACTATTTTTTAAGTATTAACAAAATGATCAAAATTTTAGGAAATGGTTGAGTTAAATTGAAACATTGTTTCTCCAGAAGAATTCATAAGATGTAAATCATGTTCAGGATATTTCTTCTCTGCTTTGGAGAATAATTAAAACTCTTCATCATTCGCATAATTAGGGCTCTGAGCCAATTTTACAGCTAGTTGATTTAAAGCTCACATGGAAAGGTCAACATCTTTAGGTCTCCACTACTTCAAGAATATTGTATAACCATTAGCCAGATCTTCTTTCCTTGGCATGACCTCCATGTCTCAGACATATTACTATTCCAGTTAAATCTCATCATCATTAACCCAGGACAAGTAGGAGATCTAGAAGAAAACCAAGAAGTCATTTTTCTGCCTGCTGTGGGAGTTACACCACAGTGTTACTTTTTGTTGCTTTTTAGTTCTTATTAATGTATGTGTTTTTTCAAATCTGCTGATTTATCAATAGAAGCAGGTATCCCGATGAGGGTAGTATAGCAACAAATAATGTTTTAGCAAATATTTGCTTATCCCTTGATGATCATCATTACCCTAAATAATATCTTCTACTGAAGAAACTACTATATCATTGGAAAGAAATCTGGACTGCAGTGGGAGAATTAAATCTATTGCTTATGCAAGTAAGTTAGATAGTCAATGAATCTAAACCAAAGACTTGAAAATGGTTGCCTTGGACATAATGAAGATTTTTATATCTTTGATCTTTCTGCCTGAATTCCTATTTATGAAAGCACCTTGTTATCTTACAGATTCACAAATTGAGGATGTAAAACTGTGCTTTGCTTATGACACAGTGGGACCTAAAAAAACCTTTACTTTCCTTTAAACTGTAACATTTGATCATCCTATAAAAATGTATTGAACAGTGACAGATTTCATCATCATACCATTATAATCTAGAGCTACACACATTAGTGATAACATTGAAATTTTGTAAGGTAACATGGAGTAGTCCCAATATGGCAGTCCTTGATCACATGCATCGTTGTTTTGCTCAGAATTATCAACTTCTAATTTATATAGTGTCCCAAACATTCAGGAAGCAAGCCACTGCCAACAAGAGCAACACAACTCAAGTAATAAGCTTTTAATACTGGAGATCTCATCATTCCATTGAGTTCAACAAATATGTTGCCAACATACCATGACCAGCTGATGTTTAAAGCACTTACAATACATCAGCAAAACAAGATAACACTCATCTCTGCTTTTGCAGAACTTTCATTCATTTAGCTCCTACCTGACTCTCCCTGCAGATATAAAGGCCATTTAAAATAGTGTAAGATTAGTCAGCATAGTACTGTCTAGGAAGTGCTGTAGAAACTCAATTACTGCACATTGGGCAAATTCAGAAATAGTACATTTAATTATTCCAGATGAAATATAGGATAATGGGCTGTTTACAATGGTATTCCAATGTTTCTGAAAGTGCAAGAGGGTTTAGAAAAATTAAAAAGTATAAGGAACAGAGAAAAAATCATATTAATAATCAATAATGCTAAGTAGCATCTTTATTATAAATATCTTCAGAAAATTATGTTGTCTTAACAGAGCACATTAGGAGCTCAGCTAATAGGAAAAGCTGTCATCTGTTGCCCTATACCTGCCTTGTTACATATGGTGGCCACTTCACATGTGGCTACTGAGTACTTGAAAAGTAGCTAATCCAAGTTAAGATATTCCATAAGTGCAAAATACAGACTAAATTATAAAGACTTAGTATGAAAAACAATAATACAATAATAGTATGTTCACTGTACATCAAAATTATAGTATTATGGATAGTTTGAGTTAAAGAAACTATATGATTAAAATTAATTTTACCTATTTTTACTCTTTTTATTAAAGATTTATTTTATTTATTTATACAAGCACTGGGTACAGTCAGAAGTGCGGGAGGTTAAGAGAATTCACCCGAGCCAGAGCAGAGAGCAGAACAGGCAGACTGACAAAGTACACTGCTGAGGGGACCAGCGGGAGCGGCAGGAGAGGTCTGCGTGCCATGTGGGACCCTAGCCCGGCAACCGGGGATCGAGCTGGCGCTGCAGAGGCTGCGGGCAGCTTCACAACCCAGCGCTCAACCGCTGCACCACCAGGAAGGCCCCTATTTTTACTCTTTCAATGTGACTCTGGATAGTTTTAAATTACTTATATGACTTGCTTTGTGCTTCACATTACATGTCTATTAGACAGCAGTGCTCTGTGTACTTGGTATTCATGAATCTGGTTGACATTTTCCAAATGGATGATGCTATCCCCATTTAAAAAAATCAAAAAGCTAAGGTAAGATGAACTCTTCCAAAATCCTACAGGATATTGGTATTAATGCAGCCTAATAATAACTATTTTTAACAATACTCCAAAGAAAAAATAGATAATAGTTTTATAAAAGTTTGCCTTCTAAATATTTCACCATTCAAGATACTGGATTTAAATTTATTTTTCAATTTGGTAGAATTTGACTTAAGATATTAGATTTAGAGTGAAAAAAATTGATTTTGGAACAACTCTTGTGGTAAGTAGTTTCCTTCTATTTTTAGACTTAGCAAAGTAAATTTAGTCCATAGGTCTTTCCTTTTTACATGCTCATTTATCAGAATAGTATTTTATGAAGTTATTTGATGCCTTAAAAGATATATCTCTTCAAAACAATTATCTTTTTGGGAAGCCCCTGCTGCCTGGACTGTAAACAGAAAAAAACTTGAACCTGATACAGCCTCAACCACATTTAATTTCAAGTTTAAAACTCAGAAAAACTATGCAGAATGGTTTAACAACCCTAAAGTAGAATTCAATCATTAGTGGAGTTTCTTGGATTAAATAAAATGCATATCTTCCCTAAGTACTCAGTAACAAGATAAGGAAACAAAACATGCTTAACAATGGCCTGCTTCAGAAATGCTGTGTACAAAGGACATGGATTAGGAGTTGCTTGCTTTACCAAAGAATCATTTCACAAAGGCTTTCACTGCAGAATCCCTTTACACTGAGTACTCTCTTGGTGGAATCTATTTTGCTAAATCATTCCTTGATAGAAGAGATAAAAGGAAACTCTGGGAATCACTGCCAAAGTAATCAGAAAGATGTATTAAACTGTGTCTAAAACTTAATGTAACTAAATGAATAAGCAGGCTTCAATCTGTAATACATTTAATTTACACAAAAAAATCTTAATGCTTACCTATCATCCAAAATCTGTGTCTACAATATGAAAGTATTTTATGGGCAATATTGTGGCTCCATCTTCTGAAGCACAAGACTTAACCAATGCAGATAATGCATTTTAAAAATTGACAAAGCAGTTATTTGCTTTTTAAAAGCTAGCCACAATCATTTAATGCTATCTTTTGATTTTATTTTTCAGACTTTTCATTCATAAAGTAAGCAATAGGAAAGACTGAGTGGAAACTATTATAAAAACATGACAATGTGATGAAAAATTTCTGACATTGTATATAGTGATTGTGAACTTGCACTGAATTTGTACCATGAGCTGATCAACCTAGATGTGGAAGTAACATCCCATGCCAGCTTTAGTTTTTAGAAAAGTTTTTCCCCTCTCCGCACTCATGCTAATAGTTTTCTTATCCACCATCTAAGAAAATTCTAGAAAAATGAAATATAGTATACAGAATACAAAACAGTCATTGATAAAGAGACCATGACAAATTTAACTTCCACAACAATTACATTTTAATGTGATCTGTAAGTGAATCTGTTTTATTTTGGTAGATAATGGGTTCTCAGAGTAACCTCTCAGAAGAAATAGAAGAACAAACCCTAGGGAAGATAAAAGAACTGAATGGAAGCTACAACAAGTACATGGAAAGTGTGATGAAACAGCTTTTGAATGTTGTCTGTGATGTGAAACCAGAAATCCATGTGAACTACAGAGCTACCAACTAAATGTGCAACCTGCTATTCAATAAATGGTGTATGCATGTCACCTGATTGATTATGGCTTCATGTTTATATTCAGAAGTTTGAAATGTCCATTTAAAATGTACTACATGTCTACAGACTTCAATGCGACATAATTTATACATGGGCACTGATTTTAAAAACAAGTAATCAAAAAATTATTTCTTTCCTGATCTTAGGCATGACTGTATTATTTAACTTGGAGCAAGTCAAGAAAGCACAGTAATAATTTTTCAGACTTGACAGAAAAACAAAAACCCAATCATATTTTATTGGGTATGAATTTTACTCATTTCTTCTCCTTTCATAATTTAGAAAATGTGTTCTTAGTTGCAATTGTTAAGAGATAGTTTTAAAGGAAGATATAATCATGACCATCACACAAATATAAAATGAACATATGTCAAAGGTTTTATTTGACTCCTTAATCAGTGAGGAAGCCAATAGATGTTACTTCTAGTTCAAAGCAGAATACTAAGAACTATATAGATAATAAATGATAGGATAGTAGATAGATAGATAGAGAGAGAGAGAGAGAGAGAGAACATAGCTATCTTTTTTTGAAAAACTAATCTTCAACTAACCAGATTTTCTTTTTCTTCAAGATTAATTAAAAAAAAAAAAGAAACAAAAGATAATTTAATGAATTGCTAGCATATATGTTTAAGCTTAAAAGGAAAAAACAACTCTTCTAGGAGACATAGTAGGTTAGTATGTGTTATGAACTGAATATTTGTGTACAACCAAAATTCACAGGGGGAAATCTAATCCCCAATGTCATGGTATTTGGAGGTGGGGCCTATGGGGGAAAATTAAGTCATGAGGGTAGAGGGCTCATGAATGAGATTAATGTTCTTCTTTAGAGAGGACTGAGAGCTAGCTCTCTTTCTTTCTACCTTGTGAGAAATTGGCAGCGTGCCACCAAAAAGAAGGCTCTCACCAGAGCCTAACCATGCTGGCACCTGGTTTCAGACTTCCAGCCTTTAAGATTGTGAAAAAATAAATTTCTGTTATTTAGAGGCCACCCTATCTGATCCTGTGTTGTAGCAGCCTACCTCCCCCAAACAAAAACAATATGCCAGGATCAGTGGTCTAGACAGTAATGGGTAAATTCTTGTTAAGTACTGGGTTCTTTGTAAATGTAGTGTATAAATTATCTCAATCCTATGGTGGCAAGTGTAAAACAGTCCCATTTTACAAAGTGGGAAAGCAGATTTAAGAACTTGCCCAGAGTTGCTTGAGTAACAGTGGAGATACTGTCATCCAATCTATCATTACGGTTTCAATATCTCTGCTCTTCATTTCGTTTTTTTATTATTTTATTTTATTTTATATTATATATTTTTAAAGATTTTATTTATTTATTTATACAAGCACTGGGCACAGTCAGAAGCACGGGAGGGTGAGAGAATTCACCAGAGCCAAAGCGGGGAACAGAACAGGCAGACTGACAAAATACACTGCTGAGGGGAGCAGCGGGCATGGCAGGAGAGGTCTGCGGGCCATGTGGGACCCTCACCAGCAGCCAGGGACCGAACTGGTGCTGCAGAGGCTGTGGGCTGCTTATTTTATATATTTTTGCATCATTTTTCATTTTTGTACAATGTATACATTTTTATCCCCATGCTTCATTTCTGATGATGCTACATCCCAGAAAGGATTCTTTATTTACACCAATAAGAACCCAGGGGATTTGCCAATAATATATGCAGAAAAAGTTTAATTCTAGTCCGGACAAAGTTTAATTAGTAAATATTGTTACCAAACTATTCATATATTCAATTCCAAATATAAAACATGAAAATGATTCTAATTGATCATGTTTTAGATTACTAACATCATTGTTTCTCTTTAGTGAATGAAGCTAAAATTTTACCACATAGTTTTACATCTTAGAAATATTCAATTTTAGGGTGCAGCAGTTGAGCGCTGGGCTGCGAGGCTGCCTGCAGCCTCTGCAGCTCCTGTTCATTCCCCAGCTGCCTTTGAGGGTCCCACCAAAAAGAAAAAGAAATATTCAATTTTACTATTACAATAGGTAAATGGAAGAAAATTTGAATTCCATTTGTTTCTATATTTTCCCAAGTTTGGGGTCAGGGAAAACCAAACAAGTTAATGGACTTTAGTGGCAGGTGTCTCCATTTACAGAAAGACAATTTCCCAACTAATCACCAGAAGGGTAACAGCCTTTCCAAGGAGTACTTCAATTTGGGGAAGGGAGTGGCCAAGGTAAAGGCATCAAGTAAAGTCACCTCCCTAAAATGAGAACTGCTATGGAAAATTTCTACTTTAACACTGATTTGGAGAATATGAGGCCTCTGAAAATTTGAGGGTCTGGAGAATTCCAATACTCAGTTGTGTATTGTTAAGATATATTAAAAATCACCAAGATGTCAAATTTTCTGAATGTAAAAAGCTTAACTATACTGTGTTGGGACACTCAACACAAGATAATAATAAACCCAAGATAATAATAAACTCCTGCGCCTGCGAATGAGATGGGATAGCTAAAATCAGTTCAGGATTATTTTTTTCTCAACAATGAAGTAGCTGCCACACCCAGAAGACAGTGATGAAGATGGGGGGTCAACAGCCTTTGTGTCTGGTGCTGACTGTGCCCCAAACTCTTCATGTCCCATTGACTATTCACACAACTTTTCGGGGCCTCATATTCTTCTTTTAAATGTTTTGATAGACAAAGTGATGTTGAACTCTATGATCTCTAGATGCCTTTCAACCTTTAATTCTACATACTAACTCAGACTGATATCAAAGAGCAGCATTTACTACTTAGAGTCTTCTCTCTGCTTCAGTAGAATTGGTAAATTTTTCAATGACTTCACCTCTATTCTAAACACTATATTGGCAGGAGTATGTGCTGATCCAGCATCCTTGATTCTCTGTAGTTCTCATATTTTTTACATTCAAATATGATTTCATGCATTTGCCTAAGTGAATGAGTCATTTTCCAAGAACTCACACCATCACAGATGGTGGAGCTGCCAGGTTTTGCTTCACTCATATGTGAGAAAGGTTTTACAGGACTCAGAGATAACTCACTTATCATTTATAGCTTTCTCAGTCACAAAAAGTTGACTTCTTTGCACAAGTTTTTATCCTAAAAAGCTTTTTCTGTTCACACAGGTCTTCAGGCAGAAATGAAATAACCTAAGGATGTTTTTAACCCTCCTCTATTCTTGTTTTCATTTTTTTGCACAATCAGAAACTAACAATGAAAAAATGACTCCATTAAATTCTTATCCATTTCCATTGTACCTGAAAACAGCACATATAACTTACAGAACTTTAGAGGAATCAGGTTTCATATTCCCCCCTCTATGTTACCACACAGACACACAGAGTCAAGAAATGCCATCATAATTCAGCATTGTTTTAGAAAAGCAAAGCTAACATAACAGAATTGTTCAGAATATACAAATATGCCTATTCTGAAATATCTCAGACGAGGCCACCCAGAACCATCTTGGCCCTGACATGATCTGCAATCACATTACCTGCAACTGGCGATAAACAAGAGTGAGAAGAGACTATATAAACCACCCAGAAGTTCCACAGATCCACGAGCAATCATAAACTGCATTTTAAGTCACCAAGTTTTGGAGTGATAGGTCATGAAGCAACAGCTAGCTGATATATCAGTGGTCTGACTTTAAAAAAGAGGAGGGCCTCTCTAGTGGCGCAGGTGGTTGTGCACCACACTGTGAAGCTGTCTGCAGCCTCTGCAGCACGGGTTTGATCCTGGCCAGCCTGGAGAGAATCCCACATGGCGCAGCAGACCTCTCCTGTCTGGCCTGCTGCTCCCATCAGCAGTGTATTTCTTCAGTCTGCCTGTTCTGTTCTCCCCTCTGTCTCCAGTGAATCCTCTCACCCTCCCGCACATCTGGCTTGTACCCCGGTTCTTGTATAAAAATAAATAAATCTTAAAAAAATAAATAAAAATTAAAAAAAGGAGTTGAGCAATTGTCTTGATTGTTACTAAGTGTTCAAATAAAATGAGACACATGTGGCTGCTATATTTAGATATGTAGAGATGGAGCTTGAGGAGAGAATGTGGTAAGAAAGTGAGAACTACTAGCTATAGATGATCATAAAACTATAGGAATAATCAAAGAAGTAGTTATATAGGTTGAGGGATATATGTGTCAAGTGTGTGGGAGCATATTCAAAGGCATACATTTGCCTAAGTGAGTGAGTCATTCTGAAGTTCCATTACAGAAGAAAATATTTCTATGAAGACTTATGAGAACTATTGTAGAAGCAAAATCCCTGAGAATGTGAGAATAGGATTCAGAAGAGTCAGTTGTAGATAAGAGTAGGAACACAGGGACATAGCTGTTTACATAGCTGTTTCCATGTAAGTTTAGTAGTAGAAAGATGGGAAAATGCTTGTTTGATTATTGCTGTTTTCAAAATAAATGAGAAAAATGATAGTCTGAGGGTGAATAGACAAGGAGAGGGGTATAATGGTGGTTGCAGAAAGATGATGTGTAGGGAAATATAGCAGGATTGCCAGCCAGTGCTAGCAGAATGACCAAATGAGATACACTGTCATACTTTTACAATGGCATGGAGTCAGTGGCATGCTTTCTTCTGGTAGTTGTGAGCTGCGCAGGTACACACAGACACCAGGCAAATAGTCTAATTTCACCATTAGACTCAATAGCAAAACCTAAGATCAGTTCTCTTGCCTTGCTTCCCTTAGTTCTAAAGTTGATCTAAGACAATTCTCCTTAAAATGGATAGTATAATCCTAAAAATAAGGAAAACAAAACATCAGAAGAATACAGAAGAATCTAAGTACATAAGAATCTAAGCACACAGGATGTTAAGCATTTAATTATTCTAACTGATTAACTGGTAGAAATATGGCTGCTTCTATTTCTATGTTGCTTTCCTATTTCCTGTTCTCCCATCTCCACTTTTTGGGGATGCTGGATGTTGGTGCTAAGGGAGGTACTAATAGAGTGAGTTTCGCTACTCATTTCAAAGAATGGGCTAAAGGAGCTACTTACTAATGACAATGAGTGGATCTTACATCCTGTGCAACATTAGTCATTCATTTACTTATTCAATTTTTCAACCAAGATTTTTGAATGCTATTGAATCACACATATGGCATTGGTATTGGTAGTACAGTCGTGGCTATAAATTGACAATTCCCATATCCTTACTCCTATCACTAATAATGACCATGGTTCTCATTTCCAGTTTAAGACGAGGGACATTTGAAATGCATGGAAATCCCTGTGTACCTCAAATCAGTTAAGCCCCTGCTATGACACTGTGAGCAGAAACATATTTACTATTACTGCTATTAAAGAGGCAGTAGAGCATAAGATTCAGTGATTATCCCTGGAACCAGACTCTCTGGATTCATATTCCAGCACCACATCAGATACATCTCTGTGACCTTAGGCATGTTACCGACTTTTCAGTGTTTTAGTTCACTCATCTGAAAAACAGAATAGTAAAGTGTTACCACAGAAAATTATTGTATTAAATGTTCAGAATGTTACCTGGCACATGATGAGTGTTAAGTGTTTAAAATAATAATGGTAACCATTATTATTAAGTTGAAAAACAACCAGGCCAAATTATCTGATCTAAGAATTGGAGTATGGAAGGGGGCAGTAAATTGGGGAATGACAGAAGACCACTGTAATTCACTTTTGCAGCCAATTTCAATAGACTCTTAGGGAATTATCTCATTTTGGAAGTAGATTAAACTGTTTCCCTTCAGTTTAGTAGAAACCAAGAGAACAGAAGTTTGAGTGTCTGTTTTATCACGTTAGCACTTCCATTGAAAAAGCATCTACAACTGTTAACTTGTTACCATTTTTATTAATGTGTAATCAATTAATAAGAACATGTGTTCCACAGACAAATACCAAAGATATTTAAATAGAGTTACAGTGAACATGAGAACTTGCCAATATTCCAAAGACCTGTTTCCTAGTGGATTTCACAGTTTGTAGTCACAGTTCAGAAAGATGCTTTCCTAAGCAAAAAAAAAGTAAATATGTCCAAACACCCCAAATAAAACCACAGGCACAGAATGTTACGTACATGCAAGTCTGTACAAGAGACAAGAAACTTTACATGGTGATGAGACAGGAGTCAGCAAGGTTTGAAAGAACTGTGATTTTGCTGAATGAAACTTGCATATGCCACCATTTATGGAAGGACTTTCAAAATTTTCTGTAACCATACAGAAAAGAAAGAGGAACACCAGAGCAATAAACATACACTGACAGAATAGACAGAAACCACTGCCCATTCCACGTGAGAAATGACTAAATGTGTTCAGTAAAAATTAACCAGCCATTCTCTTCACTCAATTTTAGCCTCGCTAATGGTGAGAAAGTAAAAACAACAATGTTAGCAGCAGCACTGATATATGAAATAATGATATTAAAGCTGGTTATTTTAATAATATACTATTCTCTTTGCCTAGAGTTGCACTTCTATCTTTTACCTGCAAAAATCTACTTGCTTTTCAAGGTATTATTTAAAAGTTTGTCTAAGTTGTAAAGTTTTATTTTGCTCCCTTGGAAAGGTGTCTATTTCCAACTTGGTGACGTACAGCTCTGCTCACAGTCTCCTTTATTTCAACCCTGGACCATGATTTCTCAAGGACAGAAGCTATTTCTTGCTCATCTTTATCTTCTAAAGGCTAACACACTATTTGGCATATTGTATTGGTTAATGATTAATAAACAAATTTTATGTTCTTAGTAGTTCTTGTGAAGAAAATAGCTTCTCATGAATACTGCAACAGGAATCTCATAGAATATCTTCAAATCTCCTCTTGAAGGAAAGTAAGCTAGAAAGACAGAGAAGGCAAAAAACACGATGCTGACTAGGAGCTAGCCTGATAAATGTGGAGGCAGGGAGGATGATGCTACAACTAGAAAGAAAAACACACAAAGACCCAGAGTTGGAAGAGAATGTGATGCAGGTGTAGAAAGCTAGAGAATTGCATTTAGGAGAAGAAGGTTTTGCTACTGGAGAGGTTAGAAGGGCGGTTTTAAAGGGTCTTTTAAGTCTTGCTATGTAACTTATTCTTTATCAGGAATGGATGAGGAGTCACTGAGCAGCTGGAAGCAGCAAGGTTATACAATAAGAATTGTTAATGCATTGATTAGAGAGCATTCGTGAATTAGAAAGAGGGGCAAGACTGAGAACCATGGCAAGTGAGGAGGCCATTGTAGGAATCCAAGTGGGTGATAAGTAGGTCCTTACCTATAGCAGCATAAGAGGACAGATAGATAATAAAGAGGTAGAACTAACCTGACTGAGAACTGACTAGATGTGAAAAGAAAAGAGAATATGATTGAAAGCTAAAGACAACATTTCAAGAAGAATTCAAGGGAAAATAAGACTGTGGGCACTGAGAAGAAACAGTGCTTGAGGAAAAGAGGAGAACCTGCACAAGTGGACTGAGCAGGCATCCCAACTGGCTCATGTGAGACATTTGTCCATTTGTATGTGCTTGCCATTTCTTTGTTCCTTTTTTAAAAAATCAAACTTTAGGGCCTCCCTCGTGGCGCAAGGGGTTAAGACGCAACCTATGAAGCTAACCGAAGCCACTGCAGCATGAGTTTGATCCCAGGTCAGGGAGCTACACACATGGTGCAGCAGACCTCTCCTGACTCGCCCGCTGCTCCCCTAAGCAATGTGTTTCAGTCAATCTGCTGTCTGTTCCCCGCTCTCTCTCTAGTGAATCCTCTCACCTCCTGCACCTCTGGCCTGTACCCCAGTTCTTGTATGCATAAATATATCTTTTTAAAAAATGAAAAAATCAAACTTTATTGACTTACCATTGATTTACAGAACTATATAATTTGGGGAGTATGCCTTCACGTCTCCACAAGCTCACCATTCACTGTTCCACCACAAGGCTATCATGTCATAACCCCCAAATCCCTCCTCCCTTCTCTTCATCTCCTCCCCTCTGATAACAGTCATATTTTTCAGAGTTTCAGAGTGATTTGTGTTATGTTTTGCCAGTTTGTTTTCTTTGGTTATTTATATTCCATAAATGAGTGGAACCATCACTAATTGTCTTCATTCTCTGACTTATTTCACTTAGCATAATCGCCTCAAGTTCCATCCATATTGTACCAAAAGGTAGAATTTCATCTTCTGTAACAGCTGAGTAGCGTTTCATTGAGTATATGTCAATGTCTTGGTTATTGTGATAATGTTGCTATGAACATAGGGGTGTACAAATCTTTTCATATTAGCATTTTCATATTCTTCAGATAAATACCAGTAGTGGTATTGATGGATCATATGGTATTTTCACTTTAAATTTTTTAAAAGAATCTCCATACCATTTTTCACAGAGGCTATTCCAATTTACATTCCACTAGGAATGTCATTAATTATTATTAATAGTCTAAATTGTTATAATTTTTCTCCTTCACAGATGATTTTCTTTTTTATGACATATTTGCCAACGTTTTTCTTTTCACCCTCAGTGTATCCAAAAGCTCTTGCTGTAGTCTGTTAAAAGGCTGTGAGAGGGCCTCCCCGGTGGCGCAGCGGTTGAGCGCTGGGTTGTAAAGCTGCCCGTGGCCTCTGCGGCCCGGTTCGATCCCCGGCTGCTCCCCGGCCACTGTAGGAGGGTCCCACATGGTGCGCAGACCTCTCCTGCCGCCCGCTGCTCCCCTCAGCAGTGTACTTTGGTCTTCCTGCCTGCTCTGCTCCCCGCTCTGGCTCTGGTGAATTCTGTCACCCTCCCGCGCTTCTGACTGCACCCAGTGCATGTATTAAAAAAAAAAAAAAAAAAAAAAAAAGGCTGTGAGAGAGGACTAGGTGCTAAACAGCTGCTTAATTGTAAGTCTCTTAGTTGAAATCCCAGCTCTGTCACACCAGGTTAGCCCTTAGCATGTGAGTGCAGCCCTGCAAGACTTGGTTACTTCACTTTAAATAAGAGAACATAATGCTGAACTCAAACATTCACTGTAAACATTAGATAAAGCAAAAAATAAACAAAGAGCCTAGTATGGAACTGGGTACATAGAAGCTGAAAAATGTATTTCTTTCCTTACATTCACTTTCTGTTAGAAGCATCATCTATCTTAGACATCTGCTGGTTTTAACCAGCATAAGACATTTCTACTTTATCAGAGCTTTATTTCCACAACCCTTTCAAATATCTTTTAAATGCCCTTGTCCTCAAGGCCTACATACATTTTATTTTTAAGTATCAAGTGCCTTGATGGTTTTTTGTGGCTACCCATCCATGTTTTCCGTTTCATGTCACTGACTTTCATCCTTCCTCTGCCATCTTCATTGCCATGTCCTTTCCTTGGGCCACCAAATGCCCTATTCTTTTCAAAACATTCCTTTCTTTTCAACAGAGTAATCTATTTTCACTTGTCATACTACCTAGAAAACGGAATGCAAATTTTGACCCTAGGTCTTGGGATCCCAACCTTTCTTTTTTTTTTTTTTAAAGATTTATTGATTGATTGATTGATTGATTGATTGATTGATTTATACAAGCACTGGGTACAGTCAGAAGCACAGGAGGGTGAGAGAATTCACCAGAGCCAGAGCAGGGAGCAGAGCAGGCAGAAGGACCGAGGTACACTGCTGAGGGGAGCAGCGGGCGGCAGGAGAGGTCTGCGCGCCATGTGGGACCCTCCTCCAGTGGCCGGGGAGCAGCCGCAGCCGGGGATCGAACTGGCGCTACAGAGGCTGTGGCAGCTTCGCAACCCAGCGCTCAACCACTGCGCCACCGGGGAGGCCCCCAACCTTTCTTAAAGGTGAATCACATGATGTTATAAAGCAATTGTATATTAGTCAAGTTCAGAGTTGCCACGGAGGACAGACGTGTGCTCTGTCTTCTCACTGACACTCCTTTAGCTTTGTAGGACCACCAAAATGCCTCTATCAATCCACTATATAGAACAATAATAAAGTTATATAATATTTCTTAATCAGCAAGGACAGAAGTAATATGTTTTTTCTTTACTTCAATTTTCTATTTTTGGGGGTATTTTTTCCTTCATTAATTTAAACAGTAAAAAGTCTAAACTAACAGCCTTCATTGGTACCTTTACTAGCATAATATTTCCATATATTCTTTTTCCATAATTTTAATAGTATACCTTTAATAGCCAAGGATAACTTGAATAATATTTTCATTTTTGATCACTCATTATAGTTTTCTTTTGCTAGATTTTTTAATTTACCTTGACAGCTTTACATGTTTTTTCCTCATCTCTTATTTTTGCTGAAGATATACTGCCTGTATTCAGAAAGTTATTTTTCTCTCTATTTTACAGATTAAAAAATCGAGGCTCCAAAAATTTAAGTAACTTGACAAAGTTTACAAAGCTATTAAATTTGTAGAACCAGAATTTTAACTCATGTCTATTAATTTTTATAACCCAGTGCCCATTATGTTAGACAGTTTCACAGTCTGAACTCCACCTGAAGCAAGCCTGGGGCACAGGGAAAGAGAAAACTATTCCCAAGGAGGTCTCCTAGGGCATCTGTTGGGCAGTGAAGAAGGTGTGCACCTCATCTTAGAGGTCATTCATTTACTGAGTTCAGTTCAGTAGCCAGGGAGTGCAGCTTCTTGTTGATACATTTGAGAAGCAGTTGGCGTTGGCTTTACTGGAAGTATACTGGTACAGTATACAAATCAGAATAAGAGAGAGGAGGTTGCATTATGAAAACAGTGGCTCTAACTATGAAGATGAAAGTTAAGCAAACTTTAAGAAGGTGATATTTGGAGTGTGATAGATTGCTTTCTTGTCCAAAATATATCTTGCCTTTCTTTTCGAGATTGTAAATATGTCATTAGGATTGCGATGGCTTGTTTTAACTAAAGAAATGTGAGTAGAATAATGTACCTGTTTCTGAGAAGAAAGCTTAAGAGTCATGTTCGTTAATGTTTTCCCTATATATTTTTGTTTGCTGTGGTATCAGTAATGTCCAGATAAGGATGATCTTTCTATTGGGTTTTTCTCTTTAAACTCATTCACTTACCTCCTTCCTAGATGCTATCTTCATATTTTATAAGGTAGCACTTACCACTATTTTCTGGTATCAAGGGAAAATAAATAAGCCAATGAGATATTTAAATTTTCTCCTTTGAATTTTGTTTTTTTTTAACAGAGATAACAATACTAAAGTCCAGAGAGGTTAAGTAATTGTTCATCACAGAAGCAATAGCTGTTCAAACAGGGACACATATTGAGAATGTGATGTGATTCACTAAACTGCCTCATTAGCTATATTACCTTTTCTCATTTGGAAAACTGGGACCACCAGAGGAGTTCCCTCTGACTCCCCACAGTTGGGAAGATTCAGTGTTTGACATTTGCCCAGAGGTAGGATATCCATTCTGCATTCCCATAGTGCCTTATAGATGCACATCTTGAAAATTCTTTTTCTTATGACTCACCAGAAGGGACTTTCTATTTTTAGCCACTTAGGAATCCTAAATTCAGGACCTACATCTAAATAAATTTTACTCCTTGTATCCATTTTGTGCTGCCTATTGAATTAAGACCATGTTTTTCTGCTTTCAGAATTTTAGAGGCTGTATCAGTATATTCTACCTTAAAGTATACTATTTCCATATTTACAAAATGTTAGTTTCAATTCTCTGAAGGCTCATTTCCTTTCCACTTCTTAAGTGTGAAACCTTACCCTTGGCTCTGGTTAGAGAGCTCTTCCTCTCTCTGGCTTGAGCCTGAGTCCCATCTACTGGCCTATTATTCTCATTTTCCTTTGCTTTTCCCTTCATTCAATTCTATGCAGCTTTCCTTCCTCTTTTCTTTTCATCCTGTGACTCAGACAAAGCATCTCTCATGAAGTGCTCTCTGTTCTCATGCCCCATTTTCTCCCTGCTGCTCTCCTCAAACAACCTCCTATTTACCCTCAGCTATTGTATCTATTTCCTTTGTTTTCCTACCACAACCAGAATTCCATATTCTTTTTTTTTCTCTCTCACTTCAAGAAACCTCTTTTCCTGCCTCTTCCCCTCCACCACTCACACCTCCCTCCCCACCTCACAGTCCCTGCATTCAGGTGGGTTGATACAACTTGCTCCAGTGTTTTCGATCAGAACTTAAGCAGGCGTAGCTGGTTCTGAATACCTTTTTCTCCTAATAAGGTGTGGAAAATTTGTCCTTCACCTTCAATGTTATAACCAGTATCACTTTGACAGGAGACTCTACAATGTGCTTGCTTTCCACACCTAAATTGCTCTGTGACAGCCCAGCAACCAATGATGATAACCCCATTTGTCCTATGAAAGGCAGACCCTTCCCTCTTTTTTACTGAAAAGTTACTTGTGATTAATAATGTGAGTTGGAGCCAGCTCTTCTCCTTTAACTGCTGCTATTTTCTCTTCTTTCTTAAGACCTCCCTGTACTCAATGCTTTCTCTTCCATGACTCCAACAAACCAAGTACCCAGGGCCATGAAAATTTCTCTATATGCTCAGACTTGCATCCCCCTACTGCAAATTTTCCCTCCACATTCTTAGGTTACAGCTGTATAATATGGCTAATGCTATACATTAATGGATACAGTCATGTTGTGACTTCCAGGTGAAAATGAAACAGCCTGACTAAGCCATTTGGTGATTACAAGAAAAACAGGCCCTCTATTGATCATGACCTCAGGCCACACATTGCGAGTCCTATCTGAAGGCTTTTCTGCCCACATCACGAATAAGTGAACTTGGAAACCAATCCAAAAGTGTCACCACAACTGACCTAACCTCTGACCATCTCCTTGCTTGATCCTTCAAAACTGCCCTGTGCCCTGATCTTGTGGGTAAACACCTTGGGACTGAAATTTAGTCAAGTGTCATTGCTGGTGTTTTAATAATTACATACTATTATACTGCAGTGTGTGTGTGTTCAATCCTCTAATTAGACTGAATGATCCTTAAAGGAAGATTTCTAGCCCCAACATGTTAGATATTTCTTGCCTGTAAAATGAACCAATAAAATGTTTTTCTGAAATTTTCTAATGCCTTATTTATTTTATTCAACAGTACTCTTTTAAGCAAAACACACTTGTTTTTCATTAGATCAAAGTACAGGATTTAAAGGGTTTGAAAAAAGTCCTCCAAGTTAACATTTTGAGGTTTTTTTTTTTAGCATTTTTTTTTAAGATTTTTTATTTATTTATTTATACAAGCACTGGGCACAGTCAGAAGCACGGAAGGGTGAGAAAATTTGCCAGAGCCAGAGCGGGGAACAGAACAGACAGACTGATGAAATACACTGCTGAGGGGAGCAGCGGGTGCAGCAGGAGAGGTCTGCGTGCCATGTGGGACCCTCGTGGCAGCCAGGGATCGAACCGGCACTGCAGAGGTTGCGGGCACCACTGGGGAGGCCCAACATTTGAGTTTAAAACAAAAATATTTTTCTAGAGAAACAAGATATTTCCTGACCATCTCATTGAAAATAGCCTCTCTCCAGAGTCACCTTGTTATATTTTTCCCATCACTTCATTATTTAAAATCCTTTGGTCATAATTTTTTATTTTATACATGCTCAGGTGATTTAAATTTCATGTATAACATGTTAGGGTATGATCTGCTTAAAATAGTATGTTTAGGAAATGGTTTTTATCCCTTTAGTTTTTCTGTTTTCCTTTTTCTACTGTGTCAAAAGGTGTATAAAACTACAAACTGTAGAGCGCAGATCTCCTCCTCTTGTCTTTGCTCTCTATTGTATTACATTTTCCCTGGCAAGATTGTTAGGAAGAACTCATGAGAAAATTGTCAAAATCTTTTAATTTTACCATCTACCTATAAAATCACTCTAGAATTTTTTTCCTGTGTAAATCTGTAGATTTACATATCTGTATCTGTAGATTTTGCATATAGCAAAATCCCTACTGTGATGAAAGGGAATTCTATTTCAAAGATTACTTTTCCTTTTTCTCCTTCCAGTTCTATTGACAAATAGTTGATACATGTCATTGTATATGTTTAAGGTATACAACGTGATTCATATATTGTAAAATTATTATAATAATTTCAGTTAGCATCCACCTTTTCATATAGATGACAAAAAGAATTAAAAAAAGGAGAAAATTCTTGTAATGAGAACTGTTAGGGTTTATCCATTTAACTATATATTACACTACAATGCTAGCAGGTTATTTTTCTTCAATGCAAATGAGTGTAAAGAAAGGAGAAGGAAATTCTGGCTTCTAGGGACATATTAAAATTTTTGTCTTATTTTGTATGAATTTAATGTACAGTATTGAACTGTGCATTAAAAAAAACTGAATACTAGTTGCTAGTGAGTCAAGATAATGGAAAAGAATTAGAAATGAGAAAAAGACTACAAATATCTGATTTGGTCATATAAACATAAGTATGTCATTCATAACAGGTGTGATGGACACTTCAGAAGCAAGCATGAGTGTTATTAAATGTGTCAATAGATGAAAAGTAAACTTCATGTTTGAATCTTTAAGGCCTGCTCTAAATATATTTCTTCATAGACAGTTCTTATAATTACACTCTTGAACTCACATGTATGGTATTTTGCTAATGTTTGGAGAACTTTTATCATGCCCTAGCAACTATGTATACACTGTATGTAATGTCTAATTTAATCTTCACCACAATCTTATGAAATAGAAATCATTGATAGTCTCATTTTATATATTAAGTAATCACAGCACAAAAGGTTTAAGAAATTAGTCCCAGGGCCTCCTCTGCTAGTGCAGCGATTGAGCGCTGGGCTGCAAAGCTGCCCGCAGCCTCTGCGCAGACCTCTCCTGCCGTGCCCACTGCTCCCCTCAGCAGTGTACTTTGGTCCTTCTGCCTGTTCTGCTCCCCGCTCTGTTTCTGGTGAATTCTCTCACCCTCCCGCGCTTCTTACTGTACACAGTGCTTGTATAACTATATCTTCAAAAAAAAAAAAAAGCTTTAAAAAAAAAAAAAGAAACTGGTCCCAAATTACACAGTCTCAAAATGGGGCAGGTAGGATTGGAATGCAACAATTGCCTGTGGATAGCTTTTGAATCTATGACGACGTGACTATTGAACACTGATAGTCAGTTATCAAGTGAACTAACACATGATACATTTACAAAATGAGGAATCTCTAGCTCATGGTCCTAGTATAGATATTATATAGAATTACAGATACCAATTTCAGCTCTCAAAGGCAAAATACTTTGTTTTACTCCAGTTCTCTCTAAATCTGATTTGGGTCCCTGTCTTCCTAACAGGACCTCAGTCTCAGTCATTTTGGGGTGCTCACTTTTGTCTGAGGTTAGAACCAAATTTTAGGACTTGTCTAGTGTCAAGCAGCAAGAGAAAGACACCCATCAAAAAATTGCCTCCCATATGTTCCTCAGCAACACATAAGAGATCCCACTGAGTCATCTCTTGTGTATGACTCTCCTGAGATGACTACAGATGTGAGTCTCTCATATGGTCACATCTCCTATAATGACAGCATGGAGATCATCTGCTCCCCCTACACCCTAACAGAACATAGTAAGCAGTATGGTGCTATCCAAGGCCATTTTACACATACATTTCAAGTGATTCTTTATACTCAAGGTACAGATAACTCTATAGTTATATCCAAGAACATACATATGTGTGTGTATGTGTATATATATATATATATACACACATATATATGTCTAAGAACCTGAACATACCCCTGAGTCACATGGAGACTGGGGTCTTCTTATACATGCAGGATTCCATCTGGGAAGTGAGACACCAAACTCTCTACAGTTAGATTTTTCCAGACCCATTCTGGGAATTTTTTTGGCCCTAACTTGGGAAATCAACCAGAGATTGGTGAAATACAGGATACTTCCCCTTTTTTAAGGATTCCTCAAATCAATAATTTCCTCTAAGTTTCTCTTTTCCCTCCTTAAAATAACTTTTTTACACTTAGTGATATGCATTGCACTGATATCATGTATTCTCCAGGGTCTACTGTATGGTCTATTCCACGAATTTGGTTTCTGTCTATACTCTTAGCTTTGTAAACTCAAAGTCAACTAAGAATCCAGTGTTAAGTTCTTTCTTTTGCATTATCCTCTCTTTAAGACAATGAATATCTAGCCACAAATTCTAAGAAAGACCCAAAAGTAAAAGAAAATAGCAGATTATCAGGGATATGCAAATCAAAACCACAAGATACCACTTCACTACAATAAGAATAGCCCACATTAAAAAAAACTAGAAGCAACAAACATTGTAGAGGATGTGGAGATAAAGGTATCCTCTTATACTACCGGTAGGAATGTAAACTGGTTCAGTCACTATGGAAAGCTGTGTGGAGGTTCCTCAGAACACTAAAATTGGATCTACATTGTGCTCTATTTACAGGAATCTACCCAAAGGACACAAAAACACTAATTCAAAAGGAAACTTTCACTCCTATGTCTATTACAGCACTATTTAATATGCTAAGATATGGAAAAAATCCAAATGCCCCCAAATAGATGAATGAACCAAAAAGTTGAGTTATATTTACACAATGGAATATTACTCAGTGATCAAAAAATACAAACTCATGTCATTTGTGGCAACATGGATGGAGCTGGCTGGAATTATGCTGGCTGAAATAAGTCAGAAAAAAAAAGATAAATATCAGATGGTTTCACTTATATGTGGAATATAGAGAAACCAAACAAAACGTCAAGAGAAAGACAAAACTATCAAGCTGACCATAGATCTGAGGCATACAGATAGAAGGGGGAGAGTGGGGGATCAAAACAGGGGAGGAAAATGTAAGAGAAAATATTAGAGAAAGAGTATCCTCAGATTTCAAATTATACTATGACAGAGAGACAGATGCAGTTAGCCATACTAAAATAAAATACTAGGATTTTCAAAATCTACTATTTGGAGAAACTAAAATATTTTGGTTTTGTTTTGTTCTAGAAATACTAAAAGTCTGGAATCAGTTCCTCTGTGTGTGTGTGTGTGTGTGTGTGTATGTGTGTGTCTGTGTGTCTGTGTGTCTGTGTCCTTGAGTAGAGAAAGGGTAAGAGTTCTTATACCACCAAGCAATTCTTGGACATCAACTGGGTATTCTATAATTCAATTCAATTCTGACACCTCTGTTTGATAATATGAGATAATATGAGATCCCACAGTTTAAAGGTTCAGTCTTACAAGACTGCTACTACCACACAATATGCTTCAGACATCAGATGCAAGTCAAAATAGTCTCCTGTGCTTCGAGTTACAAATTATAAATTGGAGCTTCCCAGGACTTCCTTCCTGGGTTCAGTTAATTTGTTAAAGAGTCTCACAAAACTCATAGAAACATTTTACTTAATAAATTATCACTGTATTATGAAAGGATATGACTAGGGAACATCCAGATAAAAGAGGTACATATGGCAAGATATGAGGAAATGATGAGGGGCTTCCATGATTCTCTCCAAGCATGACTCTCTCCCCATATATCCACAACATCATCAACCTCATCCTTTTAGACTTTTCTGGAGGCTTCATTACATAGGCATGATTGACTAAATTGTTATGCATTGGGGTTAATTAAACCTCCACACTGTTTCCCCTCCCCAGATGTTGGAGTATGCGTATGTGGGGGATACTGAAATTTCTAACCCTCTAATCATATGGTTGGTTCTTGTGGTGATGAGTTACCATCCTTAAGCCACTTAAGGACATTCCAAATGACCTCATTAGGATAACAAAAAAGCATCATTATTTCTCTTTTAGGAAATTCAAAGCATTTTAGGAACTCTGTGCCAATAATATAGGTATATATTTCTTATTACAGATCACAGTATGACAGATATAAAAGAGGAAGGAGATGGTAATATCAATCTCTAAAACAGTTCAAAAATGTGACTTCATGATGTATTATTTTCAAAATATCTACTCTCTGCTTTATATTCAACCCACAAAGTATTTTAAGGGATAGGATGTGATTTTTTATGTAGTTAATAATTCAGTAATGTTCTCTTAACTCTTAACTTACTTGGTTTCCATTCTTATAGCCAAGATAAATTTATCATTTACAAGGGTTCCTTATTCATTCCTTAATCACAATATTTCTCAACTCTCTTAACAGAAAGATGATCTACACCATAAGGTTATCGTTTGTTTTTGTAACAGAGAATGCCACAGCAGAGTTGACAAATCAAACTATTGTTTGTTTTCCCTTTCTCATCAATTATTGGTTTCAACAGTGAATAATGAATGTGATTCATGTAACAATTTTAGCCCAGAGAGTTAACAAAATATTGGGGGAGAAAGGGTGAAGAGGGAAGGTGTTTTTGCAAGAAAGAAACTTACTTGGAACTTTTATCAAGCACCAGTCCAAGAACTTTATAAAATCCATGTTCTAATATAATTTTGAAGCCAAATTGTAGGACAGATGTAATTGTTCTCATTTATAGGTAAGAAATCTGAAGAACAGTATCACAGTTTCATAATTAGTAAAGAAAAAGTGTTGGAACTTATCTTTTTCTAACACTAATGTTCATGTTCCTTCTTTGTTGAAAGGCTGAATGTCTATTGAAAAAATAATGACAAGGTGATAGTGTAACTTACCTGATGAAGACATCCTTCTACAATAAGCAACAGTAGGGAATACCATGGTGGGACCTGAAAAAGGAAAGTAAACATAGCATTAATATTAAAGAGGATAAGATATCTTCAACATTATGTAATCTGCATTGTATTGTAACAAAATGAAACATGGGTCTGAGTCAAGGTAGTACAAAACTTGAAAAGAGAGGGAGCTGTCAGTGATCTAGACCTAGAGAGAGACACTGCATTGCAAAGTGCCATGTACAGAGCCACCAACAGGTGTTGACTGAATTTCCCCGAGACCTAGTTGGATTCTACTGGAACCAGAGTCCATCCTTAACGGCACATATCGTCTTTTTACTGTTTGTAAAATTTAGAAATTTTATATAGTTTTGTATAGAGTAGCCTAATGCACACAATGGAATATTTACAAAATTGTAGCCTTAATTAAATATTCATAACCCAACAAAATAGTGTCAGTGCACAAAGGAAGCCATCTTGGTTCCCTCTTCGTTCTTCTAATATAACAATCAAACATCACATATATTAATAAGAGAAAAAGTCAAAAACAAGTTTAATAAAAACAAGTAAATGTCCTGTGTACATGGGGGGCACCCAACATGACCGAATAACTCCCCACATGGCTTCACACACCATCTTGAACAGCTTAGCTATTTTTTATTTATTTTATTATCAACTTTTAAACTAGATTTCCTTCTGTAGTTAAAGAAAATGAAGATAGAGGTAAGAAAGAAAAGGGTCAGTTAGGAAGTTTGCCAAGAAAGTCACAGTAGCCAAGGTATGCAGATTTAAGTTCTAACTTCCCCACTGAAAAGAGATAAAGTGGTATATATTTAGTTGGTTTTCTTTTTTCATCAACCAAGAAATTGCACTCCTAACTCAAAATCAGGAACAATTCATACATCCTTCAATGGATGAGTGGTTGAACAAATTCTGGTGTTCCATACCACGGAAGTACTACTCAACAATAAAGAGAAACAACATGTCGGTACATGCAACCCTGGAGAGTAATAAAAGCCATTCTCCAAAGTTTACATTCTACAGGATTCAATTCATATAACATTCTTGATATAAAAAAATAGAAATGAAGAACAGATTAGTAGTTGTCAGAGGTTAGAGGGAAAGAGGGTGGAAGAAAAAGAAAAGAGATCAGGACCCGAGGCCAGCTAGGCAGGCTGTTCATGCTTTGCACTAGCCTTGCATGTCCATCCCACCACCCATCACTTCTTTCCAATTCACTGCTCAAATCTTCTACATAGTCTTATTGAAAAATGAACAGAGAAAGAGAAGGCACAGTACAGGGACATCTTTACAGAGAGAAACATATGCAAATGTCTTGTTCAAAAGCAACTTTCACAGACCCTCCTATGAAAGCAAACTTTTGCCAAAAAGACATATTTTAGTTTGGCAAATGTTTGCTCCCCTATAGTAGTGTTTTTGCTAGTGTTGTCAATTTTTCAGTCTGCAATTACAAATGTTTTTCGACTATGATATTTCCATAACTTTAGTTGTTTGTTTTTTTTTTTAATTTTGCTTTTTAATGTTCTACTGCATAGATCTATGCACACATGTAAACCTAAAACTTTCTTTCAAATCTGCGCTGGGAATTTAATCCTCCACACACTACTCCCTTTAAGCCAAGGATTTTATATGAATTTTGATAGGGAAAGAACAACTTCTGGATTAATGCTCCCTCCATATATCCCTCAGTGCAAAACAGATAGGGAGTGAGGACAGATAGGAAGGAATGAAGGACGCAGGGAGGGAGGAAGGGTGACAGAGAGGGAAAAAAAGATTATCCATTCTGTACAATTAAATGTTTCTTAAACCTACACCAGCTAGGTTTTCATTTGGGTGTACTGTTTAATCATTTCATGCCAGTTTATTTATAGGCACTACAAGCACACTCAAAATTAAATTCTTTGAACACAGAACTGAACCAATGTTAACTTTAAATTTCCTTCAAAAAATCATATTATCAACTTTTAGATTTTCATGCTATAATAAAGGGTACAATAAAAATTATCTTCTAAAATATTTTGGACATTCCAAAATATGATTAAGGACATACTTTACAGATATAGGCATAAAACTTGGTTGGGAGCTTATGCTGATGCTTAAACACATCACCCATTTACCCATGCTCTGCCACTTCTAACATATGCTTGATCAGTATATAGACTTCCATATTTCACTTTAACTTAATTTTGAAAAGTCTCTTCAGTATATTACTGGTGTGTTTTGTAAATTCATTCATTCAACAAATAACTATCAGCAGACACTGTATGTAGGACTCTGTGCCTCCAGGTGATGTAGAGATGAGTGTTTTCCAATCTACCTACAGAGGCCAGAATGGCATTAATATAATACAGTTAAAAAATATTCATTGTCAGGGGTGGGTTTTGGCACTGTGCTGTGAAAATTTTGATGAGGCAGTAGATTGATATTTTTATAACAGCAGGAAGCTATAATTTATAATAACTCATGGTTTTTGTTCCAGAGGCACAAAAAATTATATTAGTCCTTTCTGAATTACAACTCTTTATATCATATTTTTTCTAGTTGGAACTCACTTGGCATTAGATCACTTTTTCTGGAAGCACAGTCAAGGTATGGTGGGCATTCACTGTGAATGCAAATTTACTCCAAGTTGGTGGACTGAGGGTTTAGGCAGGAAGATTGGCAGAGATGGCCTGGACGTAGTGTGGACAGACCTCAGTTGGCACCACAAAACACAACAGCTAAGTTAAAGGAAGTGGATGATAAAAAGTCAATCCAATCAAAAAAATGTTCTTCTAACTGCAGTGGTAAATGTTTTTTTTTGTTTTTTTTTTTCTCTCCTGATGGTCAGCTCTTTTTAGAGATGATTTCCACAGGTTTTCCCTTTGTTTAGGTTTTGTGTGGGATAAATTAATTCATGATTTGTTATTACTAAAGAAACAAAACAAGGCAAAACAAAAAATACCTCTTTCCCCAGTCTTCCTCAGAATACCCACAGGGCCCCAAGCAATAGAATGGCCCGAAACAAAACACTTTTATTCAAAGCCAGTAAAGCTGGGGAAGCTGCAAGCTCTGCCCATAGCTACCTGTGTCACATGCATCAGCAAAGGAATATGCAAACTGGCAAACTGGGTACATTGTACTGTTTTACAACAATATGTTTTATTGTTCTCTCTAAGTTCATTGCCAAGGGCAAGGAGCACTGAAAGAGCTTGTGGAAGCCCAGTTGCAGCTGTCAGCTTGAGTCTCACCACTGCTGGCATTGATTTTTTTAGCCAAGAGGTACTGAGATTGCTAACCAGTAAGTCATGATGAGTTGATAATGCAGGTAGACTCGATCATAAATATTTTAGAATGTAAGCACGTTTTTCACCCACAGTGACATAATACTGCAATGGGAAAGGACTGGGGTAGATCGGAGCAACTATTTGAACTTTCATGAATGAAAGGAAACAACTTTTAATTGAGTATGTTGATTGGCTGATCTATAATGACTTTAAAAAGCACTACTTAAAAAAATCAAGTGATGGAATAAATTAATGTTCACATTTTAAAAATATATACTATTAAGCATTTTTAGATTGTGAAATATTTATAAAATACAGCTCTGCTTCCTTAGCAATATAAAAACCCCAAAGTAAATTATCTGAAGTGAATAAATATGCAAAAAAAAGTGGTTGAATGTGACTGACTGCAATTGATTTGATGATACTCAATTTGTTGAAGAATCTCCACCCTAAATTCTCATCAATTCCTCACATCAGTAATTTTCCTTTAGTGTTTGATAGCTATTAGCATTCTACTTAGGAATATGTCATTAAAATTAGATTGTTTACAATATTATAGTTATTTTCCCATTCTTTAGGCAACTAGAACTGTGTGGTTCCAAAGTCATGTATAAAATAAAGCATAAAGTTTTCATAGCTTGTCTGTCTTGCACAGCTTGAGTCATACTCTGTCCTTGACCTGTGCACATAATTCTTCCTCCCCTCCCCTCTGCCATCCAAGCTCTTGAACCTCCACAAAGAAAAAGGGACTCAGGCACAGTCTCTGTGCCCGTACCCTGGAGAGTATACTCCAAGTTTTGAATGTCAGCTCTGCTGCTCACACTCAAATGGGGTTAGGAATCCTTCCCAAGGGAGTAGGAACAAAACAATGGGGGGTGGGAATTTTACGGGGTCTATAACCATGATGAAAATGCATACATTGTACAAAAATGAAAAATAATGTAAAAAATATATAAAATTAAAAAATAAAAAAAAATAGCAGAACAAATAAAAAAAATCCTTTTTAGTGTTGCTGAGAACTGAAATAACACAAGTGCTCCTAAAACTCCAGACTGTACAGTGAATTAGAAGACATGGTCCTATTTCTACTACAGAGAAAAAATATGTAAGTATGTCACAGTTTGTGGCTTGATCAGAAATGTTTCCAAATTAAGAATGTCTTCATTGTGTTTCCCTCATAAATTTTAAATAAAGTTCTAAAAGTATCAGTACCATTTTATATGGAAAGGAAGGTAAAGAAAGTTTGTTCACTTACTTGCAATGGAGGTTTAGTAGTTTCCTCATCTGTGATTTGTTTTTTCTCTTCAGGGAACATTTTCCTCTCTGTTTTCATTCTGAACAGATTCAGAGAATATACATTTTCAGAAGTTCATGGAATCAAGTAGCATCTGTCCTCAGACATCTCGATTTTACCTCATCCTATTTGGGGGGGTGGATATTTAATCTAAGATTGAAGATTTCATCATTCATCTTGTTCAATACAGTTTGTTTTTATTTAGGAGTTCATCTCATGCTTATTGTTTATTTCAGCCCAGGTCCCATTTTACATTCCTCCACCATTGCAGTGATAATTCTGCTTTGAAGCACTAGATGGCACTATGAATTCATTTAATTTGGAACCAAACTACTGCATCCATAATTTCAAAGAGAAAAAAAAGATGAGAATTTTCCTTAATTTATTTGATAGTCTGACACATATTCTTAAGAAAATGAATTTATATGATATAACAGTTATTTCATTAAGTTCCAGGAGGGGAAAGGATTCTCTTTTGGCAAGAAAAATGTGACTGTTGCTACAAACAAATCAGTCAAATTGCACTCAAAGTCTAGTCAGAGAGAAAAAAAAAGTCAAATATTCTTGCTGGCTACCTTGACTGTTTTTTAACTGACTTAAATATTTTCTTGACTACTTGACAGTCAAAACAGTGCAGTCCGCTTGTGTGTGTCAACACAGGGAGAGTTCATATGCTGTGTTTGTTAGTTTCCTTTCCTGCTGCCTTTGTAGTCTATCTGGTTAGCTCAGTTGGTCAGGCAGTCTACTAATGAGACCGAGGTTGTGAGTTTCCATCCTTGCCTGGGGGATCCTCTCTCCTCACAGAGTGAAAGGCTGTTCCTTGACTGGGAACTGAGTCCTTAACTCTGACCAGTCATCAGCACTGCCTGATGTTGAAAGATTACTGCAGAGGGAAGTCCAGATGATCTGAATACTGCATCATTACAAGCAGATAAAAACAACTCAAAATGTATACCCTATTAGCAGATCTGAAATGTCATTTTTCTATAGACAAGGATTGGAGCGCTTCTAAAATCAACTCTGTTACTTAGAAAAGCCATATTCCTTGTCTATTCACTCAAAGATGTTGTTAAGAAACTGCTCTATGCCAGGCAAGGAGTTGGGCACCAACTGATAGAGAAGACAGTGAGAACCAGTATCACAAAGACTTTGCAATCTCATTAGGAAGATAAACAGGCCAACAAATCGAAGACAATGTGACAAATCTCATAGTAGATGTACACACATATTGCCAAGGAAACAAAAAGAGAGTGTCACTTCTAAGCAATCATATGAGCTAGATCTCCAAGGATTGGCTTGTGTTCAAATATGGAATGTGGTGAGGGTATTGAGGTGAAGAAACAGTGTCTGGAGGCAGATAGGGAATTGAAAGAGACAAGCTTGCAAAAGAACATAGAGCATTTCTTGTGCCTCTTGCTGTGGGGGCGGGGGTAGGAGCTAAGTTGATAAAATAAAATTTTTAAATAATAAAAAGCAAATTAGATGAGTTTTGCACAATCTAAAACATCTATGAAAACCAAAGTATTAAACAAGCATCTGAAACAGGGCTCTAGTGGGCCTATAGCTATCCAAGGACAGAGCCCAGCAGAGGACCGGTCACTGTCTGTGGGTTTTCACGCAGGCAAAATTGCAAGACAATTGCCGGCTCAGAGAACAACAACAAAGGGGTTTATTTAACAAACAGGGGAAACAATGAGTTTCAAAGGCCAAAGTGACAAGCTATCTCACCCTACAGTATCCACAGTGTCCAAAAGTCCCAAACAAAAGGCTGTTCATCCAAGATGGCGCTGCCCCATTGACAAGGTGGCAGCTGGGGAGCCCAGGGCCTGGACCCTCACAGCAGCTGGAGGTACTCACAGGGCCGGGCGCTGACATAACGTGGCAGCAGTCAGCAGCCATAGCCTGAAGGTCGGGATGGGCAGCCCCCGATGCCGGACCAGACAGAAATGGACCAGCAATACGGGAGGCGGTGCCAGTAATCCTACAAACAGCTCTGAGACTTAGGTGCCTGGGTGAGGGGCTGCCCACAGGAAGCAACTTTTGGAGCAGGTGCATTTTTTCCAAGGGCTTCGCAGTTTACCCACAGTGGGGAAGAGAGCTAGTCTTGCCCCACAGACCACACTGTGGGGCCCCAGTTTCATATCTATGAATCCTTATTAATGTAGATAAACAATTTAATAAGTAAATAAGTAGGGACAATACGACAAATCTGTCTAGAAGAATCCTAAGTAATGTATGTCGATGCTTGCCCTTCTGTTTTCTTTCAGGAGCTTTAAGGTTTCAAGTCTTGCATTCAAGTATGTAAGTTCATTTTTGCATGTGCTGTGTTTTCCCCAACACTGTCTGAAAGGCTATCCAATCTTGTAAGTCAAGACAACTGGCTGGTCCCAGCCCTACCACAGGCTCATCAGTCATGATGTCCACATGATACATTATTACATAATATCCTTTTCCTTTAATAACACTTCCTAAATATTTATACTAATAAATATTTGTGTATAGTATTATTTTAATGTCTGCATATTGTTCCCATATTAATTAATATCAAAATTTGGGACATTGTGGTTGGACCTAATATTATATTATAAACATTACACTTATGCATATATTGCATACTTAAGATGATTTCCTTATGAACATCCTTTTCCTTATGATTTCCTTATTTTTTCCTGGAACAAAAAATAAAACACACTCATAGCATTTCAGTATGTACTACCAAAATGCCCTCCAGATGTTTTATGGTCATTTTGACACCTACTGATAGAGTGCAAGAGAGTCTGCCTATATCTGTATATCTGTTTTTCCATGTAAGTTTTTATATTTTTCAAATATCTTTGTCTTAATTTTTCATGATAGTCTTTGATTTTTGTGAAATTAAACATTAAAAAATGTTTATTGGTTCCTTGATTTTCTTTATTAGTGAGTTATTTGCAACCATTGTAAGCTTTCTTTGGAAATCATCTTTCTTCAAAATTTATATTCTTTTCCTAAACTCATGAATCCTATTCAAACACTATTACATAAAATAGTCCAGGGATTGCTACTCCTATCCAGCTTGTAGTACAGTGGGAGATGCTAATAAATAACAAAAACTGTGATACAAAATGTAAAGCATTTTATCAGACACTTACAAATTTTGGCATGGGAGCATACACATTTATATATGTTCTTTCCAGTTTCCACTTAGGCAAACATTTTTAATTGAGTTGTTAATTTCCACTTTATATCAGTCAAAGCTTTATAAACAGTCAAAGCTTTATAAACAGAGATCTTTTATTCAAGGAGGTTTTTGATACAAATCTATCCATCCCTTCATTTATTTTTAGCATTTATAAATCATCTATATTTGAATAAACAGTTCTGAAGTTCTGAGAGCCATTTATATTCACTGTTTTTAACAAATATGTGAGATACTTAGGAATCTGTCACAAAGCCAATGATACTAAGATGCAGTTTTTCAAATGAAACTAGTCTCTAAACTGCTAGCAAAGATTACACACAGAAGCAAAAATAATTCCATAAATTATATTCAATATTTAATGGCACCATCTTTTTTCTTATGTTTCCATTCTTTTTTTTTTTTAATAGAGGCATGTTTTATTTATTTATTTGTTTTGTTTATACATGCACTGGGTACAGTCAGAAGCGCGGGAGGGTGAGAGAATTCACCAGAGCCAGAGTGGGGAGCAGAGCAGGCAGAAGGACCGAAGTACACTGCTGAGGGGAGCAGCGGGCAGCAGGAGAGGTCTGAGCACCATGCGGGACCCTCCTCCGGTGGCCGGGGAGCAGCCAGGGATCGAACCGGCGCCGCAGAGGCCGCGGGCATCTTCGCAACCCAGCGCTCAACTGCTGTGCCACGGGGGAGGCCCCTATGTTTCCATTCTTTAAGCACATTAGTTCTATGTTCTGAATGCCTATTGATATAATTAAGCAAAATTTTAACTAAAAATTAAGTTTTCCTAAGATAAAAAGTTCTCAAGCATCTTATCTTGCATGTGTTCTTTTCATATCTAATCTTGAATATGTATGAAAGATGCTAGTTTCAGTGATACTGTATCTAAAACTTTATAGCTATATTTTAATTAAATTGATGTTTATCCAAAATAAAAGCATCAAGTTGTAAATTTAAAAATACCTGGATTTCTATTCCGTGAAGGCACATGGAAAGTGCTAGAGAGAATAAAACTGGAGTGCAGAGTCCTACGAGTAATTTGCAATCCAGTTGAAGGGACAAAGCCAGTAAAGATGACAAAAAATTAAGACAACATAAAACTTAAATAATGGCTATGATAGTTATTCAAGAATTAGAAAAAAGCAGGTTATACTGATTTGCTAATGGAGATGCATACCCAAATGTACTAAAATTTCAAACAGGAATAATACAGAGTGGAGACAGAATGACTTTAGAAAGTAAGGTCTCTTTAATTTCTAGAAAATAAAGCTAATGGTACTCATCGCTATCTAATTTTTCCCCATTCTGTGGAAGGTATTTCACCCCTTATTGTTTGCTGCTTCTTTTCACAGTTACTTCTATATTTTAAAGTGCCAGTCCAAGTGACAGTGAAGTACATAATGTCTTTTGAAACATAATTTCTGTGACGCTGCTCCAATTTTGCTAACCATACAACCCATTCCCCCATTTTGGCAGGGTCAACAGTTTCCTACCAACTCATTCAGATGGTTGGATTATTTGCATTTCTCACTATACTGAAGCGTACTCAGGTGAGATTCTCCAAGTTTAGGGTTGGAGCCACCTACCGACTGTAACATCAGCACATCTTCTATTCTGCTGGCGCCATGACAAAAATGCTCTGGGTTCAGGAGGCTGAGAAGTTCTAGGTTTCCAATTTGCATGCTGCCCCCTGCTGGATACTTTTACCAACTCCACTCCTTCCTAAGTTTGAAGTTCATTATCATTATAACTGAATTCATGTCCACTTCTAGATGAATTTTGTACCAAAAAAAGATCGTAGTAACATTGTGATTTGAAAACAATAATAATCTTAAAGAATTATTGAAGTGGTAATTGAATTCAGAAAAAAAATTTATGTTTTAAAATAGCATACATTCAATCAAGAAAGAAAATTTATTTTTCCTTTGAAAATCATTATTGCTTATTGTCTGTAATATATTAACATTTGGGGTTCAGATAAATTACGTTGTACAACCTGAATACATAATGACTGAAAAAAATTGGATTCTATTTAAATATCTATATTTTTTCATGTATACATATATGTACATGATTAATATGTACATATAGGGTATATATGTTTTATACTATAAACAATACAACAGATATTCATATATATACATATACATGAAAGAATATAGAAATTTATAAAAATAGAACCCCCCACTTTGTTTTTACAAAATGTGTTAATTTACTAACACTACTTGTCACATAGGCAAACACTTTAGTATCTAGAGACTAGGTTTGATAAAATCAGGACCCATTTGCCTGGCATATATACAATATATACAGTAAAGTTAATGAAATGTATATAACATACAGGGCAACAGCTGATATTTTCTAGTGCACACTAGCAAAGTATTTTTTTGTAATTTCTTCCTTCAACCTGATATATTTAATGTGTATATATTATATATGTAGACTGTAAATTCTTCATGTCAGAAAAATTCCAAGATCATAATCCAGAAATAAATACTAAATGTAGTCTTGATAATATTGTGCTGGATGCTTGCATAGAAATAATAAACCAAACTTTGGAATACAGAGCTCTTTCACCAAATTTCTAAGTAGGTAGGTTTAATGAATGTCATTCCATTAAATATAGATGCCAGAGAAATTATGAGTCCTAGTGTAGACATATGTTTTGCAAGATGGATTGTCTTCTGCTTGTAAACCAGAAAAATGTCTTCCAAATCTCTGAAATAATAAATGTATCAAAGAGGAAGAAATTTTATTAGCAAAACAGATTATTTGTTCTCATACACTAAATGCATAACATAATGGATTTAGCTAGACCAGGTTTTCAACATAATGCAGTTATTGAGAATTTTCCTACAGACCTACATGGAAGCTTTTAAAAAATAATTAAATATATAAAGATAGCTAAATGTTCTTTGAATGTGCTTTCATGAATTTAGTGACTGCTGTACAGAATGCAAAAGTAAAGTCCACATCACTCATCTCCTGTATACTTGCAACTGAAGTGCACTTCTAAGTAGCTAGCATGGTCTCTCGCCAGCTTCCTGGTGCCTGATTCATAAAGAGAATGACTACCAAATGGAACAGCTTCATGTTTATAGAGGCAGCCTAGCCTAACAAGGACAAGTCTAGCAATTGGTCAGATCAATTGTGATTCAGTTTTTGTTCTATTTACTCATTAATAAACTATAGGAAAAAATCAGACAATTGCATTGATTTCTTTCTCTACATTCTGTCCTCACCTAGCAGTGTCTTAGAGGAATCTGAATTTTGACTAAATATGTTATCAGTTGATGAGAGAATAATAATGTGCCTTATTTGTAATGCAATTCTAAGTTTTGGTATTTTTTTTGGGGGGGTAGAGATTTTTGTCGAGTTTGTTTTTGTTTTTGTTGTTGGGAAAATCTCACTACAAACTATTTTCAGGTTTAAGTAGGGCTATTGTTTCCTAAAAAACAGTGGTTGGCTTTAATAAAAAAGAGAATGTAGGAGAAGATAAACCACTGCACCTCAATGCACTCACTCCCCAGAATAGTAACTATTAGTTAGTTAGAATAAAACTATTAGTTAGTTAGTAAGAATAAATGCAGATCCAAAATCATTATAATTTCATAGGAAATGTCCACATTCTGTTGTTGTTCTGAAAACATCAAGTACCAAATGATACTTAAAATAAGCGTGTCAAGGGTAGAGATTTAAAAATCTTCACATTCTAAATGTTATAAAGAAATGAAATATTTTGACATGATCTCCTTTTAACTTCATAAGTTTTTTGGGGTAAAGTTTAATTAAATTTCATGTCTATTATCACAATTCCCTTTACATGTTTCCTGTGTAGTTGATTTAAAATTTCCAAACTATTATTTAAAAAAGAAGTGTCAGAATCCAGTATGCAAATGCATTTGGCTTTGTTAGAAAGGGTTGACAAAGACAACAATATACTATATTAATACCACTGGACTGTATTGAATGGTTTGTTGTTGATAGGGAGTGCCTCATAGAAATTTAAAATATCAATGGTTTCATGTACTGATTTTTTCAGAATAACTTGCATATCCCATACCAACCTATACAGGGAAGATTCCTCTTCTATTTCTCCAATTCTTTTTTCTAAATGTTCTCATCACACAAAATAAATCATATCTTAAACACTGATTTCAACTTTCAGAGGTAATATATCAATTCCAAGTTCTAACTATGTCTTCAATATGGATTTAATTTCTGAACATTTATATGTTGGCTCAATGAGGGAATAAGATGAAACTGAGTGCATTTTCTTTTCTTTTTAACACCTGCAATTACTCAATGACATCACTATTGACTTCAAGACTTCAGAGGGTCTGTCATTTCTAAAAAGAACATAGAAATATTGGGAATATCTCCTTGGAATAGCAAAACATCCCAGTATGCTGAGCACTGTGTTTGGATGAACAAATGCATTTTGCCAGAGGCCTTCATAACAAGAATAAAATCTAAAAAATAGGAGATCCCAAAAGGAACCTTGCATATAAAATAGGTTCGACAGTTTATTTGGAAGACATCTTTGCTGTACAAGATATTTATTGACTGTATTAGATTTATATCTCATTGATTCAATTTCTTATAATAAATGGAATATGGTTATCTGTTCTGTAAATAAAGAGGTTGATATTTCATACTTAGAGCATGAACATTGAAATCACACATACGTGGGTTTGTATCTGTCACTCTCTATTCTTAATTTTGTGAGTTGGGACTGGTACTGCTCAAACTCTCTAAATTTCAGTTTCTTTTTAAATCAATACTAATCATTACATCATAGGACTACTCTAAAGTCAATGAGATAGTCTGTAGAAAGTATACAGCGCATTTCTGAACATAATATATTAAGTGGTCAATAAATAATAGCTGTGCTAGAAGACTTATGTCAATTGTCCTACAAAGACTCCTTTTACAAGATTCACCTTGAAGCACTCTGATCAACATATAGCAGTACTGAGCTTAAGTCTCCTGCAGCTATTGTTAAATAATCAACATGCAGTCCTTATCCACCATGATTTTCTGGTCAATATCAGAGGATCCCCAAGGAGCAGTTAAACTAAGTAATACATCCTCTGAGTTACCTGAGATGTTTTATTTGTAAGCACAAGGTTTACTTAGAGACTTTCAATTTTGCAGGATTATGCCCTTAGCACTTAAAAGCAGTACCATTAAGTGTTGTGAGCAACAAACCAAGATGTTATAAAAATTTCTATTAGATGGGTCAAATATTTGTAATCAGCAGTATATTATCATAGCTTTCTTTGATTATATTAACAGGGCTGTTTTTGACCCAGATTAGTTCCTGAGTATGCTTGACTTAATCACCCAAGAGGTCAGTAAGTAACATCTACAGAACATTATTGATTTCAGAAACCAAAATTGTTGATCTATTTATCTCAATAGTCTTAGGGTTAAATTTGTAGTGTCACTGTGACACTACCTCCTGATCCATAGAAGAATGAATCCTTTACTTCAGCAGGCCTGACACTGATTTATAAAAATAAATAATAAAGGTCAGAAAAATAGTTAATGGATGTCAAGAATATGAAAGGCAAGCAACTATGTATGTTCAATATGTAAATAAATAAAAGATGGTGGAATGATCCATTGGGTATACAATTGAATGTGCAACAAGCAGTTGTTCACGCATAACCTGATGCTCTAGCCACACTGCCTGGAAAAAAGACATGACATTTGGCGGTCATATCACTCAGCTGAGGTTTCAATATCTGAGTCATAAAAAAAGATAAAGCAAACATGTTAAAATAACATCTATTCGTGTGCCTGTCTACTAAAGAAGTCTTCCTTCTCTCCCCTTCTTCATTTCAAATACATTTCTGGAAAAGATTGGTGGAACTTTGACAAGTTTAAAATACATAAAAAGGGCCTCTCTGGTGGCACAAGGGGTTAAGATGCAGCCTATGAGGATGTCCGCAGCCACTGTAGCATGAGTTTGATCCCCGGGCAGGGAGGTACCCACATGGTGCAGCAGACCTCTTCCGACTCGCCCACTGCTCCTCTCAGTAGAGTATTTCAGTTGATCGGCCTGCCCTGTTCCCCACTCTGTCTCTGGTGGTTCCTCTCACCCTCCACACCTCTGGCCTGTACCCAAGTTTTTGTATGCATAAATACATAAATTAAGAAAAAAATACTTCCAAGCAAGGTATTAAAAAAGAAAATAAATGAATATATTAAAAATTAAATATTGAAGTTTTAAAGACAAGAGGAAGGATGGAATAATCAGATAAGCAGAACGAGTGTGTATAATAGCTATGCAATTCTCTGGCAAAGTGCTAGGAGTAAAACTTCAATAATGATGAAAATATTCTTAATAGGTAAGTTCAGCAAAAGTCTTTCACCAATTTTAGAACAAACTTAATATTATAATATTCTGGGCTGTTAACCAACAACATATTTGTTTTGTTGCTCACTGTCAATGAAGAGTTTAAAAAATCCTACCTACCCCGTATAATTAAAAAAAATGGAAGTTATTGTTGAGAGAAATAATGAAAAAATATTTGCACACAGAGAGACAGACACAGATCAATATACTCTCAGAAACTGTAAACAGCATGCAGCAAAATTATTCTTTTTAATAATAACTGTCTCTCAGACTCTCATGTTGTGGTCAGATTCTTTCTATCAAAGTCATATTCTATTGTTAAATATTTTTACATTAGAGTGGAAAAGAAAGAGTTAAGGGTGTGGAAAAGGGCTGGTCTTCCAGCAGCATTCCATTCACATGAACAATGGTGAGTTGGTGAGATAGGGCTGCTAACTTCCTAGGTGGGGAAAGGTGTGGTAAACCGTCTATTTGACAAATTTTAATTAGTGCTTTCCTTTACTTTTTTCTCTGAAACCTATCCAAGTAATCCTAAGAAGAAATTTCACAACCATTTACTTCTTTCCTGATTATGTGTTATTTCTTGAATGTTATATACCTTATTATTAATTGTAATTCTGGAGTTTTGGGTTTTTTAGTTTAAAATAATAGCCATGTTTCACAATGCTATGTCACTGTTTTGTTTTTTTTTTTAATCACAGTATTCACTGAGTTTCCACAAAACAAACAGCCTAAATCACCAACTGTCCTTTGCTTTTAAAAAAAAAGTGTATTACTATTCTGCACAAAAATCACCATATTAATGTGTTCCTAAAATTATTCCTCCCTCAGTCAAAACCAATAAATGTCATCTATCCATTCTCAAGACAAAACCATTGCAGATATCCTTCAGTTCTTTTTCTCTCACAACCACTTCTGATAATCCATACATCATGTCAGCATAACTCCTAAAATATTGCCTGATCCTCATATTTTTCCACCTTTTTCACTGCTGAAACTTTTATCTGTTGTCTGAAACTACTAGAACAGTTGGCCAGTGGGGTGCCTTACTTCTACTCTCTCTATATATTGTATCATCCTCTCAGTGATGTGTTTAAAACATAAATGGTATCAGCCCTATCATTGCTAAAGCTCTGCATTTGCTTCCCTCTACAACTGGAATAAAACTGTAATTCCACACTTTACCTACAAGATAATGCAAAAACTAAGTGACTCCTCTCTTTCTGACTTCATATCTATCACCCCCATTCTCTCATTCAGTTCATTCCAGGTAATTGTACCTGAAATAATTTCTGTACATAAAGCTTATTTATTTCATAGGTCTTTGAACCTGTTGCTTCTACCCGAACCCCTTTTCTTCAAGATGACAGGTTGGTTGGCATTTTTCTTCCTCCAATCTCAGTACTAAGGCCTCACAGAAGTCTTCTCTGACCATCCCAGCCAAAGTAAAAAGGTCAGTAGCTGAAAGAAGCAACTTTATAGACTATGTTGCCTGAACTATGATAGAAATTATCAAAATTCAAAAAAATTCATTTTAGGTGTGTGGACTGGCATGTTAAATAGACTAAGAGATTGTGGTTGGATATTGTAGAAAGACCACAGATTTGGAGTAAAAGTGGGTTTAAATCATAGCACTTTCACTTAACTTTACAACTTTGAGAAAATTACTTAACACATTCTGAAATTTATTTCTTCAATCTTCAATATATATATTTTAAAATATATATAAAATATCAAATCTTATGGATTTGTTATAAGAATTACATAATGTTGTACCTGGAACACAGTAGCTACATTTGTTTCTTTAATTATCATGTGTTCACCTTCCTAACTATGTTGCTTAAGTATACTATAATTGCTTCTCTGAAGGAAAAAGTGATAGTATATAATATATGGTTAAATTAGGAGAACACTCTGCCCAGATATTATATTAACAGACATTTGTCAAAGTCAGCACACCTAACTTCCAGACTGAGTCACACCTAACATGAACAAAAAGAAAAAGGGCAAAATTATCTTATTGAGTGGACCAGCACTTTATATATTTGAAAGTCATTTGAAATAGTCAAGTCATACAAGAACGTGCCTTCATTTAGTCACTCAGCAAAAACATGTTCATCCAAGCACTGCAGATACCCTACCACAAAGAATAGGACAAAATACTCTGACCTATAAGGATCATGCACCATATACCACTTGAAGGGTAAATGGTTTTTCAGGCTTTTCTTCCCTCCCACCATAGCATTGCCCTGCCTGATGGGGCACCCTCAGTTGTTACATTGTTGCAAACTATCTTGTTTACTTCTGTGGGCCATGGAAGGAGCCCTGAGAGAGTCAGCAAGAGAAGCAGAAGCAGTAAAGAAGCAGGAGAGAGACAGGAGAGAGAGGGGGTGAAAGAAGCTGGAGAAGAAGTGAAGACTTCCCAGGGGACAGGAGGACTGCTGGTCTCCTGACTCCCCCAGGCATCCCTGTGTGCCATGTACCTCTTTGCCACATTACATGTAATGCTCAATAAAAGCCTGAGAAAGTCACCGAGGGCTCCAGGACTCCTCCTTTACCTGTCTGCCCGATCGTAGGAAACCTGCTCAGTGCCCACCCAACCCCTATAATACCCCATTTTAGAATCAGATAATATTTCCTCTGTTGCTTTGTGCTATTTATTCCAAATGATAAACTTGGGGTGGGGTCTTGGATTCTATTCACAGCTCTACCTATCATTCACTATGATGCATAGAGTGAGTGAAAACAGCTTATTTGAGTCTTACTTTACAGTTGCATTTATTTCTATTTTGGGTCCCTCCAGTTCCAATACACTGATTTCATGATTTTATAGAACACTACATTAGTACAAAAAATATGAAATTAGAAAGTATGCAATTAAAAACTCATTCCTTAACATGTATGAATTTACTGTCCTATGATGTCAAGCATACTACATTTTACAATCTATTTCCCAAGTTAATAATTGGAACTGAGTTGAAGATGAAACTTGTTTGAAATACTCTTATTTTAGTTTTTGTCTCTTTTCCTATATCTTTCAAGTTGTATCAATGGCAATGTACATGTTTGTCTATGTTTGGGGAATACTTATAATGTCAAATGTTTTCTGTTTTATTGTCAAAAAATAACCAAGGTGCATTCCTGTAAGGTCAGTTGTCTAGGTTCAAATGTCATCCTCATTTAAATAAAAGATTATTTCCTCCCAAGCATACACCTGTTATCTTCATTATGATTATCTGTATTGATATTCCAGATGATCCATTTTGCTACAGTTCAAATGTGTTAGTCATCTAGAGATCACTGTCAAGCAATGGCTCCTTCTCTAATGGTTAAAGAAAACATTTTTTCCTATTTTTTAGTATAGACATGGTATCCAGGTTACATCTTGATTCACTTTAGAACTGACAGTAAAAAATGGCAGATGGAATGTTGTTGTTTTTCCTTCTCCTCCCACCTCCCTTTATTCCCTCACATTGTCAGGACAATTCCCTCCATTCAGAGACTGTTCTGAATGAAGGCGGACCTGCATCTCAGGCAGTCTGCACTCGTCTCTCCAATTCAATTATGGTGCTTTAGCGAGGCTAATTAGCATTCCTCAGAGCTAGAGCTCTTTGAGTGACAGGTAACCATGGAGAGTCACACTCCTGTAGGTGATCAGCAAGAGTCTAGCTTTTCTTTTTAATTAAAAATTAGAAAAGCCTTAAAGAAAAAGCATAGCATTTACTGACGGATGCTCTTAGCCCTAGGTTGCCATGCTGGAAAGAATGACAGTGGTGTCAGAAGAGAAATGGCGTGTTTTCAAAAGGAGTAGAGGGAAAATACCTTGATAGATACAGGAAAAATGTTTATTGTCCTGGGCAAGAGCAGATAACCAAAAGGAAAACACAAAAAGGCAAAAGATCATCTGCTCTGCTCCTGAGATTCCATTTAGATAATAATGCTTTCCCCTTCAAAATTTGAGAAATTTGAGAAATGCATTAATAAATAATGCATTTATTAAGAATAGGGAATTTTTTGGTCATTTGGAAAGAATCAGAACTTTGGATTAATGTATGCAATTAGTACTGGCAAACATATTCAATAATGTTAATTGCTGAAGAGATATAACAAAATACAAATACATTAATAAACTTTCTTAGAATTTTAGTCCTTGGAAATATTGGAAAAATTCTGCAAGTGCACAAATATTGGATCTGATCTTGAGAATTGATGTCAGCATGCGATAGCTCCTCTTTCCAACAAAGTGAATATTCTAAGTAGGGCAGGATGGTGAATTAAATATTGTCACCTTTGCTTGTAGCCTAGTTTCAGAGAAAAAAAACATGAAGAAAATTTTTATTTTTAAAAAGTTGTATCAAGATAGCTTTCCTATTCAAAAATAGGTTCAGTAAATAATTTGGATAATCAGAGTCAATTTTAATTTTTTCCAAACTAAAAGGAAATGGCTCTATTTTCATTTTATTTTGTTCATCTTATAAAATATTTAATTTGAACATGCCTCTCCCTTTCCTGTTTTTACCCAAAGGTAGGATTATCGTAAAAACACTCTGTGCTGTTATTTCTGGCCAGCATAAAGCCAGGAAGCTCTTACAGTCATATGGGAGTGCCTGATTTCACGAATTTGATCCCACTTCAACTATGAGAATAGGGAAGGATGCAAACCAACCCACAGTGAACACTTCAGCTACTATTTTAGAATAATTTCTACCATGAGAAGATTTCGCTGAAAAACAGAATGATAAAATAACTTGTGCTTTTCTTTGGTTCACATGCCAAATATTAGGATTATTCTTCTAAGGTAGAAGTTGAAAGAAGGAAAAAAATAATTTCAAAAGATAATATGTGAACAATATGCAACATCAAATCATTTAATTCTCTGTTTGAATGTTCTTTCTTTTTTTTTTTTTTAAGATTGATTTATTTATTTATACAAGCACTGGGTACAGTCAGAAGCACGGAGGGTGAGAGAATTCACCAGAGCCAGAGCAGGGAACAGAACAGTCAGACTGATGAAATAAACTGCTGAGGGGAGCAGCAGGCCCGGCAGGAGAGGTCTGCGCGCCATGTGGGACACTCGCTGGTGGCCGGGGATGGAACTAGCACTGCAGAGGCTGCGGGTAGCTTCGCCTCCCCTGCTGTGCCACCAAGGGAGGCCCTGAATGTTCTTTCTTAATAGCATAATTATTCAACTTTCAACCTTTCCAAGAAACAGACACCCCACTCAAGTTTCATAAATCTGATCTCAATAAATTTAACTTGCTAATTACTGTTGATTTTTAACTGAAAATGCAAAGAAAGACCATGTTCCCAAACTTCTTGTTCTTTTTAATTCTTCTACACACAGTAGAATTCTGCTACAAGAATAAGAAGACTTCTCATTTAGTAGCTTTAAGAAAAGTCTGAATGTGAAGCATTTGATTTTAAAGGATACTATGTGTGAACCATAGTGGAGAGGGGCAGCTCTTGATTCCATTTGTCACCTCCTTTGGTATTTACTCATTCTCTTCATAATGTATATCAGTTTTCTTCCTGATAGTGAAGTCAATTTTGTACAAATGCTGAATTGAACAGAAAATATTACACATTATAAAACAGACCCATTCAGAATCAATGCACCTAATACCATATGGATTTGAAATATTGACTGAGTTTAATAATTTCCAATTATTATAAAAACAAATTATATTATCAGATGTTCAAAATTCTTTTCATTCATGTTCAATCATGGATAGTTACATGTTGATCACTTTTAGCTCTTCTGTTTACATTTTTTCTGAGTTACTGAAAGAAGAGAAATTTTGTGAGGTTGAATGAACCCTTTTATATAACACATTTATAATAGTGAAAGGGAGGCGAGAATGGTATAAGGCTCTGAACAGTTGGCACAGCCAGTTCTAATCTAATTGCTTTTTATCTTTTTACTTTATGACTGTCACTTCCCTACTATGAGAGAGAAAAAATCAGCTAGCAACAATAGTTGTTAACAGTTTTTAGACAATGTTGATAACTCAGAAACTTGTGTGTCATCATAGGATATTTTTTGTTTGGTTTTCCTCCTGGATGTAATATTTCAGATCTTCCACAGTGATCCTCTAGTATCACAAAAGGTCAGAAGCATGAAGTATCCTAGATGTAATTTAATCTTATTTTACAGTGAAGAAATTGGCACAGAGAGAACTTACACTCAGCTAATTGATTTCAATGCTAGAACTGAAACTGAAACTCAAGAATCAGCATTCCCTACTCAACAAACTTCTCCAAGGCTATTTCCATTCCACTAAATCCTCTCTTTAGATTCCACGTACATCTGTCATGAGTTGATTCACAGGATCGATTCACAGAGACAATAGCACAAAAACCATCCTTGCGTCATCCTACTACACCAAGCTTTGCACCAGTTCTACAGTCTTGCTGACATTAATGTTATTAACTTCTGAAAATGTTTAATTCTTAACATGAGCTGGCATGGTGATATTGTTTTTACCTTTGCAAAAAGCAGGTCATTCTCACATTGTTTTTCTATGTATATGTGTACATACATATATATATATATATATATATATATATATATAATATGCATTTTCCATTATTTCACCATCAAGAATTGGTTTGGGGGCAGGGGCAGAACACTTTCATAATACTCTAAGATGTTATTATTTTAGAAATCTCAAAATCATTGGGAAAAAAAGTGGCCAAATTCAAAAAATTTAAAAAGACAAGATGCTTTTCAATAAAAGTAAACATTCTTATTATAAAACCTGTCCAAAATACTGTACTTAAAAATCATAGATCTCATTAAATGCCCAGTTTTTGATAGTTTTGTTTGTAAGAATAATAGGGTTTTTTTCTTAGTTCAGTCAAGACAATAATATTAGAAAAACTATTATATTAAAAATCAAGATCATAAAATTTCCTATCTGTATAGAAAAATCATATATTGTTATTATCAATTTCTGGCTACTAAAACATTTAAGTGGCTTTCATAGTTT